>NC_138128.1:68661611-69261611 GCF_964188305.1 Podarcis bocagei
CCTGAGCACCCACTGGACCCCTGGAGTTTTCACTGCTCAGAGAATTGAAGTGTGTAAGCCCCTACCATTTCTCATCCTGATCCCTTTTCCACTTTGATTAGTACACCCACTTGTTGGCCTTCATGTTTATCCTATGTCTTCACTTCAGTCAAGTAAAAAGTGTTCTACAAATAGCTTTCCTCCCTGGCATGATGATTGTACTTCCCTTTGAAATGAAACAAGGCAGGCTACCTGTCCCGTCCCCAGTCCAATCCTCACCCTGGATTGCTTTTTGTTTACAATTTTATATCCTAGTTTTGATCACTTACAGTGCAAGCCTACATGCGTCTACTCAGAAGTGTGTCCTACTGATATTGATGGAGTTATTTTCAGGTAACTGGATATAAGCTTACCGACACACATATTCAAGGTTACTATATATAGAGGGAAACACCACAACTAGAACATAACACAAATGTAATACTAAATACAGCCAAAATCTTGATAATTATATACAAAGTCAGGCCTTTTCTGATGTGGGGCTCCACCTTTGGAACTTACACCCCAACTAAGTTCAACTGGAACCTCCTCGGTTACAGAACCTCCAAGTGTCCCTATTTTCCAAGGACAGTCCTGGATTTATAGAAGCCACCCTGGTTTCTGATTTGATCTGAGAATGCCCCACTATTCCTTAAGGAGTCCTTATTTTCATTGGAGAGATGTTGGAGGTATGAAGTTATCTTTTCAGCAGTAAGCTGAAACCCTTCTTCATTTGCCCAGAGTGTTTATTACGATGGATGGGTTTACCTGGCTTTTAAAATGGTCTTCTGTTGCAATTATGTTTAGTTGTACTTTGAGACAACACCATTTCACAGTTTTTAGACTGTTTTGGAAGCTGTGCACCTGAAAAGTGGTGCGTGTGTACTTCGAATAAGCAGATAAATTAAATCAAGCAGCATCGGGGTATTTTCAGTTCATAACTCAGTCTAAATGCCCAGGGGCAGCAGGGCAGAATTATCTTCATGACACATCAAGACCCAAGAACTAAGTGATGAGTCACAGAGCCAGACAACCTTTCCAGGAAAAGGGAGTTTCAGGGACAAACTAGATATTTCTTAGATATGCAGCATGTAAGTACATATCTAGGTTCTGTGTTGTTACTTAATTGCTGGCATGGAGGGTGACTCTTACTGGAAAGGCAGCATATAGAGGTGAAGCCTTATTTCAAGGGAACTGGAGATTTCTCACACACACCATGAGACTAGGAGCCTTGCCAGTGGGATTCCCCACTGGTGCCAGTGGCTCTCTCCATTCCAAGGACACTTATTAAATAACAGATAGATATGAAGCTTCATGCTACATACCTAAGTGAACATCTTCTTTGGTCTCATGGCTGTGTGGGAGCAATCACCGAAAAGTCCCTACCTAGCCTGTGTAATCTCCTGCCTTACATCAGATGAGAGGAAGGGGAACATAAAGCTAAGTGAGGAGCTGAGTAAGCAGGTAGGCTCATATAGAGCCCATATTAACTCAGGGACTAAGTACATGTTACTTGCCAGTGTGTTGAAAGGCTCTGTGTGGTAAAACAACAACCATGATTAGTCAGTTAACCATTTCCCTCCTTAAGAACCCTCCTTAAACAGACTTTCTCATGAGCTATGGTTTGCTAAGAAGTCAAATTAAGTGGCCCATTTCTCAGCAGATCCTTGAAGGGAGTAAAAGGGGTGGACTCTAGGATGTTGGAGTAGATGGACTGTCTAATACGCTGGAACGCCAATTCCCACTGCAGCATTTCGCTGCAGGCTCTACTTGTTGAAGTGCAAAATATCCTTACATTGCAACAGGAGGTTAGACTCAATTATTTTGAGCCATTTCTACAATTATATATTGCTTTTCAATCAGTTATGATTCCTGTATGGAGCCTGTAAAGCCATGCCTCCACAGGAAGAACCAAAACTCTGGGAGCGTAGGTAACTTGCAGCTTAACACACATTCAACTTGTGTGGATTCAGATTTACACACTAGGCAAAAAAGAAAAAGAAAAAAGTAAACAATTAAGAAGGGTCCAGAAAGTAGGTGTGTGTGTGTGTGCAAGAAAATAAAAAGACTTTGGCAATCCCACCCACCATTGAACCAGATATGTTTGACGATACACAATGTTTACATGCTCTTCCCAGAATGTCCCAGAATGAGTTGAGAGTTGCCTGTACGATGGAGAGGATTGCCTGAATTGGCACTACTCATGTGTAGGTGTACATGCAAAATACCCACACCATCCTACCCTATAGGCAGAGCTGAGAGGCACCTGCCCCTTTAGTTTTGCTGTAAGACTCCTTGCAGGCTGAGTGTCTGAACCAACCTTTTAAAAAATAAAATATAAAAAAGGGCTCTGAACCCCCATGCTACACTTGAGTATGCCACTTCAGCCCATGTGGTTGAGAGAGAACAACATGAAACCAGTATGCAGTGCAAATGACTGACTTCCCTTTAGGAAAGGCATTGGCTCAGTGGCCAAATATCTGCTTTGCATGCAAAAGCTCTCAGGTTCAATCCCTAGCATCTCCAGCCAAGGTTAGGAGAGAACCCTGACTGCAACCCTGGAGGGGGCACTGCCAGTCAATGTGGGGGGGGGGGGAATAGTGAACTGGATGGAACAATGCACTGATTTGGTATAAGCTAGCTTCCTGTGTCCCGAAAGCGGGGATACTAGTAGTAGTACTAATAATTTAAGACACGTATATAGCCGCAATAGAAATAGATACAAACACAACATTAAATTATGGTTTTTTCAAAAAAATTGCAACTGGTATGAGATTTCTCTGCTCTGGAAACTTTCCTTGTTATTACGACATCGTTGCAAGCTTGCGAGCAGATGGTTGTAAGCCTATCTGCTAATGAAGTTGCACAGGACTGTGGCGCCAGTCACTATTTAGCTATTTTTATATATAATCAAGCCCAAAGAGTTAAGATTCAAAAATGAAGAGGTCAAGATAACCTAACACTGAAGTGTGACACAGCCCAGCCAACTAAACACTCAGCTGAGATGCTTCAGTTTAATCCAGCATAATCCTACTGAAATCAATTATTTTGCTTAACTCGTTGTTGTTTTTAAAGTGCTTTTATCATTCAAGAAAATTTGCAGTTCACCAGAAGTCTCAGTTTTCATACAGATCAACAAAAGGTATAGTAAAATGATATATTTATTAGAACAACCCAAAGTTCAGTGTTTTAATTATAAAGTTAAATAAGCATATTTAGCTTCTACTGGCTTCAAAGGGAGAGAGACGCATCTTTCCTCACTGAAATTGGGGGTTTCCAGCTTTGGCTCTTAAATCAAAGTATGCTGAATGTGAGCTTTTAGGTTACACAAAACTGTTCCGCAAGCTGGATGTTCAAAACAATACAATAAGGAGAAAATATATTTCTTGATTTAGTCATATATACTACAGTGGTACCTCGGGTTACATACGCTTTAAGTTACATACGCTTCAGGTTACAGACCCCGCTAACCCAGAAATACTACCTTGGGTTAAGAACTTTGCTTCAGGATGAGAACAGAAATCGCGCGGCGGCAGCGTGGCAGCAGCGGGAGGCCCCATTAGCTAAAGTAGTGCTTCAGGTTAAGAACAGTTTCAGGTTAAGAACAGACCTCTGGAATGAATTAAGTACGTAACCAGAGGTACCACTGTATCTACCACTGTGTACTATCTAGAACACACAATGTATATGTTCTTGCAGGATACCAGAGAGAGTGATATAGTTACTCCACACTGCTGAAAAGAAAGTACTGGAAGCCTGAATAAATTTTGTTTTTCTATAGCAGCGATGGGAAGCCTTCCACGTGGAGTTGGACTGCAATTCCCATCATCCTGACCACTGGCTTCTTGGCTGGGCATGATGGGTGTTGGAATCCAACACTTCTAGGGGGCCAGTGGTTCCCCACACCTTGTCTAGTGACAAGGTGGTGTTGGCCTGTTCTTATATATTTGTTTGAGACACAACATGCAGCTTGTTTCGGTCTCTTAACGTATTACAATGCAGTGCAACTAAGTTGAAGTTTATTGAGAAAGAGAGAGAAAGAACAGATTTAAGAGCTTTAAAAGCACTAATATTTCATTTCTACTCATTTTGTTGTTGTTGTTTGCAGGAGATTCTGCCGTTTCTTTTAAAGCACTAATATTTCATTTCTGCTAATTTTTGCTTGAAGGGGAGGAGACTCTGCAGTTTCTTCATCTCCTTCCTTTGCATGCATTTGATCGTGACAAGCTGTTTGAAAAATGAAGAGTTGTACATAGCTATCCAGTGGGAATGATAACATCAAACTCAATCTGAACATTGATGCAAAACATTGGTTTTCAAATAGCCTAAGGAGTCACTAGTGTTCTCGGCTGGATGGAATCTCGCAAGAAATTATGTACTGTCAAATGGAAAAAGAATAGACCAAACCTGTCTCCTGCATAAGCAGCTGTGAGAGATTCTAATCTGGGCCTGGGCCCTTAGTGTGTATGCAGATGTATCTTGGATAAGCAGTTAATTGGTGTGCGCATGCTCTGTATTGTGTATGTAGTTCTCCCTTGAGCATCCTGGCAGGTCTTTAAGCAAGCTAGAGCATGTGATATTTTGGGGGTTTTAGAATCAGCACTTCCTTAGTGTTTTTTAAAATCAAAGAACTGAATTGCTGTTTCTGAATCCAGCCCCCAACCCACACCCACCCCGGCCGCGGCCACAAACTAGATCTTTGTCTGGGCATATCTGAACTGCAACAGAGAGAGCCAACAGAGTGATGGAGAAAGATCAGAGTAGGACTCTGGGGCGAATGCATCAGGTAAAAAACCTCTTACCTATAAGCCTTTGGATTCAAAACTTTTCCAGGGAGAGAGCAGCTCACTATACACACCCAAATTGCAAACTTTTAAAAAAAATAAGTGTGAATATTCCATTTGTTGATTTTTAAAAAAGAACCTCCTAGCTTAAGATCGGAGCTTTCCTTGTTGGGTCGAATAGCTGCTATAAAGATGAATGTATTGCCAAGAATGTTGTTTCTGTTTCAAACTTTGCAGATTGTGGACAAGATGGATTATTTCAAGAGGTGGCAAAGAGACATTTCTAGATTTGTCTGGCAGGGCAAAAAGCCCAGAATAAAATATTAACTGATGCTAAAGAAAGAGGGGGGTTTGCCCTGCCAGATATGAAACTGTATTATGAATCAGCAGCTTTCTGCTGGCTGAAAGATTGGCTACTTCTTGAAGACACTGACATTTTGGATTTGGAAGGATTTAACAATGTGTTTGGGTGGCATGCATACTTGTGGTATGACAAGGTTAAAGCTCATAAAGCATTTAAGAACCATATAGTCAGGAAGACACTGTTTAATGTCTGGACAAGATATAAAGATTTATTGGAGAGTAAGACCCCAAGGTGGTTGTCACCGATGGAAGCTAAGGCTCAGAAAAGACTCAATATGGAGGCCAATTGGCCAAAGTATTGGGAGATAATAGAGGAAGATGGAGACACTTGGAGACTGCAGAGTTTTGAGAAATTAAAGGGCAAGGTGCGAGATTGGTTACATTATGGTCAGATTAGGGAGGTCTTTAAGGTTGACAAAAAAATAGGCTTCCAGGTGGAAAAATCGAAACTAGAAACAGAACTGCTAGAACCAAAAACTAAGGTACTTTCAAGAATGTATAACTTGCTGTTAAAATGGAACACTCAGGATGAAACAGTTAAATCAGCAATGATAAAATGGGCGCAAGATATTGGCTATAATATTATGTTTGCTGACTGGGAACAGTTATGGACCACTGGTGTGAAATTTACGCCATGTAATGCCTTGAAAGAAAATATTATGAAAATGATATACAGGTGGTACATGACCCCAGTCAAGCTTGCAAAAATATATCATTTGCCTGACAATAAGTGTTGGAAATGTAAAGAAACTGAGGGAACATTCTTTCACCTTTGGTGGACGTGCCCCAAGATTAAGGCTTTCTGGGAAATGATCTATAATGAACTGAAAAAGGTATTTAAATATACCTTTCTTAATAAACCAGAGGCCTTCCTTTTGGGTATCGTTGGCCAAATGGTGTTAAAGAAGGACAGAACTTTCTTTATGTATGCAGTAACAGCAGCAAGGGTACTCATCGCAAAATACTGGAAGACACAAGATTTGCCCACCCTGGAAGAATGGCAGATGCAACTGATAGACTACATGGAATTGGCAGAAATGACTGGCAGAATCCGAGACCTGGGAGAGGAGACAGTGGAAGAGGATTGGAAGAAGTTTAAGGACTATTTGCAAAAGTATTGTAAATTGTATGAATGCTAGAATGATGCAGGATATAAAGATAACATGGCATTAGTGACTTAGCGGAAAGGAACATGAAAATAACTGAACTATAAGAACAAAGGTGAAATTTGAATAATTATGTCAAACTTAAATATTTAAATATTTGAAAACAAAGGGTAAAATTGGAGACATAATAGTTGAAATGTACAACTTAAAACAAGTTTTGAGAGAAGGTGAAGTATTGCTGAACATGATTTTCTAAATGGGAACACAGAAAAGGGAGATGTGAGGGAGTCAGAAAAGAAGGTCATGGACATTTGGTTTATGAGGTTAACTATGTTTTATATTTTTCATATGTTTTCTTGTCAGTTGTCCGTTCTTTTTTCTTTGTTTGTATTTTGGTGGTGGTGTTTTTAATTGTTTTTTGGGTTGTGTTTGTCTATGGTGTTATATTGTTTAAAACCTTTAATAATTTTTTTTTTTAAAAAAAGAAATAAAAAAAGAACCTCCTAGCTTAAGATCGGAGTTAAAACTATCTCATGTTGGTTCAAGCCCGAATAAAGCACATTATTAGTTTTCACCAAAATTGAAAAGAAATGCAGAATATACTTTCTTAAAAACTTGGTGTGGGGAGAGGTTGTCATTTTCAGCACTTGATTTACTGGATTGGGTTTGAAAATTGGCACTTTTGTAGATTTTAACAGGTGGGTCACGTCTGCCAAGTTTCAAGTTATTAGCCCAACAGATGCAACTCCTATAATCTATAGAATTTTTATCCTTACAATGACAAAACTTGTTGTATGCTCCTAAAGCAAAACAGCTTTTCTTCTGGAAGCAATGCATCTATTACATATTAATTTCGAACTAGAGCCTTAGCTGTACTTGGAACTAGGACTAAAATATTGTAAAGATAATCCTGTTGCATAGTGCCAAGTGAAGAGTAGATCATCAGGCCCTTGTTTAGGTAATAACTAAAGATGGGCATTAATGGCTAGAGAATGCCATCTCTGTAGACTTTGACAGCTACTAATTACTGGACATGCAGCTGGAGACATGGAGACATGACTGGTCAGCACTGGAGAGAAGCTGAAACCAGACATGGCAGCTCCCAAAGCTTTCCTAGTGCTACTTTTTAGCAAGGACAAAAAACATCAGCACTACTTTAATTAGAGATTAGTTTGTTAAGCTATGAGCAGACTAGCCTGGGTTAAAATATCCACATAGCCATGAAACTCACTTAGTGACCTTGGACCACTCATTATTCATCAGCCTGAAAGGGATTAGACCAGACATAGGCAAACTCGGCCCTCCAGGTGTTTTGGGACTACAACTCCCATCATCCCTGACCACTGGTCCTGTTAGCTAGGGATGATGGGAGTTGTAGTCCCAAAACATCTGGAAGGCTGAGTTTGCCTATGCCTGGATTAGACAGATTAAATGGAGGACAAAGCTGTCAGTGACTACTCGTCATGATGAGAATCATCATGGCAACAAGGGCTACGCTCTGCCCTCACAGGGGGAGACAGTAATACTTCCGAATACCAGTTGCTAGAGACCATAGAAGGAGGGCTCTTGTACTCAGATTCTGCTCATGGGTTTCCCACCAGCACCTAGTTGACCACTGTGAGAACAGAATGCTGGAGTAGATGGGCCATTGGCTCTTGTTATGTTATTAGTGTGTACATATACCGCTTGTTGGCTTCCAGTAGGCACCTGGCTGACCATTTCAAGAACAGAATAGTGGGCTAGAGAGACCTTTGGTCTGATCCAGCAGGGCTTTTCTCACATCAGGCAGCTAGAGGATTCAAGAGCATTGCCTTCATCCTTCGGGTGGGACTGAGGCCAATGGCACTGATTTGGGAGCAGTAGCTGCAGCAGTAGGAACCCTGGTGTAAGCAGTAGAAAATGTGATTATAGCTACTACTGGTTAGGGAGCTTTAGGACATTAGAAGGAAAATAAAAAAGGAGTCAAGGGCAAAACTCAAAACATCCATAATGCAGATCATACTATTACTTCAATTGATTAAGGTTGCTTTATGGTCCCTCTGATTGTACCTATTTCTATTTGGCTTTAAATCCCCAATTCAAGAATAATTGGTTTGGCTAAAGTTTATGATACAGATCAGATCAATGTTTGTCAATTAAGTCCACAGTCTTGGGGTTTTCTAACTTGGAAGCAACTGAATAGCATCATGATTTGATGACAAGGTGTGTGGGATCTTAATATGAGAGATAAGAGAGAGAAGGCAGCTGTACATGTGGCTGTGATGAACACACAGCATTACACTGACTGAACATCTAAGACCTCATATCTACACCACACACTTATAAAAGTTTTATATCCATTTAATTGCCACCCATCCTCAAAAATGAATTATAGAAATTGCAGCAACAGGCAGCATCAGAGATGTACAGGAGAGAAGGGACAGGGTCAACTAAAACACTCAAAAGGAGGGGAAATAGAGGAAGAATAAAGGTCAAGTAAAAGACGAGCAACTGGAGAAAAGAATCTCTGGAGGAAAACAGTCAGCAGCAGGTTCTTTGTGGTGCTTCTCTCTGTGGCAGAAGGAAGAACCTGGACAGAACAGAAGTCAGCTTGTCCTCTCAGCCAGGCTACGATTTACTTGCTACAGTGTGCATATGGACAGCTGGTAATAAAGTCATATATAATTTTTAAAATATGTATCATTTTCACGTGGACTGCTGGCAAAGCCAGGTATCCCCCATCTTACATTTGTGCAACTGGTTATTCCTGCTTGAGTACAGAACCTAATATCTGTCCCTACTGAAATCATTTTGTTAGTTTTGGCCCAGTTCTCCAATCTGTTGCTGGGGAATTCAGGAGAGAAAATGAACTAGAAATCAGAAGATGTCAAAATGGTGAGTGCTGCAGAAAAAGTGGACTCCAGGAACAAAAAGAAGCTGGAAGCTGCACTATATCAGCGGAGTGGGATGGGCTGACATTGCTAAACCTTGGCTTAAATGTGAAAACACTAACCCAGGTTTCAGGGGATGCATTTTTCCATATCCCAACTGTGCTTACGGTTAATTGCTAGAATTGCTTTTGACTTCCCCACCCAGAAATATCTTAACAGCAACTTTAATAGTAATCAGTTTAATTGCTGCTTTTCAAAATCTTTAATAAAAACTTGGTTTGTTTTCCCTTGGCCTGACGCCTTTTTTTTTCTTCACCTCAGCCTCTCAGCCTAATTGTCTTAGCACACTAATACAGAAGCATAGCAATCCAAACCGGGGGCCTGGGAGGGACCAAATGACAGAACCAGCACTGCATCTATCAGTCAGGGAGGAAAGGGGCAGTGTTGCTGTTTTCTTAAGAAAATATCTGCTGTGCCAGCTCCAGGCTAGCATAGCGAAGGGGCCCAAGGATCAAACCATTTGAAGAATCAGTGGAGCTACAGATGACTACACTGTCTGGACTCTGTTGCCAGTGGGAGAACCACCAGTGGAAGCTTACCACTTATTTGGGTCTCTGCTGCAGAGAAAGCCATTCACTGGTGGTGTGCCTCACTTCCAGTGAAGACTAGCACAGTGTTTCCCAACCTTTTTTGGGCAAAGGCACACTTGTTTCATGAAAAAAATCTCGAGGCACACCACCATTACAGCCCCGTGACGTCAGCGCGCAGCGTCACGCCGGGAAGGACATGAATTGCTAGCAAATTACATAATCACCTCCTTGAGGGCTGGCTCATCTTCTCCGAAGGCAGAACCCCATTAATTAACAGCACAGACTCACACCATAGCCAAGAGGAGGGGGGAAAACCTCAGTCATGCACAGTCATGCACATGTGGGGGCTAAATGAGGACGAAGACCGGGCAGAGAGCAGGGTTCAAATCACCCCACCTGGCCAGGACAATCCCTGGGTGCTCCCTTGGGCCACTCGCCTGACCCACCTCGCAGGGCTGTTGTTGCGAGGATAACACGGGGAGAACCACGCGCGCCCCCGGGAGCTCCTTGGAGGAGAAAGCGGGCGATGAAGGCAATGCACGAAATATATGAGAGGCGACCAGGTTTTGCAGGTGAGGGGCCCCCGCCAGCCTCCGCTTCCAACACCCAGCGCAACGACACCGAAGTTTCCCCCCGGGCTCGGCTCGGGGAGCAGCGCTGCTCCCCCCCCGGCTCCCCTTCGCCCTCCCAGCTCTCTCTGCCGCGCACTGGGGACCCCTCTCACCTGTCAAGTCCGGAGCGCCGGTGGAAGTTGCATGCATGCATGCAGGGCGCCGCGTTGCCATTGCATTGCACTGCACTCCATGCAATGCCTGCACGCATGCATTGCCTTGCACGCCCGCCAAGGGGTCTGCCTGCGGTCCGATGCGTCCCCTCCGGCGCGGATGCAGCATTGCAAAAATAAAAACCCCCCGACGCAGCCCTACCTGGGGGGCAGCCTCCGCCTCCGCCGCTCCGCCTCCGCGGGGATCCCCGGGCTCCATCCTGCCGCCCGATCTCCGCGGGGGCGCAGGCAGGCTGCGCGGGGTCTGCGCGGAAGAGCCCCTGCCCGCCCGGCCGCCGCCGCTGCGCTCATTCCATGGCCGGGAGAAGAGCGCTTCAAACAAAACGCCCGGCCTGCCAGGCCACGCTGGGAAACGTAGTTCGCGCACCCCGCGCGGGCACGGAGCCCAAGGGCGAGGGGACTACGGATCCCGGCAGCCCCCGCGCCGGGGACGGAGGGGGAGAGGCCGGGTGCAGGGATGGAGGGACGGGTGGGCGAGCGAGTGAGTGAGTGGCAGCCGCCAAGCCTTGGCCGAGAGCCAGGAAGGGCCTCCCCGGAGGAGGAGGAGGAGGAGGAGGAGGAGGGAGGCGCAGAGAGGGAGGGAGGGAGGGAACCCCAGGGGTCATCTAGTGACGGCGCCCCAATCGAAAATTTGACTTTTTTTAAAAAAAAATCTTTCAAATTTTTTAATTTTTCCCGCGGCACACCAGGCAACATCTCGCGGCACACTAGTGTGCCGCGGAACAGTGGTTGGGAAACACTGGACTAGCAGATAGAAACCTATTGCCCCTCCTGACTTTAGTGGAGGCATGCAAGAACTAGCAACATCCAGTTGGTGACATCCAGTGAGAATCATAGATGGTGCTAGGTTAGCTCTCCAGTAGCCAACATGGTGCTCTTCGGATGTGGTGGACCACAATTCCCATAATCTCTCCCTATGGCCTATGCTGGCTGGGACCAGTGGAAGGTATAGTTCAAAACATCCGTAGGGCCCCACTGCATTGGATATCCCTGGGTTAGCTAGCTAGCTTGCCTCCTGTCCTTCTTACTAGGCAGACTACAACCCATGCTGTCACCTCCCCTCCTTTTCTTACATAGATAGTGGTGAAAGCGTCAGACAAGTTTGTTCTGCATCTTGGTAGCATGCAGTTGATCACTAAAACCATATATTTGTTGCAGTGACTAACCAAACAAATTTTAAAATCTTATAGCAAAATGTTTTGGCTTTCACCTTTATCAGTTGCTCTGATAAAAATGAGGATAAATGATGTACGTATGTATATTTCCAAATGGAAAACCAAATCAGAAAATTCATCTTTGCTCGACAGCATTATAAGCAGCCTAGCGATTTTAAAGTTTTCAATACCATTCCATAATATAAAGCTGCACACGGAAGAGAAGTGCCATAATAAAATAGGTGCTATGAAAGCACAAAGGAAATCAAAATACATTTTAAATCATTCTTATTTTTATCTTTTTGCAAACTTTCCATGACCTGCAGAAGCAGCTTTAAAACTAAAACAGATCTTGCCTTGGATGGAATAATAATTTGGCTGACCTATATAGGCAGGAGGGGATTTGAGAAGAACATAGTATGATACCACAACCTAAATCTGGCACAAATGTCAACAAACACAAGGGAAGTATCATTCACAAGCAGATCTGGTCTACTATTTGAAAGACACACAGTGTAGACAGTCTTTTGAGGGATCGTGGCCAAGAATAACTGTAGGCTTCAAGCCGTCCAAAACACGAACTTGAAGGGCAAGTCATGCGCACAGCAGTAGTTCAGGGAACATTGGGGCGCCACTGAACCTTATTCAGGTTCCCCTGAGGAGAAGATCAAGAGCAGCAGAAAGCTGCCCTGAGTGTCAGCTTGACCAGTGCCCATCATTACTTGTCTTCCTCAGGGATGCACAGTCACGAGAGAATGTGTTGTGCCTTTTAGAGTGAACTCTCAGTTCATGGCAATAGTATCGCTTTCTGGCTTTCTGGTGCCATGTGTAATTGCAGAGTGTGCCCTACAGTGTTTACCAAAGTTCTCTGTAATACTCAGGCTTCCTTGGCGTATGTTTAAAGTGCTCCCTGAGAAAAGGACATTTGCCCTGATCCTCCATCATTTTCAAAGTCAGGAGGAACAAAAGACTATTAGAAAGTAAATAGCAACATATTAAAAACTTCTTTAAAAAATTAATCACATCCTCTCACACCAATAGGATTTCGTGACACTGCTCTTTTCTGCCAGTTTCTCCTGCTCTTCATCTCTGTGTCTTTTTCTTCATGTGCCCTATTCTTTTCCTTCCACTTTCAGCATGTACCTCTAGAAGTAGTTCAGAAACCACTTTTGACTATGTAAGGCAGGCTTGAAATGGGACTGCATTTTTTCCTCCCATTAAAAAAGACTCGCAGCACCATCCAACTCAGACTGTCTACTCAGAAGTAAGTCCTACTGAGTAAGTGCCAAGTAAGTGTGTAGGGGATTGCAGCCTTGCTGAACCATTATATGTCCTATTAAAAATCGGATTATTCACAGTTAACATCCCATTAATTGCCCTGTACCGTTTGCTGACAGCTATTCAACTTTTCCATCTGAAGTGGTAAAGTATAACCTATGAAAGCTGATGCTGTATTAATAATTAGTCGAAAAAGGCACAACTCAATTACTTTAATACTGCAACCCAAGACTATTGTGGCTGTTGGAACACACTTCTGGCTTACAGTAATTCACTAGAGGTGAGACTGTCTTAGGGACAAACTGACATTGCCTCTAGTGTAACATGAGCATATGTAGGTGTATGGCCACTGCTTTAGGATCAGCATTTCAAAACAAGGTATTCATTCATCCTAAAGCTGCAGGAGTCATTCAGAATAAGTTGGTTGCCAATGACAGACAAAACCACCCTCTGCTATCCTTCTGCATCTGTTTGAAATTGCCCATTCATCTCCATTACAGCACAGATTTCATTCAAATTATCTACGCAAGTATGTCCGTTTCCTTTCCATAACAGAAAATTTGGTTTTATTTCTTATTTGGGCTCTAGTTCTGCAAGTGTAAATTTAGACACTACGTGCCTAAGCACATAGCTGCAGCAGAAACACAATCCTAGTCTATTGCATCTATGCAGCATCTATTATCCCAAATAACATGTTTACCGTAATTCGCACGCGCTGCTCATCTAACACCAAATAAATGCTTGCCAAATGACTGAATCTGTAAGTAAACGTAATTTTGAAGGGGCTACATTTGATCTTGATTATAATTAAGTAGACCGTTCCAAGCGATTAGGGCTTGTAGTGACTAGAGCCTTGGCAACCCACAGCTAAGGAAAACGCAAGATGTGTTTCATAATGTCTACTCCTCAAAGGGGTTGGATTAACCACAATGCTGAATAAGCTATAGTGGAAGGCCCAAGCCCAATCCAAGTTTCTGCTGTGGCATAATTGTGGGAGAGTTTCCCATTGTGTGATGATACTACCCAACCTTATCCTTTTTTCATCAGTCTCATGCAAAACACTCTGCAGCTTCCTTTTTTATTTGTGGCATTTCTGAGTTGCTCCATAACTAGGGTTCTCAGGGTGATGTACAAATGAGAAGGGGGGTGGGATAATATTTGTGTTGTGTGTGTGTGTGTGTGTGTGTGTGTGTGTGTGTGTGTGTGTGTGTAATGATTGGCTCCTCCTTCATTGTGAAAAATGGGAGGTGAAGCTGTTTGCACAGTCCTTCAGCTTTTCAGCTCATACATCCCACCTCCACAGCTAATAGCAATACTTGGGGTAGGTTTGGACTGTGGGGAATAAAAGTTAGACTCCCCTTTTCCTTATGCCATTGCCCCAGTCCAAATCCCCCCACCTCTGTGACTATTTTTTTTTGGGGGGGGGAACAGATGCTCCCAATGGGGCACTCCCTAGTCATGCCGCAGATGAAAGTACGGATCTGTGTACCTTTGAGGACACTAGAGAAAGAATGCTGGAGCACAGTTTTAATTGTGATAAGATAAATATTCAAAGAGAGAATTGCGACCACCAGGATGATTGTTACAAGCAAGGTGTGGGATATGCTGCGGCAGTTAGTTGTTCATATTATGAGGAGTGAGAAGGGAAATTGTGCTGTCCACAGCAATCCTCACTTGAGGCGGTCGTGGGGTCTGTAATTCTGCACCTGTACCTCACTAGTGCACCAACCAGCACTGGACATCGCTTTCAGCACCCTGGGGATACTAGCCTTCTTTTATAAGTATCGGGCTTGTAGTTTTTAAGATTGTGAAGAGGATTTTCTCTTTCTTTTTCTTTTAAGCCTCAAAGTGAAATGGTAAATTCCCAGGGATACTAATTTATGTGCCTCTTCCTGAAGACTTGGGCCCTCAGCTATAGTTTATTCAGCAATGTGGTTAATCCAGCCCTGCTGAAGAGCTGACATTTTATAGGCAACACTTGCATAATATTACATGTGAAGTGTTTAAGAGACTCCGACAGCTTTGAAACAATTGGAATCTTACACAGAAACAGGAAAGGGGCTGTGCACTAAAATATATAAATATCTTGTCATCATATATCAGTGCTTTGGGATTAATTCATCGGGTTGTTTTATGGCGGGGTGTGTTTGCGGGCATTTGCCCTGGACTTGTAGAAAGCTCCATAAGGCCAGGAACAGCAGAAGGTTGGTGGGGGAGTTTTAATGTCATGTTCCTTCACCATCTCCCTTAACTGTCCTCCATCAAGACAAGTTAATAGCTTTATATTGAATGGCATAATCTGTTGTAAACTGCCTTTGGGATCATTTAAATACAGAGGCAGAGTATTCATCTCCGTAATAACAACTATTTCACACTCAAATGGCGGCCGGGGTGGGGGTGAGGGGAGTGGAAATATTAGAGATATTAATCCCTAAAAGTATTTGGCAGTGCATTTTGACAAAAGAGGCCAAAACCAGCATCATGTATGAATATCAGAGTAATAATGTAAATGACAGTGGATCAAATACAGACTTTCCACATTAGTGTACATGATCCAGATGGGGGAAAGGTTTTATTCATTGTTAGTCAAATGGTAGGAAATTCAATGCTTCTAGCAGAGGTTTGGGAACCTCTGACCCCCCGCCCCAGATATAGTTGGGTTGCAACTCTCATAATCCCTAACTATTGGCTGATGGGATTTGTAGTTCAACAATAGCTGGAGGGCCACAGGTTCCATTTATCTGTCCTAGATCCTTTATTTTTTGCTCGGGACAATACGCATGGATCTGTGTATTCCAAGCATCTTAAAATGGTCTGGAATTTGTCGCAAAGGTCACCATAGCTAGTGAAAAGCCGAATTCTGATTGTGTGGATTAAATTTTTTTGAAGCTTTTTAAGTATTGTGCTCTGGAATATTTTGATGGAGGGGTGGTTCAGGAGTATTTTAAATGAAATAAAATACATAAAATAACTTCCTTGGTTGAAACATTGCTCAGCCTTAACACGGTGCATTGCCAAAATGTAGAAAAAGTAATAAAATATACACAATTTATGTGGCAACGTTCTTACCTGGGAGTAAGCCCTACTGAACTCAATAAGACTTACTTCTGAGTAGACACATATAGGATTGTGCTATTAAGAGATGGTAAGAAGCAAACAGACTTTTTGCAGGATGCCATTCACTTTATAAAGGTGAAGAATAAATTGGATCCACATATGCAAATAAGTCTTTTTCTCTAAATCTGTTTAATATTGGAGATACTGTCTTACAGTCTATATTTTCTGTTTCCTGGGAATTTTTCTACTTGTTAAGTTCTCTTTAGTACACTCTATTTTATTAAAAAGAGTAAATGTGAGGAGGTGAGGACTCCATGTGCACAGCTGTGCATTTGAAGATCTCAATTCCAAAGTTTATTGGTCAACCAAGTTCAAGTTATAGCCAAAAAGGGGGAGGGGAGGGGAAAAAACAAATGAGCAAACAGATTTTGACAGACAAGCAAAGATAATAAAAACATAATAAAACACACACACATAAAACATGCAAGCACGTTTGGAGATCCAGCTTGTGCAAGTCTAATCCTTAATGGATGGTGAATGAGTGTGTAAATCACTCTGTGGCTTATAGTCTTAATGGCAGAAGTGACCTTGCGTGGCCAGCGTAGAGCAGCACATTCCACTGCCACCTCCATACAGAGGGCAACCAGGTAATAGTTGTTGCTTTGGCATCACATTCACAGCCGTCTTAGATAAATATGTGGTCCCTACTGCACAGCGTGAAAATCCCATTGTTCTTATTTCTTTTACACTCATTGCTTAAGATAGCATTTGAAAGTTCAGCAAAGGACTCCGAGACCTCAACACACAGCCGAGGTGTGCTGGCAAGATTATTCCTCAACTAGGCCAAGATACGGACAGCACAGTATTTGCAAAGTTTTATGTAGTCCCCAGTCACTCCTTAAAGCCTACCTAATTTATATAATGCGTATCTTTCCCTCCCTTCCCTGTTCCTCTTTTTGCAAAAGCTAAAAACAACACACCGCATCCAGAGAGAGAGAGGGAGAAAGGGCAGTGAGAACGTGTGTGTTTCTCTAACCACTCCAGCAGCTCCCAGCAAAAACTGGCATCGAACCCCAGAGAAGTATGCCCCTAAAACCCAGTGGCACAATTCAAGACAGTCAACGGTGCCTTATAAGCTGTCGGGAGGAACATTCTGCCCTCAATTTTTCCTCACCGGGTCTGTTCTAGCGCAAGAGCAAGCCACCAAGACCACAAACAGATGTCAGATTCTGGCATGCATTTTTCTGAAAGCAGCATCTGTTTGGCATCTTCCCATGCTTGTTGTTTGGCTCCACAGCTGGCTGCTGGGGTGGCTTCAGCCCTACCCATGGGGCTTCCACAAGCTTACCAAGAGTCCAGATTATTGTGCCCTACTGAATTGTCTATTCCTTCCCATTCCCCCCACCCTCTCCAGTGAATATGGCAGGAGCCTTCAGAACATTTATATGTCCTTCCAAAAGGGCGACTTGCCAGCTCATTCATAATTATGAATCCCCCCAACCCACCCACCCCCCACAAACAAACTGCAAAGAGAGAATCCCAACAGCAGATGGTTGAGCAAACACACGACCCTTTAGAAACTCAGGGCAAAAGGTTTAAGATGAACACTGTCACTTTAACAAAGTTTTATTCCTGTTATCAGACCCATGCCAAAAGCTTACAGCACTGGAAGGTTCGTAAACATTAACACATAATAGGCTTGAAAACATCCCTGTCCGCAAGCAAAGCGTGGGCAGAACAACATAACATGCGAAAGATTTTATAGAACAGAGGGGGAGAGGGGATAAAAAGCATGGACTTCCGTGCACCTTGGGTTTCTTGCGGACTCCAAGATCTAAAAACTGAGAAGCAAAAGCTTCATGTTATATTTCTTGGCTGAGTCATGTCATTTCATGCTGCCACTGGTGGAGGATCAAGTGTAAATTGTCCCCCACATAAATCCTTTCCACCTAGGCTCACCCAAGATGCCTGGGGAGAAGGGCAAGATGGGATCCTCCTCCTTCTCCTTTAGAAGGAGACCAGTTTGGCACCTGTATCTGGTGCTGGGAGACTGTCCTCCTCCATTGCATTTGAGGGATGCAGGCTGAATTAAAGGGTACAGACTGCTCTATCCCACAAGTCCTCACTCCTTCTGCCTGAGGCAACTGTCTCACTCTGTCCAATGGCCTGGAAAGAGTTACATTAGAAACTTTCCCCATCGTGCTAGTTTTGTAAGAACATCCAAACTGCCCGTCCTTCACATTCAGTATGAAACGGCAAAGCCTCGGACCACATTGTTTGGCTAAGGAATGTATGCCTCCCGAACCTCCTAAAAACAGGGCTTTTCCCCTCCCCTCCCCCTAAAAAGCTCAACAACCTTGACCTGAACCCCTAAAAAACAGGGGTAGATCACTGCCAGTTTTTAATTTTGTGAGTAGATCTCAGTCTCTTGGAATTTGGCCACCCCTGTCCTATGGTACCCACAAAAGGGCTTATTTTTCCACCTCTCAGGTAGGCTCCATTTCCATTCTAAAAGTGTCCAGAACCTCTAGCCTACCTGGCAGCAAGTCAGTAGGTCCAGTCCAGGGTTAAATCCACATGTCCAAAGTCCCGCAGAGATCCTGGCACACCCAAGCTAAAGTCCTTCAACAAGGGCAGTTGAGCAGACACAGCACCTCAGCTCTGCTTCCCTTTTGCACTTTGCCTGCTGATTGCAGTATCTGGGCTTGATGAGGCAGGTGATCCTCACCTGTTCCAAGCCTACTCCAACTGAGGAATCTCTCACCTGCTGCCAAAGCTAGCGAGACCCACCTGGCCAGCTAGGGAGCTGGGCTGTGGGCCCTTGCCTGACTCAATCTACTGGAGTGCCCTGTCTGCTGCTCCCTATGCCTCAGAGCCCCTCTGGCTCTTGTGATGGGTCCTACTGCTCCAGTTCCTGTGCACTGACACTCCCCCCCCCCATCCCCTTATTGTCTTCCATCACCCTGTGCTTCCTACAACAACCTCTCCTTCCCCATCCCCAGCTTCCTCCAGCATGTCCCAGTCCTGGCTACACCCATGGCTGGGATTCTCTTCCTCCTCCCCATTGTCCTGCCAGTTTGTGACATCAAGGGAGGAGTTCGTGGCGATTTCTGGCACCTCTTTTCCTAGAAACATAGCACTGTTCTCAGTAACTATCACCTCAATAATCCGCAGTGCATGAGAGGCTGTTTGCTCCTCCTGCTCACTTCCTGTTTGTTCTGGCATGGCCTTTCTTTCATTAAACGTGCCCCTTAAGCATGTCCACATTTCACTGGATGCCAGGACTTGACAGGTACTCTCCCTGCTGTTCTGAACAGCGGAGAGTTGCAATGAACTTCTTTCTGCAAGTGAGCATAGGGATGACTGATGTAGATGCCTTTTTTACATGGGTGGGTGTATGCATTGCGTATGAAGACCCCCAAGACCTCGCAAAGAAAGACACAGTTGACACCAATATTAGTTTAAGGTTATTGGCATAATTTTGTCCACAACTTTATTGATTACAGAATGTGAGTGGTTAGGGTTAGGGTTAGGGTTAGGCATTGGTTTGACTAGCTGCACCTACACTGCCGGCCGGGCAGCACTGACAACTGGCAGAAGTCAGTAAGGGTAAACATACTGGGGGAGCATTGGTCCTACCACAGAAGCAACCTCACCTCAAAATGCTCCCAGGTGCTCTGGCATAGCCCTAACCCCTGGAAAGGGATCAGACAAAAGCATGGCAAGCACCTGGATTCGTTTAACAGAATACCCTGTCACACATTGGGAGGGACAGGTGTGACAACCTCCCCTCCACCACACCTTGAACCAATGCCTAACCGCCAAACCTTACAAAGTTGTGACGATTTGCTACGCGGCAGGTGAAACCCAAGTGGCACCAGCCAATCAGCCAAATGGGGAAATTCCTACAGGGCCCCTGCCCCAAAAGCAAACAACCCACAATGGCATAGCAAGGTCATAATGAACCCTAAATATAGGGAGGGTGGGAGGGTGATACGATGCACAAGGTGAAATGAGGAAGCTCGGCGCAACGTGCAGTGGTATAAATAGGTCCCCCGCCTGCCAATTCTCTCAACCCTGTTGGCCAGAATTACCCCAGCAACCGAGGGACCCAATCGGGTTGTTGTGGCTATCCAAATGATCCCACCCACACAGACAGTGAGGTCAGTTTTAGTGAAGAGGACACGATTACTCACACCTTTTTGAGTCTCTGCTCTTTTTTGTTTTCTTTTGAAATGGGGCTGCCATTTTGTGTTATTCTGCTGTCCCCCATAGCAGACATTTGAGGTTATGACACTCCTCCCCCCCCATGACAGACATTTTATGTTGTGGCTCATCCCCACGGCAGCCATTTTGTGACTAGCACCCACAGCACTTTCTCAAAATTCCAGATATATCCACTTATCATTTTAAGAGGGCTGTGCCTAAATAGTATTGCTGTGTAATTTTACTTGCAGCCCCTTAGTTGTGTGATCAAACATCATAGAATCTTAGAGTTGGAAGGGACACCAGAGGGTCATCTAGTCCAACCCCCTGCAGCAGTCCTGTCTATTTTTAACCTTCATTAATGACTCCTTGTTAATAATGTAAATAGTTAAGAAGGTTTTACAGTTGGTTTGCCTCCTTTTTGGATCCTGAAAAGTACAAAGGCAAGAATGTGACACCATGTTGAAAGAGGCATTATTCGCACATCTCTCGTAGACCAAAAGGAATGCCTCTTTTGAGATAACCTGGCGCTACAAACTAAGAAAGAAGTATGCATCAGAAATACTTATACCCATATGCAAAATTTAACTCAATAGGTTAATCAACTAAACCTCTTCTGATTGATTAACACTTATTTAAATTGGGTTGAAGCCTCATAGAGCCCAACAACAGATTCATCACCTGGGGCTTGTCGACTGCAGCTCTTTATTCACTTTTCACTGCTTGCTAAACAGAGATGACCCAAATACTAATATAAAAGCATATGCTTTGTATGCAGAAAGCTCAGGGTCTATTTTTTTTAAAACTTAATAATAATAATATACCACCCTACACCCAGAGGTCTCAGGGCAGTTCACAGAATAAAATCAAACTATAAAACCACAAAATACATAATCAAAATAAAAACAACCCAATACCCCCCCCCAAAAAATCCACATTTTAAAAGGGCATAGGATGTCAGTCAAATCAACCAAAGACCTGGTTAAAAAGGAATGTTTTTGCCTGGCACTTAAAGGTGTATAATGAAGGAAGGTGATCTCAGGGTCCGGGTAGGTTCATATGGAGAGAGGTGGTCCTTGAGGTATTGCAGTCCTGAGCTGTTTAAAGCTTTATAGGTCAAGACCAGCACTTTGAATTGGGCCCAGAATCTAATTGATAGCCAGTGCAGTCAGACCAGGATCCGTGTAATATGCTCAAACCGTCTTGCTCCAGTGAGCAACCTGGCCACTGAATTCTGCACTGAAGATTCCAAACCGTCTTCAGAGGCAGCCCTATGAATAACACATTGCAGTAATCTAACCCTGAGGTTACCAGAGCATAGGCAACAGTAGTTAGGCTATCCATGGCCAGATAGGGGTGTAGCTGGGCCACGAGCCAAAGCTGATGGAAGGCACTCCAGGTCACTGAGGCCACCTGAGCCTTGAGCGACAACAAAGGATCCAGGAGTACCCTCAAGCTACGAACATGCACCTTCAGAGGAAGTGTAACCCCATCGAGAGCAGGTGATCTCCCACCCATCTTCTCCCGCCCACTAACAGTGTCTCAGTCTTATCTGGATTGAGTTTCAGTTTGTTGGCTCTCATTCAGTCCATTACCGAGGCAAGACACTGGTCCAGCATTTCCACTGCCTCACTTGCAGATGTAAAGGGGAAATAGAGCTGAGTGTCATCAGCATACTGCTGACAACATACTTCAAACCTCCGGATAACCCCACCCAGCGGTTTCATGTAGTTGTTACACAATGTGGGAGATAGGATTGAGCCCTGCTCAACATTAAAGGTTCCACGAGCCTGAAAAGCATTCCCCAAGCAACACCCTCTGTGAACGACCAAGTAGGACTGGAACCACCACAAAGGGGTGCCACCCACCCCTAGTTTGGACAGTCAATCCAGAAGGATATCATGGCCAATGGTACAGAGAAGAATTAACAGGGTTGAGGAGAATTAACAGGGACATGTTTCTCTTGTCTCTCTCTCAACAGAGGTCATCATACAGGGCGACCAAAGGAGTTTCTGTGCCAAAACCGGACCTAAACCCCGATTGAAATGGATCCAGAAAATCAGTTTCTTCCAAAAGTGCCTGGATCTGGTCTACATATCCAGCATCTCTGCTTAAAAGGGCCAGAGACTTAGCAGGCCTCCTCCCCATCAGAATAGATGGTGCTGAGCTTAATGACTGCACACTCTGACTCACTATAAGGCAGTTTCATGTGAGCATTTGTCCTGCAGTTGCTTCTTGCAAAGTAACTGCAACCACATGTGGTTAGCTGTAAAACTGATGAACTGATAAGGAGGATAGTGGGGAATTTGTAAAATCTGACCCACTTTGTGCCTGGAGCCTCCAGCTGATGACTGGCTCCTCTTACAATACCAGTTGCCTCTCAGTGAACTTTTAAGTGGTCAGCACGGGACGAGCTGTCGCCAGGATCGAGCAATTGAGACACAATGCTAAAAAAATTGCCCCAGACATAAGAGATGTTAACATAGAATGCTTCGAGTTAAAAACTGTGCTCCAGAGCCAGATATTGAGTTGGTGGGGGGAATACTGAGAGGCAAATGAGCTTCTGGGGTAGAGTTCTGCCTCACACATGCAAACTATTAAGAGAAACTCATCTGCTCCTACAGTAGCTGGCAAATTCCAGTTGCACCTCTGTGACTGTACCATCAACCTAAGATACCAGAATATAGAAAGTGAGCAGCACATAACGACAGCATGAGCAAAACCAGGAAATTCAGTGGTGTGGTAGCCACAGCTTGAAGGCTGGTTCTAAATTAGGGGTCCTGCCATGATCCATGAGTTCAGGATACAGGCTGGGCACTTGTTGTTCTAGCTCCATAGTTTAAAGTGTCAGGCAGCACTATGCTTGGATAATTGGTAGTAGCCAGTCTTCTGTCCACTCCTGCTATGTTAACAGGAGTCAGTATAGCCAGTATAGGCTCAGAAGTGTCAGAGAAATTAGGACACCAAGCACGCACACATGGAAACTAGCCCTAAATCTGGAATTGGCATGCAGCACACACTAACTTGGAGAATCACGGAAACATCAGTCCCCATCAAACACCCTCCAGAGAGCAAGCCTCTTGGTTCCAACCTAGCTTACCATGCATCTGTGACATCAGAGCAGCTAAGCCAATGGCAACAAGAGGGACTTTGAAATCTCTCTGCTGATTCATCACTATGATCCGTCACTCTTAGATGACTCTGTTACCCCACTGGCCTTTTCAAATGGCACCAGAAACATGACCCTTTTTTAAAAATGGAAGAACATAAATGTAGCCCACTGACTGGCAGTCCCTTCGCTAGTGATTAATGCCAGCTGTGCCACAGGAGAAGAGGTCCATGCTGCATAATTGCCTGCTACCACTTCTGAAGCACCAGCGCCTTTGCCAAATGCCAGGCATGTCATGTGGGCCCCCTAATGCTCCGCTGGCCAAGGCACATAGAAACATGGAGCCGGGATTGGTTATACAGAAATCTCATGCATTTCATGATATAGATGTGTGGGACTACAATCCAATTTGGAGTTCAGTGAACTCTTAGGTTTGGGAAGGAAATTGCTGTTAATGAGTTGCAGCAAAGACATAGGCTCGAGGCCAGTGCAAGGAAAAATCACTTTAATGGGCAGAGCAGATGTTGCTTAAACTCATTGCAAAAGTTAGGCAGGCTAAGAGCCAAGAACTGCTTGGAGAAAACAGAGAAGCTTGCTTTGTTTTGTTTTTGTTTTTTAAAAAAGTAGTACTTTGTACAAGGAGTCCTTTGATGTGAAGCATGATCAGATAGGATGACTAGAAAGGATGGAAGGCTCGGCTCTCTAATGTCAGTGGACATACTGCAAAAAGTTGTAGTGCAAGCACAACAATGCCAACTTGGTTGGTGTGCCCAGAAGGAAGATTTCCTGTGCATTCATCATCCATCTAATGCAGAGGTGAGGAACATGTAGCCCTCCTGTTATTGTTAGACTGCAGCTCTCATTATCCCTAATCATCACTGGTCACGGCGGCTGGACCTGATCAGCAATGGGGTGTAACACTATTTGGAGGGCCACACATTCCCTATCTCTTTTCCAGCACATCTATACATTGCTAGCCATTGCTATGGCCCTCTTTACACTCCCATCCTAAAGAGGTTATTTGAGAGATCTTAGTCATTTACATGGGATTTAATTTCAAACAATATACTTCCAACGTGTGAAAATTTGTCCATACAATAATCCTGTGGATTGAGATCATGGTTTTCCCCACATGACTGTTATAAATCCCAGGTTTGCCCAGAAGGTCTGTGGGTTGGTTCCAAAATGCAGGAAGTCTTAGGGAAGTTCAATGGAACACACAGGGCCATAGCTGGGCTCAAACAGAGGAGTGAACAAGCACCACTCCAGAATTTATTTATATGCATGCATCTCAATCCACAAAATTGCTTTTGCTCACATTTATGGCTTCTTCGCTTTGCTTCTTGCAAACTCTCTTTTGGCTTTCTTTCTTTTTTTCTCATCTGGCCCACACTCTCTGGGGGTAATGTGCTGTGTGCTGGTGTGAGTCAGGCCTAACCCAAAAGTAGGTGGGGCCAAAGCCCAAAGGGAGGAGGCCGTTCCCTTTATCTCCATCACCTTATTTCCTCTCCCTCACGCCACCACTTTCCCCTCCATTCTTCTCTCCTCACCACCCACGTAAACTGATCTGAACACACAGTGTGCAAAGTGTGTTATTATGCAATCCTAACAACTCATTTTACTGCAGCCCACAAGGCCTGAACTCAACATAAGTCATTACCCAAGGGAAGACTCAAAATGTAGTAATAAAAACATGGGTCTAGTTAATTAGAATATTAGACAAAGAACGGTACATATTAAGAGTATGACAAAAACAGAGAAAACTCCATTCCTTTAAGGCAGAGTTGCCTTTATTTTTCTATCCTACTTGGGCAGGGGTGGGGAAATAGTATGTTTCCAAAAAAACTTCTGCCATGACAAACGGCCAGTCAGCTCTTCTGGATTCCATGACAGCAGAACAAAACTCTTTACTTTTTACCACACTACCACAGCCTTGCAAATAATGGCACCACAATTTATCAGACCACGTTACTTGCATGTGTGCAAGTTTCACAGTGTCTTACAAGGTACTTTCCCACAAGGAATCCTTAGCAATTCACTTTCCTAACGAAAACAATATGCATGGCTGCTGTACTCAGTGAAGGATGCCCACAAATGTAACACACACCTCTTGTGTGCCTGTGTTTTCCACTTAACATTCTATTGATTTTGTTAAGAAGTGTAAACATAACAAAAAGAAGAAAAACAAAGAATAAAATATTCTTGGAAGTACAAAAGTAGAAAGGTACAGGGCAGCTCCAAAGAAATAGTCTGATTCATAGAAAGATTCCCTTTACAAGTAACAAAATTATGTAAAAATAAAAGTATCCTCCACCTGTGAGTGACATCATTATAGAGAGCAAATGTTCCATTAAGTCTTGGACGAGCCAGGCGTTTGAATATTATGGTGACACTGAGAGACCTTGTGCCTCAATATTCTTACGAGAAATAAAATCATGACATAAAGCAAAAAAGGAAAAGGGGGTGAAAGGTCATTCGAGTCTGCCCTTTAGATATTTTTAGTTGATGAGGTATATTTCCCAAGAGGGCAACGCACGCCATTTGTGAGCCATTGTGGACAAATGCGTCCAGCTAGCTATGGGTCTCCCCCTGCCAGATACTCAACATTCCCCTCACTTCTGTAGGTGCATCAGAAGCTGCCTTATACCAGGTTTGACTGTTTGGTCCATAAACCTACTAACTAATCCTTGCAAGTGGAGATGCCAGGGATTGAAGAAGGGACCTTCTGCATACTGTTGTGGGAATGATAAAACTACAGGGCCAGGAGAAGAGCCACAACAATCTCCAAGAGAGAATGGAAGATTTGCATCCAGTGCCCAGGTAGCAACCCTACCATATAAGGTTTGAGGTTCCAACCCATGTGACTGAAATTGAAAGAAACATTCTGTTGTAGCCAATGAGTGTAGCTTGTGGTGCGTGAAGTATGCCCAAATGTTTCTCCAGTGCACAAATGTGCCCATGGGCCCAGAATGGTTGGCGGACCCTGTTTTAATAGCATTGCCCAACTTTGTAAACAAACAATGCTGTTCTCAAAACACAAGGGCAATTCTTCAAGGGTCAAGAATGGCTTGTCTTCATGTGACTTTTAAAAAGACCCAGCCTCAGAAGTGCTTAGAACTGTTTACAGATTTGCTAATCTCAACTAGACAGCCCATTGGTGCTCACTAGAAATTGGTCGGAACTACTCATACTTCATACTCATACTTGGGGTCTTTTTAAAATAAACTTGCATATTTTAGAATAGATGCACAGTGTACAGACAGCTTAACAGAGAAATTTAGTACATTTATAGATGAAGCAAAATCATGATGTCTAGCTGTATACTTTATTTTCCCTTATTTACTTGGCTTTTAAATATTTTAATCTTTCTGATCTAATTTCCATGCATTTGTGATTTCTCTGTATGTGTATGTAGGCACATTTGCCCTTGGTACATATCAATGAGATCTTTAAATATGTTGGCTAGTAAGGGGATATTTCTCAATATCTTAATAATAAAGAATGGTTTTAGCATGACTTAGGAGTGCTGAACCCACTCTAAGCACAAGATCAAAGAAGATGGGGGAAAATCCACGCTGACCAATCTCAAGCCAGCACTTCTCTCTCCATTAAAGGCTGGGTAAGGACTCACTTGCATTCCTAAATGACTGTGCCTTTGATCTACTGTGTACTATTTGGTTTTGAGGCATTTGTTTTGTTTATTCATTTGTTTTCATCTTTCCTGGTCAAAAAGGCATTTTCCCACATACCCCAATCTGCCTCCAATAAAAACCTGCCTGCTAGCATTCATTCCAGTCAATTTTTGCTCTTTCCCCCTCCCACACCCTTAAATCTAATTTACAGGTCGTAACTCTAATATCTGGTCCGAAATTGCCTGCATACATTCACTAGGCCCATCTCAAATAACCACTTTCAACTTAAAAAACAAAACAAACAACAGCTAATTTAAAACTATGGAAAGCTTGCCATACTTGAATCCTCTTGCCAGACAAGCAAGTTCACAGTACTGAGGAAGCAGAACATTATCTATTCTGAGCAGCAACAAAAATAGGGACAAGGACAAGGAAGATCTTGGGAACAGATGCATTCCATGAAGTGTCTTCAGTGAGTGAGCTGGGATACTAGAGCGGGTTAGGTCAGGGTCACCGCCATTGCCATTTTTCTTGGCTTTTTTAAAATTATTTTTTAAAACCCTTATAACTCAAGCGTAAACCCTGCCTGAATGCTAAAATACATCAATATTCTCAAAGGGTTAGTGCCTTTCCTCTCTTGTGAGAAGTAACCAGAAAGAAAATGTATATGTGGTATTGAAAAGTCTCCTACACAACACACTTGGCCTCAGAGAAATACATTATGCCACCTGAGGCAAAGGGACAGATGTCACCTTTCCCATTCCACATCTGGACTGGCAGCTGAATTTTCCATTAGCGGTGTTGAAGTGGCACCATCCACCATACCTGAGGGAGACACTACCTTACAGGGCACAGGGAAGGCCAAGGGGTACATATAGCTTTTGGCATCCCCACCCTCCAGTTTATGGCACTTTACTCTGCCCAATGTTAGGGGCTGGCCCTGTCTCAAAAACCAAATCAGCTATCAACACATGCTATTCAGGAAATTCTCCCTCCTGTCAACATGGGGGGAAATGCAACCTCAGTCTTCTTGAAGTGATACAGTCTGAGGAGCAGCACATCTAGTGCAGAACCCAGTACACTAAGGCCTTCTTCTTTCGGAGATTAAGTGGGGAAGGGGCCTTTTATTCATAGCACCCCAACTCTGGAATAGCTTCCTAGGCTTCCTATACCTATATAGGTTTCCTATACGTTTCCGAGCACAGTTCAAAGTGCTGGTGTTGACCTTTAAAGCCCTAAACGGCCTCGGCCCAGTATACCTGAAGGAGCGTCTCCACCCCCATCGTTCTGCCCAGACGCTGAGGTCCAGCGCCGAGGGCCTTCTGAAGCAAAGCTACAGGGAACCAGGCAGAGGGCCTTCTCGGTAGTGGCGCCCGCCCTGTGGAACGCCCTCCCATCAGATGTCAAAGCGATAAATAACTACCTGACATTTAGAAGACATCTTAAGGCAGCCCTGTTCAGGGAAGTTTTTAATCTGTGATATTTTACTGTATTTTTGGTTTCTGTGGTAGCCGCCCAGAGTGGCTGGGGAAACCCAGCCAGATGGGCGGGGTACAAATAATAAATTATGATTATTATTACTATACCTCTTACTGATTTGTGATTTACTTTGTTGCTGGTGAACCATTTTAGATGCTGTCAAAAAGCTACTCAAATATTTTAAAATAAAAGTCTTTCCGCAAACAGAAGTTTATCACTTCTTTTGCATGTTCCTAATTGATAATAAGAGCTTGTGAGACAATGTAATCATTTGAGAAGTGTAAAATAAAAGCACTTTTCAGTTTCCAAAGCATGTTTAGCCACTCATAAAAAGCACTACCATAACTCTTTTTGGGGCTGGACTAATGTTGCCAAGCAAGAAACTATTCAAAATTTATTTGAGGCTGCTTTTGAACCTACCATGTCCCATGATGAGATTTGAGGTTTCTTCTAGATTGCCCAGAGTTATACTGCCTTGCTTTTGTACTGGTTGGAAATTACAGCATATGCAAGGTACAAAGTTGCCCCAAAAAAAACGCTATTTGGAGCAAATTGCTAATAGATGTGCACAAAGCTGGGTTAATAAATGTCAAACCCTCTTAACTCAGCATGGACCGTTTCCCAACCTCCTTAAGGTTGCAACTCCTATAGCAAAAGCAGTAATTTAAAAATAAGGTTAAAGAGTAGGATCTCTTGCTAACTAGATGTGATCTTCAAGCGATGCAATTTTCATCATTTTATTATTCTCAGAAATACGATTATGGTCTTTCAGATTACTTTTCTGAATTATCTGCTTATGCGGTGGGGAAAGCATTTACAGCTTTGAAACTCCAAACTATGCCCACAGGGGAGATATGCTAAAATACCTGTAAGCTGGCATTTGTGCATTTGCAGTCAGAGGATTGGAAATGATTGTTCCACAATGCATTATATTGTTCTCTCCGCAGCTTCTCTTTGAAAGAGATTCTTCAGACAGTTTGACTATGTACACATTAGCAGCTTGAACTGCAGCGAGGGCACCCGTTGCATTTCAAGTTGCATTTTTATGCTGATGTTCACACCAGAGCATAGGTAGGGAGGCCTTCACCCAATGCCCATGCCCTGATTTATTTCCCTCACTGAACTCCAATTCAGCAGAATGCTGTGGACATAGTGTATCTTGATTTCAGTAAGGCTTTTTGACAAAGTCCCCCATGGTATTTGTGTGGAGAAGATGGCAAAATGTGGGCAGGACAAAGTTGCTGTTAGGTGGTTTTGTAGCTGGTTCATTGGCCGACGAGTGTTCACAAATGGTTCCTCATCATCCTGGGAAAAAGTGACCAGTGAGGTGCTGTAAGGTTCTGTCCTGGGCCTGTTGTTCAGCGCTTTTATAAACAATTTGGATGAAGGAATTGGGGGAATGCTCATCCAATTGCTAGATGACAGGAAACAGGAGGGGTAGCTACTGCCACAGAATGTGGGATCAGGATCCAATATGACCTTAACAGGTTGGAGAAGTGACCCCACCCCCCAAACTAACAAAATGAGTTTCAATAGGGACAAATGTAAGGGTCTACATTTATACAGGAAGAACCAGCTGCACAAATATAAGACGGGGGAAGCCTGACTTGCCAGTAGTACATGTGTAAAAGATCTAGGGGTCTTAGTAGATCACAAGCTTAACATGAGTCTACAACACGATACAGCAGCAAAAACACACAAAAACAACCCTAATGCTATTCTTGGCTGCATCAACAGAAGTATAGTGTCCCAATCAAGGGAAGTAATAGTACTGTTCTAGTCTGACTCAGTGAGACATCACCTGGAACAGTGTGTGTAATTATGGGCCCCACAATTTAAAGAAATTGATATGCTGGAACATGTGCCCAAGATGATCAAGGGTCTGGAAACCAAGCCTTATGAGGAACGGTTGAGGAAGTTTGGTATGTTTAGCCTGGAGAAGAGGCGGCTGAAAGGAGATGTGATAGCCATCTTCAAATATCTAAAGGGCTGTCACATGGAAGATGGAGCAAGCTTGTTTTCTCCTGCTTTGGAGGGTAGGACCCAATCCAATGGCTTCAAGTTACAAGAAAGCAGATTCTGACTAAGCACCAGGAAGAACTTTCTGACAAGAAGAGCTGTTTGACAGTGGAACAGACTCCCTCAGAAGGTGGTGGACTCTCCTTTATTGGAGGTTTTGAAGCAGAGGTTGGATGGCCATCTGCCATGGATGCTTTAGTTGAGATTCCTGCATTGCAGGGGGTTGGGAGTAGATGGGCCTCAGGGTCCTTTCCAATTCTACAGTTCTATGACCTTTGGACTGTGACCACGTACATCATGTGTTTTTTGCATCAAACACCAGTGGCAGAAGCATGCTGAAACCTGTGTAAGTAGCAAGGTATACATAGCCTTAGTTTGCTACTGGTAGATAGCAATAAATGTGTTTACATAGGTTTCTACGGCTGCTGCAGTGGCCCAACTTTGTGTTTTCAGAAATCACTTTTATGAAGGTGAAGGCTATAGCTAGTAAAGATTTTGAAGACAATAAAAGGAGTTCTGTTCACTTCTGTATCAAAAGAGCTCATTAGTCTCTTTTTCCACTATTTCCCCCCCGCCCCCATATTAAATATTTTGCAACTTATGAGAGGAATTTAAGTCAATTTCATGCAGCTTTGTTCAACCCTTTTAATGCTGGGGTCAAATTCAAGAGCTAGGCGAGCGAAAGTATGTAAACTGAATCAGACTGAATTTATGGACCTTGGAGTGGACAGTTCTTTCGCTCAAGAGATACACCCAAATATCTGTCAAATATGGTGAACCTCTAAAATGAGTAACGAAAGCTGATTGTACAAACTATCCAATCCAACAACAATAAATATCAGGAGTAAAGGAACAGTATATGAATAAAGCAAAACTACAAAGACAAGAAAAGCATCCAACATGCTTTCTGCCAAAGCTGGTGGTAGGATGCCTACGTTTTCCTTTTCCTCTGGCCTGAGAAGAGTTGAATGGGATATAAAAGGACAGAAAAGAAAAGCAGCTTATATAATCCTTAAGAGGCAAGATGGCCTCCTCCATATGCAACTGAATGCATCAACTGAGGGCACAGCAACTCAGGTTGATCATTTACCAGAGTGGTGGGGAACTTCAGGCCCAGAAGTATGTCCCTCTGGACTCTTTCCAGGCCATGCCCTCTATCCCTAGACTTTGCCCCTCATGGTCCTACTCTGTACCTTCAAGTGCTTTTTTCTGGCTGGAATGTGTCCTTGATCTGTGGCAATGCCCCTTGCATGCCTGGCTGGAAGATGCTGAGGTATGTGTGGGATTTCACTGTATAAAGGTAAGACTCCTACCTAAAGAAAGGAATTTTTAAGATGAGACAGAAGGGATTCTATAGTAAAACAATGCTATCTGTAAAACAATAATGGCATTAGAACTCACTCACTACATCTTATCTAACTCAACATCTCTCATTAGGTCTGATGGAACATTCTCAACGTCAGTAAATTATGAAGTTTATTCAAGACAGAGGAAGGACTGCAGCATTTGCTAAAATCGTGGTTGACAAAAGAAACTACCTTAGTTGCAGAGAGGGGAGGGAAAGCAGACGTAACATAAGAGCCAAGCTCATGCAGCAGCAGTGCAGGAGAGACCCACCAATTATGCAGGATTGTTGGCTGCAGTGGACTGCTTTGCTGATGTGTTCCTGCAGTGAACATGCCAGCATACCAGCATCCAGCAGGATTGAACCATTATGCTCTCCGCGGTTCATCAGGAGGTGGGGAAACAAGCTGCAGTGTCATTGTCCCCCAATCCCTAATGAAACATTAGCCCCATTCCCAAACTGATCTGGACCTGGGCTTTTTTATTATTATTATTACTTTGCTAATTTTTATTAAAGCTTTTTTTTTTGATAGAGCAAAATAAAAAAGGGGGGGGAGAAAAAAGGAGAAAAGAAAAGGGACTTCTGATTCTCCATCTGTCAGTTACATTAAAAGAATTATTCAAAACATTTGCTCCATGACAACATCCAACTTTTGCACTTTCCTTAAAAAAGTATTTTCCCAATCTTCAAACCCAAATATTGCACAAAAAGGGTCCCCAGTTAATAATATTGATATGTCCCTCTAATAGTTTCTAATTAAACATAACAATTTTGCCGCCAACCATTTCAGCAACCATGCCTCCATGTTAAATTATGATAAATCTTTCCCGCTCTGTGCTGATAAGTCTCTCTGCTGTGAACACATCGAGACAATATTCCATATCCATTGGTCCACACTCAGTTCTGTATCGTCAATTTCCACTTCCTGTTGTATTTACCATGTTTTTCCAGCCTTCTCTTTTCAGTTTCCATATGCATTTCTTCCATTCTTTTTCCAAAAAGAATACCAGGGATTTAATAGCTTTATCCCCTGGGATCACTCCCAAGTTGTAGGTAAAACTCCCTCAATTCCATAGATGTCAGATTATCCAAATATCTCTCCATTTTTAACTTCGTTTTTCTTTTCCAGAATCTCAGCTTTATCATTTAGTTTCTTCATTTCTCCATACATTTGTATAGTGGGTTCTTCCACCTGATCGGTTGCTCCTTCTAGCTTTGCCAGTTTCATCCCTCAGTCCTACCTGTTCTTTATCATCTAGAGCATCTATAACATTTCTGATCCCTTTTTCCATTTTATTCATCTCCGATTTAGTTTCATTGCTCATTTCAGACTGTTCCTTCTAATCTTGTCAAATTTTTATCTATTTTCCCCCTCTAAAACCTCCGTTTTTGCATTAAGAGACTTTGTTTGCTCTGTCGGTATCTGCTTAAGAATATCCACAGTAAGAAGGGACCCTGAAGATCTCTTTTCTTCCACCGTTTTTCCTTTTGCCTCCTTTTTTCCTTTTCATTCTTGTGATATTCTGAATTTTAATGCTTTCCCTGCATTTTTATATACCCCATATTTTTCCGTGTATAATGCACCTTCATGTATAAGATGCCCCCTACTTTGGGGGATCCCAAATTTAGAAAATGGGCATATGCACTATCCGTGTATAAGAGGCCCCCAGATTTTTAACCTTATTTTAAAGTAAAAAAAAACCTAGTCTTATACACGGAAAAGTACGGTATATTACTTCTGTCTCTAAACAGCTTCCATCACTACAATTTCACAGCTTGTACCTGCCTCATTTTGAAAGAAGCATATTCCATTCCCAGGAATAGTGTCAGCTGGCAAAGTAACTTTCAATTTCCTAAACACACATTCGCCAAAATAATAAAAAATAATCCACTTCAAGCTGCAAAGATTCCCCTTGTCAGGTTAAAACTTTCTTATTCCACGCCATAAATCCAGCTTTTCGTCGTTTTTACTTGACACTATAAGCAGTAGCTTTTTCCTTCTCCTTTATTCCAGAAAGCAGTTAACATACCGATTTTCACTGGCAGACGCAGAAACGCTTCCGAGTTGTAAATTATCTTGTTCCAAAGATAATTAAGAAAGGGACGTGTTTGCGGTCAGTGTCCATAATAGGACTGCAGCATGGTTTGGGCAAGATGACAGTCCTTGGCCTCCTGTCACTCAAACCACAAGGCAGGAAAATTTGCAATCTCCCTATCTCACAAAGAACAAACTTTTTAAAGCAACAGTTCCATTCCTTCGTTTCAACTTCTTTTGACAAACGTGTGTCTGGCTATCATCAGAGGCTACACTGCTATGTCCATCAGTAAGAAGCCGATGAGAAACCTTCAGTCTGCCATGATCCCTCCCCTCTGAAACACCCCGGACCTGGGATTTGTGTATAGCCCAGAAATCAACAAATTAAACAATCCATTAATAAATCTTGGAGGCTGTTGTGTTGTTTTGGTTTCTTATCATTGCCAAGCAACACTGGGTTAACTACCAGTTAATGTCATATATTTTGCATACCGGTATTTTATACTTGAAAAGTCTGTAATTTTATCAGGGCAAGTTGTTTGTTTACTGTTGCAACAATTGTTTTCTCAAAATGTACTTCCTGTACCATGAAAAACAAATAAAAACTTTTTTTTAAGTATGCAAGAACTTCAGATAAATGTGTCATCAATGTAGCCCTCTTCACACATTATGTGCATGTAGAAGGAAAACCATGGTGGAAATGGCAGAGTTTCTGGCCCAGAGCCCCAGAATTGTGTTCCTCCTCCTGCTCCCATCACCATGCTAAGCATACTTTCTGCAGCAGGGGATCTTTTCTGATGGAGGCTCCTTACAGGGTTTAGAACCCTGATAGAACATTCTGCAGTTGTTAATTTTTCTTACATTTATATCCCGCTTCTTCTGTCATGAAATTCAAACCAAATGTGGCTTCCAGGCGGTCACCCATCCAGACTAAGGCCTGCTTTGCTTTAGCAGAAGGTAGGCTCATGCGCTTTCAGACCATACTCTGGGAATTACATTCATCACAGTGGCAGTGGAAGCAGGAGAGGTGTGACTTTAAAAGTGGAACTTGCAGAGTGTCTGAAAAGGACAGTTGTGTCCTCATTCAATTTAAAAAGTATGTTTCCATATGATGAAAGGGGAAATCAGGTAATATATAATGAGCAATACATGGGTCTTTTTTCTCTCTTCTTCAAGTGTTACTATCAAAAGCTTGACTACTTGTAGGAAGGAACTGAAAGGTTAGGGATTTTTAAACCAACAGATAAGCAAGCACTCCAACATGATTTGGGGACTATGCATCACAAAATGGAGAAAATCTGAAATGTAAGTGTATCATACGGCTCAACTTTTCAGTTTTCATTTCATGTAAACATGGAACGGTTACAGTACAAGGCTGCTCTGAGCCTCCATTAACACTATTCTGTGGTTTTAGACATACATTCGTGTTATTGGAAAGTATTGCACAAAGGTCCAGGACAATTAGGAGCAATCTTTACCCCATACAGCTTTTCACAACTTAAGGTATTAAATGAACACTAACATGGCAACGCTAGAAATTAGACAATCTTGCCTAATTTAACAAAAGCATAATAGTTTCCTTTCTTCACGCTTTATAAAAAATGGTAAAGCAATATATAGTGTCCACTTTAAGATCTGAATAGGCTATCTTTTGAGCACATTAAATACAAAGAACAACAAAAACCATTCTGGACCAATGGGAAAAAATTGATTGTTCAGTAGCAATCACCTCTGAAACAATGCATCAAAGCATTTGATTTCTTACATAGGAACAGGTTGATATAAATACTTGTTTATGGTGGTAATATTTTTAAAGCTACAAAATGAACCCATCCCGGATGTTCAAGTTTCATTTATGTATTCAGGCTGACAGTTTACCATGAAAATAGCTAGGTGTGCAAATTGTCCTGTGCTAGATGTATATTAGAATGAACAGGAATAGTTTAATTGCTCTAGATCTGCACAGATATAAAGGAGCTGCCAAATAACCATTTTAGACCAATGGCAGAGCACTGTCTTTCTTAGCTCTAGGGTCTTAAACAGGTTTTTCTCGTCCTTGCAACTACAGTACTAAGAACAGCCATTGAGGATATGCTTTGTATTAACCTAGAACTTTATTATGTAATGCTTGAGCTTTACCCCACTAAGCTATGTCCTCTTTCATGCACCAGAAAAAAGAAGTTCACCATACTGAAGTTATTACAGAAGATTCAAAAATACAAAACCAAATTATGTAGTCATATTCATATTCCTACACTAGTCTAATCACAAATTGTCAAAACCCCACCAATTTCCCCCCCCAATGAAATTTGGGTATACTTTTGAACCTGTTCGTCTCTATTAAGCAATCCTTTTAATCACATGTGCTTTTCATTATTTTACTGAAATATAAGTGATTTTATTCCATGTGCTTCCATATAATAATACACCCAACACAGTGACAAGAATGAGACTTTAATCAGTTTTAAGTGGAGTTTTAACACTACGATAAAGGGCTGTTAAACACAATAACAAACGGACATCTGATTTGTATGAGACATTATCCTGTACATGTCATTTTCTTGTTTTGTGTATCCTCGGTGCATAGCATTACACACAGAGCCACTGTTGCACAGCACAATAGTATCTGAAGAGGCTGAATCAGAATAAGGCTGCTTAACAGACTTTTTTTCTTAGTGTATATATATATGTATATATATATATAATATTCTATATGAAAACAGACTGAGAATTTTGAACTGGCGGAGTAAAGAGGCAGCTCTACCAAACAATGCAGTTAAAGCCTCCCTTTAGTGCACAGTTCCACCCCTTCCATCTGCATGCATGACACATTTTAACAGTATTTTAAAAAGGTAAACGAGGCACTTTGTGGCAACCACAGGCATCGTTAACATATTGCACGTTTGCTAGAATTTTAAACATGGAACTGCACACTGGCACCCCAAACTCTTTTTCCTTAAAGCTGAAAACAATTGATGCTGCATGTAAACATCCCTTCAGTTTACAATTTGTGCCACAGCATATAACCTTGGTGCTATTTTATACAACTGCCCTTTAACTACTGCGACAAACTATTTTAAATGGGGCTACAGATGATGAGGGATGGCACAGGGCCTAAGAGTAAGCTCCTGTCAAAGTGATGCCTTCAAGTAATTTCAGACATGTAAGCTGCTGCACATCCAAGAATTTAAGCACACAGTCCAGAAACTCAAGAAATTACCTACAAGAATGCATTTTCAAGCTAAATGATGAATACTGTCATAAATAAAGTTTTAATTAGGACTCAAACCTTTCAGTCATAGTAATTCTTGCCATGTTCTATGGGGATGGTAGCTGAAATAAAGTATAGGAGAGTATGCATGATATATATTATATATATAATATATATATAATACCATTTTCCTTTTCCAATGACTATACCATAAAAACGTAAGCAAGGCTTCTCAGAACCACTGACACATTCAAAATCCAAACCCTCATTCAGACCTTCACATTCCAAAGGAAGAACAGTGCAAAAGGCCACTGAAATATTTCCAATCTGACCCTCCCATGTTACACAGCAGAACTGTACAAGACACCGAACACTGTCAACATCCAAACATTTTAAAGCACAAACTTTTTAGTTGGCTAATGTGGCTTTCAAATTGTCTTAACATAAATCAGGCTCAACGTAAGTTGCAGGAGAAAGTCAACGGTGACACGGTTGTCACCTCTCGCCAATAAGGTCCATCTATGGTATTGTAGAACTGGATCGAATCTGAGGAAATCTGAACATTAGCTTTGAAAAAAGTTTATGTAATAGATGAAAGCTATGATCCTGTGCAGTTACATGCAAGTTCCACTAAAAATAATATGAAGTTATAGGCACGCAACTACACAGATTAGAAAAGGGAGCAAATTTGCCAATGAATGTTGAAGCAGCATGCTGCCCCTTTGTTCGGTATTCAGCCTGAGTTCTGCCTTGACTAGTTACCATATATACCCTTGTTATCAATGCTAACGGACTAGGAAAAATGGATTATTCCAAATTCTTTTACTCAAATGGGACAATAATAAACAAGTTTAACTCCAATAAACCAATGGGATTTTACACCATGAAATTCGAAATAGCAGTTCCAAATGTTTGAAAGACAAGGATTTTTTTTTATTTTCTTTTTTTAGAAAAAATATTACTTCAACATTTATCATCCACAGCTGGGGGCATGGCAACTGTAACACACAAACAACTGTGTAAGCCCATTTCTGGTAGACAGCCTCCACATTTGTATGGTTAAGTCATTGTTACGGTGTCTCACATGTAACCAAATTTTCATATCCCTTCATTTGTAGATCTTTTAAGATGCTGTAGAAGGTTCATTCCTGTACCCCTAATACAGAACCACTCCCTCTAGCTGCCTTTTCTAGCACCATTATGCTTTAAAAAAAATAAAATGCACAAACAAGCAGTGACAGCGGCAATTCCTCAAATGTCCAGGATTTATTACTGTAGCATGCTAAAGAGGTGCATGTAAGTAAGCTGGAAATGGTACACAGTCCAGGGTCCAGCACAAAACAATCCTTTCTGAGCTTCTCTTTCCACTCTCCTACCCATATTACATGCATTTGAATGTAGTAAAACCCGTTACTTCTCCAAGCCAACCGCAGACTTATCTGTTGCCACATAAGTGCAAAGAAAGGGGCAGGATGTGAACCTGTGTATTAGAAAGAGCTTTACAGCCACTTCAATTGGTGACAGAACACAAAAGGAAAATTCCCTACGTATACACATCAGATCTGTCTCCACTTTTATAAAACTGGAATCAAATGGGAAAGTGCCATCTTTGTGTTTTCCTAATTGAAGTTTGAATGTTCTCTTGACACGAAAAGGTATATACATAACATAGCTACGTAACCTTTTTTTTTCAACTGGACAAGAAGTGTCAAGCCCAGAGACTTCATAGGGCAAAATGAGATTGGTCAGGAAAAGAACTGTTCCTACAACTGATAATTGTGACACAATGTCCTATTGCCATTTCAAAAGGTCCATAATTCAGTTTATTCAAGTTTTCTTCTTTGTGGTATTTTTTCCCAAATAAAAAAAATATTCAGACTTTTGTAATTTGCGTATGCTGATCTTCGTCAAAAGGTTCATTCTCTGGATCAGAGTCAGTGGTGTCAGAATACCTATAATGATCAGGTTCATTATCACTAACATCCGGTGTTACTGAAGTTGAGCTGCTAGCCTCTGGGTTTGATGGCTCTTCTACTGTTTTTGTGAAAAATAGCTTCACCTAGAAAAAAAGACAAAAGATATCAGTCCATATTTGCTTGGAAAAGAAGGAATAGGTTGCTCCCTGCATCTGTAGTTCTTTGCGTGGTCATCTGTGCACAGGACTGTTATGAACAAGAAAAGTGAATGCAGAATATTATCACAACCTAGGCATTAACACTAGACAGAAACCCAAATAGCAAGTACCGTATTTTTTGCTCTATAAGACTCACTTTTTCCCTCCTAAAAAGTAAGGGGAAATGTGTGTGCGTCTTATGGAGCGAATGCAGGCTGCACAGCTATCCCAGAAGCCAGAACAGGAAGAGGGATCGCTGCTTTCGCTGCACAGCAATCCCTCTTGCTGTTCTGGCTTCTGAGATTCAGAATATTTTTTTTCTCGTTTTCCTCCTCCAAAAACTAGGTGCGTCTTATGGTCTGGTGCGTCTTATAGAGCGAAAAATACGGTACTTTATCTGACTAAATGGGGATCTTTAAGGTGGCACCAGTAATTTCAAGGCTTATTAGTATCTTACATTTTTCATTTCTTCTAGAGTGACTGATCCAATCTTCTATTAATATGGCAAAGTCCCTATTTTTAGCTTCTTCGTAGTTATTCTAACAGTTATTCTACTCAGGATCTGGTCACTATCTACTCTATCAAAAGATTTTAGCAAGATCCTGGAAACCTTAAGAAAAGCCTAACAAAGTACTTATTAAATGTGTGCTTCTGAAATAGAATTGTAAAAGGAAGCTATTCCCCCCCTCACATACTATAGTCCAAACATCAATTAACAGAATTCAGCTTGGGTTCTGCCAAAATCAGCTCTTGCTGTATTTGTATGCAGGTACGGATAACACAAATGAAAGAGGAAAACAAGTCAGTGTAATAGTAGTTTTAACATACAAGTAAAACAGTTTAACACAAAATTCTCTCAAATTCGAACATCTTCCTGTTATTGATATTCAGCAGTAAGATTGCCAAAGTAATGCATGCTCTAGTAACTCCCAGTTAGATTACTATAATATGCTTTACATAGGGGTGCCCTTGAAGATGACCCGGAAGCAGTGAAGTCTGCTGGAAATCTTATGATACTGATTCTGAAGCTGCCACTCTCATTTTATATTTATTGGGCAGATGGATGTTATTTTTAAGTTGTGTTTTTGTACCATACCCTGGGATCACTTGTGATGAAGAGTGGGCTAAAAGTATTTTAAATAAATAAATTCATTGCTGGATTGTCACACATTTACCCTTAAGGTATACAGTGGAACCTCAGGATGCCTACCGTCTTCCTTACGAACGCTTTGGGTAACGAGCTCCGCTAACCTGGAATTAGATGCTCCTGGTTGTGAACTTTGCCCCAAGATGCGAGCGGAAGTCGCACGGCAACAGCGGGAAAACCCCATTAGCGAAAGCGCCCCTCATGTTAAGAACAGTTTCAGGTTAAGAACGGACCTCCGCAACAAATTAAGTTCATAACCAGAGGTACCACTGTACAGTAAGACCCCGGATTTACTATGCATGGCATACTTTCAATCTCTCGGAGTACACTTCAAGTTTCTTTGATCCCTTTGAATATACCTACCTTAAAGTTTGGAGAAAAGTAACGATTTGCCTTGTCTTTATTTGCCTTGTCCAAATCATTTTTTGTTAGTGTAAGTATTAGATATTCCTTATCGTTATCTGAACGCTCTGTACTGAAAATCCCATCAAGTTCCTGATCTCCAAGAAGACTTCCGTTTTCTACTTTGTCAGAATTTTCTTCTGGTCCTGGTATGAAGAATGTATTTACCCAGAAATGAAACATTTTGTCCTAGAGACAAAAAGAAAAAACTTGTTTTAACATAACATAAACATGGCACAATATGAATATTGAAATTTGGCTACACGAACACATACACAGATACACAAGAAGTTTTATGGTGGGGAGAGTTTTTCCCCATCTTCATTTCTGCACTGATACATATACCTCCACTGCCCTCCTTTCTGGTAGAGCTGCCCCAATGCCTAGCATGATTATTCATTCAAATTTTGTTGAGTGTTTAATTTCAAAAATCTTTTCTCCTCTTTTTAAACGCTTGAAAATCGACTGCAATAATTAGCTTTCTAACTGGCACAAAGACCAGATGATCAGTGCTGCGTATAAGGCCTTCTCTGAGAAGAGGGCAGATGACACAATGGATATGAAAAATTAGGGAGGTTACCCCTAATTCCATTCTTGGGGAGAAGGCTGTATGTGTTAGAATTTGCTGCATGCTCTTCCCACTCTGAATTTATGTATACCTGTATACACAGCTGTTACATCCTGAAATCTGGTCAGCCTAAATCATGAGATGAAACATGTGAATTAGGAGCATGCTGTCCCCCTAACTGTAACTACCATGGCAAGAATTTTAACACAACCCCACCCCACCCCAACTCTTTATTGGCCTGGGGAACTGAACTTTTTCTTCCTCTTCTCTCCCACTTCCTTAAAAATTGAGAAGTGGCTTGACATATTTCAGGAGTAATTATAAGTTGAACTTGTGATGATTGCAATGAGGTTGTGATGGGGTCACATCCATCCTCAGCTTCCCTCATTTTTCCAGCAGAAGGTAAGCTGTATATCCACTTTATACAAGTGCTGGTACATAGTTTACTGATACAGCATGACACCAGTGTCACTGGAGGAGCAGGAAGAGATAGATCTTCCTTTGCTATTGCTGCAGCAGCCACCACCGTCAAGTGAATGGATAGGTGCAGAAAAAGGTATGGATGGCAGTTGGAAGGGAAGGAGGAAGATTTGAGTTCTTCTCTCACTCATATTCAACCATGAGCTAAAAAAGAATGCAGTGACTGTAATGCTCATCCTCTTATTAAAAAGCGAGCACTATAAACCAGGGTTCATAATCCAGGCCTGGAGGTTACAAGATGTGGCAGCATCAGATGCAATTCATTAGAGGCCTTTCCAACAATTAAGGATCACGTCAACTAAGTACCACCACTCTGTACAAGTACAATTAAAACAGGCCTAGTACAAAACAAAACATTCACAACCTCTGATATGTGTGTCTACTGATGTTAAACATCCATGAAAGTCTGTATGGTAGATTAGACACTGCTAGTGGTAGCTGCAATTGGTAAGAAACAAAAGTACCCATTAACCGAGGAATAAAATTAACCACAATGGGGATACTAAAATTATCCATTGCTACAGTCAAATTCCCTTCAAGAAATGTTTTCCATGATATACTTCCTATAAGAAACTGTTCGTTTTCTCACATGTATATTCTGCCTTTTAAGTTGAAAAAGGAGACAACCTGCTTTTCATCAGTGAAGGAAAGCATAACAAGTTGCCATATTAAAGAAACATTGTCTCTATAAGGAGTAACTTTGCTGTTACAGTAATGTTAAAGAAGATAAAGAACAAGATGTTGCCTTACACTCCACTAGAAAGCTATTGCCATCCCGTCCCTCCAAAAAAGTTTGTGCTGATAGTTTTAGTCAGATGTTTCATAGTTCTATACTGAAAGGATCATAGAAAAAACAGAAATGATTCTACACTTCTAAATTTACTTTCCTGGTCTGGGGATTCTATGAAAAGACTGCTAAACCGAGCACCTACTCAACCTACAACTGCTCAATAAATTGTATCTGCAAGATTTAGAAGTCTTTTGTACTGCTTTTCTACAGGTGAAACTCGGAAAATTAGAATATTGTGGAAAAGTTCATTTATTTCAGTAATTCAACTTAAAAGGTGAAACTAGTATATGAGATAGATTCATGATATGCAAAGCGAGATACGTCAAGCCTTTATTTGTTATAATTGTGATGTTTATGGCGTACAGCTGATGAAAACACCAAATTAACAATCTCAGAAAATTAGAATATTAAATGAAATCAGCAAAACAAGGACTGCAAATAGAGCAATATTGGACCTCTGAGAAGTAGAAGCATGCACAAGTACTCAAATTACTGCCTCAATGCGGCGTGGCATGGATGCTATCAGCCTGTGGCTCTGCTGAGGTGTTATGGAAGACCAGGAAGCTTCAGCTCTTCTGCATTGCTTGGTCTCATGTCTCTCATCTTTCTCTTGGCAATGCCCCATAGATTTTCTATGGGGTTCAGGTCAGGCGAGTTTGCTGGCCAATCAAGCACAGTAATCCCATGGGCATTGAACCAGGTTTTGCTACTTTTGGCAGTGTGGGCAGGTGATAAAGTCCTGCTGGAAAATGAAATCAGGATCCCCATAAAGCTCGTCTGCGGAAGGAACCATGAAGTGCTCCAAAATCTCCTGGTAGACGGCTACGTTGACCCTGGACTTAATGAAGCACAGTGGACCAACACCAGCTGATGGCATGGCTCCCTAAATCTCTTTTCTGATGAGAGCAGCTTTTGCATCTCATTTGGAAACCAAGGACCCAGGCTTGAGGTCCAATGTGAAGTTTTCACAGTCTGTGTTGATTTGGGGAGCCATGTCATCAGCTGGTGTTGGTCCACTGTGCTTCATTAAGTCCAGGCTGATTTCATTTAATATTCTAATTTTCTGCGATTGTTAATTTGGGGTTTTCATCAGCTGTACGCCATAAACATCACAATTATAACAAATAAAGGCTTGACATATCTCGCTTTGCATGTCATGAATCTATCTGATATATTAGTTTCACCTTTTAAGTTGAATTACAGTGGTGCCTCGCAAGACGAAATTAATTCGTTCCGCAAGTTTTTTCTTCTTGCGAGTTTTTCGTCTTGCGATGCACGGTTTCCCATAGGAATGCATTGAAAATCAATTAATGCGTTCCTAGGGAAACTGCCTTCAGACCAGGTCCGGGGACAGTCTGTCCCCCGACCTCTTCTGAAGGCTGGGGGGGGGCAAGGGCTTTTCTTCCCACCGCCAGCCTTCAGAAGGCTGTTCTGAAGGCTGGCGGTGGGAAGAAAAGCCCTTCTCCCCACCTCCCGCCCCGCAAGCTCCAGGGACAGGAGGGCTTTGCTGCCGCCCGCCAGCATTTTAAAAGCATTTTAAAAGCCCCCGCTGTCCCGGGGCGATTTTAAAATGCTGGTGGGTGGCAGCGAAAGCTTCGCTGCCGCCCGCCAGCATTTTAAGATCGCCCGGGACAGCAGAGAAGTCTCCGCTGCCCCGGGGGCTTTTAAAATGCTGGGGGTCGGCAGCGAAGGGTTCGCTGCCGCCTGCCAGCATTTTAAGATCGCCCGGGACAGCAGAGAAGTCTCCACTGCCCCGGGGTCTTTTAAAATGCTGGGGGTTGGCAGCGAAGGGTTCGCTGCCGCCTGCCAGCATTTTAAGATCGCCCGGGACAGCAGAGAAGTCTCCGCTGCCCCGGGGGCTTTTAAAATGCTGGGGGTCGGGCTTTTAAAATGCTGGGGGTCGGGCTGCCTTTCTCCGCTCTCCCGGGAAGGCAGGCAGGGGGGAGCAAAGACTTTCGCCCCCCGCCCGCCTTCAGAAGAGGTCCTGTACTTCTTCTGAAGGCGGGCGGGGGGCGAAAGTCTTTGCTCCCCCCCGCCTGCCTTCAAAAGCCGTCTGCGATAGCGGGAAGCGCTTCCCTGCTATCCCGGACTGCTTTTAAAATGCTGGCGGTGGGGAGCAAAGCCTTTTGGCCCCCGCCGGCCTTCCTGGACCTCTTCTGAAGGCCGGAGGGGGGGAAAGGCTTTGCTCCCCACCGCCAGCATTTAAAAGAGGTCCCCGGAGATTTCCCTATGGGCTTTCGTCTTGCGAAGCAAGCCCATAGGGAAATTCGTCTTGCGAAGTGCCTCCAAAACAGAAAACCCTTTCGTCTTGCGGGTTTTCCGTCTTGCGAGGCATTCGTCTTGCGGGCTACCACTGTACTGAAATAAATGAACTTTTCCACAATATTCTAATTTTCCGAGTTTCACCTGTATATATACAAGGTAGTCATGTACGCAAGAGGGCAGATTACATTCCAAGTAGTTATGTGTATTAAGACACCATTGTGATAGTCAGGATCATAACCTTCTAATGTCTTAAATGCACACTCATCTGTGCTTTCAGGGCATAAAGCCAGGTAAGTCCACAAGTCTCTAAAGGCAGACCAACATAACTAGATTCCAGAATTATTTAGGAATTACTGATTTGGATAACTGTTGATGATCTGGGTGAAAGATGTTGGCTGCAACTATATTACAGCGGCAGAGGACACTCTGGTATATAGGATACAATAGGTTGCTAAAAATAGGGATGAAACTTACTAGAAATGCAAATGTATTCTATTTGTGCTGAAGCCGATTATAGCAACATCTTTTTAAAAAATACTCTCATCGTGCAAAAACCAGCAGCAAAGAAAGCTTCCTTTGCAGGTGGTACGACTGTACCAAAGCACAGTTCAAAAGTGCTCCCAATGACCTAGTGCAACTGGGCTGCTTCCATCCCAGAACACATTCTGTTAATGCAATACATCTGAAGCCAGTTCAAAAACAAAAGTTACTTTTGTTCAAAGCAGCTCAATTAGCACAGGCTGAAAAACTGGGTACAGTTGAGCCAACCTCGTCCTACGAAATTATGTTTCAGTGTTTTTGCTCATTTCTGTTAAGAAATCCTGACTGGTAGTTAGAAAAACTAACTACCAACCGGTCAGCTTGACATCAATACTAGGAAATGTTGTAGAACAAATAATTAAATGGTCAGTCTGTGAGCACTTAGAAAAGGATTCTGTGATTACTAAGACCCAGCATCAGTTTCTCAAAAACAAGTCATGCCAGGCAAATCTCATTATTATTATTATTATTATTATTATTATTATTATTATTATTATTATTATTATTATTATTATTATTATAAAGTTAATAATAATAATAATAAAGTTACAAGCTAGGTGGATCAGGGGAACACTGTGGATGTAGTGTATCTTGATTTCAGTAAGACTTTTAACAAATTCCCTCTTGAGATTACTGCAGAGAAGCTTGTAAAATTGCAATATCTCATGCCAATATCCTCTGACTACAAAGAACAGCTTTTCTGTGGCAAGGGGAATGGACTGTAGCTGTGGGGAAAGGCTGGGGAACCCCAGTTTACAAGCCCAGTACTACTGGTACCACTTGCAATGTTTGGGCTTCAGCCCTGCAATCTTTCACAAAAGATTGCTCAGATGATAACAGCAAAAGAAGATAAGACTGTACCAACATGTTCCCTTTTATGCTAAGATTAGACCTATCCTACCCTAATTCTTTACACATAAATAGGGCAGACATGTGAGCAGCAGCCTGCCATAATATTCGATTTGACCCTTAGACTTGAAGCACTTGTGGGTCCACTGAAGCATTTAGAAACATTTAACCACCTAATTAGCAAGTTGCCATTCTTTCTGATTTGGGCTCAACAACCACCATTCATGAATATATAAGCTAAAGACTTCAGCAACTGATGGTTTGGAAACTTCAGATAGTGCAAAATGTGGTAGTCCACATCTCTAAGGTAAAGTCATGGAAAACAAAGCAGAAATCAGTCATCTGCACTGACTTCCTATAACATTTGATACAATACTAAGTGGGCAGATGGCATATATACATTGTCCCCTTTCACACAATATCCAGAAGCAATGACAAGAAAAGCCTAAGTGAGTCATATCTCCTTCCTTATCACTTTGGTAGAATGCCTAAAGCCACCAATAGCAGACTGAACTGCAAGGAATTGGGGGGGGGGGTTGGAATCAATATTTTCTCAGATTAAAACAAACACACCTTTTTCAACATCTTGTTTTGCTTATGGAAGAATTCCACCTTGATATCACCACACACTGGCAATGGCTGAGGGAATTCGAAGTACATGTATTTGTCTTCACGTCTTGGGGGTCCTGAAGAGGAGGTGAATATCTTTACCTTAAGTTGGTAGACCACAAACTGAGGATCTGCATGATAAAAATAGCCAAGCAGTTTAAAATTAATTTAAAGTCCAGAATTAGAAAGACACTTACCTGAAGCAAGTATTTTTAAAGTGTTTGAGTCATGACTATCAACACTTCAGACTCATAGCAGCAAAGTATTGTTAAGAATCAGTTATGCTTTTCTAAACTGGGAAGAAAGTTTGTTCTATATACTTGATCACATACAAGTTTTAATTAATGCAAACAGTTAATATAATAGAGTTGAAACAAATTAAGCTCTTGTCAAATTACATGTGTAAAGATACTGAATCTTTTAAAAATTAGGTATTCTTGCTGCCAAGTATCCATGTGGCGGGGGAGCTCATTCCTTTTCCCCTTCTAACACAGCTTGTGCTTACTGAGGACAGAGTTTAACTATACGCCATGGGTCAGACGACACACTAAGCCAATTTCCTGGCTTGGTGCAGCAGCAAAAAGGACCAGGGAGTAACAAAACAGCTGCAAGCTTCTCTCTTGAGAGCCCATCTTCTCACCTCTTAAGCTACTCACCAATTATGTATATTATCATATGATCTTAAGTTTTTAAAAAACCAGAAAATACAGTAATGAGAATTTATGGCTTGAACTAAAGGCTAGTATGGAAAGGTCTTACCTTGCCTGTCCAAGAATTTCAGCAAAAGCAAAATAAGCTTGCTGACCAAGACAACAATCCTATGCATACATATGTGGAAATAAGCTCTATTCAACTCATTGGTACTTATTTTTGAGCAGCTTAAACATGCATATGATTAGGCTGTGTGCCTCTTACATGGAATGTAGAGTGGGAATTTTATAATTCATTCTGAATTACAAACTAAACTAGAAAGGAGAAGCGACAGGAAAAAATGTAATGAAGCATTTAGGTGAACAAATGAATACTCCAGCCAATTTCTTTAGCAGGCAGGGAGGGAAGAGAGAAAATGGAATTTAATGTTGTACTAATACGATAGTTCCATCAACACAAGCATTTTTACTTGCCAGACAAATGGCCTCCCCTCTCCTCCCATGTGCTGTTTTAGGTGTCTCCTGGCCCTCCAGAGAGGATCTGAGGGAGGTGGGGGGCACAGAGGAGGAAAGCTAGTATAAGTCCTTACACTAGCTGCCACTGTGCACCAGGCTAGTTGGCTCTGACCCTTAGTCTATAGACATGGCTAACTCTGCCAGTATTAAAGTGGTTATGAAATGAGAGCAACAGTGAACAGATGTAAATACAAATATTAGAAGACAACCTCTCAAAGTAAAAATGTTTAAAAAGATACTTACTGCAAGTGCCGCCACTAAACATCGGAATAGTTTCAAACATCATCTTATGAAACAGGAGGGCCACTGGTCTGTAATCCAGATGATTCTTTAACAGGTAGCTATAGTAATATACATAGCGCCTCTGACTGGGAATAGTTACTCCCTAAATAAATAAATAAATATCTATAAGATCAAGAATGCTAATCATGTATGCCATTTTTCACGCTTTGTTACTTGACTTTCATAGATTTCTGAATATGAATCTTATCTCTCAATTACCGTATTTTTCGCCCTATAAGATGCACTTTTCCCCCTCCAAAAATGAAGGGGAAATGTGTGTGCGTCCTATGGGGCGAATGCAGGCTTTCGCTGAAGCCTGGAGAGCGAGGGGGTCGGTGCGCACCAACCCCTCTCGCTCTCCAGGCTTCAGGAAGCTATCCGCTAGCCGTGGGAGACCCAGCTCTCCCAGGGCTAGCGGAGAGCTTGCCTGCACCCAGAAGCTTGGGGTGCGCTGAGCTCCGCACGCCCTAAACTTCGGGATTAGTGTAGCGCTCCGCTAGCCCTGGGAGAGCCGCGCGGCTCTCCCACGGCTAGCGGAGACCTTGCCGGCACCCAGAAGCTTGGGCCGCGCTGAGCTCCGCACGCCCCAGCTTCGGGATTAGCGCAGTGCTCCACTGGCCCTGGGAGAGCCGCGCGGCTCTCCCACGGCTAGCGGAGACCTTGCCGGCACCCAGAAGCTTGGGCCGCGCTGAGCTCCGCACGCCCCAAGCTTCGGGATTAGCGCAGTGCTCCGCTGGCCCTGGGAGAGCCGCGCGGCTCTCCCACGGCTAGCAAAGACCTTGCCGGCACCCAGAAGCTTGGGGCGCGCTGAGCTCCGCACGCCTCAAGCTTCGGGATTAGCGCAGTGCTCCGCTAGCCCTGGGAGAGCCGCGCGGCTCTCCCACGGCTAGAGAAGACCTTGCCGGCACCCAGAAGCTTGGGGCGCGCTGAGCTCCGCACGCCCAAAGCTTCGGGATTAGCACAGCGCACCTGGGGGGGGGGATAATTTTTTCCCCTTTATTCCCCCCCCCAAAAAAAAACTAGGTGCGTCCTATGGGCCGGTGCATCCTATGGGGCGAAAAACACGGTAATTCCTATGTTCCTTAATATGTACACTTCAAAGACAGTACTTAAACATTGGCAAGCCTGTAGCATGTTATAAAATTAAATGTAACCAAAAAGAAAAGAAAAAAGCTATCAGTAAATGCTTTCCCATTAAATCTTGGAATGGTTTTCTATATATATTCAATGTTTCTTGAACTTCTTCTTTTATAACAGTTTAATTCCATATTCTGTCACTCACTTCCATGATGCTGCATAAAAGACTGGTTGCCTACAATAGTTAGTTTTTATTATTATTAAAGATTTTCTTGGTTTACAAAAGTACGTCTTGTCTCTTTTTACAAGTTGTACAGTCTTTTCTACAGATCATTTACCTTTGTTATGAGATATTAGTGTTGAGAACAGTATAAGGTCAGGAAGAAGAGCGGAGAGAGGAGGGGTGGTGGTGAAATTTATATTTTTTTACAGTGTACATGCGGGGTTTTGTGTAAGCATCAACTAGATAGGTTATCTTTCTATTCACTTGTTACTTTTCCTTGGTAGTGAGAGACTTTGGAGGCCCAGGGTCAGTGATTAGTTGCAATGGGGTGTGTTTGCATGGGGGGCGGCTTGCTGGGTCAAGTAAACCAGGTTGATTTGTATTGCTGTTGCTGGGTTCTTGTTGTCTTGCTCGGCTGTGTATGTGATGAAGTGGAGCCATATTGGGGTGAAGGCGCCCTCTTCTATTTGTCCCCATGTCAGTTCCAGTTTATTGGTTAGCTTTTCTAGCAAGGCTGTTTCCCATATGATTTGGTACCACTGCTCCATGTTCACCCCGACAGGTCTCTCCAGTGTCTGGCTATGAGGCTTCTGGCTGCTGAGAGTAGGTGGGTTATAAGCTCTGTATAATGTGAGTGGTCATTGTGGTCTTGGAAGGTGTTCTGTAGTGCCAGTTCTGGGTTGAGTTCTAAAACTGGTTTAGTTATTTGGCATATTTCTTGTAGGACTGCTGTCCAGAAGAGTTGGATTTGGGGGCGTTCCCACCACATGTGGAGGTATGTGCCTGTGGAGCTGCAATCTCTCCAACATTTTGGTGAGGTTCCTGGGCATATCAGCGCCTGTTTCCATAGTGTTAAGTACCACCTGTAGGTGAGTTTCAGGGTGAGTTCCCTTCTTTTGGCTGAGATGGACTAAAAGGGAGATTTAGACCACATTCTAGTCCATTGGGTGGGGTTAATTAAATAGTGGATTATCCAGGTCCTGTCTTCCATTGCAGCAAAGTTACATGCAAAAATACATAAGTAGTTCATTATAAGAAGTAGAAATATAAGAAACGGGCAGAAGGAGAAATTTCAGCAGGCCCTGTAGTTCTGATATTTTAAATGGTAGCAGGAAGTATCCACAGAAAGCATCAAGATAACACTAATTTATTCTACTAGACTCCACTGATCTTCTGCTTTTGTCTACTTTACCATGTATAAAAATACTAATACAGAAGGTTAAGTTCCAGTTCAGTTGTTCAAAACAGACTACACATCACCAATTATCACTAGTCATCATGCTCCTGTTATTGTGTGGAAATAAGTACCAGTCCTTAAAACAAATAAAAGTGCAGTCAACTGTTTTAGTCATGGAAATCACAGCTGAGTTGTCATAGTTTATCTGAATATAGGCCTATATTCATATATATTCCACACAGAGAATAGGATGGATTATTTGTACAGGTCCAATTCTGATCATGAGAGCTGAAAGTTATAGTATAACCACTATCCTTTTCCTTTGCAAACCAATACTGAGAATCGTAAAACTGTTTTCAAAACCAGGACTGTACATTATTTTTCCATTCTTCACTATACTTTGATCTGCATGCACATGAAAGCATCTGCATTGTAAACTATGGAGGCTTTTTCTTCTATAATTAAGTAGCTATTTTTCAGAATTTTCTATTCACAGACATGTTCTTTTCCAGTTTCTAAACACACCAGTCATTTTTCAGAAGTTTGGAATATAGCTAAATATGTTAATGACCGAACTTTGCAGCACATACAAAATATTTTGGTATACTGAAAACAATTTATTTTAAACAAGGGGTAGGTCTCGTAATCTATGCCATATTTGTTCAATACTGTAAGCCATTTACATGGTACAACTCAAAACAAATGTTGATTCTATTCAGCCCAAAATGAAACAAGGTATTTATTGAGATTAGAAACTAGAAAATCATGTTGTTTTTATTAAATTTTCTGTTTTAGAATTTCAAATACTCATTTTAAATCCTTAAGATATCAATGACTTCCGTTCTTCTCTTTCCATGGTTCATTTTACATATCTTAAATCCCTGCATATTTTACAAAAACTATACCAATCAGTATTCCATTATTGCATCCTTCAAGACTTATTTACACTGTTGAATTTATCTTAATGCTGCCAGTGTTTTCAGCTGTAAAGAATTATTTTACATATATTCAATAAACGTTTAGAAAATTGTTTTGACCTTAACCAGTGCTGAGCATCAATACATTCAGGTATAGTTTACGTAAAGTGTTCAGACTCACTCTTGCCAAACTGCATCCAAATGAAACAAAAATCACTGGAAAATTTCTCTCATTAACTTTCACAGTTCGTAACATTTCTATCCTCCAGATTCTTCTTCACATGTAACTGATTACTTTTTCAAGCTGTAAGTCATTGTTGTTGTCCCCAAACATAAATGCAACACCAAAACTTCAGACAAAAAAAAACTCAAGCCAGAATGTTGAACCAGGGATATCACCTGTAGAAAACCACTAAATAGCAGTACATTAATGTACTGAAAATGACAACTCAACTCTGATAACACTGACTTAATCATCCACTTCTGAGGGTATATACACAATCCAACTCCAGCAAGGTACCCTCAATTCTGCATTCCAAATGAAGAGAAAAATATTGATACCTGTAACATTCAGAGATTCTCCATTTGTTTTGATGTTCAGCCTACTAAAGCAAGATTAATTCTGAACCTTTTTAGGCGCTTTAAAAAGCAGCTCAATTCTGCAAAAACCTCAAGGCTCCAAGCAAAACACTGTATTTACAATAAATTCCTTATGTCACAATACCGAATACATAGATATCACATTCCCCCCTCCCCTCCCATGAGCAAGATCAACAGGAAATGTATTCAACTAGCACTACAGAGAACAGGGACCTAAGTGAAACTATAAAAATGTTACTGGACCCAAGTGAAAAGAAATAGTTATGAAGTTCAGAGCTACCAGGGGATGGGAAGGTGGAGAGAATTAAAGAGCTTCCAGGTATGCATCCTATTAAGAAAGGTAGCTTGGAGGATTAACCCTGTTATCCTCCGAAATATATTGCAGTGGAGAAGCCCATATTCTTCATAGGCTGCAATGCTATGGAAGAAGAGAAAGTTAAAGAACTCCAGTTACCTCCTGAAGCCTTTGCTTGCTCATAGATCATGGGTAATTAAATACGGCTCCTTGGATTTTATAATGCTAGTGCAATTAATATAAGACTTTGTATAAGAACACTAGCACCATGATGCCTCATGTTTTTCAAGGTGAATCTAAATAGGGTTACTGCTTCTCCACCTCTCAGCAGCTCTATAAAGATTGATATACTATGACAATCAGGCACTGCTATTTCACACACCAGACCATGCCCTACCAGCCTAGGTCTCTCAACTTGCTAATGGAAAGTAACCATGTCCAAATAATACCGAATTGATACAAGAAGCAACCATGCAAGTTCTATGCTCTAAGAACAAAGTACTGCAGCACCCAAACTTCAAAGATGCTTACAACTACCTCTGTACTGATCAGATACAGTACAGGCAGGTCTATCAAGATGCAAAAATGTTGTCTAGAACCAAATAAAGCTGATCAACCAGTAAAGATAATAACAAGTGGAAAGATATTTCAGATATAAGCAATTAGGCATGTTAGTGGCACAAGCAGTTTTGGATGTTAAAATTGTCCCTAACAGTAGGAACATATGCTAGTTTCCAAACTCTACGGTACTTACAATCAAATGTGTTAAGTTTTGCCATTGCCGTAAGCAATAAAGAGGGAGTGAAGTTTAAGGGAGGATCTGATTCTATCAATACTGATGGCTAAAACTTTCTGCAAGTTCAAGCACAACAGCATGTTCTTCCCCAGAAACCTTAGAGGAAGAAAAACGTTGTGAGTAACTGTTGCTGGAAATCATGAAATTAGTGGATTAAAAGCAGGTAAGAGTTAACATGGGATGCTGGTGGTGCTGTGGGTTAAACCACAGAGCCTACGACTTGCTGATCAGAAGGTCGGCGGTTCGAATCCGTTGCTCGGTCCCTGCTCGTCCCAACCTAGCAGTTCAAAAGCACGTCAAAGCGCAAGTAGATAATTAGGTGCCACTCTGGTGGGAAGGTAAACGGCGTTTCCGTGCGCTGCTGTGGTTCGCCAGAAGCAGTTTAGTCATGCTGGCCACATGACCTGGAAGCTGTATGCCGGCTCCCTCGACCAATAAAGCGAGATGAGCGCCGCAACCCCAGAGTCAGTCACGACTGGACCTAATGGTCAGGGGTCCCTGTACCTTTAAGAGTTAACATACAAAGCTGAAAATTCACTAATATGACTGGCTGAAGTAAGTGCCAAAGCAACAATATTGTAGGGTCACAATTTGTACCCTATCTTAACCATAGGTTCCAAGAGTTTACTTATGACTGATGGAAGAGCAAACTCCAGGTGTGATACTCAAATTAAATATGACAAGAAAGTTTTTCACTATGGCATATCAACCACAGCATCTTGTCCAGAGGCAAATGGGAAGCCCAACCTGCCAGTGCATGTACTTTGATCAAAGATCAAGATGATTCACTACTAAGTACTATACATAAAGGCACCCTAGGAGGAAAATAATCAAGAAATCCAGAGAGAAAGAGCAGTTTGCACTTAGATAAGCAAACCTTGTGGGTGGAAAGTTTTCAAGCATTAATAAGTATATCCACACTCCCCTCCACCAAACATGAAAGGTGAAGAAATAAGAAGTGAGAGGTGTATTGAAAATAATGGACTTGAAAGAGAAGTGCTTAACTGCAATAGTTACATGACATGACCAAAGAGGTGATGTAGGTGACGCCAATAAGGGTCACATGGGCAGGGCCATTTGGTTTTATCCCATCCTCTCTTGCAAAGGTGTGGACACCAAAGCATTGCAGTTACATACTTAGTGCCTAACCAAACTGAAAAGTGTCCAATCTTCATTTAGAAGGGATCCCTGCTGTCACAATTTTGAGTGTGTGTTAATGTCACAATAACCATACATTGCTCAGAAGTAAACCGACTAAATTTCATGGGGATGGTTCCCAGATAGGACCAGAGCCTGAACTTTTTAAAGGTGGCAAACTGAACTGCTAAAAAAGGTCATGCCCTAAACTTTCAACCCTACTGATAATATAATCCCCACCCCAATGTATTCACTTCTTTGCCTTTCCAGAACATGGAAGGATAATAAATGGACTAGGATGTAGGAGACCAGCGTTAAAATCACCACACAACTATGAAGCTCCCTGGGTGACCTTGGGCTACTCACTATCAGCCTATGTCTCAGTCATAAAGATAACACGTGGAGGAGGAGAATCATAAATTCCAACATAAGTTCCTGATAGGACAGAAATAAAGTTGTTTTTATTCAATGAGATATATCTTCAAAGAAGAAATTACAAACTCAATGCAACCAACTACTGTAGAGCCAGATGCCATTTCCCAAATCATAATCATTTGAAAGTAACCTTGTATTTGCTATCAAGGGAGATTTAGCGGCCATGGAATTAGAAATAACAAAGAAGGAAGGTTCCATAGCTTCAGATCTAGAAAAAAAATATCTCAATGCCAAGATATAAAAAGTAAAATATCTCAATGCCAAAAATTTAAAGCTAATCACCTTAAAAGTGGAAGGCTTGCATGACAACTTAGAGGACAGATGATAAGTCTTTGAAGAAGTGGACCCTGTAGCTTGCATGAACAACACAGAATGAGTGACCGTCAGAAGAGAGTGCCAGAACACAAAGAAAGTGCGACCACATGATAGCCTAAAAGCATTTGTCCACTAAAGTTAAGCTTTCTGAGTGAGTTTGACCATTCCTACTTGTGTCAACAACAGGATCCTCTCCCAAGCAGATGCCATGTAAATGACTCTGAGAATTTACTACTGCATTTGCAGCATGTCTTAGAACTGATTTTGTAAGTTGCTTTGAGAGCCCTTCTGGCTAAATGGCAGGGTATAAACGATGAAAACAGTTAATAAAAAATACATAATTTCTAAAGTAAGGTTTCAATTATTACAGAAGCAAGATGAAAGCCACTATGCTGATGAAAAGGTGAACTAAGAGATTCAAACACCACAACAGACTTACAGAGCTCCCAAAGAGAGGTCCCTTTCTGATGCTATTTCCTGTGTGGTCAGGAAGAAACTAAAGCGGAAATCACAGCCTCCGATCCCCATGAGAGAGTGAGTTTACTGCATGATTGGTAGGCAATGCTCCTAATTTTCGAGAGCTTTTTAGGTTCCAATGGCAATCTGTACAGGTGTATTCCTACATATAGGACTGCACAAAGCCAATTAGTATTTGGATTAAAATATAGTATGACAGAACCTATAGGGTAACAATTTAAAAAGGTACAATGTCAAAAACACCCTTAAAATTATTGTGGTCAAATCTGTAATGTTTTTATTATATATTTCTCTAGTGGAGACTGCTCTATTAGGGCTAATGGTCCTATCCTGGTCCTGCCTACCTGCTTACTTGCCTCCAATCAGAAAGGTGGCCCTGCCGGTCAGTTTCCTCCTCTTTACTCTCAGTGTTGCCCTTCTAGAACAAAGCTGGGAGGAGGGTGGGGAAGAATTAGTTGGCTCTGCCCTTCATTGGCTCTGGCTCCACCTACTGTGGGGACTGCCAGGCTTCTGTCCTACCAGTCCCAATGGGCACCAGCAACTACTTTATTTCTCATGCTTCATGCTCAAATTCATATTCTGAAATAAGCAATCATATACCAATTATATTACACTCCATTTGACCATTTGAGCTGCTGTTGGAAGGAAGAAGAGGCTTGGCATCTGTGAACTGAAGACCTACCTCCTTTAGGCAGAACCTGTGTAGATGCTATAATAATAATAGTAATAATAATAATAAATTATTTATACCCCGCCCTCCCCAGCCTAGACTGGGCTCAGGACGGCTAACAACCAATAATAAAAACAAGTTGATTAAAATACAATTTAAAAGATTAAGATACAATATTAAAACAATTAAGGAGCAATCTCATCATAGGAGGAGAAAGGAAAAAGAAAAAGGGGAAGGGAATCAAACTGATTCTGAGCCAAAGGCCAGGTGAAACAACTCTGTCTTACAGGCCCTGCGGAAAGAGATCAGATCCCGCAGGGCCCTGGTCTCAAGAGACAGAGCGTTCCACCAGGCCAGAGCCAGTGTTGAGAAGGCCCTGGCTCTGGTTGAGGCTAATCTAACTTCCATAGGGCCCAGGACCTCTAGGGTGTTGCTATATATGGACCTTAAGGTCCTCCGTGGGGCATACTAGGAGAGGCAATCCCGTAGGTACGAGGGTCCTAGGCCGTGAAGGGCTTTAAAAGTCAAAACCAGCACCTTAAATCTGACCCTGTACTCCACCGGGAGCCAATGCAGCTGGAAAAGTACTGGGTGAATATGTTCCCATGGCAGAGACCCTGTGAGGAGCCTCACTGCAGAATTCTGCACCCGTTGGAGTTTCTGGGACAGCTTCATGGGCAGCCCCGCATAGAGCGAATTACAGTAGTCAAGCCTGGAGGTGACCGTTGCATGGATCACTGTGGCCAGGTCAGGGCGGGAAAGGTAAAGGACCAACTGCTTGATGCAGCGAAGGTGGAAAAATGTCGCCTTGGCTGTTGTTGTAACCTGCGCCTCCATGGAAACGGAGGCGTCAAGGATTATACCCAAACTCTTAACAGAAGGCAATGGCACTAATTGGGACCCCGCAAGAGAAGGGAGTTGGCCCCTCATCCCCATACCATCCCGACCCAGCCAGAGGACCTCTGTCTTCGAAGGATTTAGTTTCAATCTGCTCCCATGAAACCATCCAGCCACAGCTTCCAAACATCTGGTCAGTATGTCAGGGATCGAGTCAGTATGGCCATCCATCAGCAGATAGAGCTGAGTGTCATTAGCATACTGGTGACAACCCATCCCAAAGCTCTGGATAATCTGGGCAAGGGGGCGCATAAAGATGTTTAAAAGCATTGGGGAGAGGATTGCGCCCTGCGGCACTCCACACACCAAGGGGTGGCGCGACAACAACTCCCTCCCTAGTGCCACCCTCTGTCCCCAAGCAGAGATAAAAGAGCACAGCCATTTACGGACTATGCCCTGTATCCCCACATCGGCGAGGCGGTGGTCCAAAAGATCATGATCGACCATGTCAAAGGCTGCTGACAAATCTAAGAGAATCAGCAGTCCTGACCCGCTTCGATCCAGTTGTCTGCAGAGATCATCTGTTAGGGCGACCAGAGCCGTCTCGGTCCCAAAACCAGGACAGAATCCAGACTGAAATGGATCTAAAGCCGATGTTTCCTCCAGAAACCTACTGAGCTGTTCAGCAACTGCTCTCTCAATTACCTTACCCAGATATGGGCGATTTGAAACTGGGCGGTAATTGGATAGATCTAAAGGATCTAGTGAAGTTTTCTTTAAGAGTGGACACACCATTGCTTCCTTCAGCGCCCCTGGGAATATCCCTGTGTCAAGGGACAAATTGATAATTTCAACCGGGGGGTCCGCGTGATATCTGGGCATGCTCTAATCAGCCAAGACGGGCACGGATCGAGGAGGCAGGTGGTGGACCTACCAGCTTGGAGGAGTCTATCCACATCAGCAGGGAGTATCCAATCGAAATGTTCTAACACTGGACCCGAAGACAGTCAAGGGGCCTCCAGTTCTGTCACTGTATCTAAATTGGCAGGGAGGTCACGGCGGGGCAACAGGACTTTCTCCGCAAAAAAGCTCGCAAATGCCTCACAAATGTGGGTTGAATTTGTGCTTAAATTTGGTTGTCCTCCTAAGGACGTTATTGACCTAATTATTCTAAAAAGTTGTGCCGGGCGAGAGCTAGCGGATGCAATGGAAGCTGCAAAGTGAGATTTCTTAGCAGCTTTCATAGCCATCTCATAGGCTTTCATAAGCGTCCTATAAGATGTTCTTGAAGCTCCCTCACAAGTCTGTCGCCATACTCGCTCTAGCCATCTGAGATCCCGCTTCATTTTCCGGAGCTCCTCGGTAAACCAAGGGCCTGGCCACCAAGAGCCAGTTATTCCAGTCGTCGACAAGGTCATCTAATGAGTCGCCAGGAGGAGCAGGGTCCCTCAAGGCCAGACAGAATCTATCAGGATCCATCAGTTTTCGCGGGCGAGCCCAAATAGGCTCACCACCTGAGCAGGAGAGGAGCTGGAAGTCAATCATGGCTTTCAGAGCGTAGTGATCAGACTATGGCACTTCCACAGGGGGGAGCATGATCACATCTATGCCAGCACCAAAGATCAAATCCAGTGTGTGGCCTGCTTGATGGGTTGGGCCCATAACAAACTGGGAGAGTCCCAGTGTTGCCATGGAAGTCACTAGGTCCAGAGCCTGTGAGGAGGGGGCGGCATCGGCATGGACCAAAATGTTTGGAAACTCCAAGGCCCAGCCTGCTGCCACCTCCAGCAGGTCTGACAGGGTGGCTGCCGGTGCGCTAGGTGGTCGGTACACCAGCCAGACAGCCAAGTTCTCCTTGGTGCCCCACACGAGACCAACACATTCAATGCCGGAGATCACCAGTGGTGAAAGAGCCCTGAAAAAGCAATCCTCCCGGATTAATAACGCTACTCCTCCCCCCCGACCCACAGTCCGCGATTGATGGAGGACAGAGAAACCTGGAGGTGTTATCTCATGTAGGGAGATTACTTCACCTTCCCGTACCACAACACCAATGACGGAGGTTGGTAATCCCTGCTCGCCCTACCCTTGTCCCTTGGGACGGGGCGTAGATTAGAAGGGGTTCGAGCATCACTGCATCTCAAAACCCTTCGCCAATAGTGATATTTAGCCCCACCGCCATTCTTCCCTAGCCCTTCAATAGTGGGAGTCCCAGACCCCATACTAACCTCCCCAATAGAGGGGTAAGATCTCCTCAATAACAAGTCATCTCTGGGCCAGGACTCTTGGGTTAGAATGGTATGGGGAAGAGGTGAAAGTTTGATAGGGTAATTATCCCTAGAAGATAAAACCCAAGCAACCGCACCCTGAGCAAAGAAGGTGTTCAGTCCCTCTGCCAATGAGGCATCAGTCTTAACCATGTTCCTTGTATTGCCCTTGTAGTTGGTTAGGTGCTGCAGTCATTGCCACACTTGTTTCATGATGTTATCAGCTAAGTAATTTTCCACCTTAAGCTTATACTGTTGTTTTGCTGCCTTAATGCCTTTTTTGAGATTTATTCTCCCCTCTCTGTATATGTCTATATTCCATGTCTTAAAGGCAGAATCCCGGATTTTCAGGAGTCCTCTTACTTCAGCAGTCATCCATGGTTTACAGGTGCCATAGAGTCTAATGCATCTCTGCGATGTTACATTATCTATGCACACTTTAATATAGGAGAGTATAGCACCTGTGTATCTATGCAGATCTTGATGTTCAAACACGCTCCAATCAGTGCTCTCAAAACAATCCTGGAGCTGACTAAGAGCACCCTCTGGCCAAATTCTAACTGTTTTTATAACTGACTGAATTCTTCTCCTGAGAGGGATGTACTTCAGACATAGAAAAACTGAAGAATGGTTGGATGAGCCTAAGTGGGGGAAGGGGATTGCCCTGTATGCCTGTTTCAAATTGGAATACGCGAGATCTAGAATATTCTGTCCTCTAGTGGGAAATTTCACAAACTGTTCAAACTTAGGAAAAAAACGTCTTTAGGCAGGCTTGATTGAAGTCCCCTGCCACAACAAGGGTGCCCTTTGGGTGGATATGCTGCTGCTCGGAGATGACGTCATACAGCTTAGAAAGTGCCGCACTGACATTAGCATCGTATGGAATATAAACAGCTATAATAATTATGACAGTTACTTCTCTGGGCAAATAAAATGGCCGACATGTAACTGCCATCAATTCTAGATCTGGGGAGCAATACTTGTAAGCTACTTTGCTGTTAATGCACCAACCATTGTATATGTAAATACAGACTCCTCCGCCCCTAGCTTTACTAGAATCACTATTTCTATCAGAGCAATAAATTATTCGATTTATCAGCTCAACTGCCGCATCCGGTACTGCTGAATGTAGCCAAGTTTCTGTAATAATTACCACACAGCTCTCACAAAGAAGCTTGTTTGCTGCCATCAGCAGCTGTAGTTTGTAAATTTTGTGGACGAGAGATCTGGTGTTGGTCAGGAAGACGCTTGGCAGTGCTGGTCTCGTGGGTCTTTTTCGAAGCCGGGTTAACAGACCAGCTCTGCAACCACGTTTTTGCTTTTGTTCTTTTCTCTTTCACTTCTTTCGGCACTTCCCCCTCCCGTCGACAATCCATAGAGATCCTGGAGGTCTTACTATGCAGTGTGGTATACAGTGGGACCTTTGAAACTCTCTAGTTATCTCTATTTTTCTTGTGAGCCCGATGTTTACCAGTTTTGTGCGTGAGTAGGTGATGCATTGGGAGCTCAGAGCCGCAGTGTATGAATGCGCCGCCATCTTGGAACGGAATTCCTGCCCATGACTGCCTATGATTGCCCATACCTAATTACAGGTAGTAGCCATGTTGGTCTGCCGTAGTCGAGGAAAATAAAAATAATAATAATAAAAATCCTTCCAGTAGCACCTTAGAGACCAACTATCTGGAAGTATCTGAAGAAGTATCTGAAGAAGTGTGCATGCACATGAAAGCTCATACCAATAACAAACTTAGTTGGTCTCTAAAGTGCTACTGGAAGGATTTTTTTTATTTTGCCCATACCTAAGACTGAGTTTCCTCTCCCCCAGCCTCTCCCTGTAGCATTTCTAACAAACAGTTGGCAAATGTTAGTGAAAGGCAATTTGAAGTTAGTTGAATGCAACTGAGAACACTCTATCTCTTTTAAAATACTGCGCAAACATACAGTGGGGTTTTGAAATAATGGCATTACAAATTGTTACAAATAGGAATGCAACATTTAGCCAAATAAGATATTTTGATTGAGTGTTCTGTGTAAAAATTGGGTAGCAGATATTTTGAAAATTTAAGCATTTGGAATGTAAGTACCTATAAAAGTATGGGTGTCAGTTGCCTTCTACAAAGAGGCATTCATTCCTCCTCTCTCTCGTGGGAAGAAATAACCCTTCTGAGATAGTGCATACTAAGACACAAGCACACACATATGACACAAGTACACTTAATTTAAAATCAATGGAAAGTTTGCTTTCCTCTTCAGATGTAGATTTTATCAATTAGAATTCGTAGAATAAATCAACTAGGATGCATTTAGGTAAATGACAACCCTAGATATAATTAACCAATGAGGCAGGGCAGACATGGTGCTGTGTCTTGCTTTCCAATTGGACCCAGCCTGTCCTCAACAGCTGCATCAGCAAAATTATACTGTTTGGAGCTTCATTTTCTGCTTCTTCAAGCAAGTGAACACACCCAACTGGCGGTGCCCTAGTGCTAACTCAATAATGTATATTTTCCCTTTTTGATCATCATTAGAGAGGAGTGTGGAACTTTTAGGTGCAGGAAACCTGTGTCCCTCCAAGATGTTGTCTGACTACAACTCCCATCATCCTTCACCACCAGCTAGGGCCAATAAGAGTTGGGAGTCAAACAACATCAGAAGACCAACAAATACTCCATCTCCAGTTTAGAAAATGGGAACTTCTAAGCTTTGGAGACCTAGAATACAAACAAGCTAAAGCAGAGTTGGAGGACTTTTTACTTCCCAATTATTCTTCTAATTACACAGGTGCCTATGTTGTGGGTCTTAAGGAATAAGTATCTGTGCTTTTGGGTAAATCACTAAGTGCCTAGGACACAGCAGGATACAAGTCTAAGTCAGTTAGTTTTTTGCATTCTTCATACTATGCACTATTGTGGTGGAGGTAGAAGCTAAAATATTTATTTTTTTATTGGCAAAGGTTGCTGACTACATTTGTGGAAGAAAAAAAATCTTAAAAATGGTACCATTTTTAGAATACTATACATTCATGGCACAAACATAAGCATGTCAAAAAAGCAAACAAACAAACAAAAACCACACCACCCACCAGTTTCAAGATATCCTACACAACTGATTTACAAATAAAGGCATAATGCATATGTAGTAAAATCAAGCTTCTTACCTTTTTATCTCTGGTCCTTACTTCCCCATAGAAATCTAGGGCTTCTTGTGCCTTCTGAAATCTTCCTCGATGTAACAAATATGCACAAATCATTACACCAGTTCGTCCCTTTCCAGCTTTACAGTGGATTGCTGCAACATGACTGCCATCTTCACTAAGCCATTGGTCAAGATCTTCACAAAAAGGTTTGATAAGCTCCAGCTGCGGCGGATTATGGTCTTCAAAAGGATACTGTGCAACTATAAAACAGAGTGTACTGATTAGTCAAGAGTCAGATTACTGTTAAATCTAACATATCAATATTAGATGTTTTAATCATTATAGGATTTACAGTATACAAATTACCGTATTTTTTGCACCATAACACTCACTTTTTTCCTCCTAGAAAGTAAGGGGAAATGTCTGTGCGTGTTATGGAGGGAATGCCTACGGGTGGCATGCCTACAGATTTTCCTCCTCTAAAAACTACGTGCGTGTTATGGTCGGGTGCGTGTTATAGAGCGAAAAATACGGTACATAAGCAATCATCTATAACAGGCTTGTGCAATTTGTCACATACCATGGCAAATGCAGTCCATCAGGCATTTACCTGCCAAGTGTTTGGGAATCCCAGTAAGGCAGCAAAAAATTAAGTCACACGTGGGCTACTATATGCTGTTCATGGCCTACACAGAGTTTGGTATGTCATAATTTGGTTGTGGAATGAAACAGAGCCAACCAAAAATCAGTAATTTATATTATCAAAAATTTATAAAGAGACTGCAGTACGTAGAGCAGCCTGTTATAGCCATACTGTTATATCCAAAAAGTCTTCACTACCGTTTAACACAGGGTGGGGTGGGGCTCCTTTTTGGCTGGGTATGCCAGATTTTTATCTTCCTCCATTCCGCGGGTCAACCTGACAGGTGGGCAGGACCCACAAGTAATCGTTTGATGTCATAATGACATCAGGTGACTGACACCTGAGAAAACACAGTGCTTTATGCAAATGACAGACATTGTACTAAGTATCCATACCAGACATTGTACTTAGTATCCATACATGGGAATGTCAGTCCTTGCCAAGTACAAGTCTCTTCCGAATAAATTTTGAATGATATAGAACAGGAAAAATTGATTCATTGAAAAGATAAATTCCTTTCCTAATCATTATTTACTGTCTGGGGCCAACACAGAAATTACTGGATATCAAATTAACAGGAAATCTGTGGCTTGCTACATTAGCAACATCCCTCTCTAATCACTTGCAATCCATTTTGCTTCTTAGTTTAGGAGAAATAATATGAAAGAACAGGCATACCTCTGCAGTTAAATTTGGCGGTGTCATAATGTCTTTCAGCACATCTGAAATAAAAGTTGCAATACATTAACTACAAGTTCAACAAAACTACTCACCAGGGAGAAAATTTATCATTTTCAAATACATTTTTAACGATTACTATATCCATATTAGAAACAACACTTCCATTAAGCTTAATATATATGTTTAGTCAGAAGTTTCAGATGTTCTTCAAGCCATATAAATAAATATGTGGTGCATGTAAGTCCACAGATATGGAAGGGAGGGTGAGTCTGTAACAGTGAGGCATCAGACCTCGATCAGAGAGAACCAAATCCACATTTCCATGCTCTCATGAAGCTCAATGGGTGACCTTCACGCTCTGTCAGACCACCAACTCCTGGCCTAATAAGCCTACTTCAAAAAGTTGTTATGAAGACAGATTTAGATGGAGGTTCCCTTTCTATTATATTGCCATATGACATTTTAGAAGATTACTTTATTTAGTGAAATGTTCCTTTTTTTCTTTCCTACAGTTTTGGGGATCAATTCTATCCCTACTGGAATGACTGAGAAAACTGAAAACCATACACAGATGTTCCTGTGGGTCTATGTGACCCTACAGACTGCTATGTATTAGGTACTCATTATGTCTACAAATACTTAGCACAAAACTAGTTCTTTAAATTTCTTGTAAAAGAGGAGCATAGAGGGTAAAAACAATACTTTCAAGATAGACAACTTTTTCAATTTCCTTAAGATCACTACAAATGGTACTGTGAATTTAATAGTACCCCATAGGTTTACAAAACCCAATGTATATATTTGGTCCCCAAAAGCTAAATGCTGTATTCCATCCTCCAACCGCAATCAACAGGCTGTTGCTAAACTGCTTTATATTGGTAACATTCTCAAATGGCCCTCTAGCTATTTCTGAATTTTTGATTGAAATCTGCCCTTCTGCCCTGGTGAAAGGCACATTTTTGAGAGTGCTGGGAGCACCAATTATGGCAGTCATGGAAGGAGCATCGCATAACACATTAGAGAGACAACACCACCCCTGACATGCTCATCACGGGAAGTTAGCTATATGCTACTGGTCCTGATTCCTGATTCTGGAGACCACATACACAGAGAAAGAGAGAGATGCTGTTGCTGTTTAGTAACAGGGAGCATTTCTCACTACTGGGGGGGGGGGATGAGGTAGCCACACTAATCACTTTAAAGATACCTGCAAATTTTGCTCCATAATTTTTCCTCTAGGAGGGCTAGACTTTTTTAAAAAAAATGAAAGCTCAGAGTCTGGGACACCTACTGGGTTGCTGATCCCTGTGCTAGATCAATACCACAGCTGTCATGAAGCCAGTTACTGAAAAGTGTGCAATTTCTTCTAAAGCTAATATGGTTGGAGTTGTAAAAAATGCTTCCATTGCAAGTTGTATATATTATCCAATTTACGAAATTACATTTAAGGAAGCCTATGAAATGCAACATTCTGAATCTACCATGGAGTTTTTAAAAAGGTATTTAAAAGTTCACCATGTACAGTATCCAAGTGACAATCCTAAGTACCACATAGGTAAAACATTTAAAGCCAGTAGAAATAGGTGAAGTTAAAACAAAAAGAAGCTCAGCAAATCAAAATACCAAGCAGATTATTCCACCAAATTGAATTACTATTAATGAGTAACATTCTGGAGAAGTAACAGATATTACAGACTTGAACAATAACATGAACCTGTAACACAAAAAAGGAAGAAAGCTTTGCCACTGATATTCTTAGTTAAAACCAATCATTTTGCAGAATTTGGATGTCACTGTGATTAGTTCTAGAGGGAAAGCTTTCAATTTTCTCTGTGCATGCACAAACGAGGAAGACAGACAGGAACAGTACAAGTCTGAGGCTTGTGTAGGCTTCTTCCTGTAACATAGGGTGGAAAACCTTTTTGGCCCAATGGGCCAGCTCTTTAGCTGATCCCAAACTGCCAGCTAACTTTGACGGAGGGGCATGACAATCAACCTGTCAATCTGATCTCAATATGACAAAAGATGAGTGACAGGTAGGTTGTCATGCCCACATAATGTAGCTGGGTAGTACTTCTCAAGTGCCCGACAATCAGCTGTTTGTCAGGCACCTAAGAACTGCAGCATAAGCAGCTCTGCTGCTCCTGTAGCACCAAGTGGTTTGCATTGAAACTGAGCTTTCCCCCTCTATTTTACCAGCTGTTTAAATGGAAACCACTTGACACTATCAGAACAAGACTGAGACATGTTGGTCTGATCATATTACATCTGGGTTGAAAAAGTTTTATTGGGTCCTACTGAGTTCCCAGGCACAATTCAAATGATTTTGACCTGAGGTACTTCAGGGATCACTTTCTCCCATATGAATGTAAATTTATGTTGTTGTTTTTAATGGGCAACTGATGGCTGCTGCTCTTTTTATCGGTTTTCTTTGCTCTAGCTGTTACATCAAGAAATGTTACATCATTTCTTTTATTAAAAATCCTAAACATTTAACAGCTTGAAAAACATTATAACTTTTAAAAAATGGTAAACTGTTCTAGATTTTAAAAAATCAACTGTTCAGTTGATTAAAAATCAAATTTGGAACATAAGTATCATGTGTGGATATAGTCATTCTTATATAATGTTTTTCTTTATATATATTTTTCAATTGATAAAAATGTTACTCATACATCTGTTTCTTTCTAGTTTACTATAAGCCCTAGGATCCTTGACATGAAATTTAACTGTATAGCAAAATCTGAAAGAATTCAATATATAAAATGTAGCCTGAGTATAGCAAACTAAGGCTTTCCACAAAAAGTTTAATAAAACACATAACAATTTTGCTTCAATGTGACGATGTCATCAAATCAACAAAAGCTGCTTGAATAATTTCACTTTATCATAAGGTTACAAGCTGCAAGGTAGGCATTCTACCATGTTATTTAAAGCAGCCCAAGTAACATTAAACTGCACCATACCACCACCCTTACAAAATAAGTTCACAATGCTTACATTCAGCATTTTTTCATGTTTAAGTCTGATGAATATCTTTGAGATCTACCTCTCAAATAAAAAGGAACTTAACTTCCCCTGTTAGAAATATTTGGGTCAGTATATGTAAGAAGTATACTTACAGATTGTATATCTTGTAATGGTTTTTATGTTTCGAATCCAAAAACCTTAAAGAGAAACACACACAAGTCACGCAAACATATATTTGACATCATTATTTTACATAGCTGCTCGATAAAACGTATCTATCTCCACCTAAATGTTGATATCAATTTTGATGTGTATGTAGTACCTACTATTGCTGCTGCCCTTAATTTGCACAAATGTTTCCTCACAATTACTAATGTGGGAAAGTGTGTGAAATTAAAATTGCAGTTTACTCCACAAAGCATTTTTATTGAGAAACTGAAGCAGATGTTGTTCTAAAGATGGCCTTATTGCTCTATGCAAGGGTAAGAATTAGTACTCTTTAATATTGGCATTTAATTTTAGATTTCATAGAATCTGCCTCAGAATAAAGGATTCAACCTCGATTTAGATGAGGAAAACTAAAGCAGCTAAATGAAAGTTAATCACAGACTACATTAATTGCCCAATTCCAAATAACTTGCAAAATAAATGCAACTGAGAAAGTGCAAGCCTTAATCTCATATAATCAATCCCTGCTCATTGCATAACCAATGAAAAACACTGCCTATTGTTCTATGCACACTTTCACTTTTGACCAATTCCCCAGTACTCTGCTCTCACAAAACAGGGAACAAAGCAAGGTCACAGTGAGGAAGCAAACAAGAATTTAGCAAGGGTCCAAACCATGGGTAGGCAAACTAAGGCCCGGGGGCCAGATCCAGCCCAATCACCTTCTAAATCCAGCCTGCAGATGGCCCGGGAATCAGCATGTTTCGACATGAGAAGAATGTGCCTTTTTATTTAAAATGGATCTCTGGGTTATTTGTAGGGCCTGCCTAGTGTTTCTACATAAGTAGAATGTGTGCTTCTATTTAAAATGCATCTCTGGGTTATTTGTGGGGCATAGGAATTCGTTCATTTCCCCCCAAAAAAAATATAGTTCGGTCCCCACAAGTTCTGAGAGACAGTGGACCGGCCCCCTGCTGAAAAAGTTTCCTTACCCCTGGTCCAAAACTTAAACAGAAAGCATTACAGTTATTGGCACTATGCCACTTTTGATATGGCTCTTTCACTTACAGGGTAATAAAGGCCACTGAAACCAACATCCCTGATAGAATTCACCAACTTATTTAGATAGATACAAGTATATCTTGCAAAAACACCACCTACTTTTATGAATCAATACCTCTCAAACTCTTTTTTAAAAACCCTGATACCTGCATATCACTTAAGTATCTGCTATTTCCTTGACCATTTTATGTTTAAAATATGTCAAGAAACTCACTCTATGGTTTCAATAGCAGCCAAATTTTCTCCCTGCCCCGCTCAACTGCATTGTTCACCAAGTAGTCTGATGAAGACTTCTGGAGAACTTGAAAGCTTGCAAAATATTTTAATATGAGCTGTTTTTTGGTTGATCTACTAAAGGTGTTAATATTTTGTGTTTTGTGCTAATATTTGCAATTTTCTTACCTTTACTTTTTGTGTAAAAAAAAAAAATTAGAATGGTTTTTAAATAGAATTAACTCATATGTGGTAATTCCTTTCTAAATATACAGAAGTGCTCCATTGTAAAGCTATTAGATAACCAGCATATTGAAACACAACTAACTAATAAAAATCTAGGGAACTGCATAGTAGCCACCAATATGAGGACATGCAAGCTCAGTAAGCTATCGTGATGCTCTGCTCCATACATTTTTATCACACAATCAACACCTAACCTTTATTGGCCAGGAACATTTTGTGTATATGATATGTGAAGGAGGTATGTGCTAGAGATTGTGGTAGGTAATGAGAAATTGGACGAAGGTGGAAACACCTGAACTACTTCGTGAAAGGTTGTAATTTTATATACAGATGCAACTGCAACATCCAAAGAGCTCCAAGTGCTTATACGTATGCCAGTGCACTGCATTTCCCTACCCCCCCCCCCATTTTTAACAGGTGAAAATGAAATGCCTATGTTGGAGATAGAGCATGGACATTCATATTTCAGAAATCATCAAATTCTCCTTTAACTCAATTGATCTCGTAGAAGCATCTACTTAGCTTAAAGATTAGTAATAGGACTTACATGCTTATATCCATATTTAATATTAGTCTAACATGTAATATGATCCCCTCCCCCCAGAAAAGTGGGTTTTCTTTTAAAATAATGTTTTTATTAAATCGGTGGTCTTATTTACCCTCGTTTTAGATGAGTTTCACCTTTCAGCACTAAAATACGATACTTCTCTATCACCAGAACTTTGTGTAGCTGCCTTCCTGCAGCTTTTAGATTATAATGCTAAAATAAATTGTTATAGTCACCCTAGAAATTAGCGAGGCAAACGTTCATTGAAGAGCTGGAGAATTAACAGCCAAACTTGTCAACTAATTTCTGCCTTACACAATATGGCTATTAAGTGCATAGATGAATTCAGAGGTACTAGATTTGCTGAACTGACACCAAACTGCAGAATTATACAAAAAATAAAAATAGTAACGATGAATGCACTAGCTAGATTAAACATAATGCTGATATATTGTCATATAAAAAAGTAATACTTCAGTTAATTACCTTAAAACTTCAAATCTTAATATTTGCTTTTGTTTCAGATTTGGCAGAGAAAAACACACTGCATTATAAAAGATACCAAAACATTATTTTAGTTCTCATTTGAATAAAATATGTGATAATCTCAGAAATGGGGAACCCTGTGGAAGGGCACATACAGACAGGGATGTAACATTTTGTCCCCAAGAAATCTCATATTTATACATTTACTCCCAGATGACATTAAGATGCACAGACACAAATTCTTACCTCACAACGTCATCAATATTGTTTCTGTATACTCCTTCAAGTCTTTCTGCAGGAAAACCCATTGCAATTATATTTGGATAAATATCTGAATAGTCAAGTTAAGAGAAATATTTACAGAATAACATTGTGAAATAGTACATAAAGTGTTAAATATTTCAAGTAAGTAACTATTGAGACTGGACTTAAGCAACCATTTCAGACACTTTCTATAGAGAAAAGAAGAAGAAGAAGAGTTTGGATTTGATATCCCGCCTTTCACTCCCTTTAAGGAGTCTCAAAGCGGCTAACATTCTCCTTTCCCTTCCTCCCCCACAACCAACACTCTGTGAGGTGAGTGGGGCTGAGAGACTTCAAAGAAGTGTGACTAGCTCAAGGTCACCCAGCAGCTGCATGTGGAGGAGCGGGGAAGTGAACCCGGTTCCCCAGATTACGAATCTACCGCTCTTAACCACTACACCACACTAGTATTCCACCATCAGGGAAACAACTGTTTGGCAGGCTAAGAAGAACAGGACTGGGAGTACAGAGGGGCACAGGCGGTGGTTTGCCAACCCATAGGGAAGGTCTTTGAGGGCCTTGGATTGCTCACATGTAATCTTAACAATTACTTGGAAGCAGAATGTTCTTGTTTTCAATAGAGAGAAATTAATATCTACCATTTTGAAAGATCAAGCAGTGTAACAACAGTATTATATGTCATATAACTCACAATTTTATTCAGTCTACCCTTCAGCTTGAGGGTCAAGAAACTGTTTCATACCCGTGCAGCCCCTAACATCAAAACAGCCACCATGGATCTAGTGATTTATGCATAGCTGACCACTAAGTTTGACTTAGTTGCTCTCTAGTGTTTCCTAGCTGCCAAGACACAGCCTTGCAAGGATCAGATTACTGAAGAGGTACAGAATCTCCACATCCAGGGCACTTCCTTCCCTTCACCAGAACCTCCAAAGTTGCAAGCTTGCTCCAGTCAGACCATCTGTGGAGTACAAACAGAAGCAGTCTGTCCATTTGGGCTACTTCGGCAAGCTCTGAGTATTCAGAGACTGGGTGGCTGCATATGCTGCCAAGAGATATAGAACATCTCCTGTTTCTGTACCACAGAATCATATGGCTCCAAGCCTCTCACACACAACACAGGGGAGCAGAATGCAAGTCCTGGGGGCTTGAAAGCTGTCCTTCAGCTCTTTTATATGCATGAAGGTACATATAAATCTGCATATAAACACAGGGAAAAGAAAATGTTCTGATTTGTTAAGATCTAGTCTCTACTCCAAAAGCCATCCTCCTGTCTCTCACCAGAATAATGCACTCAAATCCAGCTCACGCTATTTTATGTACTCCAAGTTTTACAATTTGTTAAACTCTCATTGTTATAAATATTTGTTCATAACTACAAAACTAGACTGACACTTGCCTTTCCATCATCTGCAGCAAAATGCACCTGCTCAACAGATACCAGCTGTTCGCTCCAGAACCTTCTGTATAGTATATCCATTGAGCCATGATGCTCACTGGATTACCTTGGACCAGTTATGGTCTCACCTACCTCACAGCCTAACCCACAGCATAGGGCTGTTGCAAAGATAAAATGGAAAGGGAGAGACCTGTGTAGGACACCTTGAGCTGGTTGGTGTAAAGGCAGGATATAAATGTAACAAAACAAAAAAAAAACTTTTCCATGCATGCCACTCATTTTAAACTGATGACAGCAACTCATTTCACCCAATCAGAGAATTGTGATTATTATACATGGTAGGAAACAAAGCCAGGATCGTGAACCATATTTTGAAGTTGGCTTGTTTCCCAAAATCATAGTCAAGTCTAACCAAACAAAAGCAAAAACCTTCACTTGCACCTGCAAGTAAACAAAACAGGTAATTACAAACCAAAATAGCACTTATCCAAGTGGTAAGCATCCATGTTGTTTGGTTGATCATGCTAATTTTTTTAAAATTTGCAACAATAATTCATATAGACACACACAAACTGTGTTATGTAAATAAACAAATACACAAACACCTTGTCCTCAGAAGTAATTTTTTTTAAAAAAAAATCTTCTACACAGAAATTCATATCGTATGCTTGATAGAAATGAGATTCGTTTCAAAGTAAATGCAGAATTATCTGATTTTATCTTTTTTAAAAAAAAACCTGTACACTATCTTGTATACTAGCAACTTTTGTGTTGGGAGTAATTTGCAAGGCATCCAGTAAGAGAGTAAGTTCTTCTATTCTACACTTTTCACCAGATTATACATAATATGATTTTAAATCAGTCTTTCGCTGATTTCTGCACTTCATTGGGAACTTACATAAAAGAAAGTGAAATCTTAATTCCACTGAAGCAATTTACATGATCCAAGTACAGGTATAGTTCAAAAATAATGGTAAGCTACGTTCTGACATTAACATGCCTGGGCCTTAGCCTTGCTGACAAGGGAGATCCCTCTCTGCCCTCCTGATGTAAGGTAGCCATGACGTTCCATTTAATCCAAACCAGCAATGGTTTGCCCTTGCCCTACTAACTAGGAAAGAAAATCTAATTTTTAAGTTGGGTTTTTTTTTTTACAACACGTTGAGAATTTTATTTAAGTATAGTATATACATATATATTAAAAAATAAAGCGAGGGTGGAGAAAGCACATGAGGCCAAGAGTCCAGTCAGGCGCATTTGCATAATTTCAACCATCACGGGCTATACAAAGCCTACATTCCTCTTAAGTAAAACTACAGATAATTTTCTATAGGTTCTCAAACTGGATCTTTTTATAGCCATCTCATCCAGGAATTGAAATAGCATAAAATTCAGCAAACAAATAAAAGCCTCACGTTAACATTAGATTGTCAGTAAGTACTGTAATAAAGAAGCAAAGTATCATATATTTAGCCTGATATACTGTACTCTATCAAATTACCTTTGCATAAGCACTTAAGCCTACTAAAAGGAAAGGAACCATTTTTCTTGCCTGAAATACGTTTCTCAGATGGCATGGTGGGCTATGCTACCCATTTTTGCCCAAAGACACAAAACACAGACCTTTCTCTGTTCCTTGCTCCTCCATCTCTTGACCAGTCTCTTTCATTACTCATATACAGAACAAATCACCAAAGCAATGCAGCACAGGAGAAAACCTAAGAGCATAAGAAGAGTCTCCTGAATCAGGCCAATGGCCCATCTAATCCAGCATCCTGTTCTTACAGTAGCCAATCAGTTGCCCGGGGGGAAACCAGAACCTGTGCTGGACCTGAACACAAGAGTATTCTCCCCTTTTGTAGTTTCCAGCAACTAGTATTCAGAAGCATATTGCCTCCAACTGTGAAAGCAGAACAATCCTCCCTACATTCATTCAATTTATATAACACGCTTCATTATAAGATCTCAGGGCAGTTCACAAAATTAAGCATTTATACAGCTTGCCAGTCATCCCCAAAATTCAAGGACCTACCATGTGTTCAATGCCTCTGAGAAGCCCCTTTCAAGTGAGAGCAAGGGTTCCTTCTCTAGAGGTGCTAATATATGGTATGGTGAGATGCACTAAAGCTAAAAACCTCTCAGTGGGAACCATGCGACAGTTGCCTATTAAATAACCTGCTGGAGGACTTCCTCCCTAAAGCTGCCTTTGCTGAAGAACATTTATCAATTCTGTAATGCCTAATGAATGCTGTTGGTGTAGCCTGCATAGCCACTCTGCATACCTTGCAAAAAGGCGCATTTGCTGAAAAAAGCTGCTGAAGTTGTCATGGTTGAATATGCTGAGATGTTCTGGCACAAATAACTTCAGTGATTCATAAGCTAATGTGATGCACGCTTTAATCCACCTAACTAAGGTGTAGCTTCTTACTTTCTATCCCAAGGTGTTAGGGTGGAAAGAGTTTGTTTGCCTCAGTAGTTTGTTCTATTAACGTATGCTCTAATAGCTCTTCACACATCTAAAGAATGCCAAGCCTACTCACGGGGAAGTGGGATAAAACTTTGGTAATATCAATTCTTCTTGTTGCTGCAAAATTGAATTTATTTTAGGCATGTCCTTAGAACCACCCTGCCTGAATGTTTTGCTACTGAGAGCTGATACATCTTAAACTCTAGAAGCAGGAGAGACAGGGAACAGCTAAACAACTTTCTCTTCAGAGAAGCTGAGTGAAACGAAACAAACAAGAAATCAGATTGTCTGAAAGGTTAGGAACAATAAATTAATATCGAAAAGTCTTGCACATATCAAGAGACTGCCAAACATTCTCAGAAGGTTAGGGTGTGACCATGTTGAGATTCAACAAACTTTGTGTAGGGTATTATTTGCAAAAACTGCAGATACTACCACCAATCACCAATCTGCAGAGTAAGTCATAATGTTAGATGGAACAGGTAATTTAGAGTAACCTTTCCCAACCCTATGTCCCCATATGTTGTTGAGACTACAATTCCCATCATCCCTGACCACTGGGCCATGCTGGATGAAGCTGATGGGAGTCATAGTCCAACAACATCTGGGGGACTCAATGTTGGGAAAGGCTATGTCAGAGAATATGAAAGCAAGGAAAATATAGCCTTTTATTCACCTTGCTCTGGTGGACACTCCCCCTGCCACTTTGGCTGAAAAAAAGTTAAAGAAAGCCTCTGACTGCCTAAACTGTTTGGTTCCCAAAGCAAACCTCAAAGCTCTTCACACATCCAGACAATACCATGCCCTTTCCAAGGCTGGAAAGCAACAGGTTGTAAGGACAAGCTCCTACTGCTGCTGAAAATGGAAGCATGTTTATGAGATGAATGACAAATTTGTGCAAAGAACCACCACCATGACAGACTGAAGTGATGACAACTAGGGGTTAAAAAAACCCAATCTGAGAAACAACAAAGAGATACAGATTTTAACAACTCAAAAGGCAGCTTCTGCAATGCTGACAAGGTAGTATGAAGATGCTGCAGTGATCCCAACATTCTTTAAACGCAGTTGACCCTCTTTACACTGTCTAGGAAGATTGATCATGCAAAATGATAAATGCAGAGCATGGAAGGATACCTGGATGACAGAACTGTACCTACCACTTTAGGTGGGTGGCCTTTAGGAGCCTTCTATTCAACTTCCAGGCAGAGACATTCAGCCAAGGCAGACTGGAATGCAGAAGCATACCTTGAGACATGTTCTTCTCAATAGTGGCATTAGTGGAAAAGTGAAAAGGAGACCTGATGGCTATGGTGAGTGCAGAGCAATGGTCTAGAATGGTGCCTGCCTAGAGAGTGTTAAGTTTTCTTAACTATACAGGTAACCCACAACTTACGTGCATTTAACTTGCATGCATTCAGCTTTACACAGTAGGCAATTCTTTATTTTTAGAAAATTGAAAAGGAGGCAGAAAGAGGGCAGGTGTCCAGGAAAGTATTACTTTGGCAATCCCACCCACCACTGAACCCAAAATGTGTTTTGACTATATGAGATTTTGGCTTTATGCACTATCCCTGGAATGTAACCCCCGTGTAAGTTGAGTCACCTGTACAGGATTCACTCCTTTGCAATCAGCACTAAGCTTCGCCTGATAAAGAGGCATGGAACCTGACAGATATTTGACTACTTGCTGAAGAACCCATTAAGCACTGCACTGCAGGGTCACCTGAAAACTTCAGAATTCTACTGAAAGTATAAGCCAACTGCACTGTTTAGGCAACTAAAAGTGAAAGTGCACAGATGACGTCTTGAGTCAGATAAGCAATCAGCACTGGAAGAAATTCTGAAAGTTGAGCACTTGGATGAAAGTAATGTTCTAGCGCAATTGTCTTCAGAAGCCTATCAGAGTTCCTTGTGGAGCTTCTGGCATTGGCAGAAAAGACAACACACTTCATGGAATCCACGAACGGTGGGGAGTTCCCTTCCTTGACAGCCTCTATTATTATCTTGAGGCTTCACATGTGTTTACATACTTAAACAAAGAAAATGGAATAAATACTCCAAAACATTTCTGGCTCAGTACCTGAACTACAACCGGAATACTGGAATAGATATATCTGCTCAGCATCCTGCAATCAGAGGAGGAAGAGAACCACTAATGGGCAAAAGAAAATTTAGGTAACAAAGCCCCACTTTAAAGTCAGTGAAAGAAAGTAGTATCTTCTCAAACCTCCAGGAAATGGCAGAATATTGTCATGCAATAAGAACTTGCACAGTGCTAGTAATCTTAATCTTAAACTGTTATTTAAATGGACACAAAGGAGCAGTATAAGACCCAGAAGCCTTATTTTTGGTTTAATTATACAATATAGAAAGACTCATCTATTTGTCTTTGATTCTAAAGTACTGACATCTTCAAAAACTATCCAGAAGTCTATCTGTCAAAGAAACAATTAAAGCCAATTTAACTTACATTTAAAGTATACTTACTTTATTACTGTACTGTCCATATATACATAGTATCTCAGCTTGCATCTACCATCCTGTGTAAACCCTCAGCCAAGTCACTCAAATTCTACCAAGAACTAAGTACTATCAAAGGTGTCATTTGTTTTAACTGTTTTAATGTTGAATTTTAAACTGTTGTAACCCACCCTTCGGACCTGATAGTGAAAGTCAGATAATAAAAGCTGAAGAAAAATGATGTTGTCGGAAAACACCAGTAAGGTAAAACCTGGAGTGGGGGACTTCTGGCAAGCAATACAAAACACAGATCAGACAAAGACCAACCACACACACACACACACACCGACAAAATGTATTTAAAACACTAACTACAAGTCTGAGGAGTAGGCAACTGAGGAGTACACACACACCTCTGCTCCTGGTCAAGAGAGGAAACAGACTGGTCAAGAGGAGGAAGGGAGCTATTAATGGACAAAGGTATGTGTTTCCTGACTTTCAGCACAAGAGGGCAGCATAACCCACTATGCCTTGTGTTCACCACCTCTGCACAATGAGATATTCAGCTGTGAAATCTATTACCGTAAATTACACTCCTAGAGAGTATTCCAATTTCTACTTATCAAGCTTTCCCAAAAATTGTGGGGGGAAAGATTAGTAGCATTGTAGCTTCCAATGAGTATATGCATGAAAGAGCAACACAAACACTTCTGAAGACTAGAACTCAAAAGTATTATATCTATAGGTACACCTAAAGTGCAGTTATGACCACGAGAGACAACTGCTAATACCTGTGGGTATGAGGAGAAAGACCAGTGAAACAATTTTACTAAATTGCATTAACAAGGAAGCACAGATAAGCAAAGGCTACAGTAAAAAAAAACTTTAACTAGCCATCCAGTCTGCAGCTTGCGAGGGATAACGAGTCACTGTCCCCAGTCTTAGGTTGCATCATACTTACTCACCCTACCCATCCACTATTGCTGCTATTCCTGAAAAGCTATTTTAGGAGTCAGGTGTCAAAGTTAATTGCTGCACTTCTCTACCTTTTTCATATTTAAGGGCTAACTAATATAAAAGCCTGCAATAGAGAACATAGGCATGCAAACATACTAACAACCACAGTTCTATACTGTTTCACCTACTTAGGAAAAACTGCAGCACAGTGCTCTATTACCTGTCAGTTCTACCTCAACATTCTATCCCCCATCTCTTTCAACCACAAGTGTTAAAGACTTACGAATCCAGATATCCTAACCATGTAGATTTGATACTGAAGTCCAGTTATCAATTAACCTGACTTTTAAGCTCATGGTGAAGTGTTGCAGCAAGAAGAAGATAGCACGTTTATAGTAGGGGTACAATAGTAGAGGCAGGATGGGGAAGGATGAAGGAGCTGCAGCAGCACAAAGTATACAGGGTTAGTTAGGGCGGGCAAACATTCCCTGTGTAATTATTTGCAAAGCTGCTTAAGATGTTTACATAGACTAAGGAGCAAACCAGACATCATGGCAGCAAACCAGTGTCCAGAAATCTAGTCACTGCTGATTTCCGGGGGGGGGGGGGTGTAGAAATGCAACAAGGGCAGGAAGGAGGTTTTTTCAGTTTTTTCAGTCATAAGAGCTGCCCAGCTGTTCTTCCCCAGGTGGGGCTGTGTATAAAATGGAAGGACCAAAAAAAAGAAGAAGAAGAAGAAGAAGCTAAAATGTAGATGGTTTCCAAGAATCACTCCAACCTATTGTACTTTTCTACCAGAGACTTACCTTTGCAATAAGAAGCCTAAACCAGTAGTTCTCAACCTCCCTCACTCGCCCTAAGAACACTAGAAAACAGCTGATGGTCTTGGTGGACAGTTTAATGGTTTTTCTGCCTGTTGTAGAGGGTGTATGAGATATACTGTATAATTTTTTATTGCCATTTTTTTTGTTTCTTTTAAAAGAGGCAATAAAAATGCAATTAAAAATCGGCATGAATATTTAATGGTGGACATACCAGACCACCTGAATGAAGATCACAGACCATTGGTGGTCCATAGTTTGGAAACCCCAAGCCTAGACTCTAAACATCAGCAACTGCCAAATATTATATGTCATTTATGCATGCCCTACTCAATGTGGTGGACTGCAGACTGGTGTTGATTTGCAAGCCATCAGCTACTGGTCCCTGATGACTCTACCACAGCCCAGTTTGGGTGGGACACTTCAGGGACTAGTCCCTGGCTTATTTGAATGGGGAGGGTTTACAGGTCCACCACATCAGATAGCTTGAGAAGCACTGATTTATATAGCCTATAGATGTGGACTGATCTCCAATTTACAAATAAACTACTATCAATTTTAGGAGGTTTAATATAATAAATAATTAATTTATCAGCACTCCAGGAAGAGTAAGAAAAAATAGTTGTCACTGCATAACCTCAGTGTGTCTTAACATTTTTTTTATGCTGTACAGCTATAATGCAAAGAGGTTAAAAGCTTGTTTTAGAAGTGGAAGCAACCTACAGTTGAAGACTTATGGCTTATTAGCTATTGGCAGTGAATTTGGTTTTGCTATTCTACCTGATGTCCTCTTTGCTAACATTTTAGTACAAAGTGATGGAATGGGAGAGCAATGAACAGAGCAGGAGGGGAACATGACATCAGAAAACATAAACTCATCTTTCAGGAACAACAAGTTCTGACTGACCAGCTTAAATATGCAAGTATTAATCTCCAGGAAGAAATCATATGTGCACACCCTTAGTCACATGCCCTATTTTTTTCTCCAGCACTTATCAACCCTGCAAAAACCTATTTGTAAAAGGCCTCAGCCATTGCATACTTTTAAATACCTGGCATTTTAGGAGAGATCTTACTCCACCTCTCTGCAGTTGACAGCAAGATATAGTTCCGTTCTGGCTGGAGGTGTCCCAAGTAAAACATACAAAACCAATACTCTTATGTTGAAGCTACACAGTACAGCATAGGGCCTGCAGAAAACACAAACTTGTGTCCTATCCACACCTATTTCAGAATAGCTCCCATTGAATTCAATGGTATTTTCTTCCTAGAATTCTTCAGAAAAAGACACCAAAGGATTTATTATCAGTGTGCACTTAACCTCTGAGAATGCTGATCTAGGAGCAGGCCAAGGAACAGCTTTCCCCCCTCAAAGGTATCTTGTTGAAGGAGACCAGCCATCTCTGTACAGCCATTAATTTAAAAACCTGCCTCCTTAGTATCTCATGGTTTGATAAAATCAAAATCCTAGTTTCCCCCATATTGTTTCTTCTGCAATAGAATGCAAATTACTAAAGAACTCATCTAGCAGCAGCAAATTTCTAGAAAGCATTGCTCAAATGCCTAGGAATGATTCAAAAGAACCAAGTACCAAGGAATGGTTCAAAAGAACCAAGTACCAAGTCATATGAATTAAGCAAAAGGTATGTAATGCAATGTGACTTAATTATGTAAGGAAAGCTATTTATAAAAAATAATAAATCATAGGGTATTTCACAATGGGGAGGGGGACCACGGGAGAGGAAAGGTCACAGATCATGAGCTTTAATTTGTTTTAGTCTGTTCTATTGTGCTTTTAACTTTTTGTATGTTTTAAATTATCTTTTTTGTAAACTGCTTTGAAGTTTTTTTCAACAATCAAGCAGTATAGATAGATAAATAGATAGATAGATAGATACAGAATAGATATATATGAAATAAATAAATAACTTCACCATACTCTTTTTGTCATCTGCTAAAAACACTCTTGTCTGGACAAGCCTACTGAGATACTTAGACAGTTGAGGTAATTTTTGATTTGTTTTAGTAATTTAAATTTTCTATGTATGATTATGAATTTTTCTCAATTTTATTGTTTTATTTTTTGCACCCTGCTTTGAGGGGTTTTTTTTTACCATCAAGTGGTATATAAATAACCAAAGAGGAAATCAAAGAAATATTGGAGAATGTAAGCATATTCAAGTCAGCAGGTCCTGATGACATTCACTCAAGGATCCCATGGGAGTTACGCTGGTCTCTCAGAACCACTAGTAATTATGTGTGTGAACTCATGGAAAATGGCATGGTCCCAAAAGGCTACAAAACAGAAGTAAAGTGCATCTTTTTTATTTTAAAAGGAAAGCAGAAAAATTATTCTGGCTTCTGCATTTTAAAATTGGAGCACATACTGAAGCACAGAGAAGAATATGAGTGGCTAGCATTCAATGGTTATAAATTGTACTGAGCCAAACGAAGTTGCTTTTTTAAGAAGCCAGACTGGATTAGGTAGAGAATAACCCACTGATATATCTTAGCTATGCCGAGGCTTCTGATCTCCGTCTTCATGACAACCACACCAGAAAAGTTATTTGGGAGGGTAGCAAACAAACAACAAACTATCGCAAGAGGGATATAATTTGTTGAAAAACTGCACAAAGAAATAAAATAGATCAGTATCAAATAGTAAAGAGATTTCCAGCCATGCTGGTAGTTCTCTCTTCAATTTCTTAATCAACACAGCTGAAGATGACCATACACCATGTTGGATCCAAAATAAAGGGATTGCAAACACTAAAATGTTAGATGTATCTATGAAAAGTAAGGTGCACAGCAATATGATAAAAACAAAAAAGTTGTATATTTAAAACAAAGAACTATACAGAACTATACATACAATACTGTGGGCAGGGGAGACGAGGGAGAAAAAATTTAACTGGGTGAAAAACTGCACTTCTAAAAACTTCAGCTTATAGGGAATAAACTGAATGAGTCAATGTGATGCAGTGGAACAAAATAGCAATGCCATTATAGACCACATTCAGAGCAATACTGTCTTTAAAATACAAATGAATAACCATAGCATTCTATTCAGCACTGATGAAGATCTCATTTGTGTTCAATTCTGGGCAACAGAAGTCAACAACAATGTAGATAAACTGCAAAAGATTGATAATATAATAAGAGCAGCTTTGCTGGATGAGAACAAAGATCAATCTAGTTTAGCATCCTGCTTCTAACACTGCCTAGTCAGATACATCCAGAAAGCATACTACCAGGTCATGCAGGTAACAGCCATCCCCTACTGTTCATCATCCCCCAGCAACTAGTCTTTATTAGTTTACTCTGATGGCAATATTTTCCAAGTAAAGAGATAAAGGCAAGTAGGAGAGCATGGGCCCTCCTACATTATATTCAAATTTAGAATGACAGCACTAGTTAGGAACCACCACTTTCTAACTGAACTAATACATCTTATGGCAGACTTACTTGGCAGTAAACCTCACTGAGTTCACTGATATTTATACCCAAGTGTGCATGTATACCGTAGATTTCAATCTAAGTTCTTAAAAACCTTAAAGATCAAATTCCAGAACATTAGTGCATGCATGTAAACACCAACTTCTGGGAGGAAAAAGGTCTGGGCATTACTTGTTTTGAAAATCACTCAGTTGGAAAGTTCTATGCACACATCATGTGAATAAGACATAATAAAACACCCTTTTAGGTGTTTTTATTCTACTGTCCCTCTATCAATGTAAGGATTTTAAATTTGCTAGAGACTAAGGACTCATTTTCTTTTAGTTGGGGAACACACAAATGGCCTGTTAAAACAAACAGCAAAGTAGTAATGGATTCTTACTGCAAAAAGGCATTTCTCTGAATTTTCAATCAAGTCTTCTTAAAGCTACTGAACTGTATCATTAGAATATTTACCAAAGCAGCAGTATGATGTTATTAACCACTGATAACTCATATATATGTGCATAACACACGCAAAAAAAAAAAAATCCCTGCCAGGAAAAATACACTTTTTAAGCCAAACCAGAACTATTTTATAACTCATTATTCCTTTTGCATATTTTTTTTCAGAGTCATCACTACTTTCCCTAAAAATATGCACTACCACAAGGAAACTTTTCTGCATTAAAATATTACTGTATTCTATCATTATTGTTCTTGAGATAGGTACAGGCACATTTTTTTAAATCCAAAAAAATTCAATCCACTGAGGATGTCAAATATATGGTCTTAAACTATAATATTGCTCTTTTCCCAATGAACATCTGGTGCAACTTTCAGAACATTTATGACCCGACTTAATTTATTTCATAGCAGAAAAAACATTTACTGCATAGTCTGCATCTACCCATCAAAAAAGCCTGTCCAGGGAGCAGGCCCCCCATAATGATTTTTCTATGGCAGAAAAATAAAATTCCCATTTTACATGAAACTTGTTATATTGGGTAATATGAACTTTACCAAATTCATAAAAATCCAGGAGAATTAGAAGCATAAAAAAATGAGTAACAGCTTTCACATACCAATATATGGCATGGGATGACTGTATTCATTGCACCAAAGGAACCAATTTATTTATTTTACTTACTTATTCATTCCATAAAAATTTATACACTGTATGATTGTAAAAAATCTCAAAGCGCTTTACAGAAAACAAAACTGTAAAATCAAGAAAAAAATTACAACCCTACATTAAAACCTACAAAAGTTAAAGTAATAAAACAGATTAAAATTATCTCAACTTTCTAAGCATTTTAGTAGCCTTGTCTAAACAGGAATGCTATTAGCAGGTGCCAAAGAGTATGGTGAAGGTGCCTGCTTTATCTCAATAGGCAGGGAGTTCCAAAGTGCAGCTGCTGACAAACTAAACAATTTTGTTCAAATAGCACTGAAACTACCTTTTTAAAGTATTTAACCCCACTTCTTTTTAGGTATTAGTAATACACAACAAAAAATGTGAGCAAAAGACCCATACACTGCAGGAATACCAAGGGACACAATGCTTCTGTAAGCTATGTTAGCTTACAGTTAGAAGACTACATGACATTCTTCTGCAAGAACCATGTTAGTGGGGGCCAAGTCACATAATATTAAGAGAAACTGTGCTTAATTTGCACTGACCAGTGCTGCTAAGCACAAAGCCCATAGGAAATACATTCAGCAGTTTTCAGGAACTAGTGGGAAATGCAGATAAATATCAGATTTACAATAGAATTATTTCTGGTTTCTTTGCTGCCAAGAGTAAATGCACATTGTACATAGTGTCGAACTTTATGAAAACGACGCATCCTTTCTGAGAGGAAGTGTACAGATTAGAAACATTATTTAGCCTTGTTTGCCCAACCACTGGAGAAATGGGAAGGTTCTGCTATTCAGAACTCTTCTTCCCCACCCCATTTTCTTTGGCACCACAAAACTAATGCCTTTACCAGTGTACCCCTTCTGGATGAAACTTCGTCTGCAGAACCAGTATTGTTCATGTACATCACATACTTGCTTGATACACACTCACACACAGACAGAGAGAGAGAGAGAGAGAGAGAAACACTGTATTTTAAGTTAGATATATCTTACAAATGGAGCAGCTAAAAATCTACAATCTGAAGCATTTTGTTTTAAGACATATATGTATGCGTATAACTCTGTGCGCACAAACAAACACAGAATGAATCCAGTTCTCAAAATGAATATCCTTACATAGCAAAAACAGGATCATACACACTCCAGAGAGAAGCATCAACAGGCTTGGGGGAAAACCAAGTTGTGTAGAAGTAAAAGCAAATTAGGAAATCCCTAAGGTGGGGGGTACTCAAAAATCAGGACAACGACTGAGCATGCTCAGCAGCTATAGAGTGCAAACTGACTGTTGCAGGGGGGAAATACAAATCCTAGCGGTAGGCTAGAAAGAACATGGTGGCTGGCTGACACCCTGAATGGGAGGCACTCCATGCTGCAATCTTGTGTCTTCTATTTTAAGTGCCTGTCATAAGAAAGTGCAAGTGCATACATGGAAATAAGCATCAAAAGTGGAAAGGTCTTCCAAACACTGCTTCCATTCAAACCCTGCCTTTCATTCTGGAACAGATTGTGTAGCACCCTATCTGTCAGAAAATACATACTACAATCACAAAAGTCATTGTGGTATAGTTAGTGGCAAGGATATCTGACTTACAGGGGAGAAGACATAGCTTCAGATCTCTCACTCAAAAAAGTCACTAGGTGACCTTGGGCAAGTCTTTCTCTCAGCCTAATCTATCTCAGATTATATACTACTCTATACTGCTAAAGTATAGCCAAGTATGCACAGAAAATGCATTCAATTTAGCCAGTCCTATAAAAAGGCAGGTTATTTCTGGATCCGTTTTACACAGGAATTACATTTTAGGCTGGTCCAACCTAAATCAACAATACCAACACTTATAGGTTGATTTACAATATTTTGAACTCTTTAAGCAAGATAAAATTGACATACTAAGAATAATATTTCATGATTTTCACAAATACAAAAGTTAAACAATCCTATTGAAGTTAAACAAAATCCTATTGAATCAGCAAGCCAAATATAGCCAAAAGGCAGTTCATAGCTGCACAGCAGCAGTGTTGCCATTTTGATTTTGCCTTTTGTGGTAGGATGCAACCGGCTAAACCCACACCATTCATGATGCAGAGGGAAACTAAACTCCCAAGACAAAAAGCAGGATCTGTCTCTAAAGGCTAAAAAACCTGAGAATCAACCACTCAAAATGCACCTATCAAGACTGCATGACCAACAGTCAATTCAAAGGGAGAGCTTTGCTACTTGGGGGGGGGTAACTACCTGTTGAACCTATGCTGAAAAAACAGAGACAAAGTGAAGGGAGTTCCATCTCTCTGGAAAACTACAGTAAGCCACTGAACATTCCCAGAGGCAGAAAGAAGTCCAGATAGAGAAACAGTCTCCCAGAAGCCTGCATTATATTCACTAAATTAAAAAAGTATGAAAAAGATTATTACTAGAGATGATGTGTTTGTGTTATATAATCCAACTGACAAGGTACACTCCATTGCAGACTACCATCTACTTTGTGTGGTACTTGGCTCACCTCAAAGCAGGTAAAACATTATTTGAGACCCAAGACAGCAAATGAAAATGTGCAGTTAACACCCTGAATTTCTACGAATTTTCCATCTTTGAAACACTTGTGTTAACAAGGGACACTACTGACAGAGTAAGCCATTCTACTTTCTGCACACCATAATCTGGACATTTGCAAACTAAAATGTTTATTTTATTCCTAAACTCTTAGGAATATGGGTATAGGGAAATCCTGGGGAAGACTCAGCTTTAAAGCACTTCTATGCAATATCTAAAAACCATGATATTTATAGGTATCCATTATATGCATCATTACTATGAAATAGTGGTTTTGTGTCAGAATTAGTGAAAATAAACTGTAGATGCCAAAAAATTATTTTCAGTGGGACATGGGAAGTGTACTCCTTACCCACCAGGAAGGACAGAAAGTGGTGTTTTCCATGCTACTTGACAGATGCTGAAGATGCTTATGAGTGCACAGATTGACTTGTAAATTACAGATATTAAATGTGTAATTTGTAACACAGTTCAGAATCTAAAGAGATTTAAAATATTGCTGTAAAAATGCATTGTGTCTCCTACGTCTAAAATAAAGCCTCTGATTAATCTATCCTCAATATGGGAGGAGATACTTTAAAAAGCAGTTTGAAGTAAGTTTATAAAGACGGATGCACAAGCATCAGAATATAACACATTTTGCATTCATAAAGGCCCAAAGTTCAAAACCTAGAACTCCAATTAAAAGGTGTATTCAACAGTAAGGCTGAGAAACACCTTCCTGAGGTCATGGAGTGCCACTGCCAGTCCAAACAAGCAATATTAATCTAGGCAGAGCAATGGCCTAACTTATACACACTCACAAAGTCATAATCAGGAAAAAAACAATGCCATTTTCAGTGCAAATTAATGTATAGGTTACTCACCATTTCAAAGTTTCTACTAAAACACAGATCATATAGGTACTGCTTGTACTACAACTATTACTGACGAAAAGAGGACCAAAAGTTGAGACTTAAAACTGTGTACACAGTAACACTTGTTAATTGTTAACTTCATGTTTAACTTGTATAACTTTACAAATCTGCACATTCTATATACAACTTTCTAAAACACAAGTTAAGTAATTCCAGCTGAAGGGGATGCCATTCCACATCACTTGAAAGAACTGAGGAAAGGAACTACACTCAAAGGAACTACAACAAGAATCAATCAGGTATTTAAATTTACCACTATGTACCAAAACTATATGATCTCACACGTACACACAATAAGAGAATCTATTAACTATCTATTTTAATGACTTTCGAATTGGCAAAGTAGAATAATTACACCTTTTGCAAATAAAATGTAAATCTTAAGGAAATTAAGGTAAACTCTACTACCTCTTTCAGGATCAAATATCCACTCTTATTCACATACTATGACTTACATGGTAATCATATACAGAGTAACAGCTAATTTTAAAAAAGCATACAATCTTTCAGATTAGAAATTCTACCTATATTAGGCTGCAGTCCTAAACACATGAACATGTAAACTGCATTGAACACAGAAGATCTTACTTCCATGAAAATATCCACAATTACTCTGTTTATCGGGTATTTGAAGTGTACAGCAATTTAGATTTTGATAACAATGCCCCTCCTAAAAAGAGAGGATGAAAAGACAGATATACTACAGAAACAGAATTTAAAATATACTAAGTTATGTATGAGAAATCAAGACATCCCGTTCTGTTTTCATTAAAGTTAGGTAACTAAATTTACAAAATCCAAACTACAGCACTGCCTTAATCATATCTACTCTGAAGTAAGCTCTATTTAATTCAATGAGACTTATTCACAGGTACGTGAGTTTAGGACTGAAGTCTCCCAAGCCCACTTACCTGGGAGTAAGCCCCATTACATTAGGTATTACATTCCACTGAAAGCAATGGAAGAGGATTTACAATACATAATTCTAAGCATGTATACTCAAAAGTAAAGTCTCCCCAAGTTTAAACAAGCTCAACCAAGTATGAACAGGATTGCAATTAGCTGCAACTAACTTCTGTTTGATCATGTACACTGTCTTTCATATTAGCGAACAGGACATATAATTACTTGTCTCATCAAGTTAAGTAGGAAGTACAATTTTCTACAAATGGAAGAAGTGAAATATTTCCAGGCTACATCCGAGGAAGAAATACCCATGCCACAGCACAACTACAATCCTTAGGTACCGTAACTGATTCCAGAGGAGTAATTCTGAAATAGGTATTTTCATTTATTGCTTTTTGTATATATGACTAAGAAATTCCTTGTACAATATTTCTATGCTTACCAATAGGTTATTTCTATATATGAGTTGATTTAATTTAAAATCTATTGGCTTAACAAATGGTTTGGATTATTTTTGTTTGTCTAACAGCACAGCCATAGGTACGGTATGTTTTCTCAGAAATAAGCCCATCTAAGTTCAATGGGACATGCAACATAACACTATACATATTTCCTTGGAAGCAATCTGTGTTCAGCGAAGCTTATTCCCAGGGATAAGTTTGCAACCTCAAGCTCTAAGAAATGTTGCTAATATTGCAGCCTAAGACAGTGGTGAGCAGACCTCAGGTTTGCAGAATCTACTTATTTTTTACCTTAACTCCAAGACCCAACAACTAGAGCCAGGTACAAAAGACATTCACTTAGAATTAAAGAAAAGGATGTATCTGAGCAGCTACTGATCAAAAGAACCAAAAATGAGTTCAGTTACTTCCTACAAAAATCTATTCTTGGTTACCCAAAGGTTTGCTTACGTCAGTAACTTATTTGAGGAGGGGGGCACTTTGTTGTTCTTATTGTTAAACAATTTGAGACTCAGATCTTTGGATTATTGCAGTAGATCAAGAATATCTATCAGTAGATTCTGATCTAACTTCTGCCTGTGCCTGGCCTAAGAGATTCATTTTAACCTTGTGATGTGTGAAGAGATTTCAACTTATTAAATGGCTGGAGGATTCTCCAATACACTGGTGACACTTTACTGTTCCAGTATCAAATATTTAACCTTTGGATTCTCTGTGCTACAACTTCACACACACTGTCCAACTGTGAGTTAAAAGAGCTGTCTTTCAATTATGTATTGGAATAAGAACTAACAAGTTTTCATTTTTAAATGTTTTTTAATGCTGTTAGCAGAAACAACAGTGGCAAGATAATTTGAATTTTCTTGCTCTATGATCAAAAATCTTACCATGTAAAAGCAGCTCTATTATTCATATATTTAAAATGATCAGTGATATAATTAAGTTATCACTTTCACGCAGTGTGAATTGCTTGCTACAACATCAGCAGCACAAATATACTATACACATTTACCTGGCAGTAAGCCCACTGAACATAGTCATACTTCTGAGGAAACATACACAAGTACTGCAAATGTGGTAAACTAATTGAAAGATGGAATGTAATTTGAGCTAATAAAAAAAATTAAGTTTTGTTGCTTAAACGAGTATTTTATAAGAATATGTATCTTTCACCAATTAAGAATACCTAACATTCAAAAGATTAGAAAAACCACCAAAGGGTTAAGCAGATGTAACAAACTGTTTGGTAAGCAGTTCTGAACACTTGAGATTCCAATTAGAGAAATCTAGAGTAAGACCACAGAGCCTCTCAATACAAAATCTTTACAAATTTAACAGCCTCCCACCCCATAAAACCACCTATCTCATCAGTATTCTTTCTGAAGAGATATTAGCCTAATGCTAGTATACTGTACTGAAAAAGTGTTCCCACTTTCATTGTTTCTCAAATTTACTAGGCTACAATTTAACACAGAATCACTTCCCTGTAACATGCTGTTTCTATTGGGGGAGGTGAAAGAATTCACAATGTTAAACAATGTAGGCATTTGCAGATGCAACATAAACTACTGGATGAAAGTTTTGTTAAGAACCAACTTCCTAGTTCTAACTGCTTTGGAGTCATATTATCAATGCAGTATTTTAGGACTGTTATAGAAAATTGTCTTCTCATCCCTATGTATTTAAAATGATGCTGCCATCAACCATGGGTACATCAACCACCCCAACACTTTAACAGAAAATAGTTACTGCAGCAATAGTCTGAAGCTTATTAGGTACTTTTAAGTAGGATGTAACACCCCACATTAAATGCATGTTAAATAATGCCACGCAGTAATTTTATTCCAAATGACCACTAATACTCTTTGCAATCATACTTTTAAACATATAAATATGCATTAATCTATGTGGCATTATCATTTAGGAGTCTTATTTTACTAGCTTTAATAAAACACAAAAATTGCAACTTATGAACAACCCTCAATCTACTCATTCTACAGGCAAGAAAAGGAACAACACTAAGTACTGTAAATTGACTCAGTGTGCATTTTCTATACTCCAAAAAGGAGCATTTTCCAGAAGACAAAAGGAATTACAATCTAACCAACCAGATCTTTGTCACTGTAACTGGTAAAGTCTTAAACAGATGAAGCTGCAATCCTAGATTGCACTACACCATGTATCGCATTCTACAAAAGACACTGAAAGAAACATGCTAGATAATCGCTGCATAATTCTGATGCAACAGCTGTATGTGCACTACTGCTTTCCACTTGAATTTCATCTCTACCTTTTAGTGCCAGGCCTAGGCCTGAGCCTGCCAGATTCTAGCTGCTGCAAATCAGCGAGGGGGGAGGGGAGCCGAGGCAGGGGGGAATCACAGCAGCTTTTTTGAAAGAATTACCTAAGGGGGAGAGAGAAAGCGATGAGGGACAGGGGGACACAGGTCTCCCTTTGACTGAGGGTGGGGGTGGGGAGTACAGGGAGGGTGGGGGGAATTTAAGACATATGGGTTCCACCTCCCCTAAGGAAGAAGAAAAAATGAAAAGCGTCCCCGGCCCGGCCAGGCCAGGCCTGCACAAAATTTGGGATACAGGTCAGGTCTAAATCGAAGCCATCCTCCTGGTATCGCCTTTTGTTCCTGCTGACGATCTCTTTGATGATGGCGGTCATGTCTGGGAGCCGGGAGCCGCTCAGGAACAGCGCGGATAGGCACGGCGGCGGCTGCAGGGCGCAGATGGCTCGGAGCCTCGGCGGAGGAGGCTGTTCCCCCACCTCTCCCCGCCGCCGGTGATGAAGAGGGCGGCCGCGGCGGCGGCTGGAAAGCGATGCTGCTGCTGCTCCTTCTTCGGGCGCTGCGAGGACGGCGGCACCGCGGACAGGGCCCGCTGCTGCTGGTTGCGGCGGCAATTCAGGCGAAGGCCCCGCAGCAGCACAAGGGCCCTGGCCAGAAGGCGGCGGCGGCTGCTGCTGCTGCAAGGAAAGTCCTCCTGCCGCTGCTGCAGCTCCCGCCACTGGCGCGGCTCCCCTCAGCTCAGGCAGGCTATACCTTGAGCGCGGCGGCGGCGGGGGAGAAATGGGGCCCCGAGTCTCCTTAGCGCTGCTGCTGCCTGGCGAGAAAGAGGAACCGCCGCCGCCGCCGCGCTCCCTTTCCCTCTCGCTCGAACGGCGGCGCTCCAGCACAAACGGTGACAGCAGCTCCGCGGCCACGGAGGGGCTCTGGGCCCCCGGCTGGCTTCCTTCTCTCCGCGCCCCCCGCCGAGCACCGCACCCCGCGAGAACCGGGGCCGGGCGGGCGGGCAGGCGAGCAGGCTGAGGCTTTTCCGCTGAAGGCGGCCGGCTTGAAAGTTTCGGTGCTCCTTTGGCTCGCACCTCCGGTGGTTGGGGGGGCAGCAGGCGGGGAAAGGGGGGGGAGGAAAAGGGAGGGGGAGGCGGCTGGGCCTGCAGGGAGGGAGGGAGGGAGGGAAGCGGAGAGGGAAAGAGCAAGCTCAGGTCCTGAGGGGCGCGCGGGGCTGGAGGCTGCCCCGTGTCATTTTCCTTTTCTCTGCTGCCGCCGACGTTATAGTTCCTTCTCCCTCAGTCCATCTGGGCGAGCGCGCTCCCTCGTCGCCTCAGCGCCAGATCTCTGTCACCGCGAGCGAGCGAGAGCCACCCCCCCTCCCTCACACCGCCGCTCCCGCGTCGTCGTCGTCGCCGCTGCTGCTGCCGTCTCCGCCGCGCGCCCGGCTTCCACGAGCGTCACTGCCGTCAGTTCGTCCGACCGTTCTCCAGCCGTTGGGCTGTGGCTCCCGAGCCCCAGCGCCAACCGCCTGAGCTTCAAACTGCCATCATGGCTGCAGTTTCCGAGAGGAGGGGGGTGGAGGAGGAGGAGAATGAGGGAAGGGAAGCAGGGAGGGGGGAAGGGAGAAGAGGGAACGGCAGCGAGAGAGGGAGAAAGAAGCGAGGGGGGGGGAGAGACTCAGAGAGAGAAAAAGAGAATCGGGACGACGAAACCACTCCTCGCTTAGGTCCTTCCGCCGTTGCTGCCGCCGCGTACGAAAAAATTAGTTCTCCACCGCCACATCACCGCCTCCTCGGCTCCAGCGGGCTCGCTGCGCGCTCTGGCCAAGTAGCAACCCCCTCCCCCTACCGCCGCCGCCGTCCGGGTTCCTTATAGCGCCTAACGAGAGGAGGTTTGGCTCTTCTCACACGGAAGGGTCTGGCCGAGACATAACCGATCAAAAGGGGGGGGGAAGGAACAGGGAGAGAGCGCGCGCGCGCACACACACACACACACACGTACTGAGTGGCGGAAGGATACAATAGACTATTGCCTCATTTCAATGACGGGCTAATTCCCTGCGGAGTCACGTGACGAGCTCTAGGAGCGGGGGGACTTCCCGCTTCCCTGTCTTCCTAACCACCGCCGCTGCCAGCCTCGACCGCTCTCCTATGCAGCGACGGGGCTCCCCCCCCCCCACTTAAGTGGTCAGGTTTTTTGTACTTTAGTAACAGGGACTGGAGATATTAGACGTTGGCCGTTGCAAATCTTGTCGCTGAAGTCCGGGCCGTTTGCAAATATGGTAGCCAGTGACGGGGGGGGGGGTAGCCTGACCTCGCCTGCTCTTGCGCTTTTTGCAGCAGTTTGGTTTTTGTAGAAATCGGCAGGTGCAAGTTTGCAACGGTTATCGCCTGATAACGTCTGCAGATACGTGCGTGTGTGCTTTAATGTTGGTAAAATTAACAGATTGGGCCTTGGAAATCTGGTTCCTTCAGCAGCATTATTCGATAGAAAGCGGTGGGCGAAATGGGTGGCTGCGTCGTCCGAGGCTCGTTATGTGAGCGTTGGATCCCTACAATGTGGCTCTTAGCCTCCTGCGTGGTGCTGGATCTTTAAAAAATAAAAAAGTGTTCTTTCTCAGTCCTGTAGACACCTGTAAACTTTTAACAGGGAAGGGTTGCCTTTCGTGGCTTTGCGTGCCTAGTTGCTGATGTCACTCGGCGCTCAAAAAACTGACAGCAAAGTCGCCCTGGTCACAAGTGGCGGCAGGAAAAGAGGAGACAGGCCAGGCGAGTCGGGGCGATCGTGCAAGAGCAAGTAGTGATCAAAAGCAGCGGGGCGAATACAGGGAAGTGCTAAGAGCAGCCCTGAACGCGGTGGCCCCCAGGTGGCTGCAATGCAGCGCGAACTATCAGCAGCCACCCTTCGCTCCATGGCTTCCGTCTGAGCTTGGTCTTTAACAGCGAAGCATGGCAAGAAACGGATGCAGCGGTCGCCAGGGCTGCTGCGCCACCTATTGCCTTGGAAGAGGAAACCGCAGTTGCAATGAGCGCCCACAACGCCCGCCCTCACCCCGCCGCTGTCCTGCTCCTCAAAATTCCCAGGGCCACCGGCCCAGTCGGCCCCACCCACCTCTCGTTAGGGCGCCCAAGCTATGCTTCAGTACTTGCACGTCAAAAAAATAAAGAAATACATGGGCTACTCCTTAGAGAGAAGGGGTGGGGAAATGCTCAAGGCCAAACAACAGCGAAAAGCAAAACTGATCACACACCTTTGCTTTCCCAACCTTTAAAAAATGTTCTCCATTTTTAGCAAACTAGATCTTGTGTCTTTTACTAGATCTTGTGCAGTACTTTGCTTTGCATCAGTTTACAGTCTTTCCCCTCCTCAGGCTGATGAACATTTTTCAGCTAATGGTCCATCACCATCTCCCTTTGTGAGGACAGATGGGGAGAATTCATTAGCTTTTCTGCAACATTCCTGTCTTAAGTGGTTGTCTCATGCCTTGGTGCTCTGGTGGCCTGGCTAGTTCTTTGGTAATTTTCCTGCCTTTAGTGAATTTTAATGTATCTTTCTATCATGAGAAAGTATGAGCACTTGGACTTTACTCGTTTTAGTTATTCTGTTATAAATTGTGGCTGTGAACCATTAATATGCACACTTTAGTTTTCCTGCTTCCCTTCCAGGAACTCCCTCATCAAACATCCCTAAAAAGCTTTTAAACTAACTTGAATTTTAAAAAGGCTCAGGTGCTTCTAAAAGGGTTCACAGAACACTCTAGAGAACATGCACTATTTTTAAACCCTGATTACTATCCTACCATTTTTATTACTAAACTCACATCAGAGTGTAATGAAGATTGTGATTTCTCCTCTTTCTTCAAAAGATGTAGAAATGTATTTTATTCATTTATAATAATGGTTGCAACTTCCTACCAGCTAATAGTTTGCTTATGGAATCCACTCCACTTGGGGCTCCGATAAAAGGGGGAGAGCACAGTGGTTTCCTAAACAAAACAAGTGGAATTGCATCTATTTCCTTATTTTGCACATTAGTAGCTATCTCATTGTAACTACTTTCACAGACATAGTTCACTTCAGAATGAGGGATAAACCTTTAGGACAGTAGATATTTAAGTTGATGCTACACCATTTATGAATGCCATGCCATGAGACTGCTTTGTACGACAACAATATTGCTGCACGCCACTCCAATCCCCGAACGGTGCAGAATTCCAGGTTCCATGCTTACACGGGGTCCAAGTTTCCTTTTGGAAATGAGGCATAGTGGAGACTGTGGTGTCTTTATGTTATGTGGTTTATTTACACATATATACAGCCCAAGCCTGCAATGGAGAGCATTAACACCTCAAAAGGGTCTTGTTTCTCCCATAGCTGCAGCCTTGCATTCAGCCACAGCGCTCTCTGCCTTCATCAGCCAGCAACCTTTTTTTCCTTTGGGTCATGTTACAGCCAACTCTCAACTCCGACCTTGTTGTTTTTGCTATTTAAAAACTGGAGGAAGGGCCCTACTCATTTGGTGTCTAGCACAGAGTCCCCCCTCTCCTTTGCTCTCTTAATGGCCTATCACTTTTCCTTTGCTCTTTTCTTAATGGCCCATCATTAGGAGATTGCCTGAAGCTTGCCTGGTTTATATTTTTAGCACTTTTGCCTGGTTTATATTTTTAGCACTTTTCGATACAGGGATTTAAAAGGTCTGGCACCCAGTTTAATCCCAAGCCCTGATTAAATTCTAACACTTCCTGGATCCATGTATTATGGATGTCTGGCACCCACAAACTCATAGCATTATGCTCTCATGAGGAGAATAGCTATTCTAAGTATCAGTCCACCAGTCTTTATTATTGCACTAATACCCCAAGTCCATTGTTACTGTCGTCAAAACATCATTGCTATAAAGGAATTGTTTAGACAATAACATTTGAGTTCGCTCGCAGTCCAACTTTATTGGACTTGTAAGTAGAGTTCTAGGAATATTTTTTGGGAAAGCCCATGAACTTAAGCTCTTGAGAACTGCATGTAGATGCTACATGTAATAACAGGTTCAAAGAGAAGATCCAACTCCAACTTCTGTGCCTTGAACATATCATGTGAAATTGCTGTGGCGTGTACATAACATAATTGGAAACTTCATCATGCATTTTGGAAATAATTGCATGCTCACATACATTTTGTTTTTTCTAAGGCAACTTCAGCTATTCCTAGGGAGGTGTTGGTTCTCCTACATCCTTTCTACCTCCAGATGCTTACTGTGAGAATTGTGCAATTGTGTATTCATTGAAATCATTTGTACCTGCTTTAATTAAAAATGGTTTTTGCATTTTCAAGGTTATTTCCTATCTAGGAGCCTCTAGAGACACATTTAATGCACGCCTCAGATTGCACGAGGTTAGAAAAGATTGGGAGGGGGGAGATTGCTTCACCTTGGTAACAAGGAATCCTTACGGGGCAGGAACTAAGGAGGGGGCAAGAACAGAACAAGCTGGTCACAGATGAGGCCTCTGGTGTCCCATTTGCATATTTTTGTCTACAAACATTTCTGAAGTGTTTGAAGAGGGGAAGCCCCTATTCACAGCCATACTGTCTGATTTTCTTTGCAGCAACACTGCATGTTGACATCACAGCTCAAGCAAGGCAGTTCTGGTACATCATTTATAACTACCGTAGCTCCAAACAACCAGCTGGTTTCAGAAGGAGGTGGAATGCACTCCACATCCTCCTCAATGGATGTATATGATTACTGCAATAGAATGAAACTGGCCTATACTAGGTGCTTGGCTCATCTGTATAAGTGCTACATTTTTTTCATTCTTTGCAAAAACTCAGCACATCTACAGTGAGGATGTAAAAGTTAAGTAACCTCCTAGCGCTTGCTTCAGCCTTGCAGCCTTTTCAAAATCACTGTTAGGCCAAAATATGTAACCCAATTATTGCTATGTACACCTGTATTCACTGCTTTTTACCTCCCAATTATTTCCCTATATAAAAACTAAATCCCAAAACAAAAATGATGGAACAATGCTACCAGTGCAAGCCATGCTAGGTAGCATGTTCCAAACCAGCAGCTGAAGACCGTTAACTGATAGTTAAGAAAACTGAGGTACAGTGAGAAAGCAAATACTTCAGAGACCTATAATGGACTATATAGCTCGCCACTTGAAATGTGTCTCAGTACCCACATTAACAAAAGCAAATGGCTTTAATTTCTAGGCCTACTTGTCTCAGTTTAAATATATTATCATCCAACAGCTCAGCCCGTGCTGGACATTAGCTGCAAAACCATGAAACAGTAGAACAAACATTAAATCAGATGTACAGTGTAGGGACTTACTACACATACTTGCCTTTAAAAAAAAATAACTTTGCTAGGGGCAAAATTGTATCAACTCAGGATTTTCTCTTACAAGTCACCTTTAGCAGTAGCTATTTATATAGCAAGCTCTTCAGGGTAAAGAACACATCTTAATCTGTGTTTGCAAAGCACAGTGTAAATTTAAAGTCCTGTAAAAGTGGAATGTCCAGGAATAATAAAGCTGTATGAGCTTTATAATGAACTGTTTGCCTCTCAAGTGGGATGAAATAGAATCCTCCAAGCCAGTTTTTGTTTGGTTTGGTAACAGCTCCCCCATCATTTTCCCCCACCCACTTTACAGAACACGACAAGATGAGTCACACAACTCTCTTTTCGGGAATGTCAACAAAAGAGACTAAAGACTGTGCAGAATTACATAATAAACTATATTAAATGGAAATTAGCTTGCCATTTGCAAACTGCAAGGCTGACAATTTTCATACAATAGTAAGACCACTGTAGTTAAACCAGTGTTTTCATTATTAGTGGAGTAATATGGAGTAGCCCTCTGGATGTAGTCTAGCAGATGTAGACCAGTGGTATGTAGGCTTGGTCAGATGGTAGGTAGTCCAACAACATCTATCAGTCTCCACCAAAAAAACAGTAAAAAGCCTGCCTGTTAAAAGCCGCATCTTAACAACTCAGCAGAACAAAACAGGAAGGCTTACTTGAGAAGGGTATTCCATAATCCTGACATGGCAAATGAAATGGCCTTCTTTCACAAAGTCAATGGTGGAACCCAGTGCAGGATCTCTTGAGTTCTCAGGAATAAATGTATAGAATATGGTCCCTAGGCCAGTGTTTCCCAACCTTTTTTGGGCAAAGGCACACTTGTTTGATGAAAAAAATCTCGAGGCACACCACCATTACAGCCCTGTGACGTCAGCGTGCAGCGTCACGCCAGGAGGGACGCACGAAAGTGTAAGTTTCAATTTTTTCCCCTCCCCCTTGCCGGGGAACCTCCAAGCTTTGGGGGTGGGGGGGGAGGAGGCAGCAAAGCGAGGCAGGAAGGAGAGCGCGGCTTGGCTGGGTGAGCTTTGGCAGGGAATGAGAGCCGCGAGGCGGGTGCTGCGGACAGAGGCACTGCCCGCCGAGCTCGCAGGCAGCCAGACGGCAAGAGCCCCGCGCTGGGCGGCCTCTCCTCGCCGCCGCCGCCCCGCCTCTCGCCGCCCGACTCGCCCGCCTCCCTCCAGGCAAAATCTCGCGGCACACCAGGCAACATCTCGCGGAACACTAGTGTGCCGCGGAACAGTGGTTGGGAAACACTGCCCTAGGCCATTCAGTGTTTTTCCAGACACCTTGAATTAAGCCCCCAAACAAGCAGAAAATCAATGGAAATTACAAAGGGGCATAGTAATGTGCTCTATCCAAACAGCCCCAGACAAAAACCTGACAGCAATCTTTTGGACCTAATGCTTTTCAATGACAGCTCCACGTAAAATTTGGTAAGGGTGACTAGTTTGGAGTTTTTAAAACATGGAAGAATCATAAAGGTTTATTTATTTTGATTTTCATATCCTACTCTGGTTTGGGGAGGTTGTGGGAGCTTATTACAGAATTAAATTTTATATATTCCACGTCTGTCACAAGACTCAAAACTGCAGTGTATAAATTATCCCAGAAGGAAAAGAGGAGACTAAAAGTTGGCCAAGGTCCAACTCTCATTAGTAAAGCTGCTTAACTAGTACTTATCCTAGTTCACACTGTGGACTCCATAGAAAGCTCCATCTTATTGCAGCTCAAGTAAACTAACAGTTCATCCTTCTGATTCTTCGAATTTCTTCCAATATGTTCAGTAAAAAAAAGACAGGTCACATGATTACAAGGGCAGAGTTAAGCAAGCCTACCTGGTATGGGGAGGAAAGAGTTATAGTGGATGCACTAACAAATCTGAAATAGAATTGGGAGCAGGCAGTGTTTTTCCTCCCCCCTCCCCCTTTGCATCCGTGGGACCCCTTTACTCAAAATGTTCCCTGCAGTGGTCCCAGTGAGAGGGAAAATTAGTAAATCAGCTGGTACTTCCGCCCCCTGTTTCCCCTTCTCAGGATTGAGAGGACTTTGGGATCCAGCATTCCCTCTTTTTGCCACTAGCATGACAGCAAGAAGAGTGAAGGGCAGTTCTGAACATGCAAGAGGGAGACTTCCAAGGACAAATGTTTTCATTCATGGATCTCCCTCTTCACTAGCCCCATAGGATCGTTCTATAAATCTCCTATTTAAATAAATGGGGACTTAACTTTGGCTGCATTGTGCCCATACTGTACATAATATTCACATCATAATATATAGCGTTAACAAGGGGATCTGCAACAAAAGTTGTTGTGTATAGTACTCCTATTCAGGGCACAAACCACTCAGGAAACCCATCTGCTGTGCCTTCCGCCACCCACACTTCTGCTTTTCCTGTTCCCCACCCACCCAACAGACAACCGGCATTTCATAGCCACTGAGCATGCTCACTGAATTGGTATATTTGGGGTAGGGGGGGCTGCCCCCTAAGGGTCTTTTTTCTAAGGGGGGGGAATATTTCTGCAAATCTTGGGGCTTGTACAAGTCTGCTGATACCTCTCTCTTGTACCTGGATGGTGTCAAGGATCAACACTCAGAGAACGAGTTTGCTGTTCATATATCATATGAATTTGCAACTAGCTGGTACATTGTAGTGGTCAGACAGTGTCAAATTCAGATCTGGGGGTATCTGGGTACAAATTCCCACTCAACCATTAATTTCACTGCTTGATCTTTGGCCAGCCATTGTCTCTCAGCCTAACTAACCTCACAGGGTTGTTGTACGGATACACTGGAGAGGGGAGACAGATATCTATGCCACCTTGATTTTCTTGTACAGTAATAAAGAATATATATAAATATGATTAATGCAAGAGTGTTGCAATAATTCTATAATTACTACCTAGTTCAGTTTGCCATAGCTTTCCAACCACTCAGAAATAAAATGAAGTGGTGACATACTGTTTTACAAATACATTCAAGGGCATTCTTCCACATGCAGGTAAATCAGAAGTTGCAGGTGGCCTACTTACAATAACATAGCTCCGGGTTATAGAGATAGGGAAAGCGAGCACAGCTGAACAGTTAGGAAAACACAGCATCTGGAACCATTTTATGCCTCATCTATCAATCTGCTTTATGGGACTGGAGAATTAACATTTCAAACCACACATCATTGCTTCATGACTGATATATCCCAGAACTGTGGTCATTACTTCACCCCAAAGCAATGCGGATGGACATCTGCAGAGGTCACATTGAAGGATCATGGGTAACTACCTTCCAATGTCTTTCAATTAAAAGTTGCAATAAAATTTTATATGTTATAAAGTTAGCAGAGACTGTAAGAAATATTCCAATATAACCCCACATTTCCACATCTCCAAAGGTCTTTTAAACATCTCAGTAAGCTTATATTTCTCAGTGACAGCAGGGGGGCAAAAAAAACCATGAATACCTTCAGATAAATGCAGCAGTGTTTTTTTAAAGAGTCATTTCAAAGTTAAGAGTTTCTGCACAACTTAAGAGGCTTGGTGTCATACAGTGTAGCTCTTGTATTATTTGATATTTCTACCCCCACCCCCTACCTCCCCAAAATGAAGACACATTGAGGAAGTGTTGTATTAAGAACTATTTGTCATGCTGGAACAGGTTGGCCAAGCTATAGGAAATATATTCAATCTACTGCTTCATCCCCAATCCCAACCCACTATTTCACCAATGTAGCGTTGAAGTTGGAGAAGGGCAGGATCTACTCTTACAGGTTTTTATGGTTCATTGAAGCTGTAGAGATCTGCACAGTCCTGCATCAGCCACAGGGACTGGAGTTTCCAGAGAAGCAGGGCAGTCTCAACTCGCTCAGCATTGAATTCACCTTCACTGGCACAAGCCACTACTTGCATAACAGCAGCTTAGGCCAATAAAACAAGGTCAAGGTGCTACATAGAATGTTATCTCCCAACGAAAGGTTTGCAGAATGTAAGGGTTTGTCTATACGGTGCCAAAATTGGGTACAGTAGCAGCTGATCCCAGTAGTTCTACCTGATAAAAATCTGGGAGGGAAAATACTTATACTGTACCATAAGGACAGTGAAGTGGAGGCAAACAAAGCACCCACAAATCTGTATACAGTCTTTTTCATACTAGAAAGTACTGATTAAGTCACGGGGCAGTATTCTAACAAGTCCCGTCAGGATTTCCTATTGCGCAACAGAACTTCCCTTTCTCTCCTGCGGTGAGGCCTATGACGATAATGAATGCCATGGTTAAATTTTATGCCACATTTACCCACTGCTCAATTTTTCTTATTGATTCTGTGGGTCATTCTTCAACCTTGTATTGCCTGTTTGTACTTGGGAGGCACCCTGAGAATACTTTGGGTGCTTTTCAACCAAGTTTTACTCAGAGTAGACCCATCAAAATTAATGGACCTAACTTAGCCATATTCATTCATTTCAATGGGTGTACTCTGAGTAAAATGTAGCTGATTACCAACCTTTATGTTAAAGGGAGGCATATGCATCTTAGAAACAAATAAAGTTATGATTTTAGTTTACAGACTGCAGATTAAAGGCTAGCAGAATCAGCTTCAGCTCAACGTATCTCTGTAGAAGACTGACACATTAGTCAAACTTTAAAGATATTTAAAATACTACTGTTTTATGTCTGTGCTGCTCCCATACCTACTGTATTATTATGCGTGTGGTAGTCACAAGACCATTGTATTATGCATGTACAGATCACACATCCTTAACATGTGGCCTTGCTGATTTTTTAAAACCTGTTCAATGCACTGTGTAAATGTCTTGAAGTAGATTAGGTATAATGTACTGTGACTACATAAACAATCTAAATTTGCAAATAAAGAAGAAGGATGGGATGAGGAGCCAAAACAAGAAAATGGGAGGTGGAAGAGGGGATTCACTAGTTAGTTTTCTCAACTGTTAAGACAGCAAGTGATTATACCACTTAGAAAAACATGGAATCTTTCGGTAAGGCAAGAAATATCTGAAATATTGTTTTTTCCCTTTTATTGTATCACGTACATATGGGAAGCAAAGCCGTTCAATCTTTCTGAGTTGTAACCAGGTAAGTGAGATTAGACACACTGATTAAGTTAGTCAAAGCTACTGATTTCAATGAGACTATTCTGCATGTGACATAGGCCGCAATCCTAAACCCAGTGATTTTTTCCTGGGGACACTCAAGGGTACGCAGTACCTGCACCTTTTTTCTGGAAGAAAAGCACTGGTTTAAAATGTGGCACTTAGTGTAACAACTTCATGGTAAGTACTGGCACCTCCCCCCCCCAAAAAAACCCCCGCTGATTGCCTAAACCCCACTGGTTTCAGTAGGACTTCTGAGTAGACATGATTCAGAGTTTGCTGCTAGTTGGCTACAACGCTTTGATTGTAGAAGCACTGCCATGAGTGCATTCATTTAATATTGTTGTACACCAACCCCAATCTCTGAGCAGTGTGAGATTCCAGGGGCTTATCCAGGGTTCATGTTTCCTTCAGGAAAAAGGCATAGTGGAGACTGTGGTGTCTTTTAAAATACATGGTATATTTACACATATATACAATTGGAGCCTATAATGGAGGGGTTCACAGCATTAGCATCCCAACAGGGACTTGTTTCTCTCATAGCTGCAGCCTTGGATTCAAACAGAGATCAAACATTACTCTGACTCTTTCTCCAGCTTGCTGCTTTACTTCTAGGTCACATCACTGCAACTCTCAGCTCCAAAATCTGGCTTCCTTCTTCTAACTAACCACAAGCTGGGGTCCCACCCATTTGCTGTCTCACATAGAGCGGCTTTCCTTTGTTTCTTTTAATGGCCCATCACCCAGTATATCACCTTAACACAGGAAGCTAGCCTGGGTTATATTTTAACACTTGCTGGATCTTGCATACAGCCTACTTTCTCTACCCCAAACTCAAAACAATATACATATCCCCCCTCATCTAATTTGTTTGTGACACCTCAGACTCCTTACATTAAGACAAGAATGAGGTGACTGAAAGTAGATTTTGATGGTGGGGTACCATGAGAATCAGGACCAAGTTAGGCAAGCTCAATGAAAATAGATTTCTCTATAATATCTTATTCTGATGGGTAGTTGTAATCTTTCCTTAAGATATATTTAAGGTAGGCTACAATATTGCCAGGTAGAGTCTAGTTCACAGTAGAACAACTACAAATACAAATGTCCATATACAGTGGTACCTCGCAAGACGAATGCCTCGCAAGACAAAAAACTCGCTAGACGAAAGGTTTTTCCGTTTTCGATTTGCCTCGCAAGACGAAATTTCCCTATGGGCTTGCTTCGCAAGACGAAAACGTCTCGCGGCTTTGTTTCCTTTGTCTAAAAACAAAGACATGTTTTGTTTATAAAGTTAATTTATTTTCCCTTCAATTTTTGAACTGCTCTTTACAGTATGTGTGACTTTAAAGAGCAGTTAATAAACTGTTGTTGTACCAAATTTGGCTTTGTTTCGACTTTTTTTGACCATAGGAACGCATTAATTGATTTTCAATGCATTCCTATGGGATTTCATGCTTCGCAAGACGAAAAATTCGCTAGACGACAAAAATTGCGGAACGAATTAATTTCGTCTTGCGGGGCACCACTGTATTTGCATATATAAACATGCAGCAAATGGTGTGGACCTCTTGTAGAAAATCTATTTTTCTCTCATGATTATGGAGAAATGGTGGGAAACGTTCACGAAACCCAATCCATGTCATTAGTCCTTATAATTTCATTCATTATTGGGCCCCACACTGTTAAAAATACAATTCCATTTTGGAACGTCGTGCCTGTGCAATATACTGTGTAATTAAGGTCATCCAACATGTTTGCTAGAACTGTGATATTTTGAAAGCAAACCAACTGTAAAATAGGGATTTCTGGAATCACATAGCACTCACCCTGAGTGACATCTTTGTATCATGTACACTGTCAGGGTGAGAGACCACAAAAGCTTAAAAGGAATGAATTACTTCCTTTTAGAGACCAGTTGGTAAAGTATTGGTATTGCTCCTGGGAAATTTTGATCTAATCTCATTTCAGACAATGACTCATTTAGATAAATCACTTTCAACCTCAGTTCCTTAATTTGGGTGGGGATTTGTAACATTAGCCAACCTCACCAAAGTGGGTTTTTTTTCTCAGGGCAAGCAATAAAATAATGTAACACTCTTCATAGTAGAATCCTAGGCATGATTACTCAGGAGTAAGTTCCAACATGTCCAAAGGAATTTAAGGTTGCAATCCTGTGTACACTTATCTGAGAGTAATCTCCACAGACACAACAGGACTTCTGAGAAAACATGCAGACAACTGCAGCCTTAGATTGTAGTGTGCATGTACAGGATCACACCCTTATCCTATTAAAAATATAAATACTTCCTGATAATTAGCATTTAACTAGAGCTCAACTCAATAGCCATACAGTTCCTACGCAATCAGATCCCGTGCCTCGTTCTAAAATACCCTCATTCCATTCAATTTATCACCTGACCTGTATTTATTAAGAATATCCCACTGAAATCTAGAGGATGTAGAAATGAACTAAGAACACCAAACCCACCCCAATAATCTGCTTTTAAAATCTGACCAAACTCTAAAAGAAAATGTTTTTTTTAAAATAATAAGAACAAATTGTCTGTTTAATAAAAGGCAGAGTAAAAAATATGTGTGGGTTACATAGGGTTGCCACAGGTCCCCACCATAATGCCAATGATTCCCATCAGCTGCCTGAAAGAGAACGCTTTTCACAACTTGGAAGTACAGTGAAAGTAAGAACTTCACCTGCTGAATTCTGCTTGTCGGTGCCAGTGTGGTGATGTAGTGGTTACAGACAAGGTCTGGTTAGAAGACTAAGGATTGAAGCAACCCAGGTGTGATCCCAAATTCAGCCACAAAGCCACTGTATCGCGAGAATGAAACGAGGGAGAGAAGGGGGAACCATTTGGGAAGCCTCGACCTCCTTGGAGGAAAGTCGGGATGAAAATGATTTTTTGATTTTTGTTTTTTATGCACGCTCAGGAACTTGCTACAGGGAAAACACCCGCCAACTTTCATATCAGTTGTGCTGCCATTAATTCCTCCCCAAAACGAGTACCGCGCAGGACTGCAGTTCATTTAATCCTCCAGAACGCTGCGATGTCCTGACAAGTAAGCAAGGACAAGAAGGGGCTCCGCATGGGAGCCAGTCCCATGATGCTTAGGACTCAATAAATATATTTGGGATTGTGCTGCCTTTGCATCCGAAGAGACAGTCCTGTATAGGGAAGCCTTTTAACGCGTAATGTTTATATATTACACACACACACACACACACACACACACACACACACACACTTTGCAAAGCCGCCCAGAGTGGCTGGGGGCGACCCAGTCAGATGGGCCCCGGGTACCAATAATAAAATCATCATTATTATTATTAGCCTGGGCTCTTGACTTCCTGCCTCAAGAATGCGCGTCCCCACCCCGCAGCGCGAGCAGGGGAAGTCCTAGTAACCACTCCCGTTCGCCGTTGCCACAGCGGCAGCTCTTCCCCCTTCCGTCTCGAGCGGAACCTTTGCGACGAGGCTCCGGGGCAGAAGCGGAGGGAATTCGCAGGCGGCCCTGGCGCAGGCGGGGAAAGAGGCGAGGCCTACGAGGCACTGGCGGCTGTTGCTGCTTCTGTTGGTGCCGCTGGAAGCCGCTTCCTTTCTCGTCGCTGGCTGGCTGGCTGGCCGGTCGGGGTGAGTGTCCCTCGTGCTGCAAGCCCAATCCCCTTTGGGGGCACCGCGCCCTGCTCCTCCTTTGTCCCGGCGCCGAGGAGGAGGAGGAGGAGGCGCTGCAAGGGGAAAGGAAGCGGGGCGGGAAGGTCACCGCGAGGGAGCCCGGCGGCGGTGGCCGCTCCTTTCGCTTTCGTATTCCTTCACGGGCTCGTCTGGACCATGTAAAGCGTCTTCCTGTGCAACCTCTTTCGAGAGGCCTCAAACCCTGGGTGACTTGGGGGGGGCGGGGAAGGCGAGTCTCTAGGAAACTCAGCCAGGTGGGCTGGGTATCAATAATAAATTATTATGATTATTAATATATTGTGTCCTCCCCCCTTGCCTTCCCTTTTGTGCGCTTGCCAGGCTCAAAGCCCACCCACCCCGCTTTAAGGCCAGTCTCTCTCCTCCCGCTGACCCAAGGTCACCCCAGGCATTGGTTTCTCCATTTCCTCCCTCCGCATCCCTCCACAAAAGCTGCCTGTGCGGGTGTCGTTAATACCGCTCAGAGCACTTGGCATCTATGCATTGCTTTGCAAGCAGCCTTCCCCAGCCTGGTGCCCTCCAGAAAGTTTGGGCTACAACTCCTACCCTCCCTGACCATTGGCCATGCAGGCTGGAGGGGGGGGGGGTAAGGCGTCCCTGCTGGTAAACGGGCTCCAAGCTTTTATGGGGATTTATATACGGATAGCAACACCTTAAACTGGGCCCGGTAGCCAAATTGGCAACCAGTGCAGGTTTCTGAAGAGAGGTGTTGTATGCATGCATGCATGGTCTCATTCCTTTCAGCAATCCTGCTGCAGCATTTTGCAGTCATAGAAGCTTCTGGTCCAAGCACGAGGGACGTCCCGTATAGAGTGCATTGCAGTAATCCAGGCTTGAAGTAGCTAATACAAGAACTACTGTGGTGGTAGCTTACCAGTTGCAGCTAGTAAAAGGTCTTCTAGCCACCAAGGGCTCATTCACACTTCTGCTTGTTCTCTGCTTTCTAGGCACAGGTTCAAGTTGTTTTGCCTTTGCCATGCTGCTTCCTCCCTGTGGAACATGCTGCCAATGGAAATTCAGTGGGCGCCTTTTGTAACAACTTTTAAACGCCTGCTGAAAACTTTTCTGTCAGGCCTATGCAGGCAATTAAGAGTACATCCCCCATAATTGTCTACTGAAGTTTGTTTTTAATTATTTTCCTTTTTTATTATTTTACTGTATGGTTTAACATTTTTATATTGTTGTAAACCACTGTGATATTTCTATGATACAATGGTATATAATTTTTTTTTTTTTTTTTTTTTTTTTTTTTTTTACAAATAGCACTCCCTGCCTTGCTTCTCTGAGTTTCCAAATAGTTGTCCAAGGCTGCAGTCCTAACTCCCATTTACCTGGAATAAGTCCCATGGAATTCAGCGGGACTTCTGAGTAGATATGGTTAGAATTGTGCTACAAATGTTGTAACGTGCTGTTCATCATATTAATGCTTCTCACTGAAGTTGGAGCTATCACAACACAGGTTAATAGTACTGTGGTCCTGGTTCTTTTAATTCAGCTTTTTAAAGAAACTCAGAAAGCAAGTAGAGAATGTCATACAATGCCTATGCACTTGGCACATCTTAGCTAAGTAGCCTGGCAGCATAGGACGCTGGTGATATGTGAGGTCTGTCACATTCTTGATGAATCCAATTTTTGCGACTCTGAGCAGGCAACAAGAATTGTGACTACAATGCACCTGACAGGCCACAACTTATTAATATTATCCTGTATATGGCTTGAGGGCTTCAGCTTTTGGCTGTATGTGGCATACTAGCTATGGATACTTGACCACTACCTGGCAGATAAATAGTACCTCTTGTAGTCTACTGGCCTTACATTTGATTTGTATTTGCTTCTATGTAAATGTTCCTATTTAAGAAAAGAGAAGACTTAAGAGTGGCAAACTTAAATGTAACTCTTTAAGTCAAGATATAATATTGAGTGATGTAATTGGCTCAACTTTAATGAAACTAAAGTATTCTCCTTTTCACTGAAGAGCTAGGAGAGGCAATTAGCTGTTTGTTGACATTCCCATTATGTTATGGACAAACATTTAGAGCTAAGTTAACTCAGTTGTTTTGAATGTAAGACGAAACACTGAGATAATGTTATTTTCCTTCTGTCTTCTCAAATATCCTTGTTGTGGGCTTTGGTGCTCTTGGGGGGGGGACATTTTCCACTGAAAAAGCTATTTTTAGTACCAGAAGTTCTGCTTATAGTAAATTAAGCACTGTTGAAAGGGGGGAAATGACGCATGTTATGAGAAAAAGATAAAAAGGTTGTGTTTAGTTGACACAAAATCTCAGTTTGAATTAAGATTAGGAAATATGTTTGGGCATCAGGATTCAGTCTCTGTATGGAATTGCTTTGCATTAGTTCAGAATGCAAAATTATCAGTCTTGTTGCTTGCAGGGAGGGAAGGGGGACCATAGAGCAGGGTATGAAGTAAAGTGACAATAGATGAATAATTCTGATCAATAAGTACTTGTAAGAAATGCAGGCATAATATATCCACAGGGCAAATAATCAATTTGACCCAAATACCAAGTTGATTGCCGTGTGCCTCTCTCCACTTATCCTCTTCTGTTGCAGTAGTCTCTAGGTTGGCCTATGGCTTGAAGCCATTGAATTTGATGTGTTTTAATTGCAATCATTAGTTGGAGCATAAGCTGTATGGAAGCAGAGTGGAAAGTGAGAACAATGGCTCTTAATAGGTGCCTTCTTTGTTTTTCTTGGTCTTCAGCTCCTTCCATGTATGTGAGATTTGGTTGGAACTCCATCCACGTTGTATGACTTTTTTGTACTGCTTCTGTCCCATCAGTGGTGTAGTACATTTTTGTATCAATATCATATATGAAGGTAATGCATTCTCATGTTTTATCTGGAGGATCCATTCTAAGGGCAATGCCCACAGGTCCCCAAAATTATGTAGTTCTGGGGCCATGTATCAGATCTGGCTCCTGATACACAACCACTGATGCACGAGTCCTTTTGGACCCAGAAAAGAGTAGAACAATGGGCGTAGCAGGCTTATGCACGCTCGGCCAAGACATGCAGGGGCCAGGAATGGAATCCTCATGCAAATTAGTTGCCACCTCTATTTGTAAAGGCAGTAGTAGAAAGCAGCATTTTCACAGTGCAAGGCCTAGGAATTCAGGTGATGTTTGCAGTTTGCAATTCCCTCTAGTATCCAGAACTTAGCAGCTGTAATTCTTGCTTGGTGCGTCTAAGACTGAGGACATTCTGCAGGCTTCATTCTGCAGGTACCTCGTTTTGAGTCTGCCGCATCGAGTGTCCCATTTTGTTGAACATCTGCAGCAAACCCGGAAGTACCGGAACGGGTTACTTCCGGGTTTGCTGCATGCGCAGAAGCGCAAACCGTTCCGTGCGCATGCGCAGAGCGGCTCTTTGCCGTGTGTCCTTTTCATCTAGTGTCTGGGGCTCCAGAACGGATCCTGGTCGCAAAACAAGGTACGACTTTAGTGGTATAGACTGTTTTTAAATATTGTTTATCTTAAGTTGGGAACAGTGCTTCAGATGACTGCAGTTCATTGATAGCAGGTAGGAGTAAAGACACATGAGCTGGACATGTCAATAGTCTTGCCACTCTGCCAGTTAAACACAATATGAAGACACCCTTTTATAAGAACTTTCTCTTTCTTTTGTTGTAGGTGAAACAAGCAAAATGGTACATGCAGAGGCCTTCTCTCGTCCTCTTAGTCGGAATGAAGTTGTAGGTTTAATTTTCCGATTGACAATATTTGGTGCTGTGACCTATTTTACTATTAAGTGGATGGTAGATGCAATTGATCCAACAAGGAAGCAAAAAGTAGAAGCTCAGAAACAGGTAGGAGCATATAATAAAATATTTCTTCCTAAATATCAATTATTCAGAATGTACATTTTGGAACATAAAAGCTTATAAATGGGAAGGCCAGGTGCTCAAGGAGGTTTTCCAAATAAGATTATTATTGTTGTCATTAATGGCTGCTAATATTTAGACTGGGAGTGAGGAACTGAATCTGGCCAATGGTGGGCCATTTTTAGGGGAGGTACGAACTAGTCAATCATCTGATGTCACTGGTGTTAGGTGACCAATTTTCCTATGTGCTGTAGTGAATTAAGCCACGCTGGAAAGGAAAATCCAAGCCCAAACAAACAGGGCTTTAAAGTGACTGCCAGTGTTACGCTCCAGTTCTTGCTAGATCTCACAAAGCTTGAAGTCAGCACCTGTCAGCTGAGAGGTTTGGAGCCTGGACCTACTCTCACCTGTCACATCCCCGGCCTAGGATTTTTTAAAGGAAGAGGGTAAGCAGTAAGGCACTTGCCTGCTTTCCAGCTTGACTTTCATGGGGCATTTCCTCAAATTTGCCCTTAGCAAGTGGTGGCAAAGCATTCAGCTCCCCTCCCCTTTACCAGGACAGTCAAGCCCCTTTTTGCTATGCCCGCTGCTCAGCATGGTCTGAGACGCAAGAGCACATTTGATTTGCTTCCCCCCTTCAAGCTTCTGGAAAGTACTTGCTACATTTTTTGGATTTGCATCACTAAAGACGGAAGAAGGAAGGAAAAGCAGAAGCCAATTTTACACACACACAGTGCCTTTGCTAGAAGCCTGATGTGCTTTCCCATGAATCGCTTCCCTCGTTTTCTGATCCACACAAAAAAAATCACAAACCTGCATACACACACCATCTAACTGATAAAAAATCAGCTGAGGAGCAGGAAGAGGTGTGTGCACATTCACCTGTAAGTGTGAAGTGGCTTCACCCACCAAGGACGTGTGGCCAACGGCCAACTAGCCATGAGTGAGTGAAGCCCTAGGGCTGTAAATGGTCCTCGGCTCCTGGGCTAGTTAGAAATATAGGAAGAGGAGTCAGACCTTTGATCCATCTATCTTAGCATTGTGTGCTGACTGGCAGTGTCCTTTCATACAGGAGTCTTCCCAGTCCTACCTGGAGATACCAGGGATTGAACCCAGGACATTCTTCACACAAAGCCCTTGCTCTGCCACTGTGCTATATCCCTTCCCCAAGTGTTGATTTACGTCTGCCCTGCATCAGTTGGTCTTCTTACGTGGGTGTTGCATTGTTCCTTTTTTGAAACCACAGGTGTGTTTTTTTTTGCTGAGGAAATATTATTTCCCCCAATAGTGTATGTTGCTGTCTTAATTCCTGCATGAAAGTCAGCTGAGATTTTTGTCACAGCATCTCCCTCGAATATTGTTCGTAAACAGGGCAAAGGAAATTTGCATCAAAGCTGTTCCTCCCCTTCCCCCCCTCCTGCCCCAATCTGTTATGTTTTGATAGGATGTTGTGCTGCTGCCTTACTCTAACAGTAGTAAAATGCAGTTGGGGCTTGCCTTCATTTATCACAGAGGAAGACCCTGAGACAGTGGCCTTGTTCTGTTTACTTAACCTGTTGAACAATTATCAAATACAGAGGAGTCACATTTTAACTAAAAGGGGTGGTGGTGAAGTCACGCTACATTCAAACAGGTGAAAAATTTGACAGTTCTGTGTAAAGATCTTCAAATTTCAATTCTTTGGCTGTCCATGTTTTCAAGTAACAACACACCTCCAAATTATTAACTTTAAAAAGTGAACAGTGTAATGTTACTGAATGTTAACTTATTTTTTAAATAAACTCTTTATAGGCAGAAAAGTTAATGAAGCAAATAGGCGTGAAAAATGTGAAGCTTACGGAGTATGAAATGAGCATTGCTGCACATCTTGTAGACCCTCTTAGCATGCACGTAAGCATCTCTCTTTCTCACTTTTTCTTATTCATTTAGAAAAATGGTGCTTCGGGGAGACAGTAAAGTGTAATATTTGGGATAAAACTTCGTAAAATGCAGCTGCTGTTACTCATGCAGGGATTACACGCTAATAAATTAAGAGTCTTCCTAACTTAGGAAACTTCCAAGTGCGCCTGACTATTTTCTAGCAGGAAATCATCTTCTATATTTTCCAGAACAGGAAGTGGGCCAGGAGACTTTACTTCAGGGCCAACTATAATCTGCTTTGCATATCACAAAACTAATTATAATTGCAGTCAGATCTGTACAATACAGATAATGTGATCCTATTCATGTTTACTCAGAAGTAAGCCACACTTAATTCAATGAGATGATTTAGGATTGCATCTTAAATTGACTTAAAACATGATAATCAAAAAAGTAATACCACAAATCTTACTGTGGCTCCACTCTTATCTGCTATATCTGAATACACACAATTATAGATAGCCATAAACTTCTTTAGCTGAGAATGTGACTGTTTTCTTACTTGATGATGACTCTTTAATATTGTATTTGTGCCTCAGGTAACATGGAATGACATTGCAGGTTTAGATGAAGTTATTACAGACCTGAAGGACACAGTAATTTTGCCAATCAGGAAGAAACATCTGTTTCAGAACTCCAGACTCTTACAGCCACCGAAAGGTAGGTATGGAGAGGTCATAGAGGATGTTTTCTTGAAACTGGCCATGCTAGATTTCAGCTGCATTCAGACACTTATATCTCATCTTAATAAACGGAGACATGAACAAGCCTTTTCAAGCACACAGAGCCCATTTTCAGAGCAAGTGAGAAAATGAATCGGGAAGTCTTCTCTTGACTACAATTTTCTTTCTTCCGAACCAGGAATCTGGTTAATAGCTTTGGCATGAGCCATGATTACCAAGCCATTATTATGATTAACACTTACACTGATTGTACATATACATTGTACTGATTGTACATTGGATCTAGTAATCCAATAGACATACAAAAGGAAAAAGAAGAGGAAGAGAAGAGGAAAGCAAGCAGTAGAGTAGCCGCTCTTTCACTGGCCGGTGGAGTGATTGTCCTGCCCCTTGCCATCTTATTCTTCCGGAGAGGCAGGGGCTAAGATTTCAAATATTCAATTAGTAGTAATCAAAAGGTTTAAAAGATGTTTCCTTAACAAAAAGCAAGAGCCCTTTATGTCGAGAGTTGCAGAACCTGTATTTCTCCAGGTGTTGCTAGACTACATTTCCCATCACCCCATGCTGGCTTGGGCTGATGAGAGTTCCAGTGTAGCAATATCTGGAGAGTCGCAGGATCCTCTATTACTCTATGTGAACAGAAGAATGCAGATTGAAACGTTACGACCATTTCCTATGAATATTGGTGAAACTAAGGCACAAGGCTGTGAGAGCAACTTCCGGTAAACTCGGTGGAATTTATTTCCAAATACACCTTTCAATGCTAAGCTGTATGGAACCAGTACTCTTTAACTTTCAGCTGAACAGATCTTAGTGACAGTTTATGCCTCTGGTGCTCTCTTTTTCTTCCATTGAGATCACTTTTGTTTTTAACACAAAGATTGTAGCCTGAACAAAGTAACATGTTCAGGATTCATTGGGTATGGGAGCCATATATGAATGGCGGTGCAAATCTTGAGTATCCAAAGGCACTTAGGAGCAATCTTATTAATAGCAAATGTGACTCCATTGGTGTTCATGCTGTGTCTGTCAAACGAAGCGGCAATAAAATGTTAACAATGTGTTGCTTTTTAGGAGTACTTCTCTACGGCCCTCCAGGCTGTGGTAAAACCTTGATTGCCAAAGCTACAGCAAAGGAAGCAGGTTGCCGATTTATTAATCTTCAACCCTCAACACTGACAGACAAATGGTATGGGGAGTCTCAGAAGCTGGCTGCAGCTGTTTTTTCTCTTGCTATGAAGCTTCAACCTTCCATCATCTTTATTGATGAAATAGGTAAAATACGTACTTTCTGTATGTAGTCATAGGAAAATATAATTGCATTGAAGTTTTAAAAATGAAATGAATCTCATCAAGTATGTATTCCTTATTTGGCAAAATATCAGTGTTAAGAAGGCAGTCACTCTGAAAATAAGGAAATGCTTGATAGCACAGGTTTAACTTGGTTGTAGCCAAAGATCTATATTGCTAATGCCAAATATATGTGTACTCAATATCTGGTGTTTACTACAGGAAGAAATGAAAAATGCTTTCATTTGGATGTAGATATTGATGATGTAACAAAGTTATCTCACCCACTTCAACCTTCATTTACATTCACTATGAAACTCCAAATTTCAAAAGTAATGTACAAATTAAACCTCTTTAAATTTTTGCATATTTTAATTGTTTAGCTCTTAATTTATTATTTACATATTGTCAATTTGGCTATTCCAGGAGCTGAACAGTTAAAATATGGTGGGGAAAAATTAAAGTAACATTTGCCTAATGTTGTGCTTAGGTGTGAATATTATATGTTGTATGCCACTTAATTCTTACAAGAGTGAGGCAGGAGGCATACTAGAGGGGGGAGAATTCTGGACCAAGCATATACAGTTTATTTGCCCAGAAGAAAGCAACAACAGTTTGTGTTAATCGGTTTAGCAGTTCTGTACATTTGCATACTTCATTCTTTGTTGAACTTGCACTTTTTCATTCACTTTTTAAAATAGTAGTTGTGTGTTGGCAGATGAATGTATTGTTTAGGGGAAATGGTTGGTGGTGATGCTACTTAGTAGATATGACAGATTCTTCTTTTTTATGATGGCACATCCAGTTCTCTGAGAGACTAATCCTTTTCATCTAGCAAAATGAACAGCATTAGGTGAGGCTTGTATTGCAGGATCTGAACAAAATCCACTTAGTTCAACATTCCTTGCAGTCTTCTCTCCATTCTTCCCATATCACAATCAGAAGTAGTTTACTCTATGGCAAGAGAGGAAATATTGGCTTTTTGCTTGCGAAACACCAGCCAAGACGCCCACCTTAAGTATATAGAACTAGTTGTATGGTTTCTGGGAATCTTCTAGTGTTATGTAGTTGGTGCATGTTTCTTCAATAATATTCAATACAATAGGGTAATAAGATAAAATAGCCATGAACACAAGCTTTAATTCAAACGCTCTCTTAAAATTCAGATTCCTTTCTACGAAGTCGTTCAAGTTCCGATCATGAAGCCACAGCTATGATGAAAGCCCAGTTCATGAGTCTCTGGGATGGCCTGGACACCGACTATAACTGCCAAGTAAGTAATAATTTTTAAGAGAAAAGGGCAGAAATTTATATGCATAAAAAGGCAGGACAATTTAAATGCTAAAGAGCAAGGAAATGCAAAATTCATCCGTTTCTGCTAACTGCAGCTAAACTAGTATTTTATTTTACCCTTTTGCCGTTCTTTGAGCTCTCTTTTCCTTGAGATCAAGGAATTAACACCAAGGTTCACTTTCCCACGTGGAGGTTTTAAAAGGTTGGACAGGAATGCCCCTCTCAAGGCAGGCTCCTGGGACTTTGGCTTCAGTGTTCTGTAGACGGCCACCGATTTTTCCTGAGATGATTGTCATATTGGGTATCTAATTGGATTCACTCTTACTTGGCTTGGTTGTGTGTGTAAGGAAGCCTTGCCTTATTCAGGAAAAGAGTAGATGACTCTGGCAGTTGAGATCTGTATCTCTGAAGCATCTCAGATTAAGAAACTTGAGGTGGTGATCTCATAACCACAGAATTTTGTGGTTGCCGTCACAGAGATCAGAGAGGGACAAGGCCTCAAGTCAACTTTGCAGGAGGGAAATTGGCATGCAAGTTACAGATAAAGCCTCTCTGTCCAATATAGGCTTACAATAGGAAGCCTCCAAAATTTCAATGAGATCTCATATGCTCAGAGGCTCTGGTGATATCTTTGGCTCCCACTACTAATGACTAGTGTTGTCCTGTTGGCAGGCCAGTACCTCACTTTCTCCTCTGCATAAAGGGGAATTCTTTTGGCATGGTTTGTCTTTTCAACTCTAGAGGGCAGTCTCTCTCTCTCTCTCTCTCTTTCTCTCCCTCTCAGAGGAAATACAGCAATATTTCGAAGCAGGGCTCCTTTACACATTGCATTTTTCTCTGTATAGGGTTGTCTGTGGCACAAATGTGTGTTTGTCTCATTGTGGGTGTTGTACAAAAAGTGATGATTCTTGGAACAGATCTAAGCCAGTGGCATTTGCAGGGCAAGGGTACAAGACTGAGAAAGCAGTATTTGAGGATGAATGTCGAACTAAATGAATTAAAAAGAAACCCCCACTCCACAACAAGTCTCACTATTTATGCTTGGTCAAGTTCATTTAGTTTGGGAAATGGTTGCTGGGAGACACATAACCTAGAATCGTTAAATATTACTTTGCATCAGTTGTAGATGGTGAACATCAGAACTTTCCCCCATTTGATCTGATACTATTTTATATCTCTGAAACCACATGCAATTTTGAAAATGTGACAATTGACTCCAGATACCAGTTTTGTTACTAACAGATAACTTTTGGGGTGGAAGGCTTCTAAGACTATTCCCCAGCAATTTATTGATGGCATCTTTAATCAGACTGTTTCCTCAGGTTTTTGAGACTGACCTATTTTGCTTCATATTGGGCAGTAGAGCTTTTTAAACCAATTACACCAAAGCACTTTAGTACTTGAGGAGAATTGTGGAATATATTATGGAACATACTGCTGCATAAAGTACATTGAGCTGAGCCAAACCTTTCAGAATCTCGATTGTCATGCCAAAATTTGCATCTTCAGCTGTGATGAACTTTTTTTGTCTTTCGAAACAGGAAGTGTATCTCTACTTTTCACCCAAATCCTGGGCACTAATCACTTTTGGTTTTAAATACTCGTGGGAGCTATATATTCCCTGAGCTTGTCTGGCCTGTATTGACTTCTGATTCATCTTGCAACAAAAAACCTTTCTGCTCTTCCTTCGTTTTTTGACTTCTTTTAGGTGATAGTGATGGGAGCTACCAATCGCCCTCAGGATCTTGACTCAGCTATTATGAGAAGAATGCCCACACGATTTCATGTCAATCAACCTGTAAGTCATAGAAGATTCACAGCCGTGAATTGTATGGCCTGACTCCTCAGTTATCTGTTGACCATTACTATTTATTATTTATAGCTACTTTTCTGACCAAAGGATCCCTAAGACAGTATACAATATACTGATAAAAATGTAATACAATCGAGTAGTTAAAAAAAGTTTAAAGTTCCTTTCCCTGGTGTTTATTGTCCCAGCCAGTCCTAGTTCTTCCTTGAAGAGGGAAGGGAACTTTGGGCGCTGCTAATGGGGGGAGAGTAAAAGCCTATTGCTTCAAGGGGTAGTCTTCACTTACTTTTGAAGATTGTGAATACATTACCACTCTGCTGTCCTTCTGTAGGCCCAGTGACACGAATGGGAATTGCACAAACGTGATGCAGTGCCATTACAGCACATCGATTTCTGTTTATCCAAAATCAGTGAGAATGCTGCCACCCTGTTCTTTGTAACAAATGTTTTGTTCTCAATTTCAAGGCACTGAAGCAGAGAGAGGCAATCTTGAAGCTGATTTTGAAGAATGAGAATGTAAGTCGGTTATTTCTTATGCAGCAGAACTTGGAATGGTTTGCATTATTGGAAGGGCTGTAGAATCTGTAATGGCTTCAGCCAGCTATTGCATCCCAGTCATGGTGCTTAATTTTCTCTAATGGATGCCAGTTAAGCTGAAAGGGCACAGCTTTCGCTGTGGATTGTGCCCATAGCCTTTTGTTGTTGCTGCTGTTTGCTAAAGTCCATGTTGGAACAGATAACGTTTCTTAATCCTCCTTCAATCTGAACCGCTGTTAGAACTTGTTAAAATATTTTCAAGGCATTCATAGGCTGCTGCTTGTTTGCTGGTAGGTGGACAGGCGTGTCGATCTCCTTGAAGTTGCTAAGGAAACAGACGGGTTCTCAGGAAGCGACTTGAAGGAAATGTGCCGTGATGCCGCGCTGCTCTGCGTCAGGGAATATGTTAATTCAACATATGAAGACAGGTAACTTTTACTGAAACTACAGAGGTTTTTAATATGATCTCTAATCCGGTGTCTTATCTTTAAAGTGGTTTTTTAAAAACAGAAAGCATAGACTCGTAGCATTGTAGAGTGGGAAGGGGGGGGTGCCAAGGGTCATCTAGGCCAACCCCCTGCAATGCAGAAATCTTTTGCCCAGCTTGGGGCTTGAACCCATGATTCTGAGATTAAGAGCCTCGTGCTCTACCAACTGAGCTATCTCAGGATGTTGTATTGGAGAGTACAACTTCACATTTAGTTAAATGTACACAGAGTACAGGGACACGGCTGGCGCTGTGGGTTAAACCACAGAGCCTAGGACGCGCGACGGGGTGAGCTCAAATCCCCGCGACGGGGTGAGCTCCCGTTGCTCGGTCCCTGCTCCTGCCAACCTAGCAGTTCGAAAGCACGTCAAAGTGCAAGTAGATAAATAGGTACCGCTCTGGCGGGAAGGTAAACGGCATTTCCGTGTGCTGCTCTGGTTCGCCAGAAGCAGCTTAGTCATGCTGGCCACATGACCCGGAAGCTGTACGCCGGCTCCCTCGGCCAATAAAGCGAGATGAGCGCCGCAACCCCAGAGTCAGTCACGACTGGACCTAATGGTCAGGGGTCCCTTTACCTTACACAGAGTACAACAAAAGTGGGAATGACATCCTTCCTATCCCTTCACTTTCCCTGGTGGGATCCGTGTGCATCTGAGGCAGGAACAGTGTGCACATCTCTGCCTATGGGCAGCAGAATATTCACTAATTCCACATTGGACTTTACAGAGAAGTTCAAAGAACAGGAAGTGAGAGTCATTCAAAGCACTCACCTTTTATATATACCGTGTTCTTTGTGTGTTTCCTTACTGACGATTAAACTACCATACTTGTGTTGCACAGCATTTAAATCCTCTTTACGCTTTTTTGGGTTTTTTTTAGTAATGAAGAAGATGAAATTCGACCCGTGCAGCAGAGGGATCTGAACCGGGCAATTGAGAAGATGAGGAAGTCCAAGGATGCGACAAATCAGAGTGTTCTAATGCACGTTAGTTTAGATTAAGGCTAAGGAATGCCCTCACACGGTTTCATTTGGTGACTGTTTTTTGTCATTTAGATAGTGGAAATGAATTGGAAGCAGAAATATCCTTTTAATAAGTGTTGACAGAATTGTTTTTTTTATATGCAGATATCTTAAGTTATTGAAATCTGATAATATTGCAAAATTGGATATGGCCTCTGTAACAGATCATGACATGGGAGAATGTAGTCTAGCTCGAAAACAATGTCTTGCTTCATGGTTTCAGCCTTAAAAGCCTGTTGGTTGGTTCAAGTATGGCACATTGTTTCTTTGGGGAGGAGCAAACTCAGTTCATGTACATATATGTATGAGTGTGTGTATGATATGTGTATATATATATATATATATATCTCCACACTGTTTTTATATATAGACATAATGTGTAGATAACTTGAATATGAAAAGCCTTCTCTCTCTTTTTTTCTTTTCCCTCTTTTCCCTTAAAAAAAACAACTCATTTTCAGGATCAAACCAAGTCAGGGGATTAAAATATTTCAGTAAACATCTGTTTTTTTGTGTAGTACCTTAATATGAAGGAAGAAAACCTGCTTCAGGAAAATAAATTTCTGGAACGCAGATAAATTTGACTTCTTCCATTTAACTTATGGTATCCACTGGTGCCAATCAGTTTAGGTAGAAAAAACACATAATGCCTCGTGAACCTTTTGATTTTATATGAATCCAAACCTTTTTTTTAAATAACTTTTTTTATATGGTCACATGATAACCATTACAGAACATCAGTAACTGCATATTACCAAAATTTATTTTTCTATTTCTGAATTTCTGAACTTCAAAGACCTAGAGGGCTCCTATTGCTGAAGTTCCTTTGTCACTGTAAGACTATATTGTCTCACTTGCTGGTATCTGTAAGTGGTCACAACATTATAACATTAAGTACAATAATCTTAAACATTTGCTTCATTTCTCCCCTACCTTTGCTCAATTGAGAAGCTCTCCACAGGTCTTCTGGTGGATAGAGGGAATGACATAACATTCAGATATTCTTCAGTAATGGTGAGGTGGCATTTCAGCATTAAGAGTAAAAAAAATTTCACCCTTAAAGCTGTTCAATGGTCATATGAATCCACACTAATCAAAGTAGCCAGTTACCCAAAACAGCCACAGCCTTCATAAGCTTTTTTTTTTTTTTTTTAGTAATTGAAATGAGTGTTGAAAAAGATGCGTAAAAAAACTGATGAAGGGAATGATTAATTCTAGACTTCCCTCAACTCATTTTATAACTTGATTATGGTTATTCTTGCAGGTGCTATTTTGGGCACAACACGTTTATATAAAATGCAGAATGTTCCTGCATCTCAGCTCATAGGCTTGCATTTTCTTTCAAGGAAGGAAGTTAGCAAATGGTTTGCGGCTAAATAAAACCAAGTGCAGTGCAGGTTTCAGGTCAAGATCCAGAGGGGCTTGTGGGTGTGGGTTTATAACCTGTGTTTACATCACTTTTTCTCAGTTTTCTTCCCAGAAGGAGCCTGTAAGAAAATCCCCAGATCCGTTTTACTATTTGGGTTAGATTGAATAGGTGTTTGAGGTTTTGCATGAAGCATTCCCTTCTTTAAGGGGAAATATTGCTGCAGTATGTGATTTCTTTTACTCTGTTTGCCTTTCAAAACCTCTTTCATCCGGTCCCAAAATGGTTATTGGGGACGATTTTGTGGAACAATTTCTAGAGGAAAATCCGGATGCTTATTTATGTGCTCCTCTGGATTTCAGCCATTTTTTGTCTGAAATGTTGTTACTTGTTCTTGCAGCTAGTGTCTACCGATATATCTGTGTTACTGAATCCTTTTAAGAGCGGTTTATGTGAGCTGCTTTTGCAAAACTGAATCCTTGGACACTGGAGTGCATAGGTAGAATTATGACAAAAGTACTGCTTTGTACAGTCTGTCACCTGTCAGTTCCTTTTGATAATCATGAGTGTCTATATTTTGAGAGAGTGAATAGCATTTTTCTGTTCATGCCCTTCATTTAATTTTTCTGAATTTCATTAAAAGCACAGAATTCAAAATCAGTATAATTATCTGAGCACCTCATAGGCGTGCTGTTTCTTTCTACCATTTCCTATTGCTTGTGAATAAAAAGGTCACACAAATTGAGCTAAACCTCCAAATAATGAGTTCATATCAGAAAATTTGTGCCTTAAAAAAAAAAAGAATTATGACCATTTCCTGCAAAAATAAGAAGCTGTCTGTGTATTGTTCCTGCTTGCATTCTACCTAATATGTTAATTTACACTTTTGTTAGCTCAGGTGCAAAGCAGCCGCAACCCCAAATAATAGAAGGTGTGCCATTCAACAGGAAGGTTCCCCCCCCCAACAAAGTGAAAGGCTTTCTTGAATCCCTTTTCCAGTTATTTACAATTGCCAATTTTCCTGGACGAAAATCAAATTTCGTTTGCAATTGCTAGGCTCCAAAGGTAGTAGCAGCTCAGGAAACTTGGCAGCGTCACTCTGCATGCACAGAAATACTAAGTGTGCATACAAGTCTCTTTGGATCCTGCTCAGTATTCCTGTGATTTCAAACAATAGAGCCTTTGAAACAGGAAACCTAGCTATATCACTATATGTGATACATTATTTAGAAATTTCAAAGTGTTTGTGTCCTGTGCCCCTCCCCCCCTTCTCCCATAGTGCTTGTTTGCTGGGCATGATTTAGACTGGTTGAGGGCAGTAAACCATACGAAGATTTTAAATTACTAATGCAACATAAATTGGACCATTCTGCCATAATAATTCCCAGAACAATTCTTCGGGCATTTATCCTTCCAAATAATTCTTTTATACTTATATTTCTACCTGCTTTGTCACTGCATGTTCCGCACGTTTATCTCTTGTCTGCTGGTATGTCTAGCTTTCCAGCCAGTGACTTAATTCTTCACTATACATGTAGATTCTGAAGTTGCTATACTAAGTTGTTATTCGCAGCATCCTTCCCTACCCTCTCTCACTACATAGGATCAGGTTAAAGTTTCTGGTTATTTCCTCAAAAAGGAGAGATGCCTCAGTCCAGCAGGTGTCTGCCTGAGTTTTGGGCACTTCTCTCTCTCAGTTAAAAATCAGGCAAATCACATTTTCTCTGGATTGAAGTCTTTACTGTGATAACATTGTTTTATTTTTTTATTGTTCCCTCAAATACCCCAGTAAACCCTAACAATGGTTTTTTGCCTTTTTGCTGAAACAACTGCCTTCACTGCAACCAAGCTATCTCTTCCTTACATTAATTTCAACTTAATTCTCAGCTCGTTTGCTCCACGTTTTTCAAGGCTCAGTCTTAAGCAGTATCCAGTCACTTATTCTGGAGAAATCTTTGTGGAGCTTTTCAGCCCATTTTTGGTTGTTGTTGTTGGCGGTGGTGGAATTGTCAAGTTATGCTGCTTCATGGCTTACCCTACTTCTTGGAACACTGTAGATTGATTCAGCAACCTTTTTTTTTGCACAGTGAAAGAACGTTTGAACACCTTTCCCCTGTACCATGCACTTAACATGTGAGGTTGGGGTTCATTGTGTGCACCTCTTGGAAAAGAGACAGAGAAAAGGTCAGGTGTACATGTCATGTACCATGTAGCTGTACATGGAGCTCCTGCCGTGTATGAGTGTGTGTGTGTGGAGGAGGAGGGAAGGAGTCTATACTTGTTTCTCCAATACACAAAGATGTCTAAAGTGGACCTGCGAACAGTAGTTTTGTGGGTTGCCATTGCTTATCCTTCCTCGTTTTGAAAGCTGAAAAGTTGTCTTTCTTTTCACTATTTTCTCCCATTTGCTTGAGGAAGCTTTGCTTCGGTGAGTTACCATATTTTTCCGTCTATAAGACACCCTCATGTATAAGATTTAAGAAAATGGATACATCCGTGTATAAGACGCCCCCTATTTTTTGACATTTTTTGGGGGGGGGGGACCTAGTCTTATACACAGAAAAATACGGTACTTAACATATAAGCAACGAACAAAGTGCTTTGTCTCTTAAGGCACACCTGCTCCTACCTGAATGCAAAGCAGAGTTCCTCGGGTCTCAGGAGAAAACAATACAGCTACTACCGTTAACCAAGAATTGTTATCTGTACGGTCCCAACCCCCAAATAAAAAAATATATATGTTGTGACAAATGAGACTGGCCTTGGCGCTGCTTAAATGGATGACGAAGCAATAAGATTGATGATGATTGTAGCAAAACATTTGCAACTGCTTTTTTTCTGTGTGCTGCTGCAGCAAAAACATTTTCCACATGGTTTTTAGGATCAAGCAAAAGTACACGTATTAATGGTGAAATGTAAATGAGGGGAAAAGAAATAAAACTCTTATCTGGCCTCCTTTCGAAGTCCAGCTCTGTCTTTGTGTTCCGTTTCATTTCCCAAGAAGATTCTTCCGTTAGTGTGGTATGGGACCCGTCCCCCCCAAGTAAGAGGCAAACTGCACACAAATGTAATGTTCATTTTGTAAAAGAAGCTGTGGGTGGCCTCGGGCGGAGGTGGGGGATAGAGGTCTACCCCTTTCTGTCTGTGTTGCTGTGAGCTCTGCTCCAGATCCCCCTGCTTGAGTTGCTGCTGTTAGTGTGTTCAGGATTACAGTCTTCAGCCTGCATGTTTCCCCTGCCATTGCAAAGGTGTAAAGTTGGTTGAACATAATAAGATTTTGCAGTGCAGCTTTATTCAGTAGTAAGCTTTTCCCTCAGTGACTAGCAAGACTAGAGCGGCATCTGGTTTAACACGGCTCCCTCCCTGCTGCCGTTATAATCCAAATTAGGAAGTCCCATACCTTTTATAAAAATAAACTTGCATTGGAGTGATGGCAAGCAGAATGTTGATGGATTTGAGTTAATGCCATTTTGAATTAAGTTTGCCTCCTTGAATGCCCGAGCATAATTTGCACGACCCTTGTAGAAAGTTGTAATGTTGACCTCCCCAAAGGCCTTTGCTTGTCTTTTCAAAATTCAGGAGAATTATTGGTTTGCTTTTGCAACTTATTTCTGACCCTTTATTTAAGCTCATAGTGTTTCATTCAGGCTGGAGGACTGTCTCTTGTTCTGAGTGTTACACTGTGAAATTTGGAAGCAAACTGGAATGGATTGACAGGAGGGCAACAAAGATGGTCAGCTGCATGGAAAACGAGTCTGATAAGGAAAAGCTGAAGGAACTGAGTGTGGTTTTCCCAGAGAGGACTAAGGGAGACCATGATGGCATTCTTAAAAATACTTGAAGGGCTGTCTCATAAAAGAGGCTTTGTTTCTGCTACTAGAGGGCGCAGAGTAGATCTAATGGACTTAAGGTTCAGGAGGGTAGCTTTCAGTTGACCATTAAGTTCTCCTATCCGTAAACTCAGTTCAACAATGGACCAGTTGCCTAAACGGATGGCGAAGTCTGCCTCACTAGAGGGCTTTAAGCTGCATCTGGACAGCCATGTCTTGGGAGATGTTCTAAACCAGCTTTTCTCAGCCTGGTGCTCTCAGATGGTGTTGGGACCAACTCCCATCAACCCCAGCCAGTGTGACTAATGGCCGAGGACGATGGCAGTTGTAGTCCAAAGAACGTGGAGGGCACCAAGTTGGGTGAGGCTGCTCTAAACTGGACTTTCCAGCTCCAGCAAGAAGTTGACAAGATTCCTCCAACTCTAATCTTACCTATATTTATGGCCCAACACAGCAGTTTTGCCTAGGTGCATATTAATTACATGCAAATGCTATTTAAATCCTGCTTTCAGAGTGCAGGATCTAATATCAGTTCCTCTGGATGGAGACCAAAAGCATAATGTATGTCCTTGTGCCAGTAAATGTTGTTCTTATCAGCACTGCCTTGTGATTTCTGGAATCTCAGTGAACTTGAGTGTTCTAGGGCTTGCCAGGCAGCTGCCACACCCTGCTGCCTGTGCACAAGCGATGCCAGCAGGAAGGAATTTGGGGTCTTGTGTGTTGTTGAGAAATCAGGTCACCTTGAGTGGCACTCCTCTTTTAACACACTCTGTACTAGAGTTTCCTGTATACTCTGTCCTAAAGGGTTGGAGTCAGTATCACTGTTCCGAATATTCCTTGTTTCATTCTAACACTGCTTCTGAGTGTATTGCAAGACGAGGACACCCTAGAAAGGGAGATATGTTTGCATAAACTTGTTTGAGCACAATCTTCAATTTAGCCCACATTTTCTCCTTCATGGTAGTAAGTGCCAGATGGTACTCAGGCCAGATACCTGAGTAAAGTGCACAAACATACCTACTTCTGGTCTTAGACATCCCTTGTAAAGAAATCTGTTGTATTACAGAGCTCTAGAGCTTAAAACACTTAACCTTGTCCAAAAGGTGCTTGTCCTTCAAGTGAGCAGTTAAATCTCCGAAGTGTGTACATGGAAAAATAACTTCCACTCCCCCCCTTCCTAATCTCATTTTTCATTAAAGAGGAGCTCGTTTTTCTCCCTTAAAAGAATTATATAAGCCACTAGAGGTCTTGGACCATTTCATGCTGATTTGCTGTGTGACTTTTACATATGGCAAGGCACAAGAGCAGGGCTCAGGTTAGCACATGTCCCCTCACCGTATGTCAAAAGCCTATTGCCTGGATTGGACTTTTACGTACATCCTTCCATGCATCTATGCCTCACCCACCTGTGGTGGATGACAGAGCATAGGGACTGGACATAGCTGCATGCGTGCTTCAAGCCCAGTTCGTTCTGCACATTCTTGGGCTGCCCAAGCACAACCTGTCATGTGCAAACTGGTTGTTTGAATGTGAGACAAGTGGGGAATAAGTGGAGAAGAGTTGGGTTTGTAGAACATGTAACCCAGTCTCAGTGCAAAGCCCTCCCTACCTGAAGTTCCAGTCTCATTCCATATAGCCATCTTCCCCCTTCAAACCAGGTTAAAACCAGGTTACTTCATTCCAGTGATAGTGTTGCCATAACGAAGCAGCAGGGGAAAATCAGCTGCCAGAGGTTTCTGTCTCGCCTTTGGGTTTTTTCCTCAGCTCTCTGTGCTTCTGCTCAGTACTTCTGAGACATTTCCATGGAATCATCTTACTGACTCCATTAGCTCTCCTTTTGATTTAAAATACTTAACATCATGCTTTTTAGCAAAAGCTTGCCATGTGATTGCTTCCTATTCTGTTCTCGGCCTTCACTCTGCACATCCTGTTTGTTCCTGCCTCCTAGTAACAGCACATAGCTCTTCTGCCTATGTAAATGAAGTTCGCTTTCTTCCAAGTTGGACTCTGACAACATTCTGCCGCTGGCAACTTCACACTGAGCATGATACAGTGCCACACAGAACATTCCATGACATCACAGCATCTTAGCCAATGGCTTTTGGGGTAGCAGACAGTAGGCAGCAGGTTTTGGCCTTTGATAAATAAGAAATGTCGGGAAATAGTTAAACATAGAAATATTTATTGATATTAAAAGCAAATTCTAGTAGTAGAATACGAAATTCAGAAGACATTTTAATCAAGATATGTATATCAGCTAAGGCATACATTCCAGTCTCGTGTCTGTAATAAATATGCTATAAAATATTACAGAATATTCTTCTTTTAACTATTTAAAAGGAGTAGTACCCCATATATATTTGAACTGATGGCAATGGATATAGTAGTATAAGGTTAAAAAGAAAAGAAATATATAAACACTATTTAAAATATCAATTAAATTATAAAATGGCAAGATCGTTTCTATCTTCAAGGTCCCTTCCAGAGGGCTTGGATATAAAAGGCACTCTTGTTAATATACATTAGCTGATTTTCAATCTCTAGTTAATTCATTGCAGTTTGCTGCAGATCCCATGCAGCCTGTTGTACAGCAAAAACAGCTGATTCTCTCTGCCCAGTGGCTGCATTTGTTTCACACAAGTTGTAAGAACACATGGGCTGTATCTGACCAAGTCATCCCATCAGCCCAAGGACTTCTGTTTGCACAACGGAACTTCCCCTTCCTCTTTCTCTTCCTGAAAGCTGCCGCACCTCCAACCACAAATCTGTTCCGGAGTTTTGGAGGAACCACTATAACACATTTGGGGTGCACAGGGGGAGGAGGAGTTCCAGTGCACAAGCAAAAGTCCTTGCGCCAACAGAACAACTTTTGGATGCAGCCCTACTATACTTTTGGGATTTTGTCATGAGGATTCCAAAACTTTAAAAGCTGGAACCGTTTAAAGGCATTCTCAAATACGATTTTGAGACAGTAAAGATGTGTTTGTTGCATGATTGCTACAGGAAATAAGAACATCATTTCACAATCTTTAGAAACCATATTATTTCATTCCTAGATAAGACAGATGGAAAGGCAGATGTTGTTTTTAAGTTTGCAATTTGTATTTGACTTAAACACTTGGCCAAAGTTTGGGCGCGATCCGGTCCATGCCCTGGCCTAGGGCCTCTGTTGGGCCAGCTCAGCTCTCAACATGTTGGGAGGAAGACTAATCAGAAGAAGAGCAGGAAAGGAGGGAGTCCCACATATGCAATCTGCTCACATGGGAGAAGGGTTTGGACCCCCTGTACTGTCATTAACCTGCTCTTAACTTTTACAGAAACTTTACATACAGAAGTACTGCCTGTTTTTGTGCTCTGTCCCTTGTACGACTGAATAACATTCAGATCAGGTGGATTTGGTGAAATTGACTTCAATGGGCTTGTGTTATCTTAAATCCAACTACTAATACTACCACCAGCATTTTGTGAATTCTGCAGATAAGCTGTCCTCTCCAAGACAAATAGATGGGACTCTCTCTGCTTACAGAAGAGCATCTGGTTCCTCTTCTAAATCTATGGATGCTTTTCATGACCAAAGCACATGCTACGGTTCCAGAATCTGTAATTTGAATGTAAAATCTACGTGGGCTACAAAATACATTTCTCTTTGTATTCCATATGAACAATGTTCACATGTGGAAGAAATTAAGGCAGCAATCCTATATGCACCCGAGAGTAAGCGGCATTAAACTTAATGAGACTTCTGAGTTAGCATGCATAGGAATGCACTGTTAAAAAGCATTTTTAGCAGACAAGGGAAATATTTAGTTACTATTCTGAAAGAATAAGGTGGACTAATACCAGTGTGCTAGCTCTTGTGCCTAACTCAGTGTTGGGCTTCAAGTGCCTTTTTTATTTTAACTACAGCAGTTAAGACTGAAGAGAAGGAATATATCATGCTTTCTCCCCCCCCCCCATGCTAAAGTCTCATAATAAATTTCATATGCAGTCACAATTGACTGAAGCACTGGCGCAAACAACCACTGCTTTTGTAAGCGTATTAATATTTGTATAACAAATATTATACACTTGAATGCCTAGATCACATTTTGGAAGAACCTTAGATTAACCAGAAACCTCAATGAGGTTTAGTGCAACTATTACTAAATTGTGAGAATATGACTAGCAGCTGGAATTCCCATATAGCCCCAGGGATGGCTGATCTGTTCTGCATTATGGAACAATCTTTGCCAATACAACATCCAGTCTGCATTCATGAAGGCTAGGGATTCACTTAAAAAGCTTGGATTCAATAAAAGTTCCAGGCTGTTCCAAAGAGCTTCACATATTGAATGCGGCAGACAAACCTCAGCAATGGATTCATGGTATCAACTTCAGACCACAACACCCTAGTTCCCTCATGGCACCTGCAATGTTTACCGTCCAATGTGTAAAAATCTAGGAGTTCAAAAGTAGAACAATGATCAAACCTGCGATGTTGGATTTATCAGCATCATGCTCTAACCAACTGAGCTGTACAGCGAATTTTCTGTCTCAGGTGCCAAAATAACTTGACTGGCTTTGGATACTATGCACTTTGAACTGGAGGGCAGGGCACTGTTTGCTGTTCTGCCTCAGACAACAAAGTGCTCTGAGCTGGCCCTGCAACCCCTGCTAAGTGTTAAATCAACTTCCCAGGACTCTCCAAATTGCTTGCAACAGTTTGAAAATTGATTTGAGATGATGGGAGAAATCTGATGTGGAATTATGAGGGTTTCTGCAGATGAATCAGGATGCTGGTGTTTATTAATAATCACCATAATTTAAAAAACAATGTCGCATCAACCCGCTAAAAGGGATATGAAAGGCCATGCCAAAGTTAGGCAGAAAGTAAACTTCCCACTTAGTGCTGCTCAGGAGGAGGAGGAGCAAAAGTCCAACTTCATCCCCAGCTTGCTCCATGCAATTAATTAAAAGCAACAAAGAAGAACAGATAAATAACTCCAAATTTTTCAGCTGCATAATTCTGCACAGTTCAGACAACCTCTTTTGAAAGGCTGTGGTAAATCAGTATATGGCTTTGGACTCCCATAATCTTTCTCTTTATATATATATATATGTACAATAAAATCTCTTCTATGGCTTTCCTTTGAAATTAAGAGGAAATTTCCTAATAACTTCAGAGACGGGAAAGCTGGGAAGAAAATGCCCACAAACAGCAGAAAATTTCAAATTAGAAGATGTAGAACAGCATATAAATCAACTGAAAGAGCCCATCTTTAAAAACCAAGACGCACTTGGATAAAAGCAAAATTAATTATTTTTTCCCAGTGACATGTAGTACTCAGTTAACACTTTCCAAGCTTTCGGCGCCATGAATCCTTCAGGGGGGTTTTCGCCTTCACGAGCCAGCTTCCTCATGCGTGTGCCAGAAATGAAGTCAAATTCATTGTGCCTAGTAAGCAAAAAAAGTTATCCATGAAGACATTACAAATACAGTTCTGCCTTGGTTTTCGAACAGCTTACGGTAGTTCTCGAACATTTTGGCTCCCGAACGCCACAACCCCAGAAATTAGTGTTCTGGTTTGCGAACTATTTTTGGAAGCCCAACATCCGACAGGGCTTCCACGGCTTCCGGTTGGCTGCAGGAGCTTCCTGCGGCCAATCAGAAGCCGTGCTTTGGTTTCTGAATGTTCTGGAAGTCGAAGAGACTTCTGGAACGGATTCTGTTCGACTTCCAAGGTATGACTGTAGAAAGAATGAAATACCAGCAGCAACACACAGAAGTTGCAACTTTTCGGTTCATCTTAATGAACATACAAACGAGATGAATATGGTTGCAATGGCCTCTCCAAGAATCCTAGAACTGAAACCCAGATTTCAAGGTTGTGCTTCACAATATCACGCAGGAGCAAATCAAGCCCATGAACCAGAACATAATGTTCGCTGTGCTATTTCTCTATGGGCGCTTATCGACTGGGCAGGTCTTTTTGCAAACTCTGATTTTGTAATTTTCCAAAATGAATCTTGGACGGAGCGAGCTGCCATGCAGCTACAGGCAGTTATATTTCAACATACTGGCTAATCCAAGACCCAGAAACAGATTTTTCAAACATTTTCACATGCTGCAAAATGAGCCTCCTCACAGTTTTGAGCAATTTGAATTAACAACATATACTTTTCTTCATCTGTGAGGCTTCAATTGCCTTTCAACATATCTCATGCTATTTCATTTGAAGTCTCATCATAGTTCATGAGGAGGAGAATGTGGGAAAGAACCGTTTCTGATGCAAATGAGCACATAGGCCTAGGTAAGCCATTAGAAAACCACTAAGCCTCTGCTACAGGTGGTCCTTTACTGTGTCACTTACCTGTCCGGATCATAGAAGACCATCGCCTTTTGTACTATGCTGTATGCTGCTACTCGGAAGGGAATTATTTCCACAGAGTTCAGTCCTGGAGCCATGCTGAGCACCTTCCCACCTTGTGTGGGTTCGTACAGATCTTTCTTGGTCTCTGGGTGAGGCATACCGGCCGGATCTCGGCCCACAATGTAGAAATTGGCTCCAGCAATCATCCGAGCCCGACAGTGCCACTGGACCTGAGGACACGCCACAGGATTAGAGTTTGACGGATGGGTGGATGGATTGAGTTTGGCTGAAAAAACTTTGAGGGATCATAGAATGGTAGACTTGAAAGTCCACAACTCCCTGCAATGCAGGAATCTCAGCTAAAGCATCCACGACAGATGGCCATCCAACCTCTGCTTAAAAACTTCCAAGGAGGGTTGGATGAAAACCCATAACAAATTCATGCTCCTCCCTCAACTTTCAGCAGCCATTCCATCACACTATAGGAGAGGAGAAAAGACAGGCTACAGGACTTCTCCCTCGGCTTTGCTGGAAGATCAGCAATTTTACTCCCCTTTCCATTTGTCCCCTGCTCCATATGCTCACCACAAAATCCCTGTAACTAAGAATTAGTGCCTGAACTTGATTTTGCCTGCTCCCTCCCAACCCCTCTTTTGTGTTGCATCTATAGTGAGCCTGGGGACGCAGGTGGCGCTGTGGGTTAAACCACACAGCCTAGGACTTGCTGATCAGAAGGTCGGCGGTTTGAATTCCCACCATGGAGGGAGTTCCCGTTGCTCAGTCCCTGCTCCTGCCAACCTAGCAGTTCAAAAGCACGTCAAAGTGCAAGTAGATAAATAGGTACCGCTCTGGTGGGAAGGTAAACGGCGTTTCCGTGAACTGCTCTGGTAGCCAGAAGCGGCTTAGTCATGCTGGCAACGTGACCCGGAAGCTGTACGCCGGCTCCCTCGGCCAATAAAGCGAGATGAGCGCTGCAACCCCAGAGTCAGTCATGACTGGACCTAATAGTCAGGGGTCCCTTTACCTTTATAGTGAGCTTGAGGGCTGCGACTGTCTTCTCACTGATATTTGTAAGCCCTTTTGAGCTTACAATGGTTTTGCACCAGTTTGCAATGTTTATCTCCAAAGAATCCTGGAAATAATACTTTAGGCGAAAATCCTATACACATTTACTTGAGAATAAGCCCCTCTCAACTAAGTATGCACAGGATTGTTCTGTTAGTGAGGGCATTGATCATGTTCTGTTGGAGATTTGTAGTCCCCATCACTGCAGCTACAATTCCCAGGGAATTCCCAAGACTTAAGAGAAATAATTTAAAAGGAAAAGAATCCCATTGTAGGGAGAAGCAGAGGAGGACAGCAAAACGATGCATACCTCTGTTGGTCCAGCATACAACATTGGAGAAGGGAAAATGGCCACAATGGTGGACTTTGGATCCAGCACGTGCTCCTCCAGCACTGCAGCATGCTGCTTCATGCGCCACTCGAGGGGCACATCATCATCCTTGGTCCATCCCCCGAGAGGGTGCAAGAGCAGCACAGGATGCTTATAGCCCCTCTCAAGGAGGCGCCGTTTGGTATCCTGCATCAGCAGGGCATGTCCGTTGTGCACAGGGTTGCGCAGCTGGAAAGCAAACACCGCATCTGAAATGTAAGAAGTGGGAAATGCAGATGTGGGAGGATCCAGGACATGCAAAACTGCACCACGATGCTAAGCAGTGAAAAGTAGATGATATGGACCTACATTAAACACAGCAGCTTTTAATATTTACAGGCTTAATAATAATATAAAACATACACACACAGATCCCTAAACCAGGGTTGTTATAAAGTAGGGATGGGGAACCTGCACCCTTCCACATTGGATGTTGCTGGACTGTAATTCCTATCATCCCTGACTGCTGGTTCCCCTTTCCTGTTAATAAAGCCAACATCAGCACTGGAATTCTAGCATGAATATCATTCACTCCTGGGAGGCCTTTGACTTTCTATAGTAGGGAACTTTTTTTTCCCCCAAGGCACGATCCAAAGAACATAACTTTTCATTCTCTCCCCCCCCCCCCCAATGAAAGAGAGAATCACATTGTTTTCATTTCTAAACATTTTATGGTCCGCCTCATTTTCAACATCTCTTGACTTGCACAACAACAAAAATCCTAATAAAAGAACAATAAAGCCGTCACAGAGACACTTGCAAATCTGCACATCAGGAACAACCATCCTAATAAGAAAATTCAGCATCCTAAATCAGAACCTCTCTTAAACATTGCTCTCCAACAGAGCTGCTCAACGCCAGCTATGCGCTCAGGAAAACTCCTGTTTTACTGTCTTTCTCAGGCTTCAAAAATGCTGCTGTCCCATCATTTGGAAGGACAGGACAGCCACCACTGTGTTAGTCTCAGTGGACCAAAGAGCAGGGTCAAACCGTTTGCTTCGGCAGAACTCCTGGAGGGTGGGAATAGATGAAGGCAGGAATTGGTACCTGGATGGTGCAAATCTTTTTAACATGTTACTTTAGTGGGAGACGCCACTTGGGCTCAGCAGCAGGCAACATATTGTATTGGATCAGTGTGGTTTATATATGTTCCTCAACACTTGCAGGACATCTGGTTCCAGAGTGTTGGAACCACCAGGGAGAAGGCCCTGCTCCCTGCCACATGGTACAAGCAATGTTGCAAATGCAAACACTTACCAGCATTCATTTCTGTGAACTTCTGTCTCAGCTCCAAGGGAGTCAAGCGGTATTGGTCCAGCCCATCATTCCACTTAATTCTCTCTAATACAAGGAGGTCTCCACCAGCCAACCAGTCTCCACTTTCCATCACCATCTATCAAAGACGCCACAGTTAATTAAGGCAAAATGATACTTCTAATGTAACTGTGGGATTACAGCTGTTATCCATGGTAAAATGAAGGAGGGAGTTTATCGAAGAGGTTTTGTGGTGCTGACTGCTTAAAAAGCAGAAATGTAGCAGGAGTGGCAGGCAAACTGTGGCTTCCAGGCAGTTCAAGAAAGTTCAAGATAATTTGAAGCAGAGAATGACAACTTTCGCATCTCCTGTCCCAGCTGCATGTTTAGAAAAACATTGCTTGAAAATTTTGATTTCATGGCCATATTGCTATATACTTAGATCTCAGAACTTTGCCTATTTACAGTAGAGATTATCTACTGTTGCTAGCTTCTAATTCATAAACTTTATTTTGCAATCAGTTCAGAAAGATTTTCCAGGAACTAGGTTGGAAGGAGGGACATATGGAGCCCTGAGCATGCCAGGGAGGGCAGATTCTGTTCTCACTGGTGCATTCTAATCTGTCCCCACCCCCATGCGCTGCCATCCTTTCAATTTTTCAATTTTCAAGCAGTGCTTAGGTGAGAGGTGCAAAGGCTCAGGCTTAGCTGGAAGGCACAAGCCTTCAGCAACCCCAGCAGCCATTCAAAAGGCCAGGGGGTGGGAGGTGGACTGGTGCAAAATAGCCATTGAGACTTCTGCATACTTCCTTCTTACGAAACTTGCTATCTTTAGCTCCTAATACAAAGATGTATTTATTTCAAACCTTGCCAACCTTCATTTTAAAAAAAGAAAAGCTCAAGGCATTTAAAAACCCAGTATTAATAGCTACAGTAAACAACAACAACCATGTGTTGTATTCAATGTAGCATTAAGCATATTGTTCTGTCAGCACAGGCATTTCTCCCTGTGAAATGGAATGATCTCACCCTCTCCTAAACCCCCTAAATCTGTTCTGGGGGTTCCACTAATCCTCCAGAGCACAACTGGAAATGATGTAAGTGGCACGTGGGGGGACAACCCATGCACTAGTGCAAATCCTTGCACTAGCACCATAATTTAGTTGAAAAGCGCCCAGTGTAATTACAAATGCGACTGTATCGCCTTTCTCACCTGTCCCGAAATAGAAATGTTGTGAGCAGTTTCAAAACATAGCAAGTGGCTACTGAAACCCCAAAGTTTTCCCTGATAAGTGAGTGAGCTTTTACATTGCCGTTGGAGGAGGGTATGCAACCGCACCTCTTGAAAGAGTCCTGGGGCCACTCCCGAGGAGGCCCTAGTTCTTGCTGCAGCAGAATTTATGTTTTCTATTGAAGTGATGCAGAGCTATCAACCTAAATAGGTAGAAAGGTTGCTCATATTCATCACCACAGAAATAGAGGAACTTATTCTGTGATCACTTGCCTTTACATGCGGGTGCTTTGCACATGTGGTCCCCCAAACACGTGCGCAACGTTCTTCTTTCCTGTGCTCAAAAAATTCTGGATTTTGCAGTATGGCCACCCTCCGCCCATTGTACTCCAGTGTAAATGCATTGCATCCTTCCAGGCGTTTCTTGTCTTCCGCAGTTATTGGTAGTACAATTGGAATGGTCAGGTTAATAACCCCATCTGTTGAAAGAAATTATATATATATAGAGAGAGAGAGAGTGAGTTAATTGAAATAAAATATAAAAATTCATCAGGGATGGCTCCACAGATGTTGCTGGGCTCCAGCTCCAGCTAGCATGGCCAATAGCCACTGATGATCAGAGCTGTGGCTCAACAAGATGGGGCAGGGCACACAGATATGTGAAAAGGATGGTTAAGTTGCTCATCTGGAAGCACTGAAACGAGAAGGTCCTTGTCACCAATTGTAGGCATTGGCGATTCACTTATTCTATCTATCTATCTATCTATCTATCTATCTATCTATCTATCATCTATCTATCTATCTATCTATCTATCTATCTATCTATCTATATATCATGCTTTAATGTTAAAACAAAACACCCAGGGAAGAAAAGAAAAGAAAAGAAAAGAAAAGAAAAGAAAAGAAAAGAAAAGAAAAGAAAAGGGTGGGACCCCCAGGATAAAAACAGCAGCAATTAAAAACAGATCCAGAAATTGATATGTAAAAGAGAGAAAAAAACTTGTCCCCATCCAATTTCTCCATGCCGAGACACCTCCCAATCAACTGCCCCAGTTCACAGTCTAACAACCATATTTTGAACTAATTGTAGCTTCCAAACAGTCTTCAAAGACAACTGCAGTAGTCTAATCTGTAGGTTAGCAGAGAATGGATCACTTTGCTAAGGTTGTCTCTGTCCAGGAGCTGTCACAGTTGACACACCCAATGGTGAAGGGCGCTCTGAGTCATAGCACAGAGATTAGAGGTGAAATGTATTTGTTTTATAAATGAACCTTTTAGTGTTTCTGCTCCAAGGGCAATTTGCACTGAAGCACTAAAATCAATAACCCTTCAAAATGCAATAAAAAACCATTTGCAATAATTAAAGCATCAGAGCAATGAAAAACATTTTACATTAAATCTGTGATTAAAACCAGGTTAAATAACACCAAAGAACGGGAAGTCACAAGAGAGTACACTGCATGGCATAATCTCATACTTTGGACTTAACTTGAACTGACTTGAAAGGTTGGGCACCAAATGAGCTACTAAATAAAAAGTTTATTCACCTTGTAAAAAACAAACACCCTTGCATACCACTACAGTTTGTTGGTACAACATCAACCTCAACAAAGATGTTAGAGGATGCAATATCTACCTCCTAATTGGACTTTCAAGTTGTTGTTTTTATTTAGAATGTTACAGATCCATGCACACTGTTCCTTGTATGTTGCCACAAGGCATGAGCATTCAGGTGCAAGTAGATTTGTTCATCCACTTCAATAGGAGGAGCTCTGTGTCAACATCCCTTTATGCACACAGTACTGTGCCCTCTTACAGGAGCAAATGGGGGAAAACACACAGGAACACTTAGGAGTGGCTGTGCAACTCCTGGATCAAGGACAAAGTGAATCCCTTAGTTCAGAACCAGAGTTCAGAACGATATGATGTCTTGTAATGATTACTGGTTTGTTTGCTGATTGCTTCAAAGACTCATATAATCGCTAGCATTTTATATGAGTGATCTTCGGACCTTTGCTCTTCACCAGTAGCTAGTCTCTTCTTTTTTAAACTAAGGTTTGTTTTCTTTGATTTTGCAGCAAAATTTATCTATAAATTTGTAGGATTGCCATATTTTGAAGAGCGAAAAAAGAGGAGACATTTGCCAACTTCTACTTTTAATTATGGATCTCTAGGATGACTCTACCCATGAAAAAGAGGAAGTGGCCTGGAAAAAGAGGACATATGATCGCTACACTGATCAAATGACATATATAGCCATAAACTCTGTACAAATTGCTCCTTCAAGTAGGTGACTCAGTGGAGCTACAGCACAGCCATAGCAAGACTGACAGTTCAGTTCAGTTCAGTGTGCTCTCAAATCAGCAGAGTGGCCTGCTCAATTTCTTCTGCCATAGCTGTATTTTGTCTGCAGAATTAAGCTGCCAAGTGTTTTTAGAAGGTCTGCCTCAGACTCAGTCCAGGCCTATATTTGGTCTCGTCAACTGAAAGGCCTGACTAGGAAAAAGAGGAGTTTAGTGAGCAAAACCAAAAGGGATTAATAAATTATTAGGGAGTTCTCTGGATTACGGTAGTTCACTGACTGGATCTCCTCTGCCTGTCATACCCAGCTGAAGTTAGATATTTGTCTTTCATGCAGTGGGGGAAGGAAAATGGTGAGTGTAGCACTCCTCCAAGATATGTATCCATACATATATACATACATGTGAACTATGTTTTCATTAATGAAAAATTGGGCCATTTCGTGCTGAGAGTGTGTACTCCATGGATTTGAAGGGCAAGGTCAAATTCTTTGTAGGGTCATCAATTTGCAAGAACCCTTCTGCAATCCTCACCCGTATATTTGCTACCAAAACCCATCGTGCCAGCACCAAAAGGCTGGTAAGTGCAAACACTGGACTCAAAATGAAAAGCAGGACCCAACAATTTGTGGAAACAAAATACTTCTAGCTATACATCCATTACAACATAACATCATTATAACATCAAAATATATAATAGAATATCAAAACACCAGCTGTGTTTGAATAGACTGAAGAAGGAACACAGGGTGTGACACAGGCCTTAAGGCACAAAACAGGAGTACTTTGAGAGTATTTACAAGGATGCAAAGAAGCATTATCTTCTCAAAGATGAAGGTGCAGCAAAGAGAAAAAAGCCCCAGAGAAAAACGTCTTTTAATACGGTAATATGGAAACTCAGTGCATTCTTTCCTTACATGATTGTGTTCATATTGCCCTCAACACAGTTATGTGCTTAATAAACAAATATACCTAACATGTCTCATCCCTCACACCAATTTTTCCAAATGCACATTATATTTCCAAATGCACATTATTTTTCCAAATGCACATTTTCAAAATGCATATCCACCCCCCACACACTAAAAAACCCTGTTACTCATGCTCTTGCTCATTCAAGTATGTGCAATACTGAGTAAGACCTAAGACCTACTCAGAGTTATGTAAATTCATTTATTTCAATAGGTCTACTCAGACTGTGATTAATGTTGGCTATCACATGCTGAGTTTACGCCACTTCTTAGCATCAAAATATCACTTTGCCTTTCTGTTTTGTTGTGCATCCAGTGTTCCTATATTTACAATCAGTTTTGTTTTGCTGTTGTTCAAACACAACATTTACTTTGTAAAAACTATACCCTCTAGTAAACTTACCCAATTTTTTTTAGCTGGTGGTTGTTTTTAACGCTCGCAAACATATTAAAACTTTTTTTGAAGGTTTCAGTTTATAAAAAATATAATCAATGACAAATTTGAAATGAAGTATCATGGCAGTTTTAACCATTGAATGCATGTGATTTTCATTACAATTTCAAAGTAAAATTTTAATGGATTTGGTGATTATTTGCACTACTCTAACTATCCTTGAGATTATCCATCTGATCATCCTGGTTATGGGTTGGATCCAAAGACGCACTAGCAAAAAGCAAGTACAGTGATTAGTACTGTTCTTTGAAGACTTTATTTAAATCCTTTACATTTGGGCGAAGCAAGCCTTAATGGCTGGGGTACAAGCTGAAGGTCTAATGCAATAAAGTATCTTGGACTACATTGCAGTATCCAAATAAATTGTGCAACTACATTGGACACATGCCATTCATCCCTGGAAAGTATGACATCATGGCTGGAGAGCAAACATGTCTCCATTGAAAAGTGCTTGCAATAGCCACTTAACAAACATTAGGAAAGCCAGGCTTGCTTGGCTCTTGGTGCTTGGGGATTTTAAATAGCTGTGTTTGCAAGTGGCTGCTGTAAGTGCTTTTCTGCATTCCAGCTGCGAGGGCTTGCTTTGCACATATGTCAGGGATGTAAAGTAAAACCAGTTAATGTATGGAATCCAGAGCAATAATAGCAAATGGTATTGCGGAAACAGAAGAACTGTTCTTGTGCAACGCTCTTCCACAGCCCTTCCATGATCAAAAGAGGTTTTCTGCTCACGGAGGGGGAACCTTTGAATCCAAGCCACCGTGCAGATTCTGCTGACCTTATTTTAAATTTTATACTTACAATGTCTATAGGTCACCCATATTTAATCCATGCATAATCAGGAACTTTTAATATATTCATAGTGCAATTCAACCAGATGCATTTTTATTTAAGTTTTATCGAAAGCTCTTTGGAAATATATAGATTTTAGAGATAAAACTGCGGATTCCGCCAATGGTCTTATCATCAAATATTCAGCGTATGGGACTGGAGAGCTGCATGTGGGTCAGTGGTTGACAAGCTGCATATGGCTAATATTCACTGAGGAATCGCCTTAAACAAAAGAACTGAGTGCAAGCCTGATCTATGGAAATTAATAAGAGCTTTGCCAATCAGGGATCAAAGCCAATTAAGACATATCCTTTCCCAGCCAATAAAAATGCTTGAGGAACCTGGTACTGGTAACTGGTTGGATCACGAATATACTCGTAACGGATTGCAGCCCTCTACATCAAAATTTCATTTCTATAACATACATTTTCTAACTTTTTAAATGAAAATCTCATAACTGTAATTATTTTCATACCATAGTGGGGGAAGAAAACAACTGAATACGTACCAAGCTCGGATATATCAACTCTACCCCTTCCTGGCAAAATATAAGCACAGTTATCAACCATATTTTAACTGGCCCACCCCCCCACCCCCAGGCAAATAACTTCAATTTGATGTTCTAGCCCTCAACATCCTCTTGCTTCATTCAGACCAATGCAGGAAGAGAGGAAAAGGTTCTCAAGGCTGCAGCTAACGCAGGTGCAGTTGTGCATCCTGTGCTGTATTATGATGCAAGGCTGGAACCCACTGACTGAATCTGTCCTTTTATGCAGGTGAGAATGTAGGTTTTTATTTGGGGCCGCTAGTTGCACATGATAAGGGCTCTGAGGTTTTCCTATTTTATGTTAATAACAACAACTCCATATAGTAGGCAAGATTAAAAGATCACATGTGTTATCTCACGAAGGTTCTTTGCAAATAAATATTATGGCAAGCAGTGGAATAGGACTGAAGTGAAGAGGGCTCCATTCCACTTTCCTAAGATTTCCAGGTTGTGTATGCTTTCAAAAAAACAAAACAAAACCCTGCGAATCCTATTTTCAGGGAGCAATGGTGGGACATGAGAAATGTGTGCATACCCCATGGGAATTAAAGCATCTCTTAAACTACTTTCAGCTCTAGGTTTCAGTGGAATTTAGTTACAACTAACTTTTGTTGCATTATGCCCAGTAAGTGAGATTCATGCATGTTTGAATCCAAGGTTTCCTAGACCAATACTCTATCCATTACACCACAAATAGCATTTTAAAGCCCAGTGACTTGGGAAATAAAGAGGAAAGCTTGTATGACTGAAATGCTCCCCCAAAACAAAGCCTTAGGCTTTGTGCGTTTTCTGTGGCCCTTGGGAGTGAGGCTAGGTCTAGTTCAACTGGACATGCCCAGAATCTGGCATAGATGCACCTGTGTGTGATCAGCAGGTTTTTTCCACATCTCCCAATACAGCAGTAATGTGAACTGTTTCATTCAAAAGCTATGCTCCAGTCACCTCAACAGGTAAGTGTTCTGAACTGATTTCTTCTGCTGAATAACCCGCAATGTGCATATAGGCAGGCAAAAGCTCTAACGACAAAGTGTAGGAACCGGCAAATCATACCATCAAGCAAGGTGCCAAAATGGATAACTTGCAAGTATTCTTTCTCCCGCATAAACCCTTTCAATGGGCTGGCCCAACCTTCACTTAGGACTTGAACCCACTGCAGATCCAACTGAAAAAAAAGAGAACACCATATGGCAGATTTACAAGACAAGTAAAGACTGCCTGTTTTCACACTTTTAGGTATTGCAAATTACTTTCTGATTAAATACAATGGAGTGTCCCCAATTCTTGTGTGGCCCCCCCAAAAAAATATTTTCTTAGATAAAAGTGACTACATTTCCAGTACTAAAATACAGGCCCAATTACTAAAAAGTGTAAGTTATTTATGACCAAAACAAAAGGCATAAAACATCATAACCACATTTTTTTACTAGCAGGTGTCAGTCATTATGATGGGCAGGTTATGTTGAGGGAAACCCATATACTGTGAGCTGTTTCTCCCCAAGAGTTTTCTCATGGTTCATGACCAGATCACACAATGCCAGCAATATTGGGAAACCTTCGCTACAATGCAATATTATCCCCACATGTAATTCCTCTCCCTTCAGTAGCAATACCAACCATTCTCTGATACAGTGGTACCTTGGGTTACATATGCTTCAGGTTACATACGCTTCAGGTTACAGACTCTGCTAACCCAGAAATAGTACCTCGGGTTAAGAACTTTGCTTCAGGATGAGAACAGAAATCGTGGAGCAGGAGGCTCCATTAGCTAAAGTGGTGCTTCAGGTTAAGAACAGTTTCAGGTTAAGAACGGACCTCCGGAACGAACTAAGTATGTAACCAGAGCTACCACTGTATAGGAATAAATAAAAGGTGCACTTAGATTCATCATTAAGGCAGTAAAGCCTCTTCACCTGGTAGACACTGTGTAGGAGGCAGGTTTTGGATCCCCCTCACAGCTCTGGAAATTTACTGCTTGCTTATAGCCAGTTTATATCAACATAGCCCCAACTCAAATATATACAAAGGGCATGCAATTAATAATAATACACACAGCCCTCAAAAAAAAAAAGCTAGCATTTCTACAGAAGTAGCCGGATATTAATTTCTAATCATGCAGTTGTAGAAGCCTAAATGGCTGCACCTGCAACTATTAGCCAGTAGATGGCCACAGGTGTCGTCGGAATCATTTTGAGTCCAATTGCATTGGGATCAAAAGCATCAAAGATAAAAGAAGCCTGGAATAAACTCAGTGTTGACTAGTGGTTGTTAAATCTTCATTTTGTGTTTGTTTGCGTTTTTTTTTCTAAACTGATTTGTCTGTAAGTCGGCCACAGGACACCTGTATGTAGCTGAGTACCTTAAGGCAGGCATCCCCAACCTTCGGCCCTCCAGATGTTTTGGCCTACAACTCCCATGATCCCTAGCTAACAGAACCAGTGGTCAGGGATGATGGGAATTGTAGTCCAAAACATCTGGAGGGCCAAAGGTTGGGGATGCCTGCCTTAAGGAATGTTTTAGACCCTGGAATTAACACAGGGTGTGGACTGGGGCCACTGGGCCTTGGTGTAGTCCTGGCTGAAGTGAATGACTAACCTAGAACATTGGTCTTCAGATGGTGAAGTTCCCTCACACTTACATGGTTGTGGCCTGATCTGAAGTGGGACACAACAACAGCACTACCACCATACAGATACACAGTAAAAATAATAATAGCAATTGGGAAATGAGTCCCCAAACTCACAGGTAAGTTAAAGGTTGGTGGCCTAAGAATACATCAAACACTCTCCTTTAGCAACTTCTAGAGAGAGACTGGCAGTGGCGAACAAGCAGCCTTTTACTCCTCTTATTATTATGAAAGTCTGGATAAGCTTTAGATGATTCCTTAGAATACGGTTTGAATATTATGGAACTGGGAAAACCTGAGGTACATGCAGGATTTTGGATTCTGGCTCCCTGAGGCATAATGGCCACCCATCTTGTAAACTCTCTCATTAGCATGTGTCCATGACACATAAGGGGGCCAGCAACTTCTGCCAGAGTTAGCTGAGAGGAAACGGGTCTTTCTGAGGAACCTTTCCATAGTGTAAATCAGGAAGGGAAATCCTTAATTCTCCAGATGTAACTCCCAACAAGCCTAGCCTGCATAGCCAATGATCAGAGATTATGGGAGTTATAGTTCAACAAATAGTTTCTCACCCCTGGTGCACCCAATGATGACATTAAGCCATAAGGTAACAAAGAAATGTTTTAAGTACTGATTACATATGACTGTATTTTACTGAACACACTGAGAAGGATACATATATTTAGCTGGACCCTGATTTCCCTAGGTATACAGTAGACAGAGTGATATGGATGATTAGAACAGAGCTATTTATCCAATTTACTCTCCCATCTTGCATTTGAATAAGTAGATCCTAGCCTACAAAGGCATATGCCACAGTGAATGTGTCAGTCTTTAAGATGCCCTGGGAATGTTTATTTACCACCTTTGCCAGCTGCCTCTCTACCAGGTAGGTGGACAAGGTGATGGGCAATGAAGTTACAATAAGTTCATAATTAAAGTTGACAAAGATCACTTCCAAAATGCAATACAAACAGGAAAACAACTATTTTATAATAAATAAATATATATATACATTAAAATCCAGAAGTAGTTAAAAGAAGCCAGTAAAAATCTAGGATTGGAAAGCATTCAAAAGGCAATCCAAGAGATTTTGATACCCGATGCAGAACATTCAGATGGTACCCCTCCAAGAGTAATAAAAATATACTAAACTATAAAATTGGCAAGCTGATGCAGTTTGCTCGATCGGCTTGATGGCAGAGCTAGTTCTGGGTCTTTTTCCCCCCATCTGCATTTCCCAATAGCATGGCAGTCCCATCTGCACTATACATTTAAAGTAGCATCATTTCACTTTAAACAGCCAAGGCTTCTCCTCAAAAGAATCCTGGAAACCATAGTTCATTAAAGGGTGCTGAGAGTTGTTCAAAGACCCCCATCCCCTTTACAGAGCTACAATTCCCAGAGAGGTTTTAACAATCAAGCCCTCTTCCTAGGGATCTCTGGGAATTGTAGCTCTGTGAGGGGGAATAGAGAGGTCTGCAGTCCTAACAACTTTCAGTGCCCTCTAGCAAACTACAGTTCCCAGGATGCTTTGGGAGGAAGCCATGGCTGTTTAAAGTGGTATGATGCTGCTTTAGATGTGAATGAAGACGGTGCTGAAGTGGCACCAACAAGAATTAGTGGCTCCATGCACTGATAGACCTCCCTGATACACAGTACACCAAACAATGCATAATCCTTGCAACACAGGAAGGAATGTAAGGGTGAAGAAATCCACTACCATTGGATGGTTTTGCTACAGCAGATTAACACAACTTCACACCTCCAGGTTACTACTCTCTTACCTTGGTAATCTTCACAGAAGGCAGTGCATTGGCTTCAGCCCGAGCTTGTTCAACTTTATTTTCAGGGACAAACAGTTCAAGGACATCTTTGATCGCAGTTGGCGGAACAATGTTCTAGAGGATAAAAAGAAGATGTGTAGGCCCTTAGTGACAATATTCATTTTTTAAAATGGGTCTGGGAAGGGGGGGGGGGAGAGAGATTCATGCTTTTCTAGGTTTTGTTACTTAAACAGTGTACCTGATCTTGCAAGAGGTCCACAATCTGCTGGATGCATTCAGTGACAGAATATACGTTGGTTTTCAGCACAATTTCAGGCGCTTCTGGTTTCTCATAATCTGAGTCAATTCCAGTGAATCCTAGAGTGTGGAATATTCATTTACATAAACAATAGCATGGCAGTCAAGTGGTTAAAAAGGGCAAGGAAATGTGTCTTCTTTCAGGACACCCATGCTTAGGAATGGCTTTTGCATCTTTTGCACGAACTGCTGGAGACCTCTCATCAACTACGTAAAGGTAAAGGGACCCCTGACCATTAGGTCCAGTCGTGACCAACTCTGGGGTTGCAGCGCTCATCTCGCTTTATTGGCCAAGGGAGCCGGCGTACAGCTTCCGGGTCATGTGGCCAGCATGACTAAGCTGCTTCTGGTGAACCAGAGCAGCGCACGGAAATGCCGTTTACCTTCCCGCCAGAGCGGTACCTATTTATCTACTTGCACTTTGACATGCTTTCGAACTGCTAGGTTGGCAGGAGCAGGGACCGAGTAATGGGAGCTCACCCCATCGTGGGGATTGGAACTGCTGACCTTCTGATCGGCAAGTCCTAGGCTCTGTGATTTAACCCACAGCGCCACCCACGTCCCTCTCATCAACTACTTAAGTCAAAACACTACAGAGAAATTGCTGCCTTCCAAGGCAGCAGAGTTTCCTATCTAGCTCATTGGGTTTCAAACAGGAGAATGTGTCACCAGAGTGCCCATTCCTTCCTGCAACACAGCTGTGTTGGGTCCATAGCTGCAGTTAGCCATGGCACAGCCGTGGGAGGCCCCTGGGACCTCTCACCTGGGTATCTAATAACACACAAATTCAGACTGGGGCAGAGTTCAGTCAAAGCAAGTCTGCTGCTCAAGGGAGACTTCTGGAAGAAGTGGGATGGGAGGGCGATGTGAACTGGGGATTCCATGTGGGGAATAGAATACATTATCAGTAGATGCAAAAACTGGCATACCTTTTATTTCTCCAGCTCGTGCTTTTTTATAAAGGCCTTTCACATCCCTGCTCTCACAGATATTCAGGGGAGCATCCACAAAGATTTCAAAGAAAGGAAGTCCAGCTGCCTCATGAATGTTTCTTGCATTCTGGCGGTCCTGTATAAAAGGAAAGCAGAGTAAATAATAGCATACCAATGCTAACATTTGTTTCTTTTTACGTTACAGTACAAACACTCACACTCACACAGAGAGAGACATGACAGGACATTGATACAAAGCGCTCTCTCTCTCTCTCTCTCTCTCTCTTGTATAATTTGTTCATTTGTTTCTAGGTATTTATCCTGCTTTTTCAGGGCATCTACCCACAAATAGCAGCAAAACAGCACGATACGTCAGCATTAAGATAACATTTAAAATAAAAGAAGAGATATACCCACATTTAAAATACTAACATTAATCCAAACATGGGATGTATCCAGACCTACAGGGCACACAGACACAGGACACAGCCTCTCTCTCTCTCTCTCTCTCTCTCTCTCTCTCTCTCTCTGCCAGAAACATGCTTATATTTTATAAACAGAATTCTTTTGCATAATGCTGAATAAAAATATTGGACCAACCTCCATTCCAACACCCCTTGACAATGCTTTACGTGGAAACAATATATTTAAAGGACTGTATTTTTAGCTCCCAAATGTTGAAAGAGAAAGAAACAAAGCGAGGTTTGGCCAAAGGGGTTAGCCTCTTTCCCTTGGCCTTTGCCCCACCCCCAGCTGGCCGTCCATTGTCCTTCCAGGCCGGGGGCCGGACGATAGCCACCCTGACCCAGGTGGGAGGCACCAGACCAGGTAAGCCCGCTCGGTGTCACAAACCCAGCCCACCTGTTGGGAAGGGAGGGCGGAAATTATGTACCGTATTTTTCGCCCTATAGGACGCACTTTTTCCCCTCCAAAAATGAAGGGGAAATCTGGGTGCGTCCTATGGGGCGAATGCAGGCTTTTGCTGAAGCCTGGAGAGCGAGAGGGGTCGGTGCGCACCGACCCCTCTCGCTCTCCAGGCTTCAGGAACACATCCGCAGCCTAGGCAGCCCTACGGGAGGTCCGGCAGGGATGTCTAGGCTGCGGATAGCAGCCTGCTGCCCTGCGCGAGGGGCGCCCTGAAGCAGAGCGCCCCCCGCGCCAGGCAGACATCCGCAGCGTGGGGAGCCTTGCAGGAGTTCCCCGCAAGGCTCCCCATGCTGCGGATAGCAGCCTGCTGCCCGGTGGGCGGGGCGCCCTAAAGCAGAGCGCCCCCCGCGCCGGGCAAACATCTGCAGCATGGGGAGCCTTGCAGGAGTTCCCCGCAAGGCTCCCCACGCTGCGGATAGCAGCCTGCCGCCCAGCGGGCGGGGCACCCTGAAGCAGAGCGCCCCCCGCACCAGGCAGACATCCGCAGCGTGGGGAGCCTTGCAGGAGTTCCCCGCAAGGCTCCCCACGCTGCGGATAGCAGCCTGCCGCCCTGCAGGGGGGGCGCCCTGCTGCAGAGCGCCCCTCGCGCGGGGTAGACATCGGCCAGCCCCACAAGCTCGGGGGACAGCAGGGAGGCGCAGCGCCGCCATCCCGCTGTTCCTCGACCTGGTTCTGTTTCCCCGACCTGCTTTGGGGGGGGGAATAAAGGGATTTTTTCCCCCCTTTATTCCCCCCCCCAAAAAAACTAGGTGCGTCCTATGGGACAGAGCGTCCTATGGGACAGAGCGTCCTATGGGACGAAAAATACGGTATCTTCTTTCCACAAATATTAGTAAAAGTTTTTCTTGAAAGGTTTACCTTTGAGAATGGAGAAATGAAACTTGTTATGCAAACAAGTCCGGCATCGGCAAACAGCCTGGCAACTTCAGCAATGCGACGGATATTTTCTTCTCGGTCATCAGCAGAGAAGCCAAGGTTTTTGTTGAGTCCGTGACGAATGTTATCCCCATCAAGGGAGTAGCAAGGGATGCCATGAGCCACAAGGTACTCTTCAAGTGCAAACCCAATGGTTGTCTTGCCAGCACCAGAAAGACCTGTATTAATAATAGGCAGTGCATAAAATCTGTGATTTTTCATGTAAACCAAAGGACCCTTCACATTCACAAATATGTCATAAAATAAGTTCTCAAAGATCATGCAACTAAACTCATTTAATAAAACATTCTTATTCCTTTATAAACAAGTTATCTAACTTATCAAACAACAGGTATGTGTGTTTGTCTTTGGTCATGTATGAGTCTCTTTATCCATTGACTGATCTGCTGGGAAATGTTCACAAATATTCTCACTGCTCAGGGAAAAGGTGTCTACAGTGGAGTGTTGACTACCGGTAACAGCACAGTTTGTGCAAAGCTTCTTTCAGTCCATTTTGGCTACAGATAGACATTAAAAAAAAACTCTAGCTGGGGAAATGGGAGCCAGGGAGCTGCTGTGGCCACCCAGGACTGCATGTGAAGAATGGCTCTACATGAAGTCTCAATTTCTGAGCATCCAGTGACAGGTAACAAATACATTGCCTCACATATGCGCATATGCCACATGCACCAAACACAAACAGATACAGGGCACACATAGATCAGTTGACACACAGGGGTTATCACCCCCTCACTATTTGTCAGATGAGCCACGCTACTGGCAAAGTTGGTGGGTGGCTGTGGCAGGAACAAATTAAACAAAAATAAAATGGTTGGGGAGCCAGGCACAAACCATGGGCCAGCAAGTCACCACCACTATATTAAAGCGTTTGGAACTCACATCTCTTGGCCATGTTGAACTGAACATTAAACAACACCTCTTTCTCCTTATATGTGACTTATAAAAATGGACCCATCAGTTGCAATACAGTAACTTTGTCCACTGTGTGAATAGCTTTTCCCATGTGCCAACTTGCTGAGTTAATCATGAGTACAATACCTGTGAGCCACACTGTACAGCCTCGAAAGCCACCTCTTGAGCCCACGACTTGCCCTCTCTTACTCCTGCTAACGTGGTGAGCTTGGTAGACCACATTGGTGGACCTATGGAGATTCTAATCACACAGAAACACAAACAAATAACATGAAATGAAACCGTTTATGCCATGACTGACAGTAACGAAACAACCTGAACGTATCATAAAGCAAAAATAATAAGAAGGAACACATGTTACTGCGCAACCACAGGGCTCTGAGGCTTTACAAAGGGGGAGGAGTTTGATGCTCAGGAATCTTCAGCCCTCTCAAGTGGGCTCTGGGAACAGAGCCCCCACCCCCCATGCTTGCAGAACGTACTTCTGTTCATATGAGATAGGACACTATACACTGAACCATTCTGTGCTATGTCCCATACTGTTTTGGAGCACCCCTCAATCCTCAGGAGCAGCTTTTGGGCTGGGGCACAGGTGGCTGAGCAGGGCAGGGGGTTGGAATCAGTGAAAACCAGGTTCTCAGCCATGCACAAGCAGAAGTCCTTTCAGTTAGATTAAAGGTCACCATTGGACAACCCTTCCTTATCTCAATAAGTCTTACAACAATCCTGGAAGTCAACACCCCCCATATTTTGATTCTCATACCGCAGAATTAGGGACTAAGGCTGCCAATACATTTAAAGCACATTTCCACCCTGAAGATTTCTGGGAACTGTAGTTTACAAAGCTACATTCCCCGGCACCTTAAACTAAATTTCCCAAGATTTGATGTGGCAAGGTGTGTGGTTTAAATGTATGGTGTGTACACAGCCTAAGAGTCACAGACAGAAGCTTCCTTATCACACTGAAGAGAGATTTGAAAGGAGGACTTTGTATATCGCACTCTTTGAATGTTCACTATAGCATCTCCCAAAACTCTATAAAATTCCAACTAAAATCCTTTTTTGTTTATCACCACGGAGTCCCAAGTAAGCTTGTCTTTATAAACTCTAGAAACGTTCAAGGTTTGTTTAGTTCTGTACCCTGCTGGAATTATTTAGCTTGCAGGAAATACCAGCATGGGCCCAAACTCCCTTTTGACCTGTTCTTTCTTCGCCTTTTAGCTGAATCATTCTTAAAGAGACAAAAGTCCCTGGCAACTGTGTTTTGTGCAGAGTAAATCCACACTCTCATTCATCACTCCCAACAAATCTCCTGGTGTTTCAATATGCATAAGTTTCGTATTATTACAATCAAGCAACCTTATGAACCTTTTTAAAAAATCAGATGGGTCGAAAGCAGTGTTCGAAACTCCCATTGTTCTAGGTACATTTTGCGACAGGGAATTTCATTAGCGCGAGCAGTTTCTGAGCTCTGGGTGCAGTACTGTGCTTAAGATTTCAGACTAAAACTGCAGAGTGGAAGGAAAGGAGGAGCTTTTTCTGCCTCCCCACTTTCAGCCACTCTCTGAAGACTGGAGAAGAGACCCTCTTAAGAATATTAGGGGGGTGGGCAGGAGAAGGACTAGACCATGTGAAAAATGAACATAGTATTTTGGCTGTAGTTCATTCATTTTCAGCTTGGCATTCTTATTAAAAAAATGTGCCTAGACATTTTGTTGTTGCACCCATAACCTAAGCTTAAGATGCCATTTAGCTCCTAGCTTTCATATCTCAGTTTCTAACACTGGTTGAAAGTCGGCTATACAAGGTCTGATTGTTCACCAGGACATACCACCTTAATCCACAACCATTCAGAAATGTAAACAGCAACAACTAGAGTACAGTCAAAAATGTTGTCATCAAAACTCTCTGTATATATATCAGATGTTTGAGAATGATTCCTAGAAGAAGATTGCAACTCTATAATATAAACATAATGTTGCTATGCTTTTGTGCTACAAGTTGTAAGCAGAATATATCTGAACTGTTGGGGGATAAATGTTTATTAAAATTTGACAAACGCGGAAAGCTGTCTTTACCAGTACATATAACTGAAATCTATCTTTCTGATCTAAAAGAAATCACTATTATTCATAGACCTTATCAATCTAATGCAAATATATTCTAGAGAAACATGCACATTTACAATGCCGCTGAAGTCCCGAGTCTTCAAAGAGAGAGAGACAGTGTTGGTTTTTCACAACACATCTGCATCCCAGATGAAGCAACCAATCTAGAAAGCATGAAGGAGTATGCAAACTGCAGACTACCAACTACTCACCCATTTCCTAGGCTTCAAACTATAACACTGCTAAGGCAAGTGGGGTTTGGAACACTGATACTTTTGAAAATCCTGTTTCAGCGACAAAAAACCCTCCAAATTAACATGCAACATGCTCGTACCTACTACGGCATCCTAGGTAAAGGTAAAGGACTCCTGGACAGTTAAGTCCAGTCAAAGGCGACTATGGGTTTGTGGCGCTCATCTCACTTCCAGGCCAAGGGAGCCAGCGTTTGTCCACAGACAGCTTTCCGGGTCATGTGGCCAGCAAGACTAAACCGCTTCTGGCGTAACGGAACACTGTACCTATTTATCTACTTGCACTGGTGTGCTTTTGAACTGCTAGGTTGGCAGAAGCTGGGACAGAGCAACGGGAGCTCACTCCGTTGCGGGGATTCGAACCACCGACCTTCTGATAGGCAAGCCCAAGAGGCTCAGTGATTTAGACCACAGTGCAACCCGCGTCCCACTGGCATTCTACGGTGATACAGATATTTTTTTCCAAAGTAATAATAACAGTTTCTGTTCATTGTCACTTTCAGCATTCACACTCCCAACCTAGCCAGTGTTGGTGCTGGGCACAAGTCCCAGTAGGGACAGAATTAGAGCCTGAGAGCATCTGCAGAAGGACCAAGGTGGAGCAAAGGTAGCTGAAACCAGCAAGACTGTTATTAAGAGGCAAAGGGAACACCTGATTCCCATCAAAACTTGCTTGTGTTACTTACATAGCACCAGCAACAAGGGCAGAGTGCAGGTTCAGAGCTTCTCTAGACCTCCCCCTTACTGCACATTCATGATGATTTGTGCTGCTGGTGGCATTGAGGGGGTTAAATGTGTCCTTGCTGTTGATCCTGTTTGCAGCTGCAAGGGTTTGGGGCAGTGTTAGTGCTTTGTTTTCAATCAGCGCATGTCCCATAACTCAGAATAGGCCCCATAACTTCCTGATGGCATCCTTTGGTTTTTCGCCATAGCTGGGGTGTGTGGCACTAGTGTGGGGGGGGTTGCCCTGGGTGAAGCCACCAGAGGGGCACCATGAAGCTCCCAGCCTGTGCATGTGTGTGCAAATGCACATGGGAGGTGACAAACTGGGTCTTTGACCTGGGTGAAGTAAAGCCTAGTTTTGCCCCTGCATGAAAGACATTTGGAAAAACCACAGGTAATCAGCCTTTGGAAGGGGGCAAGGACAGCAGGCGTGATCACTCCCTGCAACACAGAGAGAGAGAGAGCATACATTTTGAAACACTTTTTTAAAGAATAGCAGAAAGGGAACTGTTTACCTGCGCCCCCAAGAAATGCGACGAAAACAACGACTTTATCCTAGATGGAGCTGAATAGAATTAAGAGTCAGCAACTGGAGACTCCTGGGCCAAATCTGCCCCACTATGAGGCAAAACGTGCTCCCTCAAGTGCCGATGTAGGCCCCAAAATAATGTGAAATAAGTGTGGGAACTGAACTTGCCAGCAGGCCCACTTAGGAAGCCAATGGAGCTGAGGAGATGGGCTATAACCCCTCATTCAGTTCTTAAAGTGGTCTTCCAAGAAAGCTAGCTGACAGCCAGGGATCTAGGTTGAAGTTAAACTTTAAAGAATAAAGTTTAAATCAGAGCAGCTTGTTACAGTAGCAAGTCACTAACAGTTGTACACCTTGTACCTTTCGAGGTTTTTCAGGGAAATGGTGGAAATGCATATTCAGGGAATACATTAGATAGCAGGGCATCCTCCCTCAGAATAGGCAGGCCACTGAACAAGATGTTCCTTTAGGAACTCTACAGTTTGTGTACACGCTGTCCTCATTCACTCCTGCGTAGTACATAATTGAGCAGGGTATTCCTGAGTCCAGCCTTAGTCCTCAGTGTCTCCAGTGCCAAAAAGGCTTCCTTGTAGCCTAAAAAGCAGCAGTCTGACATGGAGGTACAGAATCTCCTACATAAATACTCATTTATTCCATGGCCTCAGCTATAGTTACCCACCAGTGCCAGAGCAATTGCTCTTTCAGAATCTCATTTTTCATTCAGTGCTCTTTGAGCAAACTTGAGAGAAACCACTTCTGCCCACTGGTACAATCTTAGCACTTTGTTCCTGTTAATTTTGGCACTAGTACCCCAGTCTTTCGCCTCTACTGGGATATGTAACACAGGAGGGTTTTTTTCTCCCAAGGAGATCCACAAAGACAACCTAGTTACCTCAAACAAGCAGCCATTCAGCTTGGAGACAGACAGACCAAAATGCCAAGGTCTCTGAAGTGACAAAAAATTTCCTCCTCAGCTGCTAGCCCAACAATACTCTAGCTGTTAAGAAATCAAGCTTTCATGTATCATTCAACATGAAATGCAGCACATAAAGTTCATTTTAATATACCTAGATCTTTCCGTCTGTGGAACTGCAAGTGCTGTTACAATGAGGCATAATCAGAACCAATTAAGAATATACAGTTGTACCTTGGAAGTCGAACACCTTGCAAGTCAAATGTTTTGGCTCCCGAACACCGCAAACCTGGAAGTGAGTGTTCCAGTTTGCCAACGTTCTTTGGAACCCGAATGTCCAATGCAGGTTCCCGAGGCTTCTGATTGGCAGCAGGAGCTTCCTGTAGCCAATCGGAAGCTGCGTCTTGATTTCCAAATGTTTTGGAAGTCGAACAGAGTTCCAGGATGGATTCCGTTCAACCTCCAAGGTACAACTATATTATATAGGTGTTTATATGTCATTGTGTTTCTGTTCACTAAACGAGTAATTATCCATACTTCAGGGACCCATCAGGAATATGCCACCCATTGAGGGGAAAGAAAGGAATCACAAAGCTGTGACAAAATGGATATTTCATATTGGTTTCATTGATTGGGCTAAAACATTGCTAAAATATGGCAAGGAGGAAGTGGCAGTTTCAAAATTTGTTACAAAGTGTGACAAACCTTATGGATAGTCTTCCCAAAACAGAGAAAAACAATACGTTTCAATCACATAGTCAAAAGAAATCCACACTGTTTTGTCCTCCTGCAGCGATGAGTCAGCAGTTTCATTAACAAATTTATAACTCATTTTCCATAGTAACATATAATAAAATACAACCTTTCCCCCTTCTATTACTAATAAATTAAGGAAGTAATCTATAGTCATGGTAAATTATAGCGAAATGAAGGAAGCAATCATCTTTCGACTGTAAATCGTCACTTTACAAGTGGAGATTTTTCAAGAGATCCTTAATCATTTGAGGTGGAGCGCAAATTTGTTCTGAAGTTCCACAAGCTAAAAGGGTGCAGCAGGGCTAACTAATACGGCACCCTCCTTATGTTGTGGGACTACAACTCCCATAAATCCTGCCAAAGTGGCCAATGGCCAAGGATTATGGGAGTTGTAGGCAGCATGTTGGCACAGGTGCAGTGACATTGGGAGAGGCACTCTGGCAAGATGGCGGAATGGGGCCATCTTGGGAAAAGCATAACGGCAGCAAACCCCTGTGTCCTTTAAATCAATGGCCACAACCCCATGGATGGCACAACTTTATACCAGCCCCAAACCTGGTGCAAGAAATCCACCCCCATAAAGTCAGCATGAGGGTTTTTTAAAAAACCAAAAACAAAGCACTACTCTGTCAACAGATCTGCTCATGTCACCATGGCAGAGCCTAGATTATAGTGTAACTCCACATGCACCCTATGAAAACACATTACGACCAGTATGCAAGCCCCGCAATGGTGAGACCACTTCTCTGGTATTATGGCATGTTGCCCCATCTTCTGCATAATTAGACCCTTGCACAGCAGAACTCTGGTGACGGAAACCCAGAGAAAGGGCACTTCGCACAAAAAAGGGATACCTTTGCACAAAACAGTCTGTCTTCAGAACACACCCGAGGACTTGAGCTCACTGCTACACTTCTCTGCCTACAGCTCTAAAGCACCTCAGCTCGAGACTCCAGGTACAAATACGCCATACCAAACTCTACGCCACTCCCAACAACTGGGGGTGTCAGGCAGGACTGTGTGTACTCTCTGCAGGTGTCCCACCCAGGGGGAGCTGCATGGGTACTGCATTGTACAGGCTGTCCTTCCTCCCCTTTGGATGTCGGGCTCATAAAGCAGTGTTTGGAAGGAGCATAAGGGGGCTTCAGACCACTGTCTGAAGGGATGCTTGGGGTTTGGCAACAGAGGACTTGTTACGGGCCGAGTCTGTAGGGCTGATGAAACTGGGGCACTGCAGGATTCTCTTGCATGTTGTGTATATGGTGGTGCAGGGATGTGAACTGGGGGTATATCCTTATCACATTGTGTTGGCTTTCTCAATGTGTGAGCAGCATTAGGTGTCATTGCTGGCACAGTTCTTGACTGGTTCATTGGCAGCCTTTCTAGGGATGCTGGGGAAAATGCCTATCATTTTTATGCCATTTTTGTATTTTCTAGCTGTATGGTTTTTCCATCCCCTCCCTGAGTATTCATCACAGCAGCAGTATAGCTCCAGTCCTAGTGAAATGTGAATATGTGTGCCTTTGGGTAAATGGGAATGTGTGCAATGCCCGTTTTCCAACACAGGAAGGGCAACTGCACGTAAATAAGATTTTTAAGTACACAAGAAAAACTTGCCAAATCTTTAAAGTTTGCAGACGTTAACAAACCACCCTGCTGCATTGTAAACACACAATACATATACTGTATATTACACTATTTTCCTCTCAATGTTGAAATGAATTTATTATTTAGAGTCATTTCTGTAAACTGATGAAATTTGTGTAGAAGACTTGAAAAGTAAGTTTTGCCAGATGCCTGGGAATTATTACCCATGAGCTGGACAATACATCCAGAGTGACCCTGCTAGCCTGAGAGACCAGTGAAAACATTTAAGGTAGTGGAAGATGATACAGCAAATAAACAAGACAGAACACCAAAAGTTACACATGAGGTTCGTGCATTTTTATTTTATTTTTTAAAAGAGAATTGCAAAAATAAAAATCCAACTGCAATGTAGAAGTTGCTTTTGTTCACTGTGGCTGCTTTTGAGAACTGCCACCAAAGGTACTCTAAACACTGCTTTTAATTAAATGGACTCGAGTTGAAATGGCAGCTGGCCAATCCTGTCTGTTCATTAGTCCAGCAAATTGAAGGGTTCCACTTAGCATTAGTTCCACAATCTAGTGAAAAACTAGATCAACTGATTTCCGATCCTATGTTGTGATAATAATATAGAGGGAAATCCAATGTTGCAGGAGCAAACCTGCTCATGCAATGGAATTTTCCCTTCTTCCACTTGCTCCTACAGCCCCCCCCCCATCCCAAAATGTGCTCTTAAGGGTTGGGGGACCCAATAGAGCAGCCCATGGAGGTTGATGGGACCTACAGGGAAGATTTTTTGACAGGCCATCTCTTATTTTCAAGTTAATAAGCTACTCCAAGAAGCCTTTAGGGTTCCTCAGTTTGACAGAATAATTACTTTCATGGTACTCTTTTAATGATAGTGACTAGGTAAAAAAAAAGTTAAGCAAATATGAAACATAGGTGGAAAAGGTAGAATAAATCTCAAAGCATACATTTCCCCCAAAGCAAAGTGAATGCAAGTTTCTACAAAACAATCAAAAGGGCCAACACACATGAATAAAAAATGGGAAATGCACTTGAATGTTCTGTTCCTTCCAAGATCAGCCAGTGCCTGAGTATTAGTCTTTTTATATTATATTAGACACACTTTTCTTCCATTGTCATTTCCTTTAAAACAAATGCAAAGATCACGCAATAGCCAAGGTCCTGGTTTTACAACAACTTGCTGACCACTAAGACCATCTCCCATTTTTTTTTGTGAAGCCCTAGACAAGAAACAGTAGCTATTTCTCTTTCCCTCAAGGAAAGAGTTTATCATCTGCACACTTCTCAATCCACTTCTTCCTGATCTTCTGAGCACAGGAACTGAAGAGGGTGGATAATTATGCCATATCTATGGTTCAGCTTGATGAGCCCTTCAAACAACCATCGGCCCTGAACAACTGCCCTGCCTTTCCAAATGCCATTACCAGCCATATTCCTCAGGCAGAGCAAAAGTTTAACCCTAGACTATCTTATCCTAGCTTAAGTTCGCATATAAAATCCTGTCTAAGCATCTACAACAGCAGGCAAATGGAGCTTTGTATTCAGAGTAAGGATGGGTTGCCTATGCCAAGCAACATGAAATTTGCACAACATAGGCTAACTATAAACAGATCCAAATTGTTATGGAAGGATCCATAACGCTGAAGGACAACCAAAGCTGAATCCTGAGCAAATTCATCATATTTAGATCCCTCTGGGCTTAAGTTGATTGTGACCAACTTTCCACAAATAATGAGCTCCAAGCCCATGTACTTTTGTTGTTGTTTAGTTGTTTAGTCGTGTCCGACTCTTCGTGACCCCATGGACCAGAGCACGCCAGGCACTCCTATCTTCCACTGCCTCCCGCAGTTTGGTCAGACTCATGTTTGTGGCTTCGAGAACACTATCCAACCATCTCGTCCTCTGTCCTCCCCTTCTCCTTTTGCCCTCAATCTTTCCCAACATCAGGGTGTTTTCCAGGGTACAGGGTATAGTACAAGCCCATGTACTATACTGTAGCAATGGAAGAGCAGGTTTAAAGAAAGTTCCTGTTTTAAGTCACTACCTCAAAGTTGTAGCAGGACATAGTCTGTGGGCTTTCTATGCATATATGTGAAAGTAGAAAATGCTTAGGTACTATTTCAGAGCACACAACATACCTTAAGCAGCTGCCTTGCACCAAATCCAACTGTCACTCCATCTAGATAGGTATTATCTACACTGCTCCATCAGGCATCTTTCCCAGCCAGACCCAAAGATGTGGAGGACCAAACCTGCAACCTTTTGCATGCAAATCACATGCTCCATTATGGCCATTCCCCTCTCTTCTTCACTACCTTAAATGAACCTAGGACTCAACTCAAGTCCCTTCTGTCCAAGGGGGAACCATAAAAGAACATTACCTTTGTTACTGCTTCACCGGTTCAAGATAAGCAAGATAATCTTCATCATCATAGATCATAACACAATAATCTGTTAACTGCAAAGCTTATCTAAAACTGCTAATCCCAAGATTAAAAACAGTATGTCTCCCACTTTTAAGGAGTCATATTGAAACATAGTTGTTCTCAAGTTAATGCAAGCTTCAAAACAATTCTGATGAACCAAAACATAGCTCCTGATAAGGTTGGGGAAATTTCATTCTTCTCCATTTTCCTGCTAAAAACATATGGCCTCCAGCTCAAGAATTTTTATTTATTCATTTGTTAAATTTGTATACTGCCCTATAACCATAGAGGTCAGGGAGGTTCACAATAAGGAATCCTTGTCCACAAAGCTAACCGGCACTCCTGTTGCTGTGCTTGGCGTTAGCCCCGCCAGACAGATAAGTTAATAGGGCTGATCATCTAAAGAAGGAGAGAAAGGAAGTGCCTGAAGCCAGACTGGTGCTGTGAGGGTCCAGGTGGCTAAAGCAAATAAAAAAGGATTGGAGGAAATAATATTTTTTTATCTGAAAAGTTAATATTAATATCAGTCTCCTGAATGCCTTTATAGCAGCTGGCTCTCTCTGTGTGTGCATAATCAAACTTGACAACCCAGTGCTGCTCAACAAAGCAGATAGCATTAAAGTCAACCTAAGGCAAGTATTTTACACATTAAAGTGCTGAATAAATAAATTAAAAAATCTGCTTTCCATATTGAGATGCCTACTGGACCTGAAAGATATACTGAAACAAAATTCTAAAGCAAAATGGAGCGTCATATATTTTAGACAATGTTTATTTTGCTTTACAAGGCTACAAAATCTCTACTAACTAGAAATAAACCAGCTGTATTTCACCAATAGTGTGTAACGTAATGGCATTATATATCACAGCTTGGAAGTAAACACACTTGAGGAAAAAATGTCAAGGGGAAAAAATCCATCATGTACAATTGCAGTAAAATCAGTTTATTGCAGTGTTGGATGTTAACATTTCACTATTATTATTTTTTTTAGTATCTGCGATTTCTTGAAATGTGCAGAGCAAATTTATGATGTAGTTACTGGCCAACCTTATGACATTTTGTGCAACCTTATCTAAATATTCATACCATTCACGACACATTATAAATCTCCCTTTTTTTAACATCATGGTTTCAGTTCAAGATGTTCAGCTAATGCAATGTACTTAATTTCTGCAATAATACAAGAACATTGTGTTTGTTTAAAGTAATTGCTCTTATCCATAAAATGTTCTTTGATAAGCCATTGTAGAATTGCAGTCTCTTTGACCTCAGTCTAGAAATATTTCAGGTGTTAAACTCTGGCGTTCAAATTCTGATTGAGAGAGGAACCCAAGTTAGTATTTAACATACTCAACATATTTGCTGAAGTAACATTTTACCACTGTTAAGGAACAAGGAAGAAACTTGCCCCAAGGCAAATCAGATTAAGTAATGAGAAGCAAGGGGTGGGACGCAGGTCATATTCACACCAAACATCCAATGCACATAGCTTCCCCCAAAGAATCCTGGGAACTGTAGTTTGCTCAGGGTACTTGGAATTGTAGCTCTGCAAGGGATAAAGTGCATTTCCCCTTATTCTTTGGAGAAGCCATGTGCATAAACAAACAAAAGAAATTATATTTGCCATAGTCCTGCCGTACTCATGCAGGGATTCAAAGTTATGCTAACATCAGGTCTAAATATTTGCATCATTGTATTGGTACAAACGAGGCATTAGGATGTTCTGGCAATGCAATTATTTGCACACTCCAGTCCAAGCTCTTACTGCATGTGCTCTATTCTTAACTATTAAAAAGCCACTTCCCTTTGAATGATAACCTTTAAACTTCACATTACAGTCTTAAAGCAGCCAATAAGGTGGAATGTAAAGAAATGGCTTCCTTGCTTGCTTGTTGCTCTTTGTAGCTATAACTTTTCAAAAGGGTTGCAGACATACAGTTATTATACAGTACTATAATGTCCAAAACTGGTTAGAAGATCTCAGGAAGCTCCAAACTTAGGGCCAAGAAATAAAGCACAAGAGAGGTGATGGTGGGGAGAATGGCAGAAAACCTCTGTTATAACAAACAGATGTTACTTGGCTCTACAGTTGCTCACTGAATCCAACAAAATGCCTTTCTTTCGCCAAAAATAAACTAGAAAAGAAAAGAAAAGAAAACATTCACTTGTGTTGCATAATCTTTCTGCAGCTCTAGATCACCAGTCTTCTGAGTTCTTAATGGTTTGGGAAATGAAACTCTTCTCTCCTGAATATATACATGAGAATGTATTTCAAGGACTGTTTACATTCATGACCAAAGTTTTAAATGAAATAGGCTAGCTTGCTGATCCTGCCTCCCATGGAGCCATGCAACTGATAGCAGCTGGACTACTGAACTGTTATTTGTGGATCAGTTGTAACAGCTTGTTTCTCTTCCTGTCTAGTATCTTTTTATTGGTGCAGATGTACTCTGTGTATCTTACTCGATTTGTGTTTTCTGAGCGGCCTTGGTTTCGCGCACTTTGTATCTAGTGAGTTGTGTTTGCAACTCCATTGTTAATGGACAGCTATAATTCTGTCCGTCTCTTTCTGTGTGTAGTATGTTGATCCATTTATTTTCTGACACCTGCCATGACTCTTGGGCAGTTGGCAAGCAAAGGCATGAATTCTAACTTGACCACTCTCAGCATTGCTGCTGCTGCAAGCCTTTAAGTTTGCAAAGATGAGAGAACTATCCCTCAAAACCACCTCATCAGCAGTGACGAAAGCAGATCCCATCTTCTTCCGTAACATTACATTGGTATTCTATACTTAGTGATATATGTGGGTGAAATGTTTTCATTAAACACCTGAGCCCTCCATCAACCTATGGTGCCTGAGAAGAAACTAGGTGTTTGTGACTGAGAATAACATAATAAAGGAGAGCAGGAGGGAATAAATAGTTATTTTTCTACTTGAGGGAGTTTCTGTTATGAAAATAAGAATCCCTAGTGTAACTCTTATCTTCTGGGGGGAAAGTAATTTCCTTTTTTGGTCTCCACTGGATAAGTCTGCTTTGTATAATCTGGAACCAAATTAAAGTTTTCACATGGCAACGAAGTCATAAGCCTTAATTTCCACAGCATCACAATGTTTACACCTCTAACACATAAATGGGGATCACAGGAGAACTGTACAAAAAACTTTATGACCCAGTTTCTCACAGCTACACATAAAATATACCAGCTGCATTGGATGCCCACACATTTTTTGTTCAAAGTTACAGTGCTGGTATGGACTTTTAAAGGGACCAGGTTCTCTGAAGGGCTGCCTGCACTCCTATGAATCTGCCTGGGCCTTGACAGAAGCCTCAGAGGCCCTGCATGTGTACCTGAAATCAAGATCTACTAGACTGTAATAAAAGCTGTAGAATTCCGTCCAATTTCAGAGATGGATGGGACCAGGATACTATCTTCCGCTTGTAGGACAGATGATTTTTAGCTTGTTTTGCCTGAAGATCTGGACAAACTGCTTGGAGTTTTAAGGCCTACAACTTCCTTGCTTGGCCCTTGCACTTCATTGCTTTTGAGATTTGGGGGACTGGGTTGTTAATGCCACTTTGAGAGAGGGAATGGTTTTTCTCTACCTCAAGGAGGTGACAGTGAGACCACTCCTTAAACAGCCAAATTTAGAACCTTTGGTAATGAACAACTACCATCTAGTCTCTAATTTGCCTTTTTTTTGCCAAGGGAATAGAGTGGGTGGTGACTTCAAAACACCAGTCATTTCTGCTCATAGGCCTGCTGTACAAAAGCCAAATACTTTTGATGATCATTCAAACATGTAATTAGCTACTCCTCCAATAACTTGGGGAGACCAAGAATTCTGTCCAGTTGACCAGGCTTGGAAACTTTTGAAAACTTTTGAAAACTGACTATAATTCTCTCTTAAGGTCCCTCACATTCCAGAAATAACTAACGTGTCTTTGTGTGGCAATACTTTCAAGACCTAGTTAGCAAGGCAGCAGGGGCGCCGACTTATAAAAAATATTGGGGGGGGCCATACCGGGGTCCTGGGGGAGGGAGAACGCGAGAAGCAGCGCGAGCCTCTGAGAGAACGCGAGACCCCGCGCAGCTGCTGCTCCTGCCTCAAGGCAGCGGGTTGGCCGGGTAGGCGTCGGTTCCTTGCTTGAGCAGGACCCCCGTGCCTGCCCGCCTCCCTCCAGGTAGACCGGGTAGGAACCTGGCCCTTTGTATAGAAGTGACAGGCGGGCGGCAGGCAGGCAGGCAGGGAGCGTGGACGTTCCCTACCTGCCTGCCTGCCTGCCTGCCTCCAGGTAGACCGGGTAAGAACCTGGCCCTTTGTATAGAAGTGCCAGGCGGCCGCAGGCAGGCAGGCAGGCAGGCAGGCAGGGAGCATGGCCATCCCCTGCCTGCCTGCCTGCCTCCCTCCCTCCCCCCAGGTAGACCGGGTAAGAACCTGGACCTTTGTATAGAAGCGCCAGGCGGCCGCAGGCAGGCAGGCAGGCAGGCAGCATGGCCGTCCCCTGCCTGCCTGCCTGCCTGCCTGCCTCCAGGTAGACCGGGTAAGAACCTGTACCTTTGTATAGGAGCGCCAGGCGGCCGCAGGCAGGCAGGAAGGCAGCAGGCCAGGGTGCGTGGACGTCCCATGCCTGCCTGCCTGCCTGCCTGCCTGCCTGCCTCCCCCCAGGTAGACCATGTAAGAACCTGGACCTTCGTATAGAAGCGCCAGGCGGCCGCAGGCAGGCAGGCAGGCAGCAGGCCAGGGTGCGTGGACGTCCCATGCCTGCCTGCCTGCCTGCCTGCCTGCCTTCTTCCAGGTAGACCGGGTAAGAACCTGGACCTTTGTATAGAAGGCAGGCTTGCAGGCAGGCAGGCAGGCAGGCAGGCGGCTGCTGCTGCTGTTCGGTCGGCGGCTCCTTTGGTTTGCTTGCTGCCGCCCAGGCCCCGGGAGCCACAGAGCCAGTGCCGCCTGAGGAGGAATATCCAGCCCATTCAGAGACGCTGCTGCTTCTCTCTCTCTCTCTCTCTCTCTCTCTCTCTCTCTCTCTCGTTGTTGTTCCGTTCGGATTCCCCCTCCCACCCGGCGGCTCCTCTGGCGCGTCCTGGCAGCAGCAGCGGCGGCAGCAGCTCCTCCTGCAAAACACTTTTCCCTCTCCCTCGGTGTGTTTGTATTTGCGTGTGCGTGCGCGCGGCGAATGAGTGCACCTCCTGCCTCTCTCTCCCTCTCTCTCTCCCCCGCCGTGCAATCTCCTCGGGACTCTCCAGTCCTTTTGATGTCGCCGCGGCCGCAGCGCTGGCCCGCCAGACTTTACACGAAGGTTCGCGCACTAATAATTTTCTTAAATTATTGGGGGGGCTCTGCCCCCCCAATCGAATTTTTGAGGGGGCTCGGGCCCCCTCAGGCCCCATGGAGTCGGCGCCTATGCAAGGCAGTAACAGAAACTATCTGTACAGAATAGTTTTTAAGCACATTATTTGAAGTACAACAATTCTGCTGTTTGGAATGTTGGGCATGTCTCATTCTTTAATTCCAAGAAAACGGTTCCGTCTGGCCTTATTTGAGCTGTTTTAGCATATATAAGGTGCAAAATAAGGTACAAAATATTAATGAAGATTAATCACTGCAGATCTCTGGATTCCAAACGGGCTTTTACCAGTAGGAAGAAAGACTGTGGAATTATTACATTGAAAGACACACAGTCATACGTTGACCTGATCTACAATGGCCTTGCCATGATTACACTTTGCAGTTTTCTAACACATCTTGGCACAGGACACATACAACTGAGCACACAGCATAAGCTAACCAGATTTTACATCCTTTGGACTATGACAAGTCCCATGAGGATCTCTCTCTAATGATTTATTTCCAGCCAAAGAACTCCCCTAATGAGTAGTGACTAGGAAACAGCACAATTAATGTGGAAGAACAACAAAAGCAATGCAACATGGTTTTGCTGCCAAAAAGGACATAAATATTACTGTAAACCATCATCTTATGCACACCCTGTTGATTTCATTGTTGCCTGAGCATGCATCCATTCTCCTAAAATTTGGTAAAGTAGGTTTATGTGATTATGTGTCAATTATCAGTAAAAAAAATAATGCATTGCTGTCCGAATCAGCCTTTTAAATACTGTTGAAAACCCACCCAGTTCCCACAAGTCGTTTCTTCCCTTGCCTAGCTGCTCACCATTTCTGCATTCTGCAGTATTTCCCCAGCTCAAAAAGAGCACCAAAGCACAAGTTCACATTTCTCTCTCGGAGTAATCCCAGATGAGCAGCAAACCATACCTTATGGTTCTTAAGGTTTTGATTTAAAACACAACTCTTAAAATAATTGAGTTATCTAGAGCATGTCATTTGAGGACAGCAGTCCTTGGTCTCAGTATACAACATGTTTGCTTTAAAATAAGATCCATTGGAATCAATCAGTCTACTATGGAGCAAGCTGAATAGCTAGAAGCCGATTAAATGTAAGTTAAATCTCAGGGTTTTTTTGGGGGGGGGCAGGGGGCTTGTTTTTAAAAAGGAATAGCAAAGCAGAATGCAATTCTAACTTCTAGGTCGATTCCTTCATTGACCCCTGTATTGAAAATTTTAAACAAGTTTTAAACCCAAGGTTTATTTGCTCACAGTCCTGAAGTGTACACTGACAGATTTATGAGCTTGATTCAGTCTGCCTTGCCAGTACATGTCAGCCATGAGTGGCCTTCAGACTCTGCTCCCGATGTGAGAAAATCATTCACTCGCCAAGTGTATTGTCCTTTAACTTCCAGGCTGCCAACAAGGTTATCAAGTTAACATTTATTATAGCAGCAAGTCCATAAGGTTGACAGCTTATCCACTCATGTCCTACAAGATTATTTCACTTATATGCATTACAGAGCTGTTATATAACATTCATCTAAGGAATTTCTAGAGGGCAGAGTAATAGTCTCATCCATCCTGGTGACTCCTACGTAGAACATTAATCCACAATGAAACTGTTATGATTTTGAAAAATAAGGTTGTGAACTAGTTAACAGTTTAGGTGACCAATTTCATGGATTTTAACAAATTAATTTAAATGATTTGCATATTACCAATCATATTAATATGTCTTGTCTGCATGTAAGGAGAAGAACCACAGCTCAGTGGTAGAGCATTTGCAAAATGTCGCAAGTTCAGCTTCCAGCATCTCTACGTAGGGCTGGGAATTGCCCCCTACCTGAAACCCTGGAGAGCCCCTGCCAGTCTGCAGACAATAGATGGTCCAGTTACAGGGACGCTTGCTCTGTCCCAGCTTCTGCCAACCTAGCAGTTCGAAAGCACGCCAGTGCAAGTAGATAAATAGGTACCGCTGTGGATTAGTACATAAACAATGATGACAGCTAACTAATCTACATTCTCTGAACTACAGAGTGGTTATTCCAATGCATATTAGTAATGCTGGTAACAGAAGAACAGTATCCCCCCCCCCCAGGTAAATGCACCCAGAATGTAAGGAAGCAATTGTCTGACTTGCTATGCAGAAAGCTGTCCATGGACAAACGCCGGTTCCCGTGGCCTGAAGCGAGATGAGCGTCACACCCCATAGTCACCTTTAACTCGCCTTAATCATCATGGGGGCCTTTACCATTTACCTTTACACTTGCTATGTATAGTGTTTGTACAAATAGAGCTGTTAATCCAGGAGAAGTGTTAAAAATACTTATCCGATTTTTACTCAGGATTTGCCTGTGAACTTGCGCATTACCAGTGGCGTAGCGTGGGTTGTCAGCACCCGGGGCAAGGCAAGTAATTTGCGCCCCCTAACCCGTGGATTTGCGCCCCCTAACCCGTGGATTTGCGCCCTCTAACCCTAACCCCCAGATGTTGCGCCCGGTGCGGCCGGCCCCCCCTGCACCCCCCACGCTACGCCACTGCGCATTACCCATGTTTACATTCTGCACCTGTGTATTTAGGAAGCATGACCAAGTGAAGATGGGTATCCAATTACATTGCTCAGTACCTTAAGGTTTAGTCAGGTCAGGTGGCATGGGGGATCAATGTGAAAGAGGCTGAGAGCGAGAGGAAACCTGGGAAATAACAAGTCTAAACCCAGCTCACTGTGAGGTAATGGTAACTCACAGGCAGTCTGAGTATAGGTTATTTCCTGCCTATACTCCCAGAAGTGAGGGACAGGCAACTAGCAGGTGCCCTATGTTCTAGGTGCCCTATGTTCTAGGCTGTAGAAGCCTGCACATGAGGGCTTCTAACTATCCAAGAAAAAAAGGGGTGTGGCATTCTTGTGTGCCTTTCAGAAAAGCTGGATACGCAGAAAGCAGCACACGAACCTTTTCACAGCATGCAGAGAAACATCACCGTCTGATTGTAAGTGTCTGAACATCATTCTGCTGTTACAGGCAAAGCTACAGTGGCTGGCTGGCTCAAAGCCAGGTAACCCCAGAGTACAGTGGTACCTTGGCTTACTGATGCTTCAGGTTACAGACTCCTCTAACCCAGAAATAGTACCTTGGGTTAAGAACTTTGCTTCAAGATGAGAACAGAAATCGCGCAGCAGCAGCGCAGCGGCAGTGGGAGGCCCCATTAGCTAAAGTGGTAGCTCAGGTTAAGAACAGTTTCAGGTTAAGAAAGGACCTCCAGAACGAATTAAGTACTTAACCTGAGGTACCACTGTAAATATGAATGGGATCAGGGTACATAAACTAGGCTGAGGTATGCCCCAGCCCAAAGCTAGGCACTTTTTAGTCTCATTGATTTCCCATGCTTAAACAAATGGGACTTGGAGGTACTGAAAGGACTTTGGCTGCAATGAGCCCTTAGTTTCAACTTTTAATATGCTAGCAAAGGTCCTATTGCCAAGAACTGTCAAGCAGTTCAATGTAGATTATATGTAAATACATTGGGTGTATTTTATTTTCAGACAAAAACAAACAAACTACAATACTGTTTAAAAGTGTGCATTCCACTCACCCAGCTTTAAACTACCCATTTTTAAAAGCAAGGGGTCACTAATTCTGCTTTGTCTGTTGTCATCAGTTTATTTATGGGGTTTTTTTCCTTGTTAGATACAATACACCAACATATCCAGAAAACATGACAGCTGTACAAACCCTTGTGACAATGTTAAGCATTTAAACTGTTGTGAGATGCAATGTGCCTAATTGGCTGTGATTAATGTTGGTGAGTGAAACTCTTTATCTACACATCCATTCCTGACATTTGGAGTTGTTTCTTAACAAACACAGTTCAGATCTAAGCCAAGGACATGAAGTTCTAAAAAAATAACAAATAGTTATGTAAGTGTAACATCCAACTAGGGAGAAATGGGCTTCTTCTTTCTTTTGTTTTCATATACTGAAAGATGACAATCAGCTAGAGACAAAAGTAATCATGGTTTATAAGACCCACCCAACCTATGTTGGCAACAGTGCTACAAGCTTTCACGCTTCATAGTTCTTTTCTCTTGTAAACAGTTATGTGAAGTCTGAAAGTGTACACACCCTGATTTGGGGACTGCACAAATCCCAGGCACATCAAAATATTATGTTGTTTCCTGGGCATATATGGCATCTTTATTCAGGCCATCTATAAGTCTGGGTCCTACAAACATGATTCAAAAAGACAAAGAAAAGAAGCAAACTTCAAGCAGGTATAAAGAGAGAGTATTTATTCATTCAATTACATTTCTGAACACATTCAGGGACAACATTACTGTTTGGTGCTGTCCTTTGTTGTTGCTCCCCCCCCCCCCCGCCCCTAAACAATTTCAAATATTTTCCCATCACTGCTCACCCAAAAGAAATTAGAGCAATAAAGAGTTACATCTTCTGTATTGTCACTTCAGTCCTGTGTACAATAAGATTTTTGAGAGAACCTTCAAACAGCCTAGGAAACACAAGTCAAGAGTGCCAATTTGTCAAACAATGAAGCTGAACGTTAAAAAGGAAGCAAATGAGATTAGAGAGCTTCCTAGGCTGCAGCAATCACAATATGAAGAAAACCATGATAATAGTGGAGGGAGGGAGGATCTTACAGTGTTTCTACTCTCCTGTCATCTTATATCTCTTAGCTACTTCCTCAAGAATGCATTGCAGTTGAAGCAGAATATATGCTACCAGCCGAGTAACTCTGATGAAATAATGTAAATAATACAGCGGGCTCACCTAGCTACAGGATATAAAACTATAATCTGGGCCCCAGCCTTGTCACTTAGACATCTCTGTACCCGAGCCGTGACAGCAGTTTCTGATTTATTAACATTCTTGAAAGAACCATATAACCCCAGCCCAGCCACAAGATTATATGCTCAGTATCTGGCAAGTCTCCTAACGGGCACAGAGGATGATGTTGTAACTGCTAAGCATTTCAGAACACTGGCTTTTCTCTTTGCAGTTTACACTGCTGGTGGTTTTCTTGCCTGAGCCACCTAGGTGTGTTTTGCTAATATCTTTTTTTAAAAAAGATATTTATTAAAAGTTTAATAGTTACAGAAAAAAGAAGAAAGAAACAGTAAAAAATTCACAATACATCAAAAATAAAGAGAAAAAACAAAAACAACAACAACAATACAACAAAGCAACCAGAAAAGCAAACACATTTAAAAAACACATCCAATATCTCTATATCTCTACCTTTCATTTACTTGTATCATCGACCTCCTCACACCTCCCTTTTTTGTATTCTTGTTCAATTAGCTATTTCAGCAAATCCTTTCCATCTTTCTCAATTTTTGTTCTGTAATTTATCTTAACACAATCTGACCTTAAATTTTACACTTTGGCCCATTAACAATCTATTTTTACTTAGTTCTTTATAACATTTCTGCTAAAACCATGTAACTTCATTCCAGCATCCTTCTAACATTCATTAATTTTACAATATTTCTGTAAATATACTTTGATTTTTTTCCAATCTTCTTCCACCGACTCTTCTCCCTGGTCTCGGATTCTGCCAGTCATTTCCGCCAATTCCATATAATCCATCAGTTTCATCTGCCATTCTTCCCGGGTGGGTAAATCTTGTGTCTTCCAGTGCTTTGCGATGAGTATTCTTGCTGCTGTTGTAGCATACATAAAAAAAGTTCTATCCTTCTTTGGCACCAATTGGCCGACCATGCCCAGGAGAAAGGCCTCTGGTTTCTTCAGGAAGGTATATTTAAATACCTTTTTCATTTCATTATAAATCATCTCCCAGAAGTTCTTAATCCTTGGGCATGTCCACCAAAGGTGAAAGAATGTACCTTCAGTCTCCTTACATTTCCAACATTTGTTATCAGGCAAATGGTAGATTTTTGCAAGCTTGACTGGTGTTATGTACCACCTATAGATCATTTTCATTAGGTTCTCTCTTAAGGCATTACATGCCGTAAACTTCATACCTGTGGTCCAGAACTGTTCCCAGTCAGCCATCATAATGTTATGTCCAACATCTTGTGCCCATTTGATCATAGCAGATTTCACTGTTTCATCCTGAGTATTCCATTTCAACAACAAGTTATACATTCTTGACAAATTCTTAACTTTGGGGTCTAACAATTCTGTTTCCAATTTTGATTTTTCCACCTGGAAGCCTGATTTTTTGTCCAGATTATATGCCTCCATTATTTGATAATAATGGAGCCAGTCTCACACTCTGTTTTTTATTTTTTCAAAGCTCTGCAGTTTTAGTCTATCTCCCTCTTGCTCCAGAATTTCCCAATACTTCGGCCATTTGGCCTCCATATTGAGTTTTTTCTGAGCCTTTGCTTCCATTGGTGACAGCCATCTCGGGGTTTTATTTTCTAACAGGTCTTTGTATCTTATCCAGACATTAAACAGTGCTTTCCTGACAATATGGTTTTTAAACGCTTTATGTGCGTTGTCATACCACAGATATGCATGCCAACCAAATACATTGTTAAAACCTTCCAAATCCAACACGTCAGTATTTTCAAGAAGCATCCATTTTCTCAGCCAACAAAAAGCGGCTGATTCATAATAAAGTTTAAAGTCTGGCAGGGCAAATCCACCTCTTTCTTTAGCATCAGTTAATATCTTAAATTTTATACGAGGCTTCTTGCCCTGCCATACAAATCTAGAGATATCTCTCTGCCACTTCTTGAAACAGTCCATTTTGTCCAAAATTTGCAATGTTTGAAACAGAAACACCATTCTTGGCAATACATTCATTTTTATCACAGCAATTCGACCTAACAATGATAACTTCAAATTTGACCATATTTCTAAGTCCTTTTTCACTTCAGTCCAACATTTTTCATAATTATCCTTAAATAAATTCACATTCTTAGTGGTCATATTAACCCCTAAATATTTCACTTTCTTAACCAGTGTTAATCCTGTCTCCTTCTGAAACTTATCTCTCTCGATCTCCGTTAGATTTTTCTCTAAAACCTTAGTTTTCGTCTTGTTCAACTTAAAACCTGCTACCTGACCAAATTCTTGAATCAAGGTGTGTCTTGCTAATATCATTCCTTCTCCTGAAACAACCTCTGGCTTCCCATACTTTGGGCCCCTCTTTCTCTCTGCTCTAGAAACACTGCATTCTGGACCCCAATTACTACAAGGAAGGGACTTTCCAGCATTCTGTGCTCAATGAGGACATTTCCAGATACAGAAGTTGTGTCCTGCAATCTACCTCTACTGGCACCTTGGAAGAAATGGCAGACAAAGTAGTTAAGGTGGCCACTGTGGAAACTTTGCAAACTTTGCTGTGCAAAATAACTCTATCTCTCTAGTGGGTTTTGTTAGTTTCCCCACCCCCACCCCCGGAGTACCTCTTTCTCCACACTGCTTTTCAGTGTTTTGCTATAGCAATCAACTGCAGTAACTGTAGCCTGGTTTTAGCTGATCTTTATCCTTAAATACAACACAACTGATATTTATTGCTTGTAAGCATAGGTCATTGCAAATACAGTAAAATGCTAATTAGCACAGACCTAAAATGTGGATGGGGATGCGGGTGGCACTGTGTGTTAAACCACAGAGCCTAGGACTTGCCGATCAGAAGGTCTGCAGTTCGAATCCCCGCGATGGGGTGAGCTCCTGTTGCTCGGTCCCTGCTCCTGCCAACCTAGCAGTTCAAAAGCACATCAAAGTGCAAGTAGATAAATAGGTACTGCTCTGGTGGGAAGGTAAACAGCGTTTCCATGTGCTGCTCTGGTTCGCCGGAAGCGGCTTAGTCTTGCTGGCCACATAACCCGGAAGCTGTACGCCGGCTCCCTCGGCCAATAAAGTGAGATGAGCGCCATAACCCCAGAGTCGGCCACGACTGGACCTAATGGTCAGGGGTCCCTTTACCTCTAAAATGTGGATAAATTATGCTCCATTTAAAATGCAACCAAATTTAAAGTACATCTTAAAACGTCCTGGGGTTAGTCTTAGATTTGGCTTTTTCAAATCAAGAAGTCCCCTTTACAAACCCCTGACATTTGGATCAAGTGTCTCACTTGGATTTTCTTTGCCGCAGTTGCAAATAGTGCAATGTAATTTTATGGAATCTGTATCTTTTGCCACATCCTAGTATCCAGTGAAATGAATCCAGAGTTATAAATGCTCTTAATTAAATAACCACTCCTCTTTTTTAAAAAACAGTTGTATATCTACACAGCGTGACTCAACATATTGTTATCACTCGTGTCTACTATGCTGATGGGCAGGGGACCACATAGGTTAAACTTTGGGTTCTGTGCAAAGAAAATGATGCTGGGTACTGAAAGGAAAGGTAAACCAGCTAAATCACCCTGTCAGGTAAATGTCTCAAATACATCCCCCACCATAGCTAAAGCCCTATGCAGTCAGGCCCTAAGCATCTTGACACAATACATCAGCACCTGAATACTATGGCACCACAAAACAGACACTTCCAACTTAGGCAGCTTTCACAAGTCATGCCAAGAAAGTATTTGAATCTATAATTCATCACACATGTATGTTCCTTTTAATGCCAGGGAGAATGTCGAAGGAAACCACTTTTAAATGGAACATATATTTCAGACAATATAGAATTTGTACATAAATTCCCACGGGTGTAGGAAATGCTAATAAATCAATATTAATTAAGCACCCCTTGTTAAAAACTTATTATATTAAAATGCTCATCTAGAAATGAACTTTCAAGCAAGTATTGAACTGATTTAGGCTTCAAATCCAGAATCTATTTTCAAAGCTTTTGATGCATGGAAAGAGACTTTTTTCCTCTGTCCATACACAGAGTGTTTTCGCCCTGTCACTGAATAATCACAGTTGCCACAGTAGGCAAGCAAGAAGAATCATCAAAATTCCAGGACGCATTCCAACCAAGCAAAAGCACTTAGGGTGTGAAGCGGGACCACTATGGGGTGTGTGGCCTGAAGAGAGTTCCAGGGGCCAGATAGGGGGACCTTGGGGTCACTTGGGGGCCATGGGTGTGAGGCTCCCCATCCTTGGCATAAACAATCCATAACATACCACTCGATGAGACAGGGTGATTGAGAAGAGGCAGGAGCAGCTGCTGCGTTTCCATATAATTGCTCAGACTGTTCTTCTCTTGACAGGAAGGATCAGGCAAAGGATGGCTACCCCAGTGCCTCTCACTGCTTGCACATCCTTGCTCCTTAGGCTGTGCAATAGAATGACTAGGCCCCAAAGAAGCCCCCGGATGAATGAGTGAGCGAGAAAAAAGAGGAAATGGCCACTGCTTCTAAGAAGACAAAGCCCAATCTGCTCACTCTCTTACTCGCTCTCTACCTGTGAAGCACAGCTGAAGGTCAGGGAAGGAGCCGCCACTTGCCACTTGACCACCTGCGCTCTCCCTGTAGGCGGCACTGTTATGGGGACTGGGATGACAAAGAGGGTGGGTTAGTAGACAGAGGTGGCTGCTTGCGGTTCATGTCCAATCTCCTCTGCATGGTGCCAAGAGAGGAGAGGTTATGTTTTCCTTGAAGTTCCATTGTATGTAACAGGACTTGCACACCATTCTCCTGAAACTGAAGCGGCTCACGTTTTCAGTGTTCCCAAATGCTTAGCTTTGGAGCATACGGAACAGCAATTCCTCTGTGTCCCTTCCTGAACGCTTTCACCAGAGTGACCCTAGGACCCGATCCTCAGCAGCTGACTCACCTCTTTTCACTCGATCTCCAATCAGCACAGAAGGTGAGAAGATTTCTTCTCAGTAGCTACAAAGCACTCATTTCTTGCTGACCAGGCAGCTCTTAGATGTTGGAGACAGGGACCCCACTAAAGAAATAATAGTCACAAGGTCTTTGACTCTCCCCCTGTAAACCTAGACCAGGACACCTGTGGTTACTTGGCCCTGAGACTTGCAGCCCAAAGCTCCTATACTAGGAAACAAAGCCCCGCTAAAAGTGCCAATTCTGAAGACGATGACTACTATGCCTTTAAAACACATTTGAAGAACACACACACACACACACACAGAGTTTATTAAGGAGTTCTGGGCACTGTAACTCCGTGATGGGTAGACTACACTGCCCAGAAATCTTTGAGTGAAAGAATAATAGCATCGTAGAATTGTAGAGTTGGAAGGGACCCCAAGGGTCATACAGTCCAACCCCCTGCAATGCAGGAATCTCAACTAAAGCATCCATGAATGTGCTTCGAAGGTGCTTTAAGGGTACCATGTGTCTGAATGCAGCCACGACTCTACAACAAAAACAGTATATTTGCCAAGACACGGGCATCATGATGCCCTCTCACACTCACACACCAGCCTAGCAAACTCAAAAGTTTGCTCAGCTCTCATGGCGTTTGGGAAGACACCCCAACCATAGCTGTCAACTTTTCCCTTTTCTTGCGAGGAATCCTATTTGGAATAAGGGAATTTCCCTTAAAAAAAGGGGAAACGTTGACAGTTATGACCCCAACCCACCTCAGCCACAAAGTGCCAGTTTAACTCTTAGCCACAGGATGCTAACGCAACCTACCTCCTCCTCTAACGAGGGTCTCTCTGACAAAAATCACCTTTCTGGCGGCACGCAAAGAGGACTAGTAAAGGGAGACGACATCCCCTGCCCCGCTGGTGGTAGACCTAAGGGCTGCTGCGCGGACCAGGATGGCATCTTCCAGCTGCGCCCTGGTGCGGCTGCCTCTGCCCCAGCGGAGAAGGGGGCTGCAGCCAGCCGCCCATCAGCGAGAAGAGAGAAAAAGAAGCGCAGCATGGCGGGGCAGATGCTAAAAAAAAAAAGGGCGCCTCCCGCAGGGCGCCGGCACTATGCCGCTGCTGCTGCTGCTACTACTGCCGCCGCCGCCGCGAGACAACTGCTGAGGCAGCACCTACCATCCTTTGCTTCTTGGTGTCGGACATGTCGCCGGCTTCGCGGCTCCCTCGGCTCCTGGCAGCAGTGACGGGGTGGGGTGGCGGGCAGGAAGGCAAGCGGCTGGCTCCCGCGGGCTGCTGAGAAGCTGCGAGGGGAAGGGAGTAGGTATAAAAGCGGCCGAGGAGACACGTAGCACTTCCCCGGACCGCCTTTCCAGCCCACGGCTCACACCCCGCGCCCTCCTCTGGCTCCTCCCCTCGCTGCTTGCTCTGCTCCCGGCTGCCACAGGCGGGAAGAGTGCGGGGGTTTTTTCCTTCCCTGTGAGGGGAAAGGGCTCCGCGAGAGTATACTCGCAGGAAAACTTTTCTCCTCTCGTGCTTGCGTCCTTTCCCCCCCACCCCCCGCGCCAGTGAGGACCCGCGCTTTTTTATTGTTTTAAATCGCCTCAGCGCTCGCTTAACAAAAACGTGTGTTCTTACTCCGATAGGGGACACCGTCTCACCCACGCGTTTCCCTGGCTATAGGTTTGCAGGCTGGCGCTGGACGGAGGCGAGGTCCAACCCTCGCCAAGAATCTCACCTTTGTGCAGTGGCGTAGCGTGGGGGGTGCCAGGGGTGCCAGCCGCACCGGGCGCAACTTCTGGGGGGGCGCGCTCGCTGCCTCCGGAGTCGCCAAAGAGCCTCGGGCGCAGGCTGTAGCTGGCAGCGGCTCTCAGCGCTGGCCGCGGTCCCCGCGCGTCAGGGCCACGGAGGGCGCGCCAGGCAGCCCCTCCTCACCGACGGGCAGCGTTCGCCTGCGGGGCTCGGCCAGCGCGCTGGGCTGGCCGCGTGGAGTCGCCGAGGAGCCGCCGCCGCCTGCCATGCCGCCCTGGCTGCTTCAACCGCGTCCGACAGGCGGCTCGAGGCTCCTTCCGGCCGGGTCTCCCGACGGGGCACTGCGGGCGGAGGCTCCGGCACCAAGCGCCACGCCGCCCAGGCTCGGGTCGCTGTCTGGATGCGCGCAGCCCGCCAAACGCGCCATTGGCGGCGCTCTAGTGCCTGCGCGCCAAGACCGCCCACCCGCCCCGACGGGGCCCCCCCACCCGCGCCGGAGGCCGGCCTCCTTCCAGTCGCGAGGCTTTCCTGCGCTTCTCCTCTGGCAGGATCCGGATTACTGTCTGGGGTATGGGCTGCCTCCTGGGGCGAAGCTGGATTCCCCCTAAGGGCAAAGGACCTTTTGCTTGAGGGAGGGGGGAGGGAGGGGAGCCCTGGATCGCCCTCTGTTTCTGTCTTGCAAGAAACAAGGAAACAGGAGGATGCATTGTATCCGCTGTTGCTACATTGCGCTTCTTCCCCGCTTTCTGCTCTCGGTTTCTTGCGCTCTCCTGGCGGATCGCGCGCTCCAGACACGGGGCTGCTGCTTCCTGACTTCGGATTGGCTGCCTCTCACCTTGGACGATGCCCATTGGTCAGCGATGGTTCTTTGAGAAATCCTGATGTTTCATTGAGGGGTTTCGGGACTCCATTGAAGGGTTTACAAGCCTCTTCGCTGCATATCACTAGGAGGGGAGTTTATAGGTGGAGGGGCCCACTCTGGCTCGTCGTCCTGCGTGGGTGAATGGGATTTGGGGTGTTTGGATGGCCTCTTAGTCCCGGCTCTACCAACAGCTCGAGGGGTGAAAGCAGTGGCGTAGCGTGGGGGGTGCAGGGGGGGCCGGCCACACCGGGCGCAACATCTGGGGGTTAGGGGCGCAAATCCACTGGTTAGGGGGCGCAAATTACTTGCCTTGCCCCGGGTGCTGACAACCCACGCTACGCCACTGCCTTTGTGCAACGAAAACAAACAAACAACAACAACCCCGGGCTTTCCCTCGCCTTAAACGCTGATTTAGGGAAGCCTGGGAGCAAAAAAAGCAAAGTACTGTATGTCAAAGGACACTCTGGGCATGATAGGTGATTCTGGGCTGGGAAAGTGGCTGCCTATTTTGTTTTTATATATAAACCCTGCTTCCCAGCCCAAAGCAGCTTGCAGTGACAGAGCCACGCAGGCAAGTAAAGGCGCGATATATTAGGGATACTTGGAGGTGTTTATAGCACTTCCTTCTGGTCCTCGGCAGTTGTTATCATAGCCTATCACAGCCAGCCACACCCGCAGCACACCTTTAAAGCACTCTGATGACACTTGCAACAGGCATGGAGTATCAGCGGTTTGTCAAAGGCTGCTGACCTTAGAGAACTACAGTTCCCAGCACCCACGGAAACTACATTTCACAGGATTCTCTGTGGCTGCTAAAGTGGCAAACAAGTACTTCACATGTGTTCTAGAAAGAAGAAGCTGTAAGGTGGAGACATGGGCTGATGGATCATAGTAAGAATAACAACCCAATGGTGTGTTTCAACCCTACAGGCAGGACGTGAGGTGGCAGTGCTACCAGCATATTTAAAACACACACACAGCTTTCAGGCACAAAAGCAACACCGTGGCAGCTTCAGGCAGTAGTGCCATGAAAAGTCCTCTCCTCCATAAAGGTAAAGGTGACCCCTGACCAGGTCCAGTCGTGACCGGCTCTGAGGTTGCGGCGCTCATCTCGCTTTATTGGCCGAGGGAACCAGCGTACAGCTTCTGGGTCATGTGGCCAGCATGACTAAGTCGCTTCTGGCGAACCAGAGCAGTGCACGGAAACGCCGTTTACCTCCCCGCCAGAGCGGTACCTATTTATCTACTTGCACTTTGACATGCTTTTGAACTGCTAGGTTGGCAGGAGCAGGGACCGAGCATCGGGAGCTCACCCCATCACGGGGATTCGAACTGCTGCCCTTCTGATTGGCAAGTCCTAGGCTCTGTGGTTTAACCCACAGCACCACTTACCTTAATTCTTCTGTCCTTCCTCGCCTCCGCTTCAAGCCAACTACATCCCTGTATTTTCTTTCACTCCAGCTGCAAAGAAGCAGCAGTGCTAGGAGAAGATCACACACTTGAGACAATTTCCACAGGGGCTGCTCTTGTTAGCCTGCTGCTACATAAACAACAGGAAGCTTAAAGACGGGCAAATTTTATTATGGCATAAGATTTTGTGGACTGGAGCCCACATCATCTGACAAGGCCACTATATATAATACAGTATAGAAAGGGCAGGGATTCGGTGTTGTTTTTCAGGAATCCCTAGTATCAAAAGTAGAAAGCCAACAGTGCAAGATGCACAGCCTGCCTTGGCCCTAAATTGTTAAGTGTTGCCTTGGGGAGACTGGGAATGTGACACTGAAAAAACTGAGTAGCTGTGTGTGCCATGGAGGTCCAGATGTGTGAGAACCTCAAATGTTATAATAATAATAATTTATAATAATTTATTATTTATACCCTGCCCGTCTGGCAGGGTTTCCCCATGTTGGCCCCAAAGAGCTGCTGTAGATACATTTAGGTGGTCTTTCTTCATTTACTGCAGTGAGAAAGGCAATTTAATTGGAAAATAAATTTATGACACCTGTTCTTTCTTCTTGTCATGTGTGTAAATAGTCAGGGCCAGCCTAAGACATTTTGGCACCTGAAGCAAACCACAAAAGGGTTCTCCTTTCTCCGTCAGGGAAGAATGGGAGAGTAAAGGTCTACATTGGGAACAGAGGGCGGAGAGAGAAAGCTCTACATCAGGATCTGCTGCCCCTGTGGATCCTGCCACCTGAGGCAGTCATTTCACCTGGCCTCCTTGGTGGGCCAGCCCTGTAAATAGCATTATAGTGGGAAGGTAAACCCGGCATACATCTTGTAGTTCATTGCACTAAAATAAGCCCTTTGTACAGAACAAGCAATTGCTCTGTCACACATTCTAAGTGATATAGAAGGAGAACATGCTATACTCTATAAGCAGTTGATTACATAGATAAGAAAATGTAAAACCCAGCCATAAAACGTGAATAGCTAATCCACAGAAAGGTACTTATGGTGTGATAAAATTTCCACTATGTCACACACACGAGTTTGAACCAACAACATGCTTAGAGTCTCTGTACTCATTTGGAATGTAATCCATTGAGATGTGTTTGTTTGTTTGTTTGTTTGTGGCTCCAAGAGTTAAAACTGGGCTGGAAGATCCAGCAAAAGCTTTAAGTGTCACAAAGGAAATTGAAGTAAAGTGTTAGAATACTATATAACTGATGTAACTCCAGGTAGGTACAGATAAGCAGAGAGCCTTTTTTCAAAAGCAGCACTCTTCTCACTCCCTTCCTCAAAGAACTGGAATCTGTACACAATATTTCCTGGATAACATTTTAAACTGTTGGTCACTTTTGCTAACAAATATCTAAATAGAGTGAATATGTTGGCCTGAGATATTTCTTCTTGAACAAATAAAAACTGCCCCTCTGGCAACATAACACAGCTCCCTTCTTGTAATAATGAGGATTAGTACAGATTAGTATACATTTACTACATTTATTATTCTATGCTTCTGTTGTTTCAGAGGATTTACTTACACACTGTGAATTCTCTCAGGGTTGCATTTTGTCCTACAGCTGGTGAAAAATAATATCTCATGAACACATATTCTCATACTTGTGACAATGAGTTTCCCTAAGACAAGAAACATTATTCAAGCTTATTCAGGTATTAGTAAAATTAAGATGGCTGGCTGGGAAACTGGGAAAAGTGGGAGTGTGTGTTACTTCCCTGCACACACATCCCAGGTCTTCTAGCAGTTCATAAGTTGTTAAAAAATAAAAATAAAAGGTCCACTGATAAGAGCAAGGGAAGGGGCTTGGCCTTTTGCTTTTTTTGTTTCCATACACTGGCCCATTGACCAATGTAGTTGCTGACTGTTATTCCTAAATATGGTTTGTTCTCTTAGAACAATAAATTGCAAAACCTGAAAAATGCATACTGAACACTCATAGGTAATAGAACGAAACTGGTTTACAAACAACGGTCCAGTTTGCATGTGAAGCCGAGCTAAACTATGGTTAAGCAAGAACACATGAGTGTGCAAGTACAGGCTGTGACCATTTTGCGGGCATTCAATTGACTCGTGGGTCATTTTGGACCCAGAAGAGGGCAAAACAGGGGTGAAACAGCAGCTAATAAATACCAGTTATCACCAGGGAACATAATGCAACAAAAACAAACTCACACCTCAAACAAGTCAAAGGTCTGCATGAAGAGGAAAACCCAAATTGATGTTTGTTCTGACTGAGTGCTTAAGAGCAGTTTCCCCCAGGATTGGGGGGAAGCAGTGGGTCAAGAGGAAGTGTGGATAAACCCACAGTGAGTGCACAGTAAATGGGAGTGTGAACACAGTCTCCACAAAATGAAACCAGAGATCCATCTCACTGTCTGGAGGGGGAGTTTCCAGGTTTTTATTGGAAGCGATTCAACCTCCCCAAGGATGGAAGTGAGTGCTACCCATGGAAATTAGTGGAGAACACCAACATCTTAGTAGTGGCTGGGCAGCAGCATGCCTACTGCTGTGCAAAAGTATCAGCAAAGATAGGATTTACTACTCTATTGTCATATTCCATGAGAAAAAACATTTTGAAATAATCCTGCCAATGAAATGCCAGGGTAAATATAATACATTATTCCCATATTGCTGTTTTGGAGGTTGGGAGAGAGCAAGAGAGAGTTTCACAACAGCCATGCAATGGAGCCAGTATCAATACTGCAGGTTACAGGTCAAATGCTTGTGAAGTTTGTCCTTGCATAATAGGTTTTAGGAAAAAATAACAGAAGCTTTTTTAAAAAAACAAACCAATGTGTATTAAGTTAAGCATGTAAAATACACTCCTGTTTTGATGAGGTGTTGAAATACCCTTGTGTCTGCCCAAAGGAAACAGAGTAACTGCACTCATCTTTAAAGAGGTTTGTTTTTCCCCCTAGTCTGATGCTGAACATCCATAGCAACTCATGGGATTTTAACTTTTGTGGAGTTTTGTGGAATGGTTGCTCATTCATGCTAGATTTGTTGCTAGCCCAGCCAGTAGGGACTGCAGCTAGAAAAGCGGGGATATTGCTTAAGAGGTTGCAAGGCTCCAGAAACCTGTAGATGGAAGGAATCAAGGACACCAGTCAAAATGCCTGAGGCTGCCTTTCATGGGAGAATACGGTAACTGGAGGAGAGTGACAGGCCTAACACACACACACACACACACACACACACACACACACACACACACCATTTGTTGCAGTGCTTCCCAGGTTGAACAGATTGGCAGGAAAAGTAGTACAGTTTGCTCTTGAAATAAGCTGGCTGGGGCAGGATGAATTTTACAGCCTGAGGACTACATATCAGAGGCGGGTAGGGCCTGAAGCAAAAGTGGATGGAGCAATTAAAGTACAGTTTACCTACACACAGTAAAATAGCTTCTGTACATTCTCCTGCACCCTCTCTATAAGTGGAAAAGAGGACCCACATGTACCTGGAAGGGATGAACTTGTTGGTATATGCGGGCAATAATTAATAAGTTGCAGGGGTGAGGGGTTGACAGTTTCTTCACTGCCTTTTCTGTAAGTGCCTCTCTCCTCTCTTTGTGTCCCACAGGCCATACCGTAAAACATTAACTGGCAGCCCAGGCAGTCCAGGAGATGGGAAACTGCAGGCCTCAGCTCTGCCTCCTGAACTTGCAGAAGGAGCACAGACGATTGGGCAGGCTGTTGAGGAGGATGAAGAACTCTTAAGCCACATATGCTGGATCCACCCTTAAGGTGGGGTGTGCTAGCCCTGCTGGACAGAGTGGGGCAGCAAAGGGAGGGGATTGCGTGGGCAGGTGGAGTCCCCCCAGCCCCAGGCGACTCCTGAGTGGAATAACGACTCAAGACAACGTGCTATGGGATTAAAATTGGCCACAGCTTTATTAAAGTTTCAGATGGAGGGAGACCTTGGCTTAGGCACTGGGTGTTTATCCCTCCCAGTCCCTGGCTGGGGATCTGGGGAACATGAGGGTTATCCAGAATGTGTGGGGATTGGGCTAGCTCTAGAGAACATATGTTCAAGCAGAGAGCCCGCCCCCCCCCCCGTTTCGCCGCCATTGCAGGGAAGAGCAATGACATCCAATTGGTGTACAGCCAATCCCTCCCCTCAAAACAACCCCTTTAACAGGGAACCCTGGGATCGCCGCTGCAGGGGGAGCATGGGTCACTGCTTCACCCCCCCCCATTAAGGGAAGATAGACTAAAGGATTCCGCCCAATGCCTGAAACCGCCAAAGTTGTGACGTCTTGCTATGGGGAAGGCAAAACCTGCCAATGCAGGAAAATTTCTTTCCGGCCCTTCAACAGACACCATGATGTAGCAGCGCCCGCGTACCTGTGGAAAAGAGATTAACCTGCAAAGGAAGGCTTAACTGAGGGAGGGCAGGGTGGGAGAAGCTCTGGAGCCAACTGATGATTCCCAGGTAAGATCCACCCTCTATTGTGTGAGTATGGAGGTCCCTCCCCCTACCTGGCCCGGTCCCCTGGCAACGCCTCCCCAGGTGGGATTGGGTAACTGTTTGAGGTAGATGGAGACCTCCAGATATCCAGCCTGGGAAGGGCGAAGCCAGGCTATATGGCTGGGAGCCGCATAGGATCCGGGGGGCTGCACGCAACCACGCAAAAGGTGCCCCCCATTTGATGTGGGGAGCGGTCATTCCTGTCTTAGAATCTGTGGGGCTGGTAATGATGCTTGGAGAGCGCTGCAGGGTCGGGCATTTGGCAATGTGCGTTTGGCAATGTGCCACAATTGTTAATTAGAATTGACATTTTTTAAAAGGTTGCAGTCGTGTCCACAAGCTGCTTAACACCAACCAATTTAAACGAGTGTTAGTTAGGCAGCCCAAATGTTTGCTTAATGGTACCCATGTTCTGCAACACTGAATCGATTTCAGTAGCTTACTCTGAGGCTATGGGAAGAACTGGGGCAAAAGCTGCTATGAAACCCCAGGCAGCGTAATAATTCTTCTGAACAAGTAAGAATGCCTGTGCAAAGGCTTGCACAAATATCTTGCATGACCTGGGAGATGTCAGGTGGTCACGACCTCATCAAACACAGGTTTATGATATACCGCACATTTGTAGGTAGAGATTTCTCACGCAATGCTTGCATCACTGTTAATTGCACTCCTCTTGTATGTAGACAGGATTATGTTGTTGTGGCACAAAGGGGAGCCTGAAAAATGTAACCTTTAGTGTGAGTTTTGTTACCTCGCTCACATCATCAACTGCCATTTATCACCAATATTTTAAAATGATACTAGTTTGCCCCTTACAAAGCTACAGTTCCAGCACCTTTGATGAACTACAGTTCCCAATATTCTTTTTTTTTTTTTAGTATGTGTTTTAAATGTGCTGCTTTTTGCACAGATACATCCTCCTAAAAGCTGAAGAATTATGTTTTTGGCATTTATGGAAACATACATACATTGTGATGTCAGAAATTTGTTGACATTTATTGCTCTTTTTTAATATTTCAAAAATCCCAAAGTGAAATGTTCGGAAACTCTTATATTTGTTGGCAAGTCTGCTGTAGTAGGGAATGATCTGCTGATCTCAAACACTCTCCCAGCTAAACTAACCAGGGTAACACCCAGCACCACAACATTGTATTTTACCAATGTTCGACTTTGTCTATTCACCCACATCTAGCCCATTAGTATCCCTCCCCAAGCAAAGATCCACAGTGGAGAAAATGACTCCAGGTCGACTGAAAATGACAAATAGACCTTCAGCCTTCAGATGATCTCATCCAGCCCCTTCTTACAATGTTAAATGGGACCATTTACCCGTCCTGGAGAAGTACTTCATAGTGGCTGGCCTTTGCCTTTGTTTACTTCTTATAGGGAAAGCACAAGACTTGTTCAAGGGAAACACTTCAATGGAGTATAGGTAAGAACAGTTCTTAAGTTCTTGTGTGTCCTGGAGCTACTTTGGGCTTCAGGTGTGCTGTTTCAGCACATTCAGCCACCCCAACAGCAATAAGGAATGGCCAGGTAGACCTTAAGTGGGTCCTACATGAATTCTGGAATGTAGTTCAGTAAACATTTAGGATGATGACACAACATAATCAATGGAGTAGTCTTGCCAGAAACCTCTTCTCTTGTAATACCAGCCAAATATATTAACAGAGATAACCATCAGCTGTGGCTTAACTCCACTGCTTTGGTACCACACCCCTTCATCCAGTCGTTGGCTCTGAAACAGGAGTAACCAACACCCTCCAGATGTTATTGGACTACAATAATCAATGCCTTATATTTGCTGTTAGCCGCCCTGAGCCACCCTGAGCCCAGTTTTTAATCTGGGAAGGGCGGGGTATAAATAAAGTACTATTACTATTATTACTATTATTATTATTATTATTATTATTATTATTCCACATCAGCTGTGGGAAAGGGCAGTAGATCAATGGCAGAAGGTCTCAGTTTAATCAGCAGCAACTGAAGGCAGGGCTGGGAATGCCACTTTCTGAAATCCCAGAAAGCTGCTGCCAGTCAGTGTCAGCTCAGTATAATGTCACTTCCTATGTTGCTCTGCAGCACTACACTGGCTACCCCTGCCCTAAAACTTTAGATTCTAAACTAGCCTTCCTTAACCTGGTGCCCTTTTAGATGTTTCACATTACAGTTCTCATCGATGCCAGCCAGAATGGCCAATGAGTGATATTTGTCATTCACTAAAATACCTGGAGGGCACCAAGTTGGAGAATGAAGGATGAATGGAGATGGAGAGAAGCCCCAGAGACATAGTGTGAAAAGGGATATGCAATTCTGCACCCCCACCCCAAAAGAGAGTCAAAGTGAAAGACCAGGCCTACATACATCAAATGTAATCGCTGTCTTGGGCCAATGGTTTTGTGAAACAATCATTGTATTCTGGGTGTAACATTTTGTATGGCACTCAAAATCTGTCTTTGTGCTTTTGAGGAATCTTATCTGGAAATGACCCAGTGATTAATTCAAAAATACACCCACACCATTTCAAGATATGGTGTCCTAGCATATGTTTGTTCTAGCTTTGCTTGAAAAATGTATGAGGCTTTCTGTTGCTCAAATTATAATAAAATGTTGTGGTTGCACAGTGCTGGTAGATTACATTTCATTGCCGTCTTTAACCTCTCTCTTTCTCTATGCTCTAGATGAATCACGTTAAGCAGAAGTGGAACAAAAATAAATATTATTCACACAACACATGCTGAAGAAAAAATATCTAGAATTTATCTGGCTTAGCCTTCAGTATAAACATACTAACTAGGGAGAAAGCCCTTTTCAACAAAATGAGACTTGCTGCCGTGTGAACATTGCATCGGATTGCAAAGTTAATATGGTATATCTTTTGACTTTGATTTTGCATCAGTGTTAATGTTTCCCCCTAGTTAACGAAGCTCAGAAAACAGCAAGCTTTCACCCAGCTAAGATGTTTGGCAAGAAGTTCTCTGAATAGAGAGGGGCGGAGAAGCAGTACAAAAGTTCTATGAATGTGTGTCTGTTATGCAACAAGCCCTGTGCAATTCCTCTTTTGGATCGTGGCTGTTATTTTGACTCTGCTAATCTTGGCAAGTATTGGGTGTGTTCATAAAGTATGTTTGAGATCTTCCGGGGGGGGGGGGGAATCTTCACCTAGAAGCACTCAAAACCAGCAAGGTAATTTGCAGGGATTCAGTTAAACAGAACAGAGGGAGCTCAGTTTCAGATAATTCCCATTATCCCCTTTTCGTAGTTGCCCTTAAGCTAGTTATCTAACATCACACAAAGTTCACAGCCTGATCAAGGTACATTTTCTGCAGGTAGTTATTTGCTCACAGTTTTGTTTTTTTGTCAGGACTCTGAACAGAGTTGTGTAAATGGCTGATTCAGCTATTTGCCACTCACATCTAAACTCAGGCTATGTACACACCAGCAGCTCAAACAGCAGTGAGGTCATTCCTGCCACTATCCCCCACCCCCCGCCACCCCAGCGTTTCAAGTCACTTTTTATGTTGCTCTTCAGACTAGAGAGGGAGGCATGGATGTCTTCACCTGGTGCCCATTACCTGATTCATTCCCCAGTGCCAAATTCCAATTCATCGAAGCTGTCATCTGCATGCGCTGTCACCTGTTGCATGTGCAACAGCTTCCTGAAATGTACACACCACTTCATTCTAACCATGGCTTCTGTTTGCTAATTGGATGGAAGATGGTAAGAGCGAAAGAGCAACAGATGGGGCCATTTCTCAAGAAATTACACAACACCTATGCTGAAATATACTCAGAGTCGCAAAGTGATTTCATGCTCTTTATTCAGCTCATAGTGGTGAGGAGGAATGAATGAAAGTCCCCTCACAGTATCTGCTTTATATACATTATTTACACAATGGGCTGCACATGATTGGCTAATTCCGGAATTCTACTGTAAGCCAATCAGGTTGTGGATTCACTTCTATCCTGCCAACCAATCATGCTGCTGCATTGTTCTAGGACCAATCAGACTGCTGCATTCTGAATCCTATTGTTCTAGGACCAATCAGACTGCTGCAGTTTGGATCCTATTCAACTCAGTACATAACATATGCATTGCAGCTAATGTCTTCTTCAAAACAGCAGAGGTGGGAGCGCTCTGGAGCCAGAGTAAGCGGTAACATATACACAGCCTCAGAATAAATCCTTTTGCCAAAGGATTAAAAAGGCAGGGGCATTACTGTGTAGAGGTCTCAAGCAGTTGAAAAACGATCTAGTTGAGAACATTTTGCTTCCTTCTTGCCTCCACATTGACCTCAAGCAACAAAGAGGAATGCATTTGAAGCTATTGCTAACACAAAGATGTGTTGGATTTCAAACAAATGCGAGACTAATCTTGCCTCTGGCAAGTGTTCAGAAATGGGAATTACTAGTTTCCCAACAGCTGTGTTAGTCTTCAAATTAATTATTACTAAGCAGACCGATCCTGTGCACATTTACTCAGAAGTAGACCCTGAGGTGTTCCTCTTCCTCCCACATAAAAGTACGCACAATTAATTAAGGAGTATCCCACCTCATGCAGTTTTATTGCTTGCAGGTTGATCACACAACACCAGTAACAAACAAACAAGGACCCCCCCCCCAAAAAAACCTAAAATGCAACAGCAACGTTAATTTTATGCACTGATGAGTTGAAGTAATGTGTCTTGCTACTGTAATGTGAGCGTTTTCTTTATAGGCTTCCTGGAAAAGGTGTGTTTTCATGAGGAATCTAAAAGAAAAGGGGGGGGGGAGAGGTAACTTCAATGTGTGGGGTATTCCTGGAGACAGGGCAATGCAAAACTGGCTGAAAGGGAGAATGAACCAAATAACATAAGGGAGTCCAAGAGACAAAGTGAAGGCCATGGGCAGTTTATCACAGAAAATGATGACACAGTGCTTTTTTTTGGGGGGGGGGGTACTCAAGGGTACGCAGTGCCACCACCTTTAAAAATAAAAAAAATCATCGGATGACAGTAAGACTGGAGGAGGAGACTGTAATGCAAGAAGGAACTGATTTAGAAATGGTTTTTGTGTGGAACAAGTTCTGGGTGACACCATCAGGGAAAGGAAGCTAAGAAGACCTGAATCATTTCAGTTTTGCATATAGTTTGGTAAAAGGTAAAGGTAAAGGGACCCCTGACCATTAGGTCCAGTCGTGACAGACTCTGGGGTTGCGGTGTTCATCTTGCTTTATTGGCCGAGGGAGCTGGCGTACAGCTTCCAGGTCATGTGGCCAGCATGCCTAAGCTGCTTCTGGCAAACCAGAGCAGCGTACGGAAACGCTGTTTACCTTCCCGCCAAAGTGGTACCTATTTATCTACTTGCACTTTGATGTGCTTTCAAACTGCTAGATGGGCAGGAGCTGGGACCGAACAAAGGGAGCTCACCCCGTCACGGGGATTCGAACTGCCAACCTTCTGACCAGCAAAGTCCTAGGCTCTGTGGTTTAACCCACAGCGCCACCCGTGTAGGAGCGCACTAATAAAGCACCCCCCTTCTAATCCAGTATCTGAGGCTCAGCTAAGATGAAATTGTTTTTAGAACATAGACCCAAAATGCTTTGTGAAGGGACATTTTTAAACGGGAGCCTCCTGAACTCATTATTAGTAGATGCATGAGGATAAGCGGAACGTAGAGCTCTACAGTGCCATAGTGGTACAAGCTGTGGAGTGGAGCCACTCCCTTGACACCAGAGACACCTCTGCTACTTTCTTGCATGGGAGTAGAACTGGGCTATGTGAATACTGGATTGGCTCCACTGGGCATTCACATAGCCCTTCTCCGACCCATCTCTATCCTGGTCAGGTCAGCCACAACAATGCCAGCGTTGGGAGGCTGGTTCTTCCACGCTATATTACCTGGGAAACTACAGCTAAGTTTGTACACACTTGATTCCAGTGGGGCTGTTCAGAACAAACAGCCTTTGCAGAGCGTTAGATTTTTGCATGTGTGTGTGAGAGAGTAAACAGGCCAAAAGTTGACAAAGGGAGTTTTCAGTGCGGCAGGGGATCACTGCCTTAAAGGAACAAGCTGGAGGTGTAAACCTTTGCCCCACTACAAGCCAGAAACTCACATAGGGAACATTATCATTCGAAAATATGCCTTTTATGCATTAGTCTAAAGTGAACAGTTAAGAATGGCAAATCTTCCATTCATGTACAAGTCACTCTAATTATGCAATTATACACTGCATACGCAACATACGTCGCACTAGTAACTGGTAGACGTGCTGGATCAGGCACAATGCCTGTCACACTGGAACAACACCATGGTAACAGATATCATTGGTAGATGAGAATGCCTTTAAAAAAAAACTTGTCTGCATGCACCCATGTCCTACAACCTTGGGTCCCCAGATGTTGTTGAAGTATGACCACCCTCAGCCACCATGACCAATGGTCTGAGATGACAGGAGTCCAAAAGCACCCTAAGGTTGGGGGAAGGCTGCCCAAGAACTTATTAGGTTTCAACCCTTTCCACTGGATTTTCTCTCAGGCTTGGAGAACCTCAGGCACAAGAGCTGAAAGGTCCTTCAGGTCCTTCTACCTAGCCCTCAGAACTGTCTCCTGAATGCAACCATCAGTGCTTTCGTCTGATTAAAATGTGCCTTTGAGCTCTAATAATGCCTCTGAGGGAAGTGTGAGTTTGTGTAGCAATTAGGCCACTGCAGGGAGGTATGATTAGCATATCTTGCTCCACCTACTTTTCCTCCTGGCCCTGCTCAACACTGACCTGCGACCTTCAGAAGGTTTTATAGATTTGTAGAGTTGGAAGGGTCATCAAGCTCAACCCCCTACAATTTAGGAATCTTTGGCCCAACATGGGGCTTGAACCCTTGACCTTGACTCTCATGCTCTACCAGCTGAGAATGCAGCCCTTGGGCTGAAAATGCCCCTCAGCTCTGCTCTAGAAGTTACAGTTTGGAGGGTGTGTGTGTTGCAATCTGACTTCAGTGTGCATGCAAATAAATGCATACGTGAGTGTCATGTCCTTCTACCTCATCCCCTCAATAAATGTCTGTATACACAGAATAAATGTTTATGGGGGGGTGTGACCCGCATCTGTTATATAGGAAGAACAGCTGAAACAATTGTGATATTGTGCTTTCCTTTTTTTTATAAAGCAAACAGCTATAGTCAGATTACTGTCAAGGAGGTGAAAGAGAATCTCCAACTATATAGAAGGGAATGGTCTAGCATTGGAGTGGTGAGAAGAGAAGCAACATGCAACACACACACACACACACACACACACACAAAATGTATGTGCTTCTATTCTCATCTGTGACATATAACAAGGATAAGAAGCTGCCCGCTGCAAGCTATACTTCCTGTGATGCATTTTGAGTGATTTTAGCATCATTCAGCTGCTAAAAAAAGAGTCCGGTATTGGAGAGAAAGGTTGCTGAAAGCATTACTCAATATTTACAGGGAAACATAAGTTGCCAAGTCATCATGAGTTACTGGCACGCACATTTGAGCCCAATCATTAGGAAAGCTATGTCCTTACGTGACTACAAAAAATGACATCATCATACTATTAGTTCTGCATGAACTACTTTCCAAGCACCTGTGATGTTGAAATTCACAGCCAGTTGTTCAGATGATGGGGTGCATGGGGGTCTAGGAGTGGAGTAGTACTTCTGGTAGAGGACATGATGTGCTCTTTCTGGGGTAGTTTGTCCCCCCTTGGTCCCGACTCTGCACTCAGCTCTCACCTGTGGCTCCTAGAAGCTGTTAGCATGGGAGAGTAGCCACACCCTGGAAAGAGCTTCACCTGGCCGGCTAAACCAGGTGAGGATAGCAGGGGATCTCAAACCCTCAGTGAGTCTGGGACTTCCCCTGCATGTGAAGACAGTCTCCAACAGCTTGAGCAGACAAAACCAATAGTGGGTCCACTGGTCAGGAAGATGATTGCTGTATTGTAGAGGGGAGTTAGTGGCAGATGGGGTTCAACCACCTCTGAAGGTAGCTAGGAGGAGAAGGAAAACTCTGATCCTAAACCTCCGCTACCTAGTGGGATATCTGTGGGAGAAGAAATGACTAAGGAGTAAGCCCTACACAAATCCAGAGTCCCTAAGATGGTTGGATGGCGCCTTGAACGCTTCCTTCCAGCAACTCCTGTAGCCAAGCTGGTTCCCAACACATTGCTCTGCTTTCCTTTGGGCCACATCAGTGAGGCCAAGAGGTGGGGTCTTGTCATCTGGACAGCCCAGGACCTCCATACACAATGCCCAGGCTTGCGCCCTGGAGAGATCACTTCAGAGCTGCTAACGCACCAGTTTGACTTCACCCCTGGAGGCACACTCCATTGTCTATTGAGACAGATAGAAACCAATCCGAAATGCTCAGATGATGATAAAAAACGTGACTTCCCACAATAATTTATATGCATAAGCATACTATACCATTCACAGAAGACTGTCATATGGAAGAGATACTATCGCCCTGTTCTCTCTTTTGTTGTTATTGCTGGTAAAAACATTGTGTATATAGGTATTAGGGGAACTCTACAAGAAGATGGGAGTAAGATCAATTCAAAGCTTTTAATTCAGCTATAGGTAAAGGGACCCCTGACCATTAGGTCCAGTCGTGACCGACTCTGGGGTTGCGGCGCTCATCTTGCTTTATCGGCCGTGGTAGCCGGCGTACAGCTTCTGGGTCATGTGGCCAGCATGACTAAGCCGCTTCTGGCAAACCAGAGCAGAGCACGGAAACACCATTTACCTTCCCGCTGGAGCGGTAGCTATTTATCTACTTGCACTTTGACATGCTTTCGAACTGCTAGGTTGGTAGGAGCAGGGACCGAGCAACGGGAGCTCACCCCGTCACGGGGATTCGAACTGCTGACCTTCTGATCGGCAAGTCCTAGGCTCTGTGGTTTAACCCACAGCACCACCTGTGTCCCTAAATTCAGCTATATCTAGTATCTATTCTGGGAAATTGTCCATTGGTCCACTGTGCACTTGGACACCTCTTAAGATATCATAATCATTTTTGCTAGTAATTAATGTTTTAGGAAGGTCCTAAAATCTATAACGCTGTGTGCGCAAAAGCCTCTGTTCACGTGATGTATTAACACGTATGCAACTTGCTTTTATGTGTGTGCATTATTCCACCTTCACATGGGACTTCTTCATCAATGTGAGGGAGGGTGTGGTGAAGAGAGGCTGAAAAAGGAGTCATAAAGCTTTCCATGGAGAAGCTGTGGCTTTTCACTACAGAAACAAACCCACACCTCTTCCCTCCTAAGAGCTGCAAAGAACAAACAAGCAAAAAACCCAACTGACTGCAAAGCTGGTTATACAGGCTTAAATACCTTTGTTGCTGCTGCAGCTAGACAGCCTTCTACTTCCCTTTCCCTCCATTTGCCTGATTAGAAATATCTTTGCCACAACATGCAAATAATCAGTATTGCCTGTTTCAAAAGGTTACGTGTCACTCAGGTCCTCTAAGTCTAAGCATGCATGCAAGGCCTATGGAGATGAAGAGGACTGGCTTTGCATCAACATGTTTACTCTTGCATTTTTAAACATACAGATTGCTGCTGCAGTCTAAGGCCAGTCTTCAAGAAGTCAGGCAACTGTTTGCCTTGCTTTTAGTCAAAGATTGGGAAGTACACCCAAAGATCTTACAGATCTTCTATTAGGCAAATCTTATTCCAAGTACCGGCACTAGCTACCCCAAATGAGATTCATTTACAGATGCTGCAATATGCGAACAGCAAATGAAAGTGAGCAGCCGAGAATGTTTATGTGAGCAAGCATTGCATTGTCTCCTCATGACAAGGTAGTATAAGTGCAATTAGATTTCTTTATAAAATTTGTAATAAATTTACCCACGTTATGACTCACCAAAATATTTGCATGATGCCAGAATTCATCCTATGGTTGAAAACGCAGGAAATTTTTCTAGAGCAGGGATGGAGCCACAATTAGGGAGCCACTATAAAAGTCCATTTTGTTATTTTGTTTCTTAAGAAGGGTGTTTGTGAAGGGCTATGGATTGCTAAGATATTTTTGCATGTGTGTACAAACTGACTGCCTTGTGAGAAAGAAATTTCTCTCCAGTGAGCCATCAATGTGACTCTTAGCACCTCCATCTGTCTGCTTAATTTCTCTATGCTCTTATTTCTCTGTATCCCAAACTGTGCATTGCAGTGTATTACCATTATTGGGTTTGGACTGTACACAGAACAATTTAAGTCTGAACCTTTTTCTGTCTCTCTCTCTCCCTCCTCCATCCCTGCTCTAACAAATGATCCGTGTTGTCAATTCTGCTGTGTCAGCTTCCTGATCAGCAGGAAGATAGAAAACTCATATGGGTAAATTGTGTAACCATTCAAGAAGATAGTTTTACCTTAAAAAAAAAAAAAAAGCTTAGTTGCAGGGAGTTTTAATTTCTTTGAAGCAATGTAAACACTACTTTTTAATCCGCTTGTCATCACTTCATTGAAAGTTGTTGAGGACTAATGGCTTGCTGCCAAGAAGAAAAAGAAAAAGCTTACATAAGGCAAATACAATGCAATTGTTACTTTGTAGGTAGTAACTATTTTGGGGCACCATTGCAAAGCTGCTCTGTAAACATGAAACTGCATTTTCCTGGACATTTGACTACATTTAACATTATACAGTCGTACCTTGGTTGATGAACGCCTTGCGACTTGAACGTTTTGGCTCCCAAGCACCGCAAACCTGGAAGTGAGTGATCCAATTCACAAACGTTCTTTGGAACCCAAACATCCAATGCAGCTTCCTGCAGCCAATAGGAAGCCATGCCTTGGTTTCCAAACATTTTGGAAGTCGAACGGATTCCGTTCCAACTTCCGAGGTAGTCTTAAAATATGGAGATATCTTAAGTGTTATGACCCATCCTAGGACTACCAATGAACAGCTGAATGAAAGACCCAAGGGCTGCCAGCTTAAAGCTCAAGGACAGAAGCATTTGACCCACTTTGTAAATTACAGAAGCCAAAGCCTGTTCCTGCACTAAAACACATTTCCCCACCTTCTGCAAACATTTTTAATTGATTGCAAATAATGTCCCCCTGTTTATCTTCAATGTTTTAAACGTAGCCGCTCAACTCACTATTTTAACAAGCGCTTAGGAGTGGCAATTTAGAAAGCAGGTGCGCTACCATAACCTCATACCACATTTAAGTAGGGCATCAGGTACGAGTCATCATTATTTCTTCAAATAGCAAACTTGCTGGCCGCACTGCAGTGAATGGAGATACCTTAGTATTATTGTTTATATACTCCAGCTTTATTCTCCAAGGAGCGTAAAGTAGCATAAATAGTCCCCCCCTCCTCATATAATCCCCACAAAACGACCCTGTGAGGTAGGTCAGGCTGACTGCCAACCTGAAAGTACAGAACAATAATTAAATTGTTTTATTTAACGTACAGAAAGGGGCGCCATTCTTTCACCCTAGTTTTCAAGTAATGAAAGACTATATTTTTTGCTCTATAAGACTCACTTTTTCCCTCCTAAAAAGTAAGGGGAAATGTGTGTGCGTCTTATGGAGTGAATGCAGGCTTCGCAGCTATCCCAGAAGCCAGAACAGCAAGAGGGATTGCTGCTTTCACTGCGCAGCGATCCCTCTTGCTGTTCTGGCTTCTGAGATTCAGAATATTTTTTTTCTTGTTTTCCTCCTCCAAAAACTAGGTGCGTCTTGTGGTCTGGTGCGGCTTATAGAGCGAAAAATACGGTATATAGTTCTTCCATCTCCCTGCCCTGCCACAAGTAGAAAGGAAAGCTGCATGATGCCTCTAGTTGGTAGAGTTATTCATTGGGAATTGCATGCATTTTTTGCATCTCTTCATTATTCCACCTTTTATCTACATAGCCCTGTTCTATGACTCATCACTTCCTTTTGATGACTCATCACTTTCTGTTGATTCTTATCTTAGGACATGGGTTGCTGAACAGGTATAAAATTGTGTGTGTATATGTGTGTGCACATACGTATAGAATACAACTTCAAGCAGAGAGGCAGATGCTGCAATGGGAGGTGCTAAACCCTTTCCTAGCCCTGTCACCACAACACCTTCCCGAATCTGAGCTCATTTCCAGTCTCCAAGCCCAGCCGGGGGGGGGGGGGAGCAGCTGGCTGAGAAAAGTTCCACTAGCCCCTCTAGTTTGCTCTTCTTCCACTTGAAATGACTACTCCCCACATTTTAGGTCTGTATGGTGCATTTTGTGCCTTAAGCCTAAACATCTATCCTGCATTTAACAAATGAGACAAATCAGTCCAATAGTTACTTTTTTTCTTTAAATTTTTTTTTTTGGAATGGTGTGATAGCTATCTGACAACATTTGAGGTGTTTAAACAGCTTGTGCTATCGTGAAGTTTCCCCTCTTTTGTTATACAGCAACCAAACCATTATATGATATGCAGGAGAAGTTTGAAACCATAAACTGAATTATAGGTACACAAAAGGCTCCACTGTAAGCACACACCTTAGCAACCACACTGCTCACAAATACTTATATTCATCCAGTATGAAAGCAGCTTTATCATGCGATATGCTACATTTCGTTTATCCTGTGGAATTAGATAGACGGGACTACAGTGTCAACAGACCTATCCTTACAGGTTTGTTCACCTGACACTCCCAATTAAGAACCTCCCCTCCCTACCCCACCCCCCAAAATTGTCAGTATAACCTTCTCTTTAGAAAGAGCTCCCTTCAAAATGGTGGTGTATGGCATCTCACGTTATAGACCAGCAATTTAACACAGAGATACGCTGCACACTGTATGACCATGATGCAGTCCCTTTTATGGATATTTGTTCTTTATTAGTTTTCTTAAAAGCATGGGTTTTTTAGCAGCAACTCTTGGTAAAAACCAAAAATCTTCAAAGTGTTTAGCAATACTGTATCCAAGATAGTGTCCCACTAAAAAAACAACACTCCGGTTTCAAGGAATGGTTCATAGGAATGAAAAAAAGCTATAGAGAAACAGACCAAAAAAAAGCCAAGACTGAGGTGATAATACTATTTTCAATTCTGAAAAACCTAATTCCTGCTTCAATGCATGATTGAATATATTTAGGTGGGAAAAGCAGTCTCTTTACAGTTTACATATGGAAACCACACCCAAGAATGGATTTAAAGGGGGAAACCATATTAAAGCATCATGGATTTCCTCTTTAAAATGTGCACTATGAACTACAGTCGTACCTTGGTTTCTGAACAGCTAAGTTCTTGAATGTTTTGGCTCCCGAACGCCGCAAACCCAGACGTGACTATTCCGGTTTGCAAACTATTTTTGGAAGCCGAACGTCAGACGGGGCTTCTGATTGGCTGCAGGAGCTTCCTGTAGCTAATCAGAAGCCATGCTTTGGCTTCCAAATATTTTGGAAGTCGAACAGATTCCCAGAATGGATTCCATTCGACTTCCAAGGTACGAATGTGCTCTCTCTGGCTGAGTAATTTTGTTCTTTTTGAAACTGAACTCAAAGCAGTGACCCCCTTCTCTTCAATGTTATTATTATAGAATACCTGAATGCCCATCACAGATTGGCATCTGCCCAATTGGCAAACGTACCACCCCTCTTTTTGCAGCCACAGAACCACATTATTGCTGGGCAAAAGCTACCAAAACAAAACACAAAAAAGACTGAATTATGAAAATAGATTAAGCAGCACTGGTATTCTCCTATTGATTTACAATTTGGGGGTTGTGCGCAATTAGGTCATACCCATTAAAATCAGTAATTAGTAAAGTCCATTATTTCAGTGGACTATTTTGAGTATAACTTAACTAGATGCAACCTTTTATGCAAGGTCTCCAAAATACTTGGCAAAAACCAATTATTTTTGTAAAACATAACCATGAAAACCACCTGGAATCTTATATAAGAGATGTTTGTACTTAGGAGATGTTTGTACATAAGAGACTGTATTCACAAGTGAATATTCCAGTGAAGCAGCAATTGAGATCCACGATAACTTCCAAACTATTAACATTAAATAACTGGCATAGCTATGAAGTAAACTGTATGCCAAATACCATGTGGTTACACCTAGATCATTCTTGATCCTAAAAAAGGCAGCCTTTTCCCCAGAAACAGCTTCAGAGGTTTGTTTGAATGTTTTGAGATGTCCTGTATCTTTGTTTTTGTAATTTTGTTTTTGAATTTGAGAAACCAGTTTATGAAGTTCTTTTTTTAAAGTGTGATGGTACATCTTCCTAAAAAGTAGCATAAGCAAAAGAGCTACATTTTATCAAACACTTCCACACACAAAAAACGCTTCCTCTACTTTGTCCCCTTTATATACAGATCACCTTCAGTAGTATTTTTTGGCATGTCGCATACTTCGGAAAAGTGACAATTTTGGAGGGCTTCATTATAGTGGTTTTTCAGGTCGGTGTACAAAGCAACGGTTTCTCCCGTGTGTGGAAATTCCAGCAGCTTCTCGTTGAGCAGTATCTGGATCTTGTACTCTTCCTTTGGAGTTGTGGCTTGATCACAGTGATAAAGCACAAACAACAGGTTTGCGGCATAAGGGACGATGCGGCCACTACGAAATTTTCGATGCATCTGCCTGTGGTAGTTGTTAGCTTTAAGAGGCTCTTCGTCTTTGAAGTAGCCCATGAGAGCAAGGAGAGGTTGAAGGGTTTCTGCATGTCCAAACTGGAGGATCACGGGAGAGGAAATAGGCTTCGAACTAGAAAGTGCAAAAGCAAAAGATGGTTAGTCAGATGAATCTAAGGGTGGATCTACACATTCGGGGAAAAGCACGCTATAAATAAGTCAGAAATCAAATCATCATAACCAAAGAAAAAGAAACGCTATGGAAAATCACATAATATTTTTTTTTACTCTCCAGCACCATCTGGTGTTGCATTTTTATAACGCATTCAAAACACTGTTTTTTGACTAATGTAGCTGAGTCCCAAGCAGTGTGGCACAACTACTGTATAGTTACAAGAATTAGCCAACTATGCTACTGTAAAAGAGTTGTTTTACTTTTGGTGGTCTGAACCGTAGTAATGGCATCTGACAGCTAAAAAACACTTGGTCAAGAAATCATTTTTTAAAAAAATATGTTATTCTTTTAAAAAGAACTAGAAGATTACAAAATTCAATCTCATTCCTGGTTAGAGATGGCCTGCAGTTACAGCTGAGATCATGTGGTTATTGGGGTGCAGTGGAAGAGAGCAATTCTCTAAAGAGAATGAATGGCAAAGCAGAGAATGTGCAACTCACAACTCATCTACGGATGATGCACAAGAAGCGCTCACTCTGTAGTGATTTTTTTTGCACACGAATGGTGACTACTTCATTCATCCTATCATCCAGGCACAGTGTCACAGTTTATCTTAGATTAGTTTCTCTCCACTGCTACCCACCTGTTTAGAACGGCCATGTTATGGACCTTTCTCCCTGTACAACATACTAAAAAGCCAACTGTTCCTCTCTGTCCTTGTGGCTACAACTCTGGTTCATGTAAGCCCTCTGGCTTCTTCCTCTTTCACATCTTAGTCCTCTCTCGTCTATCGAGAAACCAAAACCAAAATTATTCTCATTTCTCACTGATCTGACCACATCATTTGTTTCCTTCCCTGACTTCCCATGATCTTTCAATAGAAAGCCTGGCCTTCAAGACCTCTCTCTGCCCCTGCTCAACCTATATTTTGACTCCTATTTCTCATTTTATCTCTGCCCATGATCTCCACTCCTCCACCTTGACAGTCAACTGACCAAATGCCTGTTTCATTTCAGATTGTAAGTTCCTACAGCGTCTATGTTGCTTATGTAACTCTAATATACCGCGGTGATGGTACAATATAAAAAAGTAATGCAAAAGCAGCTGTCTAGTTTCTTCTCCCCAAAACTATTATCAACACTACTATTTATAGTTAATATATTTTTTAGAAAATTTAAAGGTCCGAGATCCCATGTTACTCATAAATTGCTTTCTGTTTAGTAAACTATCACAGCAAACAGATCTTTGTTCTTTTTCTTTAGGCAAAAGGTGATGTTTGGCATTTTCATCTGTTGGCTGCCAGCTTAGAAGCCTCACCCACAAATGAAGGCAGTGTCTGACTGGTTTAGAAAGAAGGCGTTTCTCTCAAGCATGAACTCAGGAGTTTAATGCCTAATGAGATAGTCCACTGTATCCAAAATTCTCTTCTGACCAAACTGTGAGAGGCAGTGGAAGACAGGAGTGCCTGGCGTGCTCTGGTCCATGGGGTCACAAAGAGTCGGACACGACTAAACAACAACAACATCCAAAATTCTCTAGCTTGTGTAATAAGAGTTTGGGAGTAACGTACAAACCCATTCAGTAAAGAGATATCAGAAAACAATCAAATCTGAATTTACATGCTGGCATTTTAAAGTTTTATTTCTCTTTCAAAGAATCAGAAGTGGGTATCCCAAAGTCAATTCAGCACACAGAATACCTTGCCACCAAGCTGTCAAGATGTGTTCAGAAACCCTAAAACCTATCCCTCGCTGTTGGGTGAGCTGCTGCAAGTCACAATACATAACACAGGGCTGGATCGGCCTTGGTCAATCTGGCACTCTCCAGATCAGGCTTCCTCAAACTCAGCCCTCCAGATGATTTTGTTCTACAACTCCCATGATCCCTAGCTAGCAGGACCAGTGGTCAGGGATGATGGGAATTGTAGTCTCAAAACATCTGGAGGGCTGAGTTTGAGGAAGCCTGCTTCAGATGTTTTGGACTTCAAATACCACCAGTCCCAGTCTAGACTCTACAGCAGAGATGGGTAACCTCCGGTCTACAAGTCTAGTCAGGCCCAGCATGGGTTCCAGTTTAGTCTATGAGACCATTTTCCCCAAGCCACACCAACCTGCCCGACACCTGATATTATCTGCGATGTTAAGTGTGGAGCAAGTAGAGACGTGTTTGCCAACAATTAGGAGCCTTAGAGAGCACTCTCTATTGTTCCTTGACAAAGCAAGGCTTGCTGTCAGTGCAAATCAGCAAGTCTGCAGGCATCGGAGTTCCCATTGGACCCCATCTACCTGTCACAATGGCCCATGAGAGGAGGTGGGAGCTTTCAATATGGCCCCAGGAAAAGATTCCCCACCCTCTAGAGCAGTGTTCTTCAACCTTGGATCCATCCAGTTAGCCAGTGGTCAGGGATGTTGTCGTGGTCCAACGTTACCTGGGAACTGAAGGTTGAGGAACACTGTTCTCAAAGATGGACAGATGGTATGACTCAGAAGAAGGAAGGTGTATATACCCATAACCAGAGTACATAATCTCAACTTCAATCATTGTTAAAGGACTCCTGTTACTCCTTCTGTTGACTACCAAATGCCTTTTGAAATGATATAATAACTAGAAGCTACCCTCTCATTTCTAAGCTGCAATGAAGAAGAAAGCTCAGTGTAAAACTCAATTCCAGGCAGCATGTTGGGAGTTGTAGCCCTTGTAGCCCTAGAGCATTTGAAGGACACTGTATTGGCAAAGGCTGAATCTGATGAAATAACACTGGAGCCATCTGACTATAGTGGTAGTGTCTTCAGTTCTTGCTCTGCTTCTCCCTGCCCTTCTGAAAAGTATCTGGCAGTGTAAACCTGTGCATGTCTTACTCATGCACATGCCTTACTGCGTTCAGTTATGCTTGTAAAGCAGTACCACGCAGGAAGACAAAAAATAGGCAGAAATTGGCACCAAGCTTATAAGGCAACGGTGACAGAACTCGGCACTCACAGCTCAACACTGAATTCTCAAACCAACCCTAATGCTGCCCTACCTGCCCCCTGTTGGCCCGATGACAACCAAACAGCTCTGATCTGTGTACTGTTCTCTGTAAAGAAGAGAATGCAATGCATTATCTCTATTCGAACATCAGCTGCCAGCTGATAGCGTCACAAAGGTCACTGGGTTTGCAGGTATAGTTGGACTAGATGAACCCTGGGATCCCTTCCAACTCTGCAATTCCAAGATTCCAACTATGAGGACTATAGCACGCAAGAGGACTAAAAACATGGCCGTGCCTTTGTAAAAATAAACGGAATCCACAACAGAAACGCAACCATTCACTTCAAAGGGCTTTGAAATGTTCAGTGTGTGTTGTTCAGAAGCTGAGGCTGTGGCTACAGTCCACCAAGTGGAGTCTTAAGTTCCGACAGGAATCAAATGAGAGAAGTTGTTCCTCAACCTCAGGATGGAGTTTTAAAAGTCACTGCGGTTGGGACAAGTCAATTTCTCCCCTAAACTGTTTAGAGCTCTTAAAAATCTTTACAAGGTTATATAATTAAACATTCCATAAAGCCACTCCAAACAAAGCTAATCCCTAAACACACTAAGATTAATACACACAGAAGCATATCTCATATAGGGTCAATAATAAGGCTGTCTTCTGATGTCAAATAGTGATCCCTCCCAGTCACTGAAGAGAATCTTTCTCTCTCTCTTTCTTTCTTTTCTCTCTCTCTCTCTCTCTCTCTCTCTCTCTCTCTCTCTCTCTCTCTCACACACACACACACACACACACACACACACACACACACCTCCACTGATTCAGATAAACCCTTGGTCATAAGGTATTAAGGAATCACAATGCTGATTAACCCAATTGGACTTCTGAACATTTAAAAGTTGTGTAAAAGAAGATTTAAGCAGGTGAAGTGTCTCTTATCCATGCATAGGATAGGCTGCACCTGCTGAAATTCCTTCCTCAGTTAGAAAACACAGAGGCAGTGCTTTCCTTTGCATATGGTCACTCTATTAAGGCAGGTGTTAACCGTATAATAAACATAACATATACAAATTTAAATTCTAAGGGGGGGGGAACAATTTACGAAGTGAGGAGGAAGAAACTATGAAGCAACTATCCATCTGTCTTGGATGCTTTGCTTGAGATTCCTGCATTGCAGGGGGCTAGACTAGATGACCCTTGGGGTCCCTTCCAACTCTACAATTGTATGTTTCTATGTAGCTTAGTCCAGGCATAGGCAAACTCAGCCCTCCAGATGTTTTGGGACTACAACTCCCATCATCCCTGACCACTGGTCCTGTTAGATAAGGATGGTGGGAGTTTGCCTATGCCTGGCTTAGTCAAATGTCTGGTCATATATGTGTGTGTGTGTGTGTGTGTGTGAATGATACTGAAGGGAATTGTGGAATAGGACATATCTAGAGATGGGCACTTCTCAAAATGTTACCTTCACATGGAAGAAAATTAAGTTCAACCCCAAATTTATTATAAAGACTTCCAATGATTTCACAGTGTTTTTTAAACATTAATTCATGTTGTGGGAAAGAACTGTTTGCCTCTTGGTACAAGTAATGCTGATTAAATACTCTACTATTCCATACTAAGAGTACATTTTAATAGAAAAATTATAGATAAAAAAGTGGCTTGTTATTTTGAGCCAGGTATGAGAATGCTTATTTTACATTAGCTCTGCATACGTTATGTCATCTAGCTGCAGCTTTAATTGGGGATTAGTGGCTGGAAGTTAAACTTATCTACTCGATTCTAGGTGTCACATACGGCAAGTCACTTTGTCTCCCCGTGTCTCAACTCACCCTCCATAGAAGGCAACAGCTGCCCTCTGCTCCCTTGTCAGGATAAACTATTATCAGTATTCAGAAAAAGCTGGTAGGTGAAAGAGGCAATTAGGTACTTTAGTTTACTAAGCTTAGTTAAGAGAAACCTATTCAAAATTTAGATTAGCATCTTCTGTTTATACTGCCATCAACTGTTAGGAAAAGGAACAGCACCGTTTCACAGAGCTCCTAATTATATCACATCTAGACACGATGCAGGCAATTCATAACTGGGATCTCCTGCCGCTTTTTGTTGTTTAACAATCAGCTGCCTACAGACTGCCACTATTTTTCAGGAGGGATTCAATAGCTTATGGATATTTAGGTCTGCATGATTTAAAGCACTCTGGTGCAACAAATCCATTTTTTAAAAATTAAAAATGACTTATTGCAGTAAGGAAAGTGACAGGGAAGGGCCCTAAAAACTGGGATGTTTGATGGGAAGTCATATAGCCTTTCTGCAAACGAATCAAAACAAATGCTCATTAAAGAATGGACACCATATGTTCTCCACTCATGTTAGAATATAAAAAGTTATAGTCATGTGTTTGATATCCAGGCATCCGGAAACAAACTGAAGGGAGGTTTTGCCACAGATCCAAACTGAAGTGGGAAATCAGTCTTAAGTGGGCTGCAAGCCAAATAAAAGACCTGCTCATACACCTAACTGTGACCATAGCGGTTCAATTGAATTTAAATGCAATAATAATAATAATAATAATAATAATAAAATAATAATAATAATAATAATAATAATAATAATAATAATAATAATAATATAATAATAATAATAATAATAATAATAATAATAATAATAATAATAATATATTTTATTTATACCCCGCCCTCCCTGGCTAGAGCCAGGCTCAGGGCAGCTAACACCAGTAAAATTACAACAAAAACATAATAGGAAAAAGAAAAAGAAAAAAAACCAATTTAAAATACAAGTTAAAATATAATTTAAAATGCAGCTTCATTTTAAAAGTAGCCCATAGATCAAAACCATAAGGGAAGAGAAACATAAGGGTCAGACTGAGTCCAAACGGAACAGCTGTCTTGCAGGCCCTGCGGAAAGATGTCAAATCCTGCAGGGCCCTGGTCTCTTGTGACAGAGCGTTCCACCAAGTTGGGGCCAGTACTGAAAAGGCCCTGGCCCTAGTTGAGATCAATCTAACCATCTTGCGACTTGGGACCTCCAAAGTGTTGTCATTTGTGGACCTTAAGGTCCTCCGTGGGGCATGCTAGGAGAGGCGGTCCTGTAGAAGACACTTCTCTCAATAAATCATCCTCTTGTTTTGTAAGCATCTATATCTGACATAAAGGACTTTTTCTAGGCCGTCCCCTCCTCCCTAGGCCACTTTCCCTGCTCTGTGGCCTCAAGTGCTTTTGGCTGGCTAGAATGAGTCCTTGAACTGCGATGCTTTGGGCTTTCCTGACTGTAGGAAGAGGCAGGGGTCTAGAAAAACTAGCCTACTGTACATTCAAACATTCAAACTTGTTGCTCTGCCTCTTCTTGTCCCTGGAACATAGACCAGAAGGGAATGCAACTCTTGGGCTGAAAAAGGTTCTCCAACCCAGTGTCACATTCCTTGTCCCCTTCTTCCACCACCTGCTACACCAGAGCTTTTCAAATTGCACGTCGCACCACATTAGTGTGTTAGCTGCAGTGTGTGGGTGTGTCATGTGAACGCTCCCTGCACTCCTCCTGGGGCTGGGAAGGGGTTAGTTTAACCTCTGGTTAGCTGGTAAAACTGAATTACTGTGCAGCAAAATGATGCATGTCTAAAAAGTGTGTCACCAACATGAAAAGTTTGGAAAGCTCTGTGCCACACGCACACATTTTGGTCTTTTAAAACATAAAACATAAAAAGAATGCTTACATATATTGATCGTTCCACAAATAGCAGCTGTGGCACATTCAAGAAGGTGGAACCATTTTAGTGGCACCTAGAATGGGACCACGAAACAGAGTATGTGTTTTCCCACCACCACCACCAATTTTTTACCTTTTACTCTCTGTAACAGCCTGGTCCAAATGTTTGAAGATATCCTGCATAAGAATGCAGCTGGAGCGGCTGTTGATAGGATACCCATAAGCTCTCTTCCAGTACTGCTTCAGATCATTCAGATATTCAAGTACCTGGTATCATACACATTTAAAAGTTGTTACAAAGAAGGATTATTTTACACGCAACAATATATTTTAGTAAATTACAGGCAGGCCATTCCAATGCACACAAACTTTCATATAACTATTGGTACCTAACCCATCAATATAGATAGATATCCCGTTTTCCACCTCAGGCAATGGGTTCTTTCCTCTTCCCTCCCTACCACCATTGCAATCAGGAGCAAATGCTTTGGCAGAGACCTGCCTTTATAACACTGTAGTTGCAGCCTCCCAGGGGCAAGCCAGGAACAGCAAACGGGAATGAGCACTGAATTCTACAATTTAATAGGAATATGAGTGAAAAGGTAGGCAAAGGATTGTTTCCTGCACAGGAGTGAAGTCAATAGGTGCAGCTAATGCTAAAGACATTGGTTATGAGCCTTGCTAAAAGCAGACACTACTTTTAGGAATTTAGTGTTCCTTAGAAAGAGACTGAATATAGCCAATATATATGCATCTGTTATCCTAGGTGTCTACACGCAGATGCTCAGGGTGACAGGCTGGAAGGTTGGGCAGAGTAGGAGAGGGTATCTAACGAGAGCAGGAATGTTAAATGACACTCCCCAAGATCAAACCGTGGTAGTATCATTTGTGCTAGCACTTGTCCTGCCGCAGCAGGTTGTTTTGGTCAAATTAAATCATGTTAAGTGAGTGCCAGATTTCAGCTCATGGTTAGAATTCAAGTTTTCCTCATGGTAGACCACTGAAATTAATGGACTTAGCTGAGTAATGCTGATTAATTTCAGCAGCTCTAGGTAAAGGTAAAGGGACCCTTGACCATTAGGTCCAGTCGCGGATGACTCTGGGGTTGTGGCGCTCATCTCGCTTTATTGGCCAAGGGAGCTGGCGTACAGCTTCTGGGTCATGTGGCCAGCATGACTAAGCCACTTCTGGCGAACCAGAGCAGCGCAAGGAAACGCCGTTTACCTTCCTGCCAGAGCGGTACCTATTTATCTACTTGCACTTTGATGTGCTTTTGAACTGCTAGGTTGGCAGGAGCAGGGACCGAGCAATGGGAGCTCACCCCATCAAGGGGATTTGAACCACCAACCTTCTGATCGGTAAGCCCTAGGTCTGTGGTTTAACCCACAGTGCCACCCGCAGCACTTTCAGAGGCTCTACTCTTGAGTAAAAACTTGGTTGAATACTACCCGCTACGTCCTATATAATTCTGTGAGACCGAATAACAGTTTTTTTCACAATACACTGAAACATTCAATTCTCCACTTCTTTAGTTAAGGGGGTTGCAGACGTATACACAGTACCTACCTTGGCATCTTCTTCACTGAAGAGCGAACACCAGGGGGAGCTAATGTTTTTTATGGCCAGCTCAAATGAGCAAGTGAAAAATGCCACCTGAACCAAATCTGTTGTAAAGAAAAGCAACAGTTAGCAACACACCGACAGTACATCAGGTAGGATGCCGCAAGCCATCAATGAAATGTTTACGCAGAAAGGGCAACACACAAGGACCACGTCAGTGGTGAACAAAATGCCCCTTTACATGCAATAAAAAGAGATACAATCTGGGAACCAAGTCCTGTGTATAGAACAAGGCTAGGGAACCCTTTGTATGCTGAGAGTCGTATTTCCTCAGGGATAACATCTTGGGAAATGGATAACAAGCGTGGGCAAGGTCATGATTTTCTCTCACTTCTGAACTCCTATCCTCTGTACATCAATTAGGCTTTGAAACAAAAGCTTCCATTGGCAACAACAGAAGCTTTTTTCTAGTCTAATTACTGTGTCAAGGAGGGGCAAAGAGGGATGAGACAGAATGGATCCAAAGGCACCAGGAGCTAGACCTAGCCTGCAGGCAAGAAATTCCCCTATCCCTGGCACAAACAGAGGGGTGACGTGCAAGAACTATGCTTGCAATTCCACAAATGGGTCCGTAGTCTTCTGCATCCCTGGAATCAATACATATAATACACTACAAACTATAAGCAAAAAGAAATGAGCTAGTGAATGTGGGATTTTTATGTACAGTATTTCAAGAATGTTTTTAACATATATAAACACGGAATACATGGTGGGTATTAAATATTTGCAGTGGAATTATTTGATTAGATTCGTATGAACAAGAACACATCAGTGCCTGGAGTGTTTTATGCATGCAAGTGCTTCTGAAAATATTCACAAACTTGTTCAAAAACTCAACTTAATTAAAATTGCAAACTGTATAAATATAAGCCTCGTTGTTAAGGCTGTTAGGTGAAACTTAACATGTTAACCTTTCTACCATTGAAAGAATCATAATCATATATTCTGTAAAAAAACCAACATATAAGTGAATACGTATACTCAGACAACATCTTACTACCTGCTCTTGTTTCAATCACTTTTAGCAGGGTTATGATTAAAGTAACTAGAAATCATTGTTGCATGTACACTACAGGAAACACAATATTCTTTAGTTAGTTCAGATGGTCAAGTGAAAAAGGACACCAGAACCCAATCTGTAGAAAAGGCAAGTGACAAATGAAACTGTCAAAACTGCATCTATGCACATTTAGTAACAGGATAATGCTTAGTTACACTCCGTAACAAGAGAGAGATGTTTCAGAAGTTGGAGTTACGGAAGTGTCAATACTGTATCATATGACATTGACCTTCTTTACTACATTTATATCTGCATATCTTAGAGCTCCTCCTCCATCAATTATGACTCAAAATCCCTTGCCTAATGAATTCAAGAGTGAGACAGAAAGGACTTTTTATGCTGCTAGAAAACTTGAATCGATGCACCTGCCTTTATCTATCACAAAGAAAAACAGGATAGAGTTGTTTGCAGTGGCTCTGGGGAGTAGTGAACTGTAATAATGATACTACCTATGTTCATCTGATAAAAGTATGTCTTTCCCCCACTTTTTGTGTTTGATTGGTGCTTAGTGATGTTCTGTTGTATTTTAAATGGAATGTTAACCACCTGAAACGGTTGATAGGAAGGATAAAACACGGTAGAATGAAATAATACTTCCTGATTCAGTAAAAGTAGACCCATAATGCAAATAATTAATGCAAATGCACATCCAGATGCCCATTTCACTGTTCATCTGTGTCCCACTAAACTGGGTGCATGTGGGTTTTTAGTGCAAACCGGAATACCTAATGCCATCTGGATTCACAAAGTTATGTGGAATATCTATCACCAGTGTTTATCTTCTAAAAATATGTTTAGGGGTACTCTCATTTTCCTACTCATATTGAAATACTGTCCCTCAATAAGGCCAAACTTAGATTCACAAAATGTTTAGGGGTATGCGTACCCCTGAGTCCCCCACAGAAAAAAAGCACTATCACCATCTGGATCCATAAAGTTTGTACGACAACAGCAAGATGAGGTCCTCTCTTTTCTCATGAAAATACTTTCTTCCTGGTAAAATCTAATAAAGTTAGCCTGTGGCCCAGGAAGGGGGGAAAGGTTGCCACAAAGAACTTGTACACGATACAGTGGTGCCCCGCAAGACGAATGCCTCGCAAGACGAAAAACCCGCTAGACGAAAGGGTTTTCCGTTTTTGAGCTGCTTCGCAAGACGATTTTCCCTATGGGCTTGCTTTGCAAGACGAAAACGTCTTGCAAGTGTTCCGATTTTTTTTCGCTTTCCCCCCCTTTTTCTAAGCCGCTAAGCTGCTAAGCCTTTTAGCCGCTAATCCTTTAATAGCCGCTAAACCGCTAATAGCGCTAATCCGCTAAGCGGGTTGCTTCGCAAGACGAAAAAACCGCTAGACGAAGAGACTCGCGGAACGGATTAATTTCGTCTTGCGAGGCACCACTGTAGTTGGTTTCTCATGCTTCTTAAGTGTTTGACCACAAGCCAAAACACTCCCTTTAGGCAGCCCCAAACATCTGCATGTACCCAGGAGACACAGACTTACAAAGAAAACCATCCACAAACATCCTTCCTCTATGCTTCACCACCAGCTGTTCTTTAAACAACTCTGGCAGCAGTCAGTTGTGGGTAGATATCAGCTGGGCACAGAGAACTAGTTGTACATTTCTTCTAGGTATAATTTTGGAAAAGTTGCAGCTCTTGTGGTAGATAGTTTTAGTTGCTTGCTCTTTCTACAGAGGTTCTTGAAAGGGTGCCGACACCAGTAGCTTGTGCCACACACCAAAATAAAGTTTATTAAAAGACAATGTTGATAATGGCTCGTGACATGGATATTGTTAGTTACTAGCTACAGAGCTTGCTGGTAGTGGATGTTTTGTAGTTAAAAAAGAAAAAGCACTGTAGCAGTGAAATAGGTACGTGTGCACCGCACCATTACCTGAAAACCGCATGCAAGAGTTGATAGGCCATTTCCTTTCTGCATTCCGCACTTCATCGTACAAATTTTCCCAAGCATCTTCAATACTTCTAAGAGTTTGTCTCAATGGAGCACGACTGTCTGCTCTCTCCAGGCTACCACAGAAACATGAACTAGGCTTCAGTTTTCACTCTGCGTGGCACAAGTGTGCATCTCTGCACTTGTGAGAGTCATATAATGCATGCAGCTGAGATACTTTAACTTATGTGAACCAGTCCCTAAGAGCAATGAAAATGAAAACAAGGCACTGGGGGGGGGGAAGGGTAAATATTTTATGTCCCCCCAGTCAGGTTCAACAGAAGTTAACCTTTAAAGCTTTCCCAAAAGATGTTTATGTTTACTGCTTATTTGCTCTTCATAATAACTGAGAACAGGTAGGAAGCTGATAAAAGAACATTACCTGCGTTTAAGTCATTCACTGGTAGACACAAGGTGTTTGCGATTTTCCCCACTACTTCCTTCATCTCAGGACCTTCCTTGAAGGCATCCAGCTCATGCATAGCCGTATCATTGTCTTCTATATCTTTAACAAATCTTTCACATAGATCAAAAAACCTCATCAGTTTGTCGTTGGTTTCAATTCCTTCTGTCGTCGTGGCTGAAAATGAAATGCCAAAAGGTTATTAAATGTCATAAGTTGCTTTAAAGTGGAATATAAATTCACAAAAGCAAGCACGTTGCAAAATACACACTCTTAAAACTGAATAATCTTCAGTCAAACACTGAGTTAAAGGTAGTTGCTTCAAGCAAACTACAGGGGGCATATGCTTTTTTATATAAAGCATTTTGCACAATTTCTCAAAAGGGCTCTGAAACCAAGGGTTCTGTGAAATCCTCTATCAACATAAAACCTTGCTAAAAGTAAACTGGACGAATGGTTTGTGGAAAGAATATTGTGGGCTTGATTCTAGAAACAATGGACTATAAAGTCACGTCACCACAGGCAATGGCCTGCCTGATACTATTCAGGGTCTCACTAAAATCAACCATCTGAATGATCCTGGACCGCTCTTATTTTATCCTTTCCAAATACTGAGCTCTGCACTTTCCCTAGTTCATAAAATTATGATTATCTTCCCAGTAACTACCACTCCTCACTTCTGGGCACTTGGAACTTAAGGAAGTGATTTTATACGGTGCCCTTTAGAACATCCATTATTCCTTATCTCCCAACTTTGTGCTACAGCTCATTAGCATTCTGAGTGCCCCTACCTGAAAGCCCAGTACAAAAATCTGAGACTGATCTTCCTCTCCCCCAGTTCCTACATATAAACAGAATACACTACCCCGGAATGTTTCATGTGTTTCAACATGCCTATCTTCTGTATAACAATTAATATGAAAATCTCATGTAAATTTAACCTACTCTGACATCAATCACATTGGTTTTTGAATCTGTTGGTTGCAGTTCTCAGTATGCACTGTTTTTATCGTGAGTGAGGAACAAATGGCCCAAACGCTGAATATGACCCAAGGAGCCTTTGGTTCAAGATTAATTTTAACTGCTGGCATACACAGTACTATCCAGTTACCAACAGTGTGTTTGTTTATTTAACATGATTAGCGTATCGCTTAATCATTGAAGTGATTTACATAAAATATTTTCACTTTATTTATTCATTTTAAATTTCCTTAATATTACTAAAATTTGTATGTTTAAATATACTGCAATATATTTCATACCTGAAATGTCTTAAATGCCAACGTTTCCAATCTACAGTGGTGCCTCGCAAGATGAAATTAATTCATTCCGCAAGTTTTTTCTTCTTGCGAGTTTTTCGTCTTGCGATGCACGGTTTCCCATAGGAATGCATTGAAAATCAATTAATGCGTTCCTATGGAAACCGCCTCCAGACCAGGTCCGGGGACAGTCTGTCCCCCAACCTCTTCTGAAGGCTGGGGGGGGGGACAAGGGCTTTTCTTCCCACCCCCAGCATTTTAAAAAACCCCAGGACAGCGGAGGACTTCTCCGCTGTCCGGGGCGATCTTAAAATGCTGGCGGGCGGCATTTTAAAATCGCCCGGGACAGCGGAGGACTTCTCCGCTGTCCGGGGCAATGTAAAAGCCCCTGGGAAGGCAGGCAGGGGGGACAAAGACTTTTGCCCCCCGCCCGCCTTCAGAAGCGGTCCTGGACCTCTTCTGAAGGCGGGCGGGGGGCGAAAGTCTTTGCTCCTCACCGCCTGCCTTCCAAAGCCGTCCGGGACAGTGGAGAAACGTGCTGCCTTTCTCCGCTCTCCCGGGAAGGCAGGCAGGGGGGAGCAAATACTTTCGCCCCCCGCCCGCCTTCAGAAGAGGTCCTAGACCTCTTCTGAAGGCGGGCGGGGGGCGAAAGTCTTTGCCCCCCCGCTTGCCTTCCAAAGCCGTCCGGGACAGCGGAGAAACGTGCTGGTATTTAAGTTAGCTGAGCAGTGAGCAGGAATGATATTAGATAAGCACATTAACTATGATTTGAAAGTTCTGGCCAGGTCTTCTTTTTTTAGGAGAGGGACCAGTACCACACACAAAGGGGGACAAAAACAACCCTTATCAAGAGAAAAGGGCTGGGACTGGGGCCTTAAATGATTATCCAACCCTGCAGGGTGTGGTAGTGGATGTGCTGGATTGATGTCTTTCCTCGGTAATGGACTCAGTGAGAGACAATAAACTGAAGCTCAATCCAGATAAGAATGAGACACTGTTAGTGGGTAGTTCCCTAGAACCGATGGATGGGAGGTTGCCTGTCTCTCAGCCCCACTCACCTCACAGAGTGTTTGTTGTGGGGGAGGAAGGGAAAGGAGAATGTTAGCCGCTTTGAGACTCCTGAAGGGGAGTGAAAGGCGGGATATCAAATCCAAACTCTTCTTCTTCTTCTGCCTGCTCTTGATGGGGTTACACACTCCCTCTGAAGGAGCAGGTATGCAACTTGCGGGTACCGTATTTTTCGCTCTATAGGACGCACTTTTCCCCCTTCAAAAATGAAGGGGAAATGTGTGTGCGTCCTATGGAGCGAAGAAGCCATAGCCCCGCGACCCTCTCCCGGCTGGAGAGGTGACGCGCGGCTATGGCAGGAGCCTCTCCGCTGCGCCTTTCCGCTGCTCCCTGACCTGCTCTTTGGGGCTGGTGGTGGGCTTCCCCTCACCAGCCCCAAAGACCAGGTTGAAAGGAACCTTAAACGGCACCTTGTTATAGAGCGGGAAAACAAGAGGGGGAAAGTTCTCCCCCTCTCTGTGCAGCGCCTCCTGCCGCTTCACTGAAGGGGCGCTGGGCAGAGAGGGGGAGATTTTTTTTTCCTTGTTCTCCCCCCTCTAAAACAAAGTGCGTCCTATTGTCTGGTGCGTCCTATGGTGCGAAAAATATGGTATTTCTGGATCCTTTGCTGTCGCTTGAGGCTCAGGTGGCCTCGGTGGCACAAAGTGTCTTCCATCCGCTTCAGCTGGTGGCCCAGGGACAGGGATAACCTAACTTCTGTTGTCTATGCTCTGGCAACCTCTAGGTTAGATTACTGCAACATATTATCTGTGGGGCTCACATTTGGCAGCCAGGTTGCTCATCAGGGCAAGACCATTTGAACATATAACACCAATCCTGGCCCAACTGCACTGGCTGCCAATTAGTTTCCAGCCCAATTCAAATTGCAGGTTTTGACCTATAAAGCCTTAAACGGTTCAAAACTGCAATACCTCCAGGGCTGCCTCTCCCCATTTGAACTGACCCAGACCCTGTGATCAACATTGCAGGACTTTTCCATGAGAGTCCCAGAGGGTGACAACACAAGAAGGTGCCTTTTATGCACTGCCTCCCAACTTAAAACCTTTCCTCTATAACTAGACCTTTAACTATCTGTGTGGCCTTTTAGAAGTGGATGGGGTGTGTTTTAATTTAATTCTTTTCCTCTTGGTTTTAACGTATCTGCTTGGGGGTGGGGGAGAATCTCATATTGCAAAGCTAGGCTTCTCTACTGACAACCTTGTCCTACTGAATTCAATTATGACACTTAATCCCAGGCGCATTTCATGCGTGCATTTCATTTTGATGCTTTTTCTTTGCCTAAAGTGCCTAATACGTGCACATAATAATAAAAATAGTAAGTGGGGTACATTATTGCCGCCTTGGGGTCTTTAAATGGTCCTGACCTCTGCAACCACACCCCAAAGTGCCATCAGCTATCATGGGCATAGCTGGGGGTAGGAGGCAGGGGGCAGTTGCCCCTCCAAATACTTAACTGAAAGTAGCAATTGTAGAATCACTCTTGGGGTCAAAATAAAGTGATAAAAAACCTGTTGTTGAGACATTTCATTCGGAAACTGCTGGACAGAGCCAAACAGAGGACGACGACAGGTGGGCGTCCCCGCCCTCACTAACATAAATCCTAGCTACGCCCATGCAGGTTATAATGAAGCAGAGAATGGACGGCTTGCTGGGAGTGGGAAGGATGCGGGGTTACTCTCACCATGCTTTTGGGACGTGCCCTGCCGCTGGCCGTCGAGCGCCTGCCGGAGCCCTTCGCGGAAGGCGGCGGCGCTGTCCAGGCACCGGTGCTTGGAGCTGCTGACGAAGGCGAAGCGTCGGTTCCTGGCCAGGAGGCTGGGGAAGCGGCGGGCGAGGCGCCTGGCCAGCATCTCCATGTCGCGACGCCCCCGCGGGGCCAGCTTGCCGTCCATGTCCGGCCGGAGCCACATGGTCCAGCGCGCCAGGCGGGAGGCGGCGCTGGCGTTGCATTTCCCGGCGTTTCCCTGGACGAGTCCGTGGAGGCGGCCCAGCTTCTGGATCTGCTTGCGCGTCGGGAAGCGGGTGCCGTGGCGGAAGACGGCGCCGAGCTGCAGCGGGGCGCAGGAAGCCGGCGGCAGCGGGAAGCCGGGCTGCGGCGGCCCGAGCGACAGCGGGTCCCGCAGGAGCTCCGGGTGCAGCTCCTCGTAGCGGGACTTGGTGCCGAAGTAGGGGCTCAGCCTCTCGGCCGCCGTCTCCGCCTTCCCCTCGGCGGGCCCCGGCGCCAGGAGGAAGAGCAGCGGCAGCAGCAAGAGGCAGCCGTCGGGTCGCAGCATGAGAGCGGCAGGGAAGCGGCTGTTCTCCTCCTAAGCGCGGTGCCCGGACCTCAACCCCGGTGTAAAGCGCGAAGCCCACGCAGGAAGTCGAGCCACAGGGGCCTCCCCCTCAGCGCTTTGGCTTTTCCTTTCCGCTGATTGGTCGGTGACTCCCCGCCCACTTGCCCGCCCACTTGCTTGCCCGCACCCAAAATGGCCACCTCGCCGCATGACTTCTAAACGCTTTAAGCCACTGCCGCCCTCAAGCAAGATGGCGGTTGTTGCTTCCCATCCCTCCCCGTTCTCCCCGCCATCCTATATATACAACAGTGCCCAGCCCTAAGTGGCGTTCAGCCTCCTCGGGAACCTGCTGAGAGAGGCTGAGGAAGCCTGACAAGATCTTCCCAAAGCCGACAGGGCAGCTGAACAGAAACAAGCACCCCTCTACCACTATCATGTATTCTTCCCTTTCCCTTGTTCCCTCAAGTCCATTCAGCGCCTTGGGAAGGCGGAATAATTGTGCAAAATAAGCACACGACCATATATCTTACTGAGGGTCTTGTCAGAAATACTCAAACAACAAAACAATGCTGCTGCGGATCCCAGTTATTATAAGGCTGCTTTGATTGCAGGTTGAATGGACTTTGGGTGATGCCAACGCTGTTATTTTAGATATGTTTAGACTCCCCACCCCCGTGGGTCAAAGTAGCCCTGTGCTCATATGAAGCTGGGGTGAGTGAGTGGTTAACAACAACCTTGCAATGCAGTCCAGTCCTAGTATCCTCATAATCTGGGAAACAGAAGAGGCTAAGGCTGAAAGATTTACAGCAAACTTGCAGTGTTTGCTGCAAGTAATTTCTCTGTAATTACCCAACATTGTTACATTCTAAGGAACATCTAGGTCCTTACAACAAACAGGCTCAAACTATGGATAATACTGGCAAATTGTGAAAGATCTGGTGGTTTTGCCTTTAAAAAGCGGGGGGGGGGGGGCGGCAGTGCAAGGCTACCAAGCTGCTTGCTTGCAGGAATCAGAGACAATTCCTGGTCTGAGAGAACCCTGTGCAGGGAGCTGAGATTCTCACCCCTCCAGAGAGGGGAGAGCTGCTCTTTATGAATATTCTAGATCCTGCTATACCTCAGCCACAATCCTGCAAAAAACAAAGCAACAAAAAAAAAATACCTTGGGGAGGGAAGAAGGGGAACTGTATATTGAGCATATGCTAAATTTCTGCATCCAAGCTACAAGATTCCAAAACAACAACAATGTGCAGTGATTCATACCCATTGATGAGAGACTTCTCCCTGGGAGAGCAGGGAAAATACTGAGGCTATCTAATAAGCAGAGTGCCAGCTCATAGAAACTAACCAGATTGCTGTTATTAGCAGGCCACAAACAGATTATTAAGCATTGCAAACATCCCTCCCTGGCATCTTGCAGTCAATGGATAATTTACATACAAGGCGGATAATAAGTATGGAAAAACTAACGTCAGTGTTTAAAAATAGAACCAGAAAAGCCAAATGAAGTCTGGCTAGCACCCTGAGTGGGATGCTTCAAATAAAGAGTTGTAATGTGATACCACAGATAGAACATGCATTTATGTCTCAGTGCAATTGTCTCTCTTTAAGTTGTCAAATAGCGTGCCCAGCAAACTAGGTATCATGCCAAGGTACTCAAAAGACTGCCTTGTGCAACGTGATTCTGTCTTTCCACTCAGGTCTTTGGCAGAGGCCATCGTCCGCCTCCTACCACAAACTGAGGTTGGTGAGGACATAGCAAGGCCTTTTCCATTGTGGCACCCAGGCTTTTGTGCCCAGGGAGGCTCGGCTGACCCCATCATTGGTGGTGTTTTCATGCCTTTAGACAAACACTTTTATTTTACCATGTTTTCACCCAGAGCAGAGATGGGGAACCTGTGGCTTTTCAGACACTGTTGGACTACAACTCCCATCATCCCTGACCATTGCTTAGAGATCTCTGAGTGACAGATCTCTGAGTGAGTTGCTGTTATTTAACATTAGCAGCAAGAAACTTACACCCAACTGCCCCATAATTGACACTGCTGAAATGAAGAAAGCTCAGGTGGGGATTGGTTAACCAAGGGAGGCGTTTGTGTGGGAAGAGTGTAAGCTCCATTCAGTTTTTTAGAAAACAAACCAACCATGGCCCTTCAAATTCCTTCTTAGCCTCAGAATTCTTTAATTTGAAGTGTTACACCAGGCTCCAGCTGGTGGAGCGGGATTTTAGTTTTAAAAAATCCACACTCCAAAACAACAAAGTAGATCCCAGAGACCTAATGTCTGAATGACTCTGCTCTATGAAAACACAGTGAGAGGACCCAATACAGTCCTGAGATGCTCTGCTACACACTCCTACAGTGGAGCTTCTGCTTTTGTGTGAGGAAAGGTGGTGGCTGTTTTCTTCTCCATGATCTTTTATGGTTCCCTCCCTTCCTCTCCACAATCTCCTCAGTATTTCTATTCTCTCTCAGATCATCAACTTTCTCCCTCTTCCCTTCCCTTCGGCAGTTCCTATAATCAGTGCTCTTTTTCTGGGGGGATGCAGGGGCACGCGTACCCCTAAACATTTTGTGAATGGAAGTTTGGCCTCATTGAGGGGCAGTATTTAAATATGGGTAGGAAAATGAGAGTACCCCTAAACATTTTTTTAAGGAAAAAAGCACTGCCTATAATGGTGAAAAAAGGGCTGTGTTCCAGGCATCCTAGAGGAAGTTAATTCACCCACGGCTACAGAAATATTGCAATTTGATAAAATAACAGAGAAAATATGTGCCGAGCAATTAAAAACCAAAACCAATAAAAAACATGATCCCATACGTCTTTCTTTGATACATAAGGTTCTTAAAAAAAAAAAGATTTCACTCAGATCTCCCTTCATCAAAAGTACTAAGACTACAGTCCATATGCTCTCTTATTTGGAAGCAATTGAAATGGAAATAAAAGCAGCAACAAAACATCAAAGAAACATCACATTTCCCCTTTCCTATGCAAGAAGAGCTATTAGTTTTGTTTCCTCTTTTTTCGAGCTTCCCTAAAGGTGGGCCCTGTCCTTTTGGACTTTATGATGGTGTATTGCATTTGTGTTTTTCTATGATGTTTTTAGTGACTTATATGGCTGGTTTTATTGTACATTTGGGATTTATTGGAGACCGTGTAGAGATTTTTAATATGAAGAGGTTTAGATATGGTCTTAAACAAACAAACAAACAAACAAACAAACAAACAAACAAACAAACACTAAGTACAAATACAAGAAGAGTTTCTTGTGCTGAGGACCTGGTGAGTGATGGTGATAGAAGAAGAGAATGACTCTAATCCTACACTTTTCACTAAATATGTAAAGTGGCTCACACCATTTGGAAGGGGTTTCAGATACTGAACTTGAGGGTGAAGAACTGTCTCAAAGACACAACTCCCAGTACCAAACACACTTTTCCTTAAAAACTACAGAGCAGCTCCCTTTTAATAGCTTTGTTCAAACACATGCGAGTCAGTGACTGAGAAAGGCACACCTTTAATTAGTGCAGACAGGGAAGCAAACAGAAGATGTTAGGAAGAAATGGGAGGTATTCACAAATACATCACCACTGTGTACTCTGAAAGAAGTTGCAACATCAGCAAAGCAAAGGTAGCATTTCTGGCAGAAGGAAAGTTTGATCATCTGTTTTGAGTCCACGTGGCTCTGAGTCATGTCTCTTTCCTATTCAGTCTGTGGTGTTGGGTAATCTTTGCATTTATAAAATGAAATAATGAACAGATCATCACATTTCCCCCCCTGTAACTCTGAATGAAGGGCAAGCGCTGAACAAATACATGCAGATTTGAGCACAAATGTTTTGGAAGCATCTGGGCTTGGTGTGTTACAATTCCAAGGAATAATGAAAGACCCTTTAGATGGCCTAATTCAAATCAGATTGAAGAGAAAGGCAAATGTATTAAAGACTGGTTCAAAGACTGATTTATTATTATAAATGTGTTTATTTGTTACATTTGTATCCTGACTTTTTACCCACTGTGACAGTTAATATAATATAGATGCAAAGAAGTGTAATAAAATACAAATAAAAAACAAGGCACATAAACAAACACAACTAGTAGAAGCCAATTTGTACAGATCGGCATCAGGAGCCTGAAAAAGTAGGCTTTTGCCTACCAGTGGAAGTTGGAAAAGACAGTATTACCTTGGTCTTCTTTGGCAGGTAGTCTGGAAGCAGCCACCAAGGAAACCCATGGTGTTTGACTTATGTAAAATAAATGAAAAAGCAAATAAAATAAATGAGGTACTACCAAAAGCAAACATAATACAACACACTCTATGTGGGTCTACTCATGAAGGCAATCCAGAAACCAGTGCCCAAATGCGGCTAGAGTGTTGAGCAAACTAGAAGCAATTCAAAGCATATTTGAAACTCTAGCTACCATTTAATCCAGGCATGTCCAAAATCCATTTTGCGGGTCTAATCCGGCCAGCCGGTTGATTTAATCCGGCCCCCGTGGCAGTATATGTCCTGGGGTAAAATTCTTTGGGGAGAAATTGTAGAATCTGGCCCTCTCTGAAAAAAGTTTGGGCACCCCTGATAATCTATTAGTTACCCTGGGACTTCAGAACTGAAGGGAAGCCCACATGGTCCCCATCCATCTGCCAGAGGACTCAGAGGCAATAGGACACCGTACTATTTCTTTTACAGAAAAAATACAAACGATCCATGGTATGAGGAAGATCAGACTAGGCCCAGCCCTTGGCTAGAAAAATCACATCTTCTTCCACACCCACTGCCAGTAAGAACTGTGTTATAACTACCAGGTGTTCTGGGACTGCGAAGTCGAGGGACAGTCTAGCTCTATTTCACTGGCCAAATAACTTGAAGCCAATGATAATTTTTGTTACTGACTCTAATAATGGGAAGTGGGTGGCATAATTAAGTGTATTACGAAACATATTCCTTAAGCTTTAGAAGAAAGTCAGTTTTATGGCTCCTGAGTGTACTAAATCTTTTACACACACACACAGCCAACCACATACCTAGTGCTTCAACATAATTGTTGCATAGCTTTCTGCCCAGCCTAGGATAACTCTGCTTTTAGTAATACTAGTGGGGACATGATTCATACTTGGAAAAACACCATGCACTTTTATTGCTTACAGACCTAATTACTGATAAGTCAACCCCCCCCCCAGTGCCTTCAGTTTGCATTCAAGTTGGTGCAGTATGGGTGTTTTAAAAATATATGCCTGCATGTGTCCCTGAAAAGAAAATGTAGTCTGATGCTAATATAGCAGTCACATTTTTTTGTCTTTAACTCCAAAAGATCTGTGGCTAAATAGGGACTGGAACCAAGGTCTCCTAGTCTGATTATGGGGCATATTTAAGGGACTCCATAGAAGACATCTATCTTAATAAGACCATCAGGTGAACCTGAGAGTGAATGGAGGAACATGTTAGTGACACGGAATCACAGAATTGTAGAGTTGGAAGGGATCCTGAGGGTCATCTAGTCCAACCCCCTGCAATGCAGGAATCTTTAGGCCAACATGGGGCTCGAACCCATGACCCTGAAAGGAAGAGTATCATGCTTTATCAACTGAGCTATTATGAACAGAGTTCTAAACATCTTGAATATATCTACTACAGTGGTGCCCCGCAAGATGAATGCCTCGCAAGACGGAAAACTCGCTAGACGAAAGAGTTTTCCGTTTTGGAGGTGCTTCGCAAAACGAATTTCCTATGGGCTCGCAATGTCTTGCGAGTTCCTGCTGGTTTTTTCCCCTCCCCCCCTTTTCTAAGCCGCTAAGCTGCTTATCAGCTGATCCGATCAGCAGATAAGCCGCTAAAAGCCGCTAATAGCGCTAATCCGCTAATCCTTCAATGGGCTTGCTTTGCAAGACGAAAAAACCGCTAGACGAAGAGAATCACAGAACGGATTCTTTTCGTCTTGCGAGGCACCACTGTACATATGATATATGCAGTGATTTGCTACTTGCAGACTAGATGACCCTTGGGACGCCTTACAGCTCTACAATTCTACGATTCTATTACTGAGTAAACATGTTGTCTAATTATTCCATTGCTGCACATGTGAAATACAATGTGCTGCAATTACTAGAGTCAATTGCCACCAATCCCACTGGCAGGACTGGCTCAGCCAGCTGGTATGTAGGGTAACTTCCTCCTCCCACGAAACTGATGTGGGCTGGAGTGGGTCAAAGTGATCCCCAAGCTTATACTGGGGACTATGAGTTCCCAGCCTCCACATTATCCTGCCTCCTCCTATATTGCTGTGCCAAGTTGCTTAAGAAGTGATTACCCTATAAAGAATATTTTTGAACCATATTTATTTAAATAATTCTTATACTACTTTCCCCAATGTACAAAGCAGTTTACATAGCAATAAAAGAATATAAAAGAATACATTTTAAAACAACCTAAATACCACCAGCAGTACCAAATATTCTAAATCTTAACAGTTCCTACAGAAACTGGGCAAAAATCTGGTGGAAAAGATTACATACTCCTGCAGCCCTTTCAAAGGTCCAGGCCTGCAAACTTCTTCCCTTCCACTGGGAAGACAGGCCAGTGTCAGCTACTGTAAAAATCTTAATATAAGCTGCCCATGCCTGCTGCAAAGGTGGCATAGATGAGAAAATCTGTAGGTGGGCTTTTATAGGGAAAGGCAAGGGACTGGGGTCATGGAAGGCTTGAAAAGTTCGAACCAGTGTTAGAAACTGAAATATGAAAGCTAGGAGATAAATGGCATCTTAAACTTAGGTTATGGGTGCAGCAAAAGAGTGTCTAGGCATGCTTTTTATAACAAGAATACAAAGCTAAAAATGAATGAATTGCAGCTAAAATATTATGTTCATGTTTCACATGGTCTAGTCCTTCCCCTGCCCACCCCTCTAATATTCTTAAGGAGGTCTCTTTTCCAGTCTTCAGTGAGGAGCTAGAATTGGGGAGGCAGAAAGGGGTCCTCCTTTCCTTCCACTCTGAAATCTTAGGCACAGTACTGCACCCAGAGCTCAGAAACTGCTCGCGCTAATGAAATTCGCTGTCGCAAAAATGCGCCTAGAACAATGGGAGTTTTGAACACTCGTTCAAACTAGTACCTTGAACTGGAACTGGAAGCAGACTGCCAGAAAATGTATGGCACAGAACAAAACGGATATGGGTGAATCCTTAAAACCACTTAGAAGGTGCAGAACAGGAATCTGTACCTGTTGAAGCTGCATAGTAGTCATCAAGGGTAGCCCCACGTTGGGCACATTGCAGTAATCAAGCCTAGAGCCGCATGGCAAGGTCTAGCCTGTCTATTAGAGGAGGATTGATTAGCCAAATAAAAGGTAAGAGGCCCTGGCAGCACATGTGACCTGCTTCTCATGAAGTAATACAGGAACTAGTTAGGAATATCCCAGGCTTAAGCTATACAGAAAAAGTTACAGCAGCAATGGGAAAACTCTAGCCATGGGCATTGCCACACCTCCTTCCCTGCACTGTGAACATCAATCAGGCTTGATAAAACTCTTCTACAGGAACTCATTGCTATAAAGGGGGAGGGCATGTGGGGCACACTGCAGCTTCTCTCCCCATGAGCTTGGCTCTCTGCAAAATCACTACCTTCCCCTTTTACAGAGCAGTCCTTTCCACAGCCATCTCCTATCTACATCACTGAGGAAAGATATATCCGAAAATAAAATCTGATATAAGGAATGAAATGTGAATTAGAGATAAATGTGTAATATCAAGCAGCAATGGTGTGTGGGGGGGGAGTAGGGCAAAGAGTGGGAAGTCAACGTTTTTGGGGGGAAATAATTTAAATCTGATGTGATCTGATAATGATTCATTAAAAATTGGAAAACTAAAAAATATTATTTGACAGAAAATAAAACATATAACGTGATGCTAAGACAGCAGTCACATATTTTGTCTGTTCTGAATGAAAGCTAAAATTCCTGGGGCAGTACCTCCCATTATCTGTGCAGCTCAAGGGCTTTATTTCAAGATACACACTTTCAAGCAATAGCATCCCTCTGATATAGGAAAACAGCATTGCAGCTTGCTGTGGCCAAAAAGGATATTTACAGGGTGCTGTTTTCTACGAGAGTTTCAGAGTCAGGTACACACCCAGTTTCAACCCAGCACATGGGACGGATACCATATGTGTATCCAGTCTCTGTCTACATAACCAGCTTGAATTTTGAATGTAGAGGTGTTCCCAGTTGCTAGTGTAAATACCCTCCCACTGCCTCTGTTAAATAACGTAGGAGGCAAAAATCTCTCCTCATGATGGATTGTGGTTTGTCCCAGATTCAGATTTACATTCCCAGCCTCCCTTACATTCCCTTCCCTGCTCCACAAATCTGGTGTTCATTTAAGAAACTAGCACATTCTGGCAATCCGTTGTCCATATGGACCAATTGTTACATTGAGGTAATGTACGTAGTCCAGGTGCCAAAGAAACTGCATAAGAAAATATTCTTTTCAGATGTGTCTAAAATGCAAGATATATTGGAATCCATGAATATCAGTTGTCTGTCAGGGGAAAACCCAAGCAATTTTGATACTCTTTTGAGTCTGTCAGTCAGTGATGTCAAAGCAAACCATCCATCTATATAACCTGTAAGTTTTCAGTTTCCTAATTTAAACATCTAATCATAACTGAACTATTGAAACACCTGCACTGTGTGGCAGATTTCAACTTTTGCTTTTCTTTATGAAATGTCCCATTGAATACTGGTACTGACAACACTACACATTTAAAGCACTTTTATTGCATCATGGCTTTCACCAGAGACATGAGGATTGCAGTTAGTTAATGGTCTCCTAACAACTCCAAGCAGCCTGACAAAACTACAGTTTCTAGGTATCTTTGCAGGAAAGTCATGATTGTTAAAAGTAGGATAAGAGTGTTTTAATGTGGGGTCTGGATGTGCCCGAGACAACACATTTGAATCAATCGACAGCTTATGTGAACCAACTCTAGTAATTCTCAAAAAAGTGTCCGCGTCTTTCACACAGGACTGAGTAATGATCCTACTCTATGGCATATTTTCAAGAAGGGATGCATTTTATTGCCAAGTGCACACAAGTCATCCTTTGAAGAGCACTTCATTCCATTTCCTGGATTTCGCTTTCTTTACTGCTAGAAAGCAAATTAGCTTCCAGGAACGAATCAGTATAATTTAGACAGTGCATTGATCCACCCCCTTACATTTTATTTATTTTTTAAAAAAGATCTAATCAGAATATCATAAAAGGTTAGAGCTTTGTGAACTTAGAAAAGATGCCTTGCTCTTCTTCATACTGCCTTAAGGTGCTGTGTTGGTATATTCCACTTGGGGGCATTACATTTCTATGCTACCAAACAGGGTCAGAGAGGCATATACTAAGTGTTGATTATGGCTGGACCAGCCTATTTTCAGTCTGTGTGAATTGTGCATGCATTCATAAGTCTGTTCTCCCCTGCTTACACATTAATTTGTAAAAAATTATCTTTTTAAAAACCCATGAGAATTATATTTAACTTTGATTTTTTTCACAAAATATGTATTTTATCTCAAAGTATGTGTTTCTAAAAACACATTTTAACACAAAAGATACATTTTTAAAATATGCATTGTGGTATGTTTTTGAGCTGAGAAATGTGTAGGAAAAATTCAGAGAAGTCTGAAGGACAATTATGTTCCAATCCACATGCTTGTTGGGGTGATGTGGATCAGGTCAGTCCACTTTGGAATTCACAGAAATCAAATTCCACCTGCATTCATAATGATAAGTAACTTCTTTTCTGTTAGCTAATTAAGAAGCAATGGAAAATGCTGAGTATGTTTCTGATTCAGCAGTATAAATCAGGAGGCATCTTCATACCTTCCCATATTTTCTTCCTGATATTGTCCCTCAAATTATTTAGACTAATAGATTTTCAGGTATAGTTAAAATGCTATAGGTTTTTTTAAAAACTATTTATCAATAAAGACCATAGTTGAAAGTGACCAAATGGGGATTTAGTCAAAACCCCTTTTGCAAGACAGAAACATCATTCCTTACAATTAGTGTTAATCCATGTTAGGTACCCAATACATTTAGTAATGAAGTAGATCCCAGGATCTTTGGTGATGCTAAAAAGTCAAATGACTCCACAAAATCCCAAGAAAACTAAATTCATGTTACATTTTTGGTATATAGACTTCATACAGCTCCAGACTGGATTGATCCTCTTGAGGAGAGGATTTTAAATCATAAAAACAATAACAAATAATTTAATTAAAATAAATGTGCATAGGATTTCAAACTTACACAGCAATTCTAAGCTTACAAAGAATCACCCCCGCCAAGTAATTAGTGCATCCTTGCATCTAAATATGCTTTGGATCAGATACTTAAATTAGCTTAAAAAGCCAAAGATATATGATTGGGTCAAAGGAGTCATTCCCTGAGCAGTACAGCACCTTCAGATCCAATTCAGAATCTCTTTTGAAAATTGTTGAACTTATTTTCCATTTTTTTGTTTCCTCTTGCTTGATCTCCCCCCTTTTATTTATACAGACAGGTTCCAAAGTGGTGTTTTGAGCCAAATCGTTTAAAAAACCCATCCTCTGGCAGATTCCCTGTAGTTTAGCTAAGTTTCTAAACTAATTCAATTTACATTCTCTTTCTCAAGGGTACTGGTTATTTTTTGTCCCTGGCGTTGGCATTATAATGGGTGGCATGTCAGCATTAATAAAGATTAATGGTAATGTACTTCCTAGCAGGGACAATGCAAGCACTAAAACTCAAAACCTGTTTTCTCCTCCTAGCGCTCTTCTTACTGATCTTGGTTTCCCAATGTTAATAGTTCCATTAACCTTTCATATCTTTGTGCTATCAAAACACCAGTGATTTATGGCATCTTTTCATTGGACTTTCCTAACTCCTTAAATGACGAGCATGCTGGGAAACACCAACGAGTTAACCTTATCCCAACGTGCACTGGAGATAAGATAGGTTTATATAAAATTTACAAGCATTCTGAAGGGACTGGATAGGGAAGAGTTATTTATACACACCGTGCAAAAGCTCAGGAACATCCAATGGATCTATAGGTTTAAAGTAGTACTTGGAACTCATGTGGGCCATTGCTCAGTGGTACAAAACCTGTCTTACATGCAGAAGTTCCCAGACTTAATCCCTGGTGTTTCTGAGCAGGGCTGGGAATGTCCCCAGTCTGAGCTAGATGGAACAATGGGTCTGATTCAGTATAAGGCAGATTTCTATGTTCCTAAATAACACCATTTTAAAAATACAAACAAAAATGGCTGGTGGTTGCTGAAAGGAGACCTCACGGTCTTCCTTTCTTTCTTAGCTTCTGCAGGTACCATAATCACATCTTGTTGTAGTGGGGAGGTGTTCATTCTCAAAAGTAAAAAAGTGAATTAAATAATTTGAAATCTAAAAGCGGCAGGGGGAGGACATTTAATTTTCTCAGTAACACTATAATGCCTCCCCCCCCGACACTTTTTGGAGTAATGATAGTTTTTATTCACTTTTATCTTTAAACTGTTGAACATGGTTCCACTGATATATACATACAGTGGTACCTCGGTTTAAGAACAATCCTGTTTATGAATGATTTCGTTTACGAACTCCGCAAAACCGGAAGTGGTGTCCCGGTTTGAGAACTTTACCTTGGTCTAAGAACAGAAGCCAAACGGTGGAAGGGCACTGGTGGCTGGAGGCCTCATTAGGGAAAGCGCGCCTCGGTTTAAGAACGGTTTTGGTTTAAGAACGGACTTCTGGAACAGATTAAGTTTGTAAACCGAGGTACCACTGTATTTGTTTACAATAGAGTATTGTAGAATTGCATAAAATGAAAAATGAAACAATAAACACTCAGGTTCCTTCTCCCCTTTTAGCCAAAAAAATCCCTATGGATTTCCTCTCAGTGTTGTTTTCAGCTTTTTATGAAGAAACTCACCGCAGGCCAGGTTAATGGTTAACAGACTCAATTTCTGATGATGTCAGGGAAACTTCTTTGAGTAGTAAAAAGCTTCTCCAGCCAGACCATACTTCTGCGTCCGCTCTCTGGAAGCAGGCTTCCTGGGTCATAGCTATTTTTCTTAAAGGGTTCATATGCCAGGATGCCTAGTTGATAATGCACAGATTACACTGACAACTGAGGAGCTACTTTTCAAAACACTGCCTCAATCTTTCATAATAAGCATAATATGCAATCTGGAAAAATCTAGACTACAACACTATATATATATATATACACCGTATTTTTCGCCCCATAAGACGCACTTTTTCCCCTCCAAAAATGAAGGGGAAATCAGGGTGCGTCTTACGGGGCGAATGCCTGCAAGCCTCGCGCGCCCGGCAGGAGGTCCGACCGGGTGCGCGAGGCTTGGGGCGGCAGCCTGTCGCCCGAAGCACGGGGAGCCCTCTGGAGGGCTCCCCCTGCTTCGGGCGAGTGTCTGCAAGCCTCGCGCACCCGGCAGGAGGTCCCACCGGGTGCGCGAGGCTTGGGGCGGCAGCGGACTGCTTGCGCGCACCGAGAAGCTTGGGGCCAGCTGAGCTCAGCCCGCCCCAAGCTTCTCGGTGCGCGCAAGCAGTCCGCTGCCGCCCCAAGCCTCGCGCACCCGGCGGGACCTCCTGCCGGGTGCGGGAGGCTTGGGGCGGCAGCGGACTGCTTGCCGGCATGCAGAAGCTTGGGGCGTGCTGAGCTCAGCACGCCCCAAGCTTCTAGGTGCGCGCAAGCAGTCCGCTGCCGCCCCAAGCCTTGCGCACCCGGCGGGACCTCCTGCCGGGTGCGGGAGGCTTGGGGCGGCAGCGGACTGCTTGCCGGCATGCAGAAGCTTGGGGCGTGCTGAGCTCAGCACGCCCCAAGCTTCTAGGTGCGCGCAAGCAGTCCGCTGCCGCCCCAAGCCTTGCGCACCCGGCGGGACCTCCTGCCGGGTGCGGGAGGCTTGGGGCGGCAGCGGACTGCTTGCCGGCATGCAGAAGCTTGGGGCGTGCTGAGCTCAGCACGCCCCAAGCTTCTAGGTGCGCGCAAGCAGTCCGCTGCCGCCCCAAGCCTTGCGCACCCAGCGGGACCTCCTGCCGGGTGCGGGAGGCTTGGGGCGGCAGCGGACTGCTTGCCGGCACGCAGAAGCTTGGGGCGCGCTGACCTCAGCTTGCCCCAAGCTTCTGGATTAGCGCAGCGCACCTGGGGGGGAAATAAATTTTTTCCCCTTTATTTCCCCCCCTAAAATCTAGGTGCGTCTTATGGGCCGGTGCGTCTTATGGGGCGAAAAATACGGTATATATATATATATATATATATATATATATATAATCAGTATTGTTTGTTCTCCGATCTCCATTTCAGCACTTTTATGCTTGCTACTGATACCTTCATTTACTTGTTCTCCTACAGAGGATGTCGGATAAAAGGATGTCTTAGTATAAGGTATAAGCAGTGTTTTCTTTAATTTAAATACTTATTTAAACATTTATATTCCACTTTTTGAGGAATGTCCTCCACAAAGCAGCTTATAATCTCAACTCCACCTGACAATAAAATAAAAAGATACAAAATACAGTACAACCAAATAAAAGACCAACATAAAAAGTGGAGTACAGAAATAGAATATAAAACAGATTAAGTCATAAAAACAAGTAAGAATTTAAAACTAGAAATAACAAGGACTAATTTGAAAATGTAACAATGCTGGCGTTTTTGCCATTTCTAAGGGGAAATAATTCAGGTTCATAATTCTCTTTGCTTAAAACAATAAAATAATCATAAAAGCTTTGGTGGATTGCAGAGGACTTAACAGTTCTCCATTTTTCTACATGCTTATTTGTCCCCTATTTTTCTCATCTCCTTATTATTGAATGAACAATTAAAGTCAATTAATCTTAACAGAAAGTCCAAATTGGCTGCAATAAGTTATTTCAAACAAGTAATTAGATCTTTTCCCAGGAGAGAAGCTGTACATCTATCTATTCAGACAGCAAAATATATATGATTTCCAAATACAGTACTTTATTGCCTGGGAAAATTAATCACAGCCATTGCAAAAAGCAGCAATAACATTAGCTGACTAAAGACAACTAGGTCATTTCACCGAGAACCTTTCATTTTGACAATACATTGAACCTGGGGAGGATTATAAGGCTGGAATAATGGTATGATCTAGTACAGTTCCCGACCACTAACTGTGAAATATTGTTGTGTTGGCTGCAATGAACTCCTATAATAAAATTCTATTTTAGTCTCCATATGACTTTAGCTCACAAAATTGGTGTGGCTTAACAATATCACTGCAAGCACAGAGAAGAGCCCTGTTCGTTTCACAAATCCCTCTGCTGTCAGAGACACCCACCACCACCTAAGACCAGAGAGCAAAAATCCATCAAATTTAGCATTTTGCTTCCCAGAGTGGCCAGCCACATGTTGGCCTAGAGCACTGGTAATACATTAAATTTAGTGGAGGGCCAGCTTGTGGGCATGAAAGAGGCTGAAGACGTCTCTCCTACTGTCTGTCAAATATTGTTTCACAATTTTACAATAGTAGCCAATCATTATACTGGCTACTGGAAGTGCTCTTCACATTGGCCCCAGGATTAGATTGCTGAGCCCTACTGTAAGTTACTTTAGCTAGATTTTTGGCCAGCCTTGTGACGTGACCCAGAGCTTTGCCTTGAGACTATTGTGTTTCTGCTGCCATAAACCACTTCTTTGCAGGCTTCTAAAACCACCTTTCTTTCTTTCTTTCTTTGAACATTCACTTTCACTGAGGCAGTAACATTTCAAGCGAAATATGAGAAGCGGCAGAAAGAAAGGGCCACATGGATCCTATGTATCTTGTAAGAGGCAATATGCCTGCAAATACAAGTTGCTGCGAATCGCAAGTGGGGAGAAAGCTATTGTACTTATATCCTGCATGTGGACATCCCATGGGCATCTGATTGCTGCGAGAAAGCTGGACAATATTGGCCTTTGGCCTGATCTAGTAGGCCTCTTTTTATATAAGAAATATGAGTAAATATAAGGCTGTGTGGGGTGTTAGGGAAAGGATAGTATCAATGGTGAGGGACATGTTGTGCTCCTTCTGGGATAATACGTCTTTGTAGTCATTGTAGGGATGTGGTGGCGCTGTGGTCTAAACTACTGAGCCTCTTGGGCTTGCCGATCGGTCGGCAGTTCAAATCCCCAAGACAGAGTGAGCTCCTGTTGCTCTGCTGCAGCTCCTGCCAACCTAGCAGTTCAAAAGCACGCCAGTGTAAGTAGATAAATAGGTACCACTGTGGTGGGGAAGGTAAACAGCATTTCTGTGCGCTCTGGCTTACATCACGATGTTCCGTTATGCCAGAAGCGGTTTAGTCATGCTGGCCACATGACCTGGAAAGCTGTCTGTGGATAAAAGCTGGCTTCCTCGGCCTGAAAGCGAGATGAGCATTAATCATCAATAGATTAAAGGTTGGGAAAGGGAACACAGAGTTGGACAGACGTGAAAACCTCCTTATTAAACAATTACTAATGATTGATATAGCAAGACTTAAACTATTACTAGTGATTGATATAGTAAGGCTTAAAAGAACATAACTATCACATTCCGTAGATGTGGTCAACCATGCATTAAGAACAGGTCAGGGTAAGATGTTTCATGAACTCAATGTGAACTGTGCATTCTAGGGTGGGTGAGGAGAGAATGTGCAGAAGGAAAACTTCCCATCAAACCCCATTGTCACCTTTGACTGGACTTAACCATCCAGGGGTCCTTTACCTTTGCCTTGTATGTCTGCTTTTGGTCCTCACCCTGCATTCAGCTCTCACTTGTGGCTCCTAGAAGCTGTCAGCATGCAACAGTGGCAACAATCCAGGAACAGCTCTGACTGGCCCGCTAAACCAGATGAGGGTAGCCAATGGGTCTCAAACCCTTGGTGAATTAGGGACTTCCCCTGCATGCGAAGACAGCCATTGGTGGACTGAATGGATGAGACCAATAGTGGGTCCAGTGGTCAAGAAAGCAGTTTTTGCATATGCTGTAGAAAGAAGTGAGGGGCAGATGCAGCTTGTCAACCTGGGAAATAATTCATCTAGAAGGAAAACACTGATCCTAAACCTCCATTGCCTCGCGGGATATCTTTGGGAGAAGAAAGGCTATGGTGTAAACCCTACAGAAATCCAGAGTGGAGTCCCTAAGATGGTTGGATGGCGCGTTGTATGTCTTCTTCTGGCAACTCCTACAAGCCAAGCTGGTGCCAAAATGTATTTCTCTGCTTTCCTTTGGACCACATCAGCGAGGCCAAGAGGTGGGGTCTTGCCATCTGGACCTCCATACAGACTGCCCAAGTTTGTGTCCTGGGTAGGTCACTTCAGTGCTGCTAATGCAGTGGAGGCACATTCCATTGTCTTGTGAGACATATGGATGCCAACAACGTGAGTTTTAGTTAAACTAAAATAATTTAATTGCAGGAGCATGGGAAGAAAAAAGGCGAACATCTTTAGTTTAATAGTCATGTTCTAGATCAGGCCTTCCAGATGTTTTGAGACTACAATTCCCATCATCCCTGACCACTGGTCCTGCTAGCTAGGGATCATGGGAGTTGTAGGCCAAAAGCATCTGGAGGGCCGAGGTTGAGGAAGACTGCTCTAGATCTCAGGATCTAGGAAACTTAGCAGAAGAAATGGGAATCCCATCTACAGAAATATACTAGTTTCAGCATTTTCAGTCATGTCATTATAACCCAGGATGAACTCTATACAGATTTAATCTAAATAATTATGCTGAGAAGCTGTTTAAGTTTCTTGTAGTCAACATTTTGGAAAACCCCACATTAAAAGAAAGGTTTTGGAATGCAGCCACACAGTTTACATAACCTTTAATAAAGATACCAATATGATTATGCATTAATTGTAGGATGGAAGAAAAAGCTTTAAATGATGGGAAGGGCCAAACTGGATAATAGCAGACTGGAAAAAAGTATCAATAGTGGTTCTCTTTCATTTTTCATCTTGCCAGACCATGTATTAGAAATCTCAAGAACAACCTCCCTTGCTCACTGTTTGAGCCACTGCTAATGAAATACCACTGAAGGAGCAACAACAATAAATTGCTTTTCTTTGAAGCCACTAAAGGATCCCAATTATTGTTATGAAATGTTCTTGGGAGTCCTACAACTGGGAACACCACCTTGAGAAAGCAGGGTAGTTCAGTGTCTTAAAGCTAAAGCAGTACTGTATTCAAAACTAAAAGTTTAGCAAATAGTTAAACAAGGACAACATTATGGATGTGATTATATCCTCTTTTGAGAATTAACACTACAAAGTTTAGGGTGAACTAAGTCACACTAAGGGTAGGCTCACAGAAATCAGTGGATTTTGACTGGACCTATTTTGACTAATGTCAGAGACCACCTTTACAAAATCACCTAATTATATTTGAGAAACAAGAAAGAGTTATCCTTGTCATCCGGAAAGCAATGAACCTCGGCGTACATATACAAATTGGTTTTTCTAAGTAAAAATGCACGAAACCTAATTTTACAAGCAAATATAGACAAAGGCATTAGGTAAAGTGCCACATACTAAAGCCTGACACAGGATCTACAGGATATAGTCTTGCTCTTATTCCCTTAGTGTCAACAGATGAAATGGCAATCAGCCCAGAAAAAGATTCTGTACCTCTACAACAGATGCTGCAGAAATAATCTTACGGGAAAATTGCACTGGCTTATGTGGATTTACTATGCAGTAACTCAACAACCACCAGATCGCAGTCAAATCATATTGGAAAATCTCCAAGGGGCCCAAGCTGTTTCATTAGTGTTAATAATTATTATTATATTGAAATGTATTCAAAGCCGAAAGTCCTCCCAAAGCTGCTCACAATCAAAAGATTATAGACAAGCAATACAATAATACACAACAATATAATAAAGCATGATCAAAAATCCATTGCTAAGATCACAAATAAAATTTTTCGTGAAGGTATTAATCTGTAAAGGGCAGCCCACACTTTTATGGAGAGCTGTATTGCGTCAGGGGGGTGGGGAACAAAACAAGATATACATATATGCCAATTCACTGAAACTAAAGCATTCTACAGTGATCAAATGCTTAATGCAATGCAATGAAATCTGAAATGAATGCCTTACTGTTTGAATATGTACTATGCTGCTGCAATCACCCCATTTTAAGAAATAGGCTAAATAATAAGGTCCTTTCATTCCCCCACCCCAACTCATCTCTTATTAAAACATTGTGCCGTATGATCTTCAGTGGTTATTACCATCAACTTGGTAACAACTGACCTGCTGATCATGAACCATCATTGGAATAAATGACCGGAAGCCAGGCTGAAGCACAAGTGAAGTCAGGCATGTCACCGTATTTTTCGCTCTGTAAAGACGCACTTTCGCCCTCCTAAAAAGTAAGGGGAAATGTGTGTGCGTCTTATGGAGTGAATGCAGGCGGGAGGCTCTGCTCAGCGCTCCCTTTAAAGAGCCACGTGGAGCGTGTGTGCAGCGGCTCTTGGGGGAGACTTAGCCGTGCGCAGCCTCTCCCGGGCAGCGCAGCGATCCTGCTTGCTGTCCTGGCTTCTGGGATTCATAATATTTTTTTCTTGTTTTCCTCTTCCAAAAACTAGGTGCATCTTATGGTCTGGTGCGTCTTATAGAGCGAAAAATGCGGTAGGTGGAAAGACAACCACAGAAAAGCTCATTGTATAAATGAAGCCAAAGGTATAATTAAGAGTGAAATTCACACAAAATGGAATAAATCAATAGATGCCAGGAGCTGGAGTCAGGGATAGGTCAGCAATAAAACAATAAAGCAGTCAATGTCAGTGAAGTTAACTCTTTATTCAAAGAAAACAAGCAGGTCAGTCCTAGCAGCTGCAACAAGCTTCCCAAGGAGGTCCTGCTCCAATGAAGCAGTTGTGAGGACTGAAAGTCCTCACCTTTCCACCACTGAAGCTCCCCCCCCCATCTAGTTCCTTCCCTAGCAGTCTAATGCTTTGTCAACTTGCCTCTTGTTCATTTCTCTGCATGTTCTGAGAGACCAGGGGAGAGGGGAGCTGGTTGCAGCAGGAGTGGGGGCTTCCCTAGATTCTTCAGCAGCCTGCCTTATCTCTATCTCCTGCCCCCCCCTCCTGCCTCTGAGTCTGGACTGCCCTCTGCCACAGCCTCTTCCTGCTCACTAAACTCTGTTGCCTCTTCAGCTTCCAACGCCTCCTCTTCCCAGTCTTCTCCCTCTGACTATTCATCATCATCCCACCACCACTCCCGTGGCTCTGAGCCTTCTTCCCCTGGGGGTTCCTCAGCTGGTGCCTCCCACCACTCCATGGCATCCAGCCAGTTCATGACAATAGATTAACAGAAGAGTTTAGATATGTATGGTCTTTGCCTTCTGTCTTTCAGAAATAGTTGACATGAAACACATATGTACAGCTTGAAAGAGGATGTGGGAATATGCTCCCAAGTCTGGTGCCACCACAGGAATTTTTGTATGAATGTATTTGAAACCTCAGGGACTCTAGTTCAAAACCGACCAAGACACTTTCCCTGCTGTCTTAAAGGCACCAGCAAAAGTATTTTCATTGAACACAGTCCAAATAAAGTAAGATTTGATGGGTTTCCTTCAAGTTCCCAGAGGGGAAGTGGCAATAAACTAGTTGCATAAACCAGAAAAACTGCAAACCTTTTGAATAAGAACAGCCAATGGTTGTGGTAGCAGCTTGAGGTTAGAAGCACACAGAAGGCTGCCATGGATTCTGTTTTCCCAGTTTACTAGTTTTTCGAAACCCTCTTTAATCACTTTCCATTTTCCTGGATTCTCTTCTAGAACTTCCACCCAATTCTGAAACTAAATTTATTCTTGTAAGACTTCCTGATACTTACCATGTTCTGTCCTCATCATATCAGCTCATATCAATCATTCACATTTAAGCTTTCTTTCTTTCTTTCTTTCTTTCTTTCTTTCTTTCTTTCTTTCTTTCTTTGTCTTCCTTCCTTCCTTCTTGCCTCTTAGCTACTTTGAAGAATGACATTGATTTTATGGGGTTCTATATTTTATTTGATATGTTGTATTTTAACAAAATGTTAGATTATGTTGAATCTTATTGAAATGTTCTGAACTGCCCTGAGAAAAGGGAAGCAGGGCAATGCATTTGGCACCAGCTTGGCGGCAGGAGTTGCCGGAAGGAGGTGTACAAGACGCCACCCAACCGTTTTAGGGACACCACTCCAGATTTGTGTAGGGTTTACTCCTTAGCTCTTTATTCTCCCAAAGATGTCTCACAAGGCACTGGGTGTGGATTTTTCCTTGGGGTTTACTCCTGAAGCTTGTGAGAGTAGAGTAGGTATAATTGTGCTGCATTTCCAAGTGGACAAGGGCTACTCCTTCATTGTCCATGCAGGTATGCTGTTGCATTATCTGCCTTCAGGAGAGTTTGCCTGTTGCAATTCTGCGTGAGTTTCTGCTCTGCACTTGCCTTCTGTGCGTACTTTTGTTAAGAACACATGCTGTATATGCAAAAAGTCCAAGCTTCAGTAACTGGACTCTCCAGCTACAAGGATTTCAGATCCAAAAGACACTCACTTGATGCCGAGAGCCAGATATGTCTACTGGCATAGACAGACCAATTGCTTGTAATGCGTTTCCTCCCAGTGCAATGCAGTTTCATGTGCATTCATTTATAAATGTTTATTTGATGTTAAATGCTTTATACTGTTAAAAGTATCCAAGGTTGGGCCCAGTCAGGAATGCTATATAAAAAATATTGATACCTGTAGAGGCACACTGTTTATCATTAAGATTGGGGAGAGGGCAGGATATATAAAAACCTGAGCCCAACATCCCAAGAGGAGAAAGTGTGTTTTTCTACAGTCAAAAAGTGAGTGGCAGTTTTAGGATAAATGGAAATGAAATGTGACAATGAATGATAGTGTAGACATACCCTGAAGTTGCTAAAACCAAGATTCACCTTTTGGGCAGTGACCTTAGTTAAAAAGGAAGCACAAGCAATTGAAAATAATAATAAAAACTCCTGCATGTTTCTCCCCAAGTATTTGGCTTACAGAGGACTCCTCTTTGGCTGAGTATGTCAAGCACTGTACACTAGTTGTATTACATAGTCAATTTTACAGCCCATTAGTTGTTGAATTTATGTAGGAGAGATGAACTGCAAAAATTCCAAGTCAACACCTGACATTGGCTAAGTGCTTATTCTCCTTTTATCCAATTTATCATACCTTGTTCTTTCTATACACCCCCATTCCAATTATTTTTAAAGTCCCTTCTTTGTTGTCCTTCCTTGCGATGTAGCCTTTTGTGTTTCTCTTCTGTAACTACTGAACTATTTGTCATAGAGCTAGGTCTAAAGCTTATTAAAGTTATTGGACTTTGAAATATAAGCATTTGTATAACTGTCATATGCTATGGTTGCTATTTAGAACAATATTCAAGGCTCCTTTTATGCCAGTTACTGCCTGTAATGTTTTATTAACCCCTCTCCCTTCCCAACAATGTCTGGACATTTTAGATATATTTGTTGAGAATTGGTGGGCAGGGGGGCGGGGGGGCAATAATACATTGCTTTCTAGGTTCACCCACCACAGAGAAATACTTCCTTCCTAGAGAGCAGAGTATGAGCGTAAAAGAATCTAGGTCAGATATACTGATTTCAGGATGATTTTATTTATAGGGGGAAATAGAGAATGTACTTTGGTATTAAAAATATGTACAGTGGTGCTCGCAAGACGAAAAGAATCCGTTCCGTGATTCTCTTCGTCTAGCGGTTTTTTCGTCTTGCGAAGCAAGCCCATTGACGGATTAGAGGATTAGCGCTTTTAGCGGCTTATCAGCTTATCGGATCAGCTGATAAGCGGCTTAGCGGCTTAGAAAAAGGGGGGGGGAAGGAAAAACCCCCCGCAGGAACTCGCAAGACATTTTCGAAGCAAGCCCATAGGAGATTCGTTTTGCGAAGCACCTCCAAAACGGAAAACTCTTTCGTCTAGCGAGTTTTCTGTCTTGCGAGGCATTCGTCTTGCGGGGCACCACTGTATGTAATTAATACAAAGGGTGCCCTTCCATATTGTTTACATTTTATATTTAAAAGGCCCCCCCCCCTTACTTAAACTGTTATGAGGAAGCGGGGTTTTTTTCTAGAAAAAGAGGTGTCAGTATTCACCATGAAGCTATTATAGTAAGTTTCACACTTTTTAAGCAAAAAGAAAGAGGTGCAGGTACTCACCATTGAGTTGTTACAGTAAGTCAAGTGCCACACTTTTTAACAACAAAAGAGGTATCCCCTGAAAAAAAAAGCACTGTGAGGAAGCATTATAGTATAGTGACTATGAATGTAAGCTAGACAATTCACAGTTCAAATCCCATTTCAGCTGTCACCTTTTCAGGTGGCCTCAGACAAGTCACTGTTCTCTCAACTTCTATCCTGCTAGTCTATAATACAGAGATAGACAGGTAAAGTTTACTTTACAGGCTAGCATCATCTGAAGTACTACAAAAATTGTGTATGTTGAAGTGGTTTCATCACTGAGGAAATGGAGCTATTTATAAACACCAGGCACTGTCTATTGCTATTTATGTCAGTCTCTTTCCTCCTCTCCAATAAAACCACTACTGCTACTTTGCACCAGCAAAATTTCTCCAGATCAAACTCCCAAAACCAGGGGGGTTGTCTGGGGTGATCAAAATACTGTTTTGTGCACAAGTCTTCTCACATATACAGGGTGTCAGAAATTCCCATTCTGTAGCTTAAATATATGCTAGGGACATGCTTGCTTGGAAACAGATACTACTGTACAAAACAAAGACAACTTCTTTGAAACTACCCTGGGATAACTACTCACTCCCTGTAAGCGAATGTAATTCACTTTAGCAATCTTTTAACAGTAAACTGCCATGCAGAAATACCAGTAGCTTGAAACTCCCAACTAACCCCAATCCGTATATACCGGGAAAGGCTTCACGCGTTCAAATGCCTGCATGTTGGGACGCAACCCTTCACACCCTTGTTTAAGAGTTCTGGAACCCGGTGGGATTCACGGCTTCAGTTAAGTGCATAGGCTCAAGATGCAACCCTGTGCACATTTGCTCCACTGGGCATAATGGGGAATATCTGAGCAAACCACTCAAACAGGACACACACGTACTCGCAGCTCCTAGCTGGGTTTCCCCAGTCGGTAGTTTGTCCCTTTTTAATTCCTACTAACACGGACACCCCGCTTGGCCACCCGAGGAGCTCAACTCAACATGCTTCTCCCCCCCCCCCCCCAACCCATTTCACCCTCACTAACAACCCTGCGAGGTAGGTGAGGTCCGGGGTAACCTGGCGGCTTTCACACCCGAGTCAAGTCACCGGCTTTCCGCCTATAGAGAGCGGCGCCGGCGGGTCTCCCGCTGCCCCTACAAGCCGACCGAGCAGCCACCCTTTTCCCCAGGCCGATTCCTCTTTCGGGAAACCGTCTAGGCCGCGCCTGGGAAGGCAGCTCCAAGGCCGCCGGGATGCCGCTGCCCTGTCGCCGCCGCCTTCTTCCAGGAGGAGGCGCGGCAGGGACGCAAGATGGCTGCGCAGGATGACACGGCCCGTCACGTGGCGGAGCCGTCGCTTTCCCTCCCTCCCTCTTTCCCTGCTTGCCTGCCTGCTCGCCCGGCCGACAGTCCCCTCCTCCTCCGCCTCCGTCCGAGACCCCACGGGCCGCCGCCGCCGCGCGCTCCCCGTGTTGCTGGCGGGCGAGGAGGCGAGGCAGCTCCGTCCAAAGAAGCCTCCTCCATCCCGTCGCCAGCTAGCCCAGCCGGCGGAGACGCGCCTGCTGCAGAACCACAGCTGCTGCTGCTGCTGCACGCCAGGCACTGGCAACCGGGAGCCTCCGGAGGGAAAGCGGCCCACGGAAGAGGAAGGTAGGTGAGTGCCCGGTGGGTCCCCTCGGGAACCCCCCCCCCGCCCGCTTGCTAACCAGCGGCGCCAGCGGGAGCAACCGGGATTCCCAATATAGCTCTTGACGCGTCAGGGGAGCGCGGGCAGAGGGCCAGGTTTGGAGACATATGCGAACTGGTGGCTGGGGGGGGGGGAGGCGGGAGCAGAGGCGAAACGCGCCGAAGTTGGGGGCGAGGGAGGCGCGAGTGTGGGGTTGGGATGTTTGCAAGAGTGGCCGGGGGAGGGGTCCGGGAGAACGGGGGTCGACACTTGAGGAATTGCACTCCAGCTAGTCACAGCAGCAGCAGTAGTAGTAATAGTGGTAGTGGTGGTGGTATTTTTTCGTCCTCCTCTTAAGCCTTCGCTCTGGTAGCAACGTCGGGGCGGCTGAGGGCGGCGGGGTTTCTGCTCGAGCGAGGAGATGCGGCCGGGGCGGGGCGCGCGCTGGCGAGGAAAGGAGAGCAGCAACTCCGGCGGCCGAGGTCGAGGTGCGGCTGGTGTGTTACGTAGGACGGGGTTGCGGTTGTTGGCCAGGTGAGTTGCTACGATATGGGGGGGGGCGAGGAGGAGGGAATTGAGGCGGAGGGTCCTCGTCGCCTCAGCCAGGAGCCGGTCGAGTCGAGAGCTGTTGTGTACACACGCCTTGCCCGTCTGAAGTGACCAGGTGAAGTATTTCGTGAGACCAGTTGCTGGGGAACGTGGACGGCAGAGAGTGCTGTTGTGCTTTCCGCCCCGCTTGTGAGTTTCCCTCACCTCCCCCAGGTATCAGTTGGCTTGGCCAACAGAAAGCTGGACTTAACTTGGTAGGCCTTTGGTCTGATCCTGCAAAGGCAGCTCTTAGGTTCTTAATACTATGACTGGAGGCAGTTACAGGGCCAGGGCTGTGTGTATGTTTGTGTGTGTGTGTGTGTGTGTGTGTGTGTGTGTGAGGTGAGACAGCAGCTTTGTAGAAAGGCTGGGCCTATGAAGTCCTAGTGACTTAAATGGGTTTACGCTCAAGTGTGCATAGGATTACAGCCTGGGGTAAATATATAAGGCAGGAAGTGGGATGAGGTGGGGCTGGTGATTCTGGTTAAGAGTAGTAAGGTTTTAACTGTGTGTGTGTGTGAACCGGAGGCTACAGGATGTCTTGCAGTGAAAACTAGATAACACCTGTTGTTCCGTCAAACTGCTTTGTGTGCATTTATATCAGTGCACATGCACAGTGCGGCAATGTTAGACACCATGCAGATGAGGGGCTTTGGGTGATGGCATAAAGCAGGGGCAAAACTAGGCTTTATTTCACCCGTGTCAAAGACTCAGTTTGGCTACCCCCCATGTGCATTTGTGTACACACACACACACACACACACACAAGCTGAGAGCCTCGATGGCACACCCCTCTGGAGACTTCACCCAGGGGGAAAAAACTGGCTAGCTGCCCCTTAGCTACGTCTCTGGCATAAAGCCATCATTTGAGTTCATACCTGATGTTGGCTTTGAACTAGTTGCTTAGGAAGCAGCTCTATTCCCACTTATGTAGAAGCAATCCCTGTCAATTCTTTTGAGTAGAAAATATTAGAGTTGTAGCCTTAGCATGCTATCTGAAGGTGTGCTAAGATTAAAACTAGAGTTTTCACCATAGAGGAAATTGATTTGGAAGGAATATTTGTGTACTATCTGAGGTTAATGTGAAGGTTGGAGAGGGGTGTGTTTGGGAAATATTGGACCTGGCTAGTGTGCTGTTTGTTAGTCTCTTTTAGCAGTGCTATGGATAGCAGTTCTTAGGAGAAAATTTAAATAGCCATATCACATGCCATGTTGCATGCACTGTTAGAATTGTCAAAGATCTTCTGTTGTTGTAAAGTATTTTTTTAATACTATACCTAGTTCTTGGTCACTGGAGGAGTGGAGCATAGATGAAAAGTTTAACTTTGCTTTTAGAAGGCAGGGTCAAAACTATATTTTTAAAAACGGTTTGCTGTGGCTGCCCAGAAGAGGAAGGAACCTTTCCCCCACAGTTTTGACTCTTTCAATTGGAAAGCATGACTAATTTTTAGGTCTGTGTGCTTTGCAGGCAGGAGCAGTTATGATTTCTTTCCCTTTCCCTTTCCTTTTCCTTTTCCTTTGCTCTCCAGCATCACATGTTTCGAAGGAAGGGAAGCTTCTTATTTTATCTTTCGTTCACACCCAACTCCACCAGCGCTGTAACCAGGAGAGACAGGGATCCAGATTAAGGGCAGGGTATATCTAGAGGCCCCTTCTGGCTCTTCCCCTCCCTAGCGTACCACTTTGCAGAGGGACAAGAACATGCTTTTGTACAGCTTAGCATGGATCTGTTCTTCCACCCCCCCCTTCTTCCCGAGCAAACAAAAAATTGGGACCAGTGCTAAACACAGCATGGTTAGCTCATGTTGGTGCTCTGTTTCTTTGGGGCCAGGTTGATAGGCAAGGAATGTGCTCCAGGCAGCTCTGTGTCTCCTCACCATCTCTAAAAACAGTAGGGAGGTACTTGTGCAGGTTGTAGCAGGACATTTTAGCCCATGCCAGTTGCTTGGGAATACAGACTATATGTTTTGAGAGTGTGGGGAAGGAATTGAAGGCCCAACATGTCTCTGAGTGGGACGTGCTTCCATTGCTTGTGAGGCATCATCTCCTTGGATGGAGGGAAGCTTCAGACATGTAGCAAAGGACAGGAGCTTTTATCCGGGGGTAGCCCTGCTGCAAGGACAGTGACTCCTTCAGGAGATCAGATACACTTGCCCACAGAGATATTGGGCTGGCTTAATAAAGAGGTTATGAAAGAAACACTTGCCGAATTTATTTCATGCCTGCCTAGGCACTGAGAGCATAGATCAAAGAGACAAAGGGAACATTCATTCCCCCCACCATCTTTCTCTTTTTCTTCATCACCTCTTCCAGAAAGTGCTGCAGGGACATAACCTGTGGCTCAAACCCTGGTAAGGCAATCAATAATCTAAATCAAGGTTGTCCACCACACCTTTTTTGTAGGGGGAGGGTGTGTGTGTGTTGTTCTTCAGTCCTTGGCACCGTTGGCCCAGCTGTGGCCCATAGCGGTACACTCGTATCTTTGTCTCAATGGTAAGCTGATCAGGGTCTTTCCTACACCAAATCAACCAGGAATGTTCAAAATAAAAAAATTCCTTCCAGTAGCACCTTAAAGACCAACTAAGTTAGTTCTTGGTATGAGCTTTCGTGTGCATGCACACTTCTTCAGATACACAGGAATGTTCAGGTTATTTTTTTCATCATGAACCCCTGTTCCTTCAGATAAGTATCACTGGAAGAGTTCTCCCAACCTTTAACATCAAATTCAACATCTTGAGGTGACCATAAGCACTGCTCAAAAGAGAGAGGACTGGCCAATTCCAAGTTTTAACCATTAGACCATGGACTTTGCTTGCCTTCAGGGCTCCATGGCAGTCATCAACTTGCTGCCCTAGGGAGGTTCAATGCCAGATTGTTGCAGTGGCTTCTTCTGCCCTTCCAGACCTTGATAGCTGGGAAGTTGATTGGTGTGTCTGTCTAGGAAACGCTGCCGCCACCTCCTCCAGTGGTGATTGCACTTCCCGAAACTGCTCAGGGTTGTTCCAGATGTCAGCTTGATTGGATGGAGAGGCAGCTTTGTCCAAGTGTGTGTGGAGAAGGCAGCCCACTCCCATCAGCTGACTAGGGTTGAGGGCTAACTACTTAATCCTCCTAGCCTTTGTGGATCTGATCAAACGGAAACAACTTATTGCTGTCCTACAAGGAAGAACATCTCCTTCTATCTCAGTAGAACACATTTGGGTAATCCGCAGCATCAAGGTGGGTTAGCTGAACAGAATGGAGATTGATCAGGGGAGTGGTATCTCTATCCAGTAGTGTTTCAATTCATCGTAAACAAAGGTGGGCCTCCCAGGATTGACCCATTTGCCATGAACAACAAGAAAATGGACTTCTTTGTGTCCAGATTCTGGAACCCCAAGGTGCATACAACTCTTCTACCCAGACTAGGGCTCTCTGGGCCCAGGTCCTTCTAGTCGCTCTGCACTGTGGAGCCCATGGTTTTTGGACTTGGTAGATTTCCATTCTGGCATGGTGACTTCCATTATGCCTGGGCTTTTCCAAGGGCAGTTCTACACATGCACTAGCTCCAATTCTGCATCGGGAGGTTGAACAACACACATTGCTAGAAGAGGGATTCCTCAACATAGTCACTGACAAGTATCCACTAATTGGATATATGAGATTATGCGTCACTATGCATGCAGTTTATATTAGTAGAGATTCATCAACAAGTGAAACCACACATACTTGGATCAGCAAAACTTTGCTCACAATGTTTGATGAGCGCACATGATAACATCATTGCATGGGAACCAAGTCAGTTGCTCTGTGGTAGGCTTAATATAAAACTCTCAGGCAAGAAGAGCTCCTGACAGTAAGAGCTGTTCAACAGTGGAATTTGCTGCCAAGGAGTGTGGTGGAGTCTCCTTCTTTGGAGGTCTTTAAGCAGAGGCTTGACAACCATATGTCAGGAGTGCTCTGATGGTGTTTCCTGCTTGGCAGGGGGTTGGACTCGATGGCCCTTGTGGTCTCTTCCAACTCTATGATTCTATGATTCTAAGAAAAGAGAAATGAAATTAAGGAGTGTTTCTGCAAGCACAAGACATTTTTCAGTCTCTTGCACAATCATCATCTAACACAAGACCTAATACAGCAACTTGTACAATATGTCAATATGCATGCTTGTGCTATGTTACACATTTTGCAACATTTTTTGTGGAAGGCTTTCCAGAGGTGCATGTGACACAGTCTGCCATTTGGAGGCTAGAGTCCCAATAGTTTGGATTTCTTGAAGGCAGATCTGAAGCAAGGTCTTGGTCCCAATATTTTTAAACACTAGCCAGTGGCCCTGGATAGCATTATGTGGGTACCAGCGTACATCTCAGTTTCTGTGAGTTGCTTCCATAATTTCCCCACTGGTAATCCACATACCTCCTGATTGGGATCTCTCCTTTTATGCAGAGGACCTTCATGGTATCTTCCTTCAAATCATTGGGTTCCATCCCACATGAGCTTATGTGGAAGTTTGTGTTCCTGGTGGCAGTTGCTTCCATGAGCAGATAGGGAAATTGTGGGTGCTATCAGTCACTCAGTCAGGAACAATGTGGCATCTATCCTGAACTGGGTTGCCTTGCATCCTGATCTCAGTTTCTTACCCAAGGTGAACTCCAGTTGTCACCCATCCCTGGGGCCTATATTGCTTGACTTCTCAAAGCTAGGAAAAAGCTAGGAAAAGAAAAAAGAAAGCATAGGAAAAGAAAGGGCATAAACTGGACGTCCGGAGGGCAGTCTGGATCTATTTGTCACGTACCAAAGAGTTGAAATGCACAGAAACCCTATTTGTGTTTTACAAGGCCCAGGGCAAAGAAAGTGTCCAGAGGAACCATTAACTGGTTGGTCAGGGAATGTATAGCACTGGTGTACCTACCATTCTAAGTCTCAGCCTATTCTCTTAGGCACTGTGACCCATTCTATCTTAGCCAGCTGCTAAGCCCATTGCTTCATCTTTGGGAGACTCTACAAGGGAGACAAATATGTCCTTGATGAGGTGGCCTTTAGCAGGAGGGTCCTTCAGCAGGTCCTGTGACTGGAAGTTCTCCCACCTAGTCTTGGGGATACTGCTTCTGAAAAACTTTTCCTGTGTGCTCCAGTCCTCTGCTGACTGACAGTGGAAAGTTGAATTTACCATGAAGTGTTCTTCTGGAGCAGATAGCCCTGCCTTGTGAGTTCAGCCTGGAATATTATGAAGTGGGGAGAGATTTCTGTTTTGTATCTTCTGCACTTTGCAGTGTTCCTTTCACTATTCTATCTCAGATTTATTCTGGGTTCCTTGTTCTCTTCTAGCTCCCTAGTTCTGGTTTGCTACTGCTCCCGAGTTGTCTGTGGGAGACACTGTTATTGCTAGGACCAAGTCTATGGACTGGGGGACTGACCCCCTCCTCATCTGGATGGTCACAGGAAGCTTAATTCTGTTTTGACCTTGCCTTCTAGAAGTGGAGTTAATCCTTTCCTCTGTGCCCCACTCTCTGCTGACTAGAAGAATAATTAACAGTACAGTGGTACCTCGGGTTAAGTACTTAATTCGTTCCGGAGGTCTGTTCTTAACCTGAAACTGTTTTTAACCTGAAGCACCACTTTAGCTAATGGGGCCTCCTGCTGCCGCCGCGCCGACAGAGCACGATTTCTGTTCTCATCCTGAAGCAAAGTTCTTAGCCTGAAGCACTATTTCTGGTTTAGTGGAGTCTGTAACCTGAAGCGTATGTAACCTGAAGTGTATGTAACCTGAGGTACCACTGTAAATACAGCTTTCCACAGAGTATAACAAAATCTTGGTCAGTTCTCCTGATCAGTAGGCAATGAGATTTGGAGAACTTATGTATTGCAATAAGGAGCTTGGGAAGACAGTTGATGCTATTACGTTGTGTAACAGTGGGATTTTGGCCTAGTTAGGAACCTGAAAAGAATTGTAGGAGGAGCTTGCATTTAATTATTTTTGGCTTATCTTCCACTTGCTCTAGTATAAATGTAGCAGCTAACAAGCCTGTAATCCATAGCATCTCTTGTTAAGCCTGGGAAAAATTGCTGTATCGAGTCCTGATGAACTGTTGCCAATCAGCAAAGAAGGTAGTGACCTAGATGGGCCACTGGTCTGATCCAGTTATAAGGCAGTTTCCTATGTTTCCATGCATCTTGCATAGTAGGACTTCTGCCTAGCAGAAGGTTTGCTATGATGGTGGGAGCAGAGCATGTGGCTTACCTCAGTCCTCTGGGTCAAGTAGCACTCATTGAGCTAGCAACTATTTGTACACAATACAGAGCAGCTTAGTTGAGTTTCACATGTTAGCATTGGCAGTGATTTGCCTGCTTATAAATCCGGGTGACCAGCTGCCCTTTATTTAAGGCTTTTCAAACTATTGAAACTTGATTGCTCACGGAAGAAAGTTTCTGCATGAACGGACTAGAAACTTTAACATTGCTACTTATCCTAGATACCATTGTACCATAAAGTCTCTCCACCCATCCCAAGTCAGTTCCAAATGTTGCACACAGGAACTGCAGATGTGATGTACAAGTCACTTGTTCATCTGCTGTTGCAGCAGATAAAGTTGTGTTTAGAAGCTGTTGTCTTTGATTTGGAAACAATAATAAACATGATATTTAAACAATTCTTCTGGAGGGGTGGAGTTTTCGCTTTGAAAAGTGCTTCAAAGTAAAAGAATGTTAGGTCCTTTTTCTTCCCACACCCTCTTCTCTTTTGTAGTTGAGATTACTCGTGAGCTTACTGTATTCCAGCTGTGGCTTTGTATGAAATATTAATAATGGTTAATAACAGCTAAGTGAGATAATGCAATTTTCAGTTACAGAAGATGATCTGAAGAGCTGGCATGAGAGTTTTCACTGTGAACTCTGCACAGCAGGGAATTCAACTCATAATCAAGATTCTTACAACTTGACTATAATGAGGTTACCTGAAAGAGACTCCTGGTAATTTCAATGAACCGCAGTTGCAAGTGTGCTAAGGACTGGAGTCTTATATCTTTATTCAGTACTCTGCTGCACATAGGTTTCTGCTTTAGCTTTGCCACACAAGATAATCAATATATCTGATAGTTTTATTTTGTTAATAGTTTGACATCTAAAAATAAGTTTGTGTTAGCTTTGCTTCCTCGCAAAATACAGTGGTGCCTCGCAAGACGAAATTAATTCGTTCCGCGAGTTTTCTCGTCTAGCGAATTTTTCGTCTTGCGAAGCACGAAATCCCATAGGAATGCATTGAAATCCAATTAATGTGTTCCTATGGTCAAAAAAAGTCCAAACAAAGCCAAATTTGGTACAGCAAGAGTTTATTAAGTCACACATACTGTAAAGAGCATTTCAAAAATTGAAGGAACAATAAATTAAGTTTCTAAACATGACAGGAAAAACATTTAAAAATCAAAAAAGGTACATTACATTTTCTAAGACTCTGGGGGACCACTCGAAGAAGGTTCCTCTTCCACTCTTTGCTTCTTGCTTAAGAACCTGTCCATGGTCTGCTGCTTCATCCGCCTTTTCAGCACCTCCCTGAAAGACGACATAACCCTTGTATCAAAAGTGTTCGCAAGGTCACGTGTCACGTGCTTGTCAGGGTGGTTCCGCTCTGCAAAAGCCTGCACATCCTTCCACTTCAGGCAAATGTCCCTCAGTTCTTTGGAGGACAGCCGTTCCTCAGTTGCTTCCTCCTCTTCCAGTGAGGCCTGCTCCTGTGCAGCCTCTGCCTGCAGTTCGACCAGCTCCTGGGTGGTCAGCTCGTGGTCGTGCTCCTCCACCAGCTCGCTGACGTCCTCCTCTGTGACCTCCAGGCCCATGGTCCTCCCCAAGGCAACAATGTCCTGCACCACTGTTGACTCTGGTGCATCAGAGTCACTTGGTGCCACACAGTCCGGCCACAGGCTGCGCCAAGCGCAATTCAAATTTCTCTGGCTGATCCCTTTCCAGGCCGTGGTGACCATCTTCAAGCAGGTGACGATGTTGAAGTGGTCCTTCCAGAATACCCGCAGGGTGATGGTGGTGCAATCAGTCACCTCGAAGCATCGCCTGAAAAGCTCCTTGGTGTAGAGTTTTTTGAAATTGGCGATGACCTGCTGATCCATCGGCTGGAGCAGTGGCGTGGTGTTAGGTGGCAGGAACATGATGTTGATGAAGATGAACTCCTCCAACAAGTCCTCCTCAAGGCCTTTAGGATGAGCAGGAGCATTGTCCATCAGAAGCAAAGCCTTCAGCGGCAGATCGTTGTCCACAGGTACTGTTTGACAGCAGGGCCAAAAGCAAGATTGACCCAGTCCACAAACAGCACACGTGTGACCCAAGCCTTACTGTTGGATCACCACATGACACTCAGCTGCTCCTTGTCGACCTTGTGCTTCTTGAAGGCCCGTGGGTTCTCCGAGTGGTACACCAGCAGGGGCTTGATCTTCAGGTCGCCGCTTGCATTGGCACAGAAGGGCAGGGTCAGATGGTCCTTCATGGGCTTGTGGCCAGGCAACTTGGCCTCCTCCTGAGTGATGAAAGTCCTTTTGGGCATCCTCTTCCAAAACAGCCCGGTCTCGTCGCAGTTGAAGACCTGCTGTGGAACGTAGCCCTCCGTCTTCACAACCTCCAGGAACTCCACTGCAAAGTCTTCAGCCGCAGGAACATCAGAACTGGCAGCCTCTCCATGCCTGACCACGCTGTGGATTCCAGATCTCGTCTTGAACCGGTCGAACCAGCCTCTGCTTGCCTTGAAGACTTCTGGCTCGCCTGAGGTTCCTGGCTGTTCCCGGATGAGGTCTGTGTGCAAGGCCTTGGCCTTCTCACAAATCACGGCCTCAGTCACTGTGTCCCCTGCACGCTGCTTCTATCCAGATGAGGAGCAACTTCTCGACCTCCTCCAGAACAGCTGGGCGGTTCTTCACGATCCTGGTGACTCCCTTGGCTGCATCAGTCACAAGGATCTTCTCCCTCATCTTCAGGATGGTGCCGATGGTCGATGGGTTCCTGCCGTACTCCCTGGCTAGGTCCGTCACACGCATTCCACCGTCGTGCTTCTGGATGATCTCCTTCTTCATTTCCAGCGTCACCTTCTCCTTCTTCCTCTTGCCGGCCTCTGCAGCAGCAGTCTTCTTGGGTCCCATGGCAGCACAGCTCCTAGCTTCGTAAACTCAGAAAAAAGAAAAAAAATCAGTGATTCAGACCCAAAAAATTCAAAAGCACCCAGCAACCCACCACACAGGAATTCAAACCCTGAACCAAGTCCTTGAATTCCAAGCACCCAACCCAAAATCCAAAACCCCCCAAAAAAGTTTTAAAAGTTTAACTTAACTTACGAAATGGCTGCAAATCACCAAAGTCTTCAAAAACCTCAACTGTTCCCCCAGCCACCCACCCACCACACAGAAATTGCAAACCCCTCCCCAACTGTTGCAAACCCCTCCCCAACTGTTGCAAACCCCTACCCAACTGCTCCCCCAGCCACCCACCACACAGAAATTCAAACCCAGATTTTTTTTTTTGAAAAAAAAAACAACATGGCCCAATGGTCACAGAAAATCATAAAAATTAAAAAAAAACCCACACAAGCTCCCATATTCTTGCAACCCTCTCCTCAACTGTCCCCCCAGCCACCCACCACACAGAAATTCAAACCCAGAATTTTTTTTTTAAAAAAACAACATTGCCCAATGGTCACAGAAAATCAGAAAAATTCAGAAAAAAACCACACAAGCTCCCAGATTCTTGCAAACCCCTCCTGAACTGTCCCCCCAGCCACCCACCACACAGAAATTTAAACCCAGAATTTTTTTTTAAAAAGTGCCCCAATGGTCACAGAAAATCATAAAAATGCAGAAAAAAACCACACAAGCTTCCAGATTCTTGCAAACCTCTCCCCAACACCAAGTCCTTGAATTCCAAACACCCCAACCCAAAATCCACCCCCCCAAAAAAAGTTTTAAAAGTTTAACTTACCAAACAGCTGCAAAAGAAGTTTTGGAAAAGCTTCAAAAATCAGCAAAGTCCTCAAAAACCTCAGAAAAGGCTACCACACCGCGTGCAATGTGTTGCTCCTCGAAGTCTAGTCGCAACTGCACCTCTTCCAGCAATGCACCCTGGGTATTAACGGTTTTACGAATAAGGAAACAAACTTGCAAGACGTTTTCGTCTTGCGAAGCAAGCCCATAGGGAAATTCGTCTTGCGAAGCGCATCGAAAAACGGAAAACCCTTTCGTCTAGAGAGTTTTCTGTCTTGCGAGGCATTCGTCTTGCGGGGCACCACTGTAAGTCGTAAACTTGGACTTGTGTGTTGTAGTTCATCAGTAGTTCCCTTTCTTCTTTAGGTTTTTGATATTTAACTTTGATTGCTAGGTCTGATTTAATGCTAAAAGATAACCTGGAAAATAGGTTATCTATAAGATTAAGGCCTGTCCCTGCTCAGAAGATACATTTTATACAAACATGTTTGTAAGCCATTTTAGAAACCTAGATAGCAGAAAGTATGATATAAATCTGTTCCATTAATAAATAATGCTGAACAGGAGAGCATATTATGGGGCAGGAGTAGGGAACCCCAAACTCTTCCAGTTGGTGCTGGATGGAGTACAGCTCCCGTCATTTCTTACGGTGTTGACTGGGGTTGAAGGGAGTTGGAGTCCAACAACTTGTGGAGAGCTGCTAGTATAGGGCTCCCTTTCATATATATTTTGTATTCCTATTTTGTGTTTCTTCTTGCAAGAAATGCACCCACAAGCTTGGATTGTCAAAAACCAAAGGAATTAGGCTGTACGTGAATTTATGATTATTGTTGTCAACAGCAGGGGGTTGCTGTCTGTCATTATAGGGCTTTTATTTTCTTGAAGGGGTGATTTATTAATAGAAGGTGGTATGGTCTATATGCTGTATTACAAAGATAGAAAACATATGCTCCTTACTTCTAAGTAAGCTCCACTGGACATAGAGCTTACATTTGTGTAAGTATGCATAGGATCAGCCTGACACTTAAGATCTGGCAGCTGTTTGAGGGAATGACACACAGCAGTGTTCACCTAAAGTAGTGCTTCAAATATTAATGCAGTCTTTCATAGTGATGTTTCTAGTACCTTCTCTGCCACTTCCTGCTTAACATGTGGGTTAATTTTGTTGTTGGCTTTAACATGTTCTGCTGAAATTGCGAATGCCAGGTAGCTTGTTGTAGCTAAGATTGCAATACTAAGAACACTTTAACTTGGAAATAAGTCCTATAAATTAGGAATTTCTCTTATGGTTGGGCTGCAAAATACATCAACAAGTCTCTAGAATGTGTCTTTAGAACGTTGTCATTAAAACTGGATAATGAGCACTTTCTTGATTGTTTTCTTTTTCTTTAAAAAGCAGTATATGTAGACTGTACAGAAAGTCTTTCAGATAAACAGTACTACATATATTACAGCACTTTAAAATACTTTTTTTTTAAAGTACTGCATAACCCTTTCTGCAAATTGTTCATTTTTGTTACCTTTCATTTCTTGTCTCCTGTCTTCTGTGGTTATTTTCAGTAGATGTTGTAGATAGCAATGGTATCCATACAGTATATATATTTTCTGTATCTAAAGAAGAGGCTGGTTGCAATGAGGAGGGTGGGAATAAGAAAGCTTCTGTTTACTGTGCACTCAGACTTTTAAAATTGATACTAAAAGTAGTATCCTCTCTAATACTCTCGATGTGAACAATGGAAAGAATTCTGGCAGTGGTACTGTTTTGTAAAATGTTGCACAAGAGTTAGCAAAATGTGGAACATAGCACAAGCATGCATATTGACATGTTGTACAAGGTGCTGCATGAGGTCTCATGTTAGCTGATGATTGTGCAAAGAGATTGAAAAATGTCTTGTGCTTACAGAAGCGCTCCTGAATTTCAATTCTCTTTTCTCACCTGAGGGTTTTATATTAAGCCTACTATGAAGCAACTGACTTGGTTCCCATGCTGTGATGATTCATGTGCTCTCATCAAATAACGTGAGGAAAGTTTGCTGATTCAGGTATGTGTGGTTTCACTGGCTGATGAGTCTACTAATATAACCTTTATGCCTAATCCATAATGATGCAATGCTGTCACTTGTCACAATGACTGCATTCAGATGGCACTTTCCCCCCATCTTCCTGATGTTTCCTTACCTGTTAATTTCCCCATTTTATCTGAACTTTTACTATTTTTTGTTGGGAGCCACCCAGAGCGGAGTGGCTATGCAGCCCAGTCAGATGGGTGGCATATAAACAACAACAACAACAATTATTATTATTATTATTATTACAACTTAAAAATCACTTTTGGTAATCCAGTAGAGTCTAGCAGAAATCTAGTGCTCATTTCATGTTATCGATTTTTGGAAAAAAATGGTTAGCAATCCTGTTAGCTTGGAAAACCACAGAGATTTGCATTGTGCTTTTCCTCAGGTTTACATGATTGCACCACTTCCGCTGATGTGTTGAAATCTTGGGTGGTATCTTAGTATGCAGTTCTTTCCTGATATATAAAAGTTAACACAACTTGGCAGTATATGGATAAAAAAAAGCCACGGTTCCATAACACAGTAGGTACTGCAGTGTAAAATGAATGGTTGAAATTGAGACAGAAACACTAGCATTATCAGTAAAAATACAGCAGTAAACCCCACCTCTAGATCCTGGCTGGGTCTTGGGTTTCTGACAAAAATGGGTAGGCAGCCCACTTCTGTAGCATCAGTTTTGGGGGCTACTCTGGTCATTACTTCAGTGCTGCCGATTGTTGTAGTATGCTGGCATGACTACCCATGCATCTACATCTCATTTCTGAAAGACTGAAATGATTGTGCATAGGGTTGAGCCATGAGTATGTGTGTTATATGTAATAGCTATGTAATCAACTGAAGTTTGTGACAACCATCAGCAGCGGACTTCTGCCTCTACAGCAGGGGTGCCCAAACTTTTTCAAAGAGGGCCAGATTTGCTGAATGGAACATGCGTGAGGGCCAACCAAAATTGTTGAGCTTTTCTTTAGGATTTTACCCCAGGACATATGCTGCCACGGGGGCCGCATTAAACCGGCCGGCCGGCCGAATTAGGCCCCTGAAACAGACTTTGGACATGCCTGCTCTACAGTATTGTGCCCTTTTAGGTAGACTGTCTCACTTGCCATCTCAGACTGCTCCTTAAGTTCATGAAATTTTCTTGTAATGAGCCTTTGACCTCCTACTGCTGACTTGGCATACTATGTCAACTTCTGGTGCAATCTTTCATTTGCTTTAAAGTAATAACTCACCATGCTATTGAAGTTCCTCTTGCTCCGCCAAACCAGAAGAGACCTATTTATATACAGATTAGAACATAAGTATTGTGAAATGTTCTGCAGAACTACCACCAGTGTACAGAAAGGAATTGTACAGATACATGCTTGGACTCTAGCCTAAGGAGGCTCAAAGCAAGTAATCAGACCTTTTCATTTTTCAGTGTTTGGGCTCTGCAATGTAGGTTGGTAATTAAGTATTTTTCTTCCTAATAGGGGCAATATGAACCTTTGAATTCTGTCTGTAGCGCAGACCTGTATTTCCTACGTTTTAAAAAAATGTGATAAACCATTGTTCTGCAACATAAATGTTCTTTTTAATTCCAAAATGTAGCACAACAAGTGTTTATAACAGAATAATAATAAAAAATCCTATGGGGAGACCCATTGGGCATGTAAAACAATATTGCTTTCTTTGTGTCTGGAGAATACACTTTCTTGTCATAATAGAAAACAACCTTTCAGGTGTCTAATTAAATGAAGTCTGGTTGTACTCCCTTGGTTTTCACATTTGGCATCCACTCATAACTATCCAAGTAAGAAAGGAATTGGTTTCAAAGTCAAAGGGTGGAATCCAGAATAGCATTAAGGAGAGCCATTCATCAGCATAAGGATTTCTGCTTGTGCAACAGAACTTAATCCTTTTCTCCTTCCCTGTGCCCCTAAATGTATTCCAGGGGTTCCTTCAACCATCTGGAGAAGATTTGAGGTAGGTGCTGGGCTCGTGTGGGTGGAGAAGAGGGTAGGAAAGGCCTGTTGTAGAAGTCAAAATCCTTGCATTGACGAGACTCATTAGTGGAATACTGCCCAAAGGTCTGCCAAAGGAAATACCACTGTTCATTTTTTACTTACAGGAGGTTCCACTTAGTCACTTCAGCAGAGTACCACCTAAATGGGAAGTGAAACCCTGACCTTTGTCAAGATAAAATGTCCAGCTTATGAAATGACAAATGGATTTTAGTACTTGGTAAACTTACAGTGATGTACAGGAAACGAAGTGAGTGATTCCTTGTTTGACACCAACATTCACCAGTCAGCACTGATATTTAGCCTTTCTATATCTCTTGAAGACACCAGACAAGTTTTCAGTTTAGAGAGGGAGCAAAAAGGTAACAGTGATAAAGGCTTTTGGGGAATTATTTGAGACTACAAAGAATGTAATGCGATTACAGGTTTAGTGGAATCCTCACAGCATAATCTATGTGTTCCTCTTTTTAGGCATATAATAAAAGGCAACTGCAACCTTGAAATGTATAGGTGGAAAGAGATTGGGTAGTCAAGAAAAAGGAGGAAAGTTCTGGGATACTTTACAGACTTAATAATTTTATTGCTGCATTAGGTTTTATGGACCAGAGCACATTGGGTGGATTAACTATTTAGTTTTAAAAGTTGGTAGGTATTGAGGGATTGAGAAGAGGAAAAGTAATTTGACCTATTGTGTCAAACCAAAAAGGGCAAGATATGTCTTCATTAGGGTAGGAGACTAACAAGGCTGTTATTTGGGAACTATTAAAGAAATTTGAGAAATATGTATTGCAAATCTGGTTATTAGTTGCTGCAGAACTACTCTGTCATTCTCTCTTACCTTTTGGCTTGAGTGAACTGCAATGTGTTGCTGTGAGAAGTGCAGTACACAGCTGTTTGGGCAAGATAGCCCAATAATAACAAGGATACCATTCTGTAGCTTAAACAAAGAAGCAGTTTTGCTATCAAATGAAAGCAAAAGTTGATAGGGAGTTTGATTTATAATGTGAGTCCCTGGAATGTGGCAGTGTTTCTTGTGCTGGGCAATACAGTTGCATTGCATTGCTTAAATAAATGCCATTCCATCCAGGCACAACATTTCTCTGCGGGATAGAAAAGTTTCCCTTCCCCTTCCCCAAGATATTTAGGGGAAATGAGAACGTTGGACAGTTAGTCATGCAGCAATTGTCCTCCGTATGCAATTCAGTAGAGAAATTCTGGTAATATTTCCAAATCTTTTCTAGCATTTGGTACTTTGAGTTGTTAGCAGCTTCAAGTAATGGGGAACAGGAAGAAGGAGAACATTGTTTTATTTACTCAGATGAAACATGTATATGTGTGTTCACATTTTTTTCTCACATGAGCTGCATGCCTTCAACAGTTTCTTATGGGAGGTTTTGTTTGCCATGTCTCTCTTACCAGCTGATACTTCTGTTTAGCTAGTATGCCCAGGAGTCTTGTAATTGCTAACTCAAACATGTTTGGATGAGAGTGAGAAACAGCATACTTGACATTCCTTTTTGCCTTCTGAATATCAATCATACACCTCTTTTTCCTAACAGTGGATGCTGGAAATTTATTATTTGTGTATTTATGTCAAAGAGCGAGTTGGCAGTAAATCAGACCATTCAAAGTTGGGCGTTAACTCTTTGTAAGCAAAAACATGATCTCCACAGACTTGGCAGAGTGTCAGGCCTAATGAGCACTGCACCTCATTCCTGGTAGGTCTTATCCCACGAATCAGTTGCTGAGACCGAAAGTTCCCGCCTCCCCAGAGTTTTCTAAGTTCTCTCCTTTCCAGGGCTTTCCCCAAGCAATCAGACACTTCACCTGCATGCAGCCTGTCGCTGCTCTACCCGTTTCAGCCCCCTTCTGGTTCTGGGATATGGGGAGGAGGGGTGCTTGTTGACATAGCAGGAGGGGGAGATACCCATGATTCTTCACCATCCTGACTCATTTCTGCCTCTTGCCCTCATTTCTCCTCCCACTCGCTGGCTTTGGCTTCCGCCTCTGATTCTGGACTTTCTCTCTGCCATAGACTCTCCCAGCTCACTAAGCTGTGTTACATCTTCAGCTTCCAACACCTCCCTTTCCCAGTCTTCTCCCTCTGACGAGTCGTTGTTGTCATCCTACCACTGCTTCCCTGGCTCTAAGCCTTCTTCCCTTGGTGGTTTCCCAGCTGGTTCTTCTCACTATTCCTCTGTGTCCAACCACTCAATGACAATTTATTACTTAAAACAGTTATATCCTCCCCTCCATAAAAGTCCAGGGCAACTTACAGTCAAAAAACATTAAGCAGTAGTATGAAATAACATTTTAAAAAAGCAACTCTTTCAGCTGAAGCTAAAATATTTACTGTTTTTGATAATCTTATAAGTAGCCAAAAGTGGGGGAGGGGGAGAGAAAAAAAGATTGAGAATTGAAGCAAGGGAGAAGTAGCTCCTTTCCAAGTTGTTTGAGAAATGGTACTAATATAGATGGTTAAACCACTTTCCTTTGGGCATCTTCCTGTTGAAAATTTTCTTACCAAGCTGCATTTACATTTGCAAGGGAAGAGACTTTACAGGAAGAGACTGGGCTCAGATCTGGGCACCACAGTTTAAGAAACGTATTGACAAGCTAGAATGTGTGCAAAAGAGGGCGGCCAAGATGATAAAGGGTCTGGAAACCAAGCCTTATGAGGAATGGTTGAGGGAGTTAGGTATGTTCAGCTTGTATAAGAGAAGACTGAGAAGTGATATGATAGCCATCCTCAAATAACTGAAAGGCTGTCACATGGAAAATTAAGCAAGCTTGTTTTCTTCTGCTCCAGAGGGTAGGCTCCGAACCAATGGATTCAAGTTACAAGGAAGGAGATTCGAACTGAACATTAGGAAGAACTTTGGTCAGTAAGAGCTATTTGACCGTGGAACAGATTATCTTGGAAGATGATGGTCTTCCCATCATCAGAAGTTTTTAAACAGAGGTTGGATGGTCGTCTGCCAGAGATTCTTTAGTAGTGATTTTTTGCATTGCAGAGGATTGGACTAGTTGACCCTTGGGGTTCCTTCCAAGTCTACAATTCTATCATTTTATAAACTTATGGGGAACAGACAAGCTGCTTTCTTGGTGCAATTTTAGGACTGCATTATGTTTGGGGTGCCTTTTATATGTATCACAGCAGTGAATTCTTACACTGAAATTTTCAAACATATGGGGAATTCATATGATTATTGCACTATATGGATTCACTCATGTATAAGTATTTTTTCTCAGTGATTCTATTTTGCAGTACATTAAATATTTAGACAATGGAATACTTAGAGGTGTGCATGAGCACACTTATGGCTGTAGCCTGTGAAACTGTTCTTAAAAGAAATGGCAAGCATGTGTAAGGGCTAAGTAGCTGGAGCTGGGAACAGGCTTTGAACACTACTAGCATATTGGGCATCAGCTACAACTATTTGTCATTCATATTGCACTTGTCAGAACAATTATGACTAAAAAGAGGTATACAAGATTGTAAATAAAATGTAACTATCACAGCAAGTTGAACTTAAAAGTTAATTAACAGTGCCTTTGCATGACTGTTCCAGTCACACACAATTAATATGCACTTCTTAGGTTTTTTTTCCAACAGAAAGTAATTTACAGGTTCTGGAAATCTGATAATTAGCTCATTAATGGCCATCACACCCCTGTTTTTGCACTGTTTTTCTTTTATGTTTCATATTTGCAGCAGAATAACTAGCTTTAGTGTATTATGCACAACTTTAATACTTAGAACATCAGAAATAAGGTAGTCCATTGATGGGATTCTTATCATTTGGAAGTGAAACTGAAGACTAAAATGTGATGTGAAAACTTATTTTGAAGATATATGGGTTACAACTCGAGGTGTTTTGGACTAAAATTCCTGTCTTCCCTGACCATTGGCAGGCTGGCTGAGACTGGGAGTTTGAGGCCAACAATATCTGAAGGAAGAGGGAAGGCTGGTTTAAACTGCGATCTCCTCTAAACTATGGGGTGAGAGCATTCGCAGAGCCTAACCCCTGAAAGCAGTGTTCGAAATTCATCAGGCACCAGGCGCATTGTATGTAGCTTGTCACTAAGTGAAGATGCCTGGGTGCCAGGATGGCACCTGATGTCTCCACCATTTGGAGGTGCATGCCTAGGAATCCTTGGATCTTGCCTGTTTTCCCAAACAAGCAACAATAATTCTATCTGTAATATTTTATTTGCACAATCAGAACAATTTTCAGGAACCAAAAATGCATATTGAAAAATACGACTTTCGAGCCATCTGGCCCCCAATGGCAACTAGGCATTCAAATTTGGTGGCCATAATCCTGTCTTAAGGAGCCATTTGGTGCCAGCTTACATATCTGAGTTTCTAACACTGCCTGCAAATGTCCAGTTTATTATTCTCAGGCCTCAGGAATTGAAACTGATCCCTCAGATCTGCAGGACCTGCCTCAACTGTGGTGTCCAGTTTGATACAGATGTCTGCAGCTTTGTTCTCAGTGCTTTTGTAAATGCATCCCAGTGCACTTCTGAGTGATTAGCTGTTTCTCCCCCCTCAGATTGGGTTTAACCAGCCTGTTCAGCCAGAGCTGTTCTGAGGATGCAATAGAGGCAGATAAATAGACTTTCCACTCTGCCAACAGCGCCACATGGTAGCCATGGTTATATGCTTTCACATATTCTCTGCTGTATTCACCCAAGACTCGTGCCACCTGTGCTCTAACCATCCAGCCCATTTCATCGCCTGGAATTCCTCAGAAGATCAATAAGGTTTCTGGGTTTCCTGCAGCCAGAGAGGGTACTGGGGAGCGATCATGTCACTCACAAATGCATTCAGTGTTGTTGTGTCTGCATTTCTCCATCTCCATCCACAGTCTTGTTGATCATTTGTCTCGTTATGGTCCCTGGGGCTTTGCTATAAAACCATATTGAGCTGCTGCTTGCTCATGCTCGTTAGAAAGCAGATAATTGCTAATTGTAGTTTTGAAACTTAAACTAGCACGTAACAAGACAGGGTAAAGGTAAAGTAACCCCTGACCGTTAAGTCAAGTCGCGGACGACTCTGGGGTTGCGGCCCTCGTCTCGCTCTACAGGTCGAAGGAGCCGGCATTTGTCCGCAGACAGCTTCCAGGTCATGTGGCCAGCATGACTAAGCCACTTTTGGTGAACGCCGTTTACCTTCCCGCAGGAGCGATACCTATTTATCTACTTGCACTTTGACTTGCTTTCGAACTGCTAGGTTGGCAGGAGCTAGGACCGAACAACAGGAGCTCACCTCGTTGTGGGGATTCAAACTGCCGACCTTCTGATCAGCAAGCCCTAGGTAGCGCCACCAGCGCCTACAGTGCCAACAGTTTCCCCAACAAGACAGGGTACGTTTATGAAAAAGAAGAGTAGGATTGGCTCAAGGTCCAAGCCATGCACATGGCTAAACCTCTTACGAACAAGATACTGAATGCTTGTAGACAAGTCAGTAGGTTGACATATGTATAGTGGAGCTTTCCCCAACCAAAATAAAGGACAGAAGACCTAAATTCAATTATATAATCTTACTGTTAAATATTTTACTAAAAATAACCAATAGGTTTGTGGTTGTTACCAGGACTTTTTCTGATTGAATGGAATTTTGTCTGCTTTATAAAACTTTATTTTCATGTTTCTGTGTGTATGCCAGGCTGGGCAGCCAGGAGTGTTATCCTGCTGAAAAGACAAACAAATTTGCTTTGCCGATATTCAAGCATTTAGAGTTTAAGAAAATTGCCACTGAGAGCTGGAGTGACAATGATTGTGTAAAGTATCTACCTTAGAATGTTACAAGTATAATATTCCCAATCTTGCCTTGTTGAGGAAGATAATGGTAACCCCATGTGTGATATATTAGAAGAGAATGTGTTGAACAAAACTACAGCAAAATAGAAGCAATATATCTATCAGGTTTTGTTATGACCTTGTATGTGTGTGTTTCCAGAAAACAAGATAGTCAGTGTTGTTGTTTGTAGACAATATGGGGAATACATCCACAATGTGGAGCTTTTTCAGTTAGCTGGGACTTTTGTTGTCCTGTGTAGCAAGTTATTCCCTTGGCTTCCCTCACCCTGTCCCATAGCAAGTACATTAGGTTCTGAAGGAAATGTCTATTGTTTGCTGAACACTTGATCTCTTCTAAGAATATTTTGGGCTGTTCTTGAACTTTTGTTTTGTTCTTCAGATAATAGAGCTATTTTTCTAGAACTGCTTCCTTCTCGTGCTATAAATACAAACATGTTTTCACACAGATATCAAGCAAAGACATCAAAGTTTAAAATTAGTCGGCAGTACCGGTAAATTGCATTTGATCAAGAAAGGGTGTCCATTGATGGAGCAAGCGAGCGTAAATGATTTTGTTGACCGCCTCATTTATTAAGCAGGCAATATTTTTTTCACAGCACATTTTATAGATAAATGGAATACACACAAGACATATATGCACAACAATTTCTGCCCTCTTCTTTTGAAGGGAAAGGTTTGCATTCAGTGAAGTTTTTGTACACCTGGTGCTACAAATATGTATTGGAGTTGCTGGAATCAAAGCGTTTGAGCTAAAACCCTCTTCTTCCTTTTGGTTTGTAATTCAGAATTCAGTAAATGTACTAAGTTACAGAAGTTAGAGCTTGCTTTTGTCTTGTGGAGAAAAGTAGCTTGTTGATGCTGAGGAATTCTTTGTCTGCTACAAAATGTCCACTCAGTCGTTGCCACAGCAGTCTTTTCTTTTGACACTTTCGTACACCTGACATACAAGAAGCGTCAAAATTATGTTTCCTGCCCCATTCCTGCTTTAGACCCTGAGTAGAGATTAGGTAAAAAGGTAAAGGTACCCCTGCCCGTACGGGCCAGTCTTGCCAGACTCTAGGGTTGTGCGCTCATCTCACTCTATAGGCCGGGAGCCAGCGCTGTCCGCAGACACTTCCGGGTCACGTGGCCAGCGTGACAAGCTGCATCTGGCGAGCCAGTGCAGCACACGGAACGCCGTTTACCTTCCCGCTGGTAAGCGGTCCCTATTTATCTACTTGCACCCGGGGGTGCTTTCGAACTGCTAGGTTGGCAGGCGCTGGGACCGAGCAGCGGGAGCGCACCCCGCCGCAGGGATTCGAACCGCCGACCATGCGATCGGCAAGTCCTAGGTGCTGAGGTTTTACCCACAGCGCCACCCGCGTCCCGAGTAGAGATTAGCCTTACCCTATTAAAAGACACCTGCTTCTTGGGAGAAAAGCAATGACAAACCTAGACAGCATCTTAAAAAGCAGAGACATCATCTTGCCAATAAAGGCCCGTATAGTTAAAGCTATGGTTTTCCCAGTAGTGATGTATGGAATTGAGAGCTGGACCATAAAGAAGGCTGATTGCTGAAGAATTGATGCTTTTGAATTATGGTGCTGGAGGAGACTCTTGAGAGTCCCTTGGACTGCAAGAAGATCAAACCGATCCATTCTTAAGGAAATCAGCCCTAAGTGCTCACTGGAAGGACAGATCCTGAAGCTGAGGCTCCAATACTTTGGCCACCTCATGAGAAGAGAAGACTCCCTGTCCCTCAGACCTTGTGGGGGGCCGGACTATATTTTGAAAAATAAAATAAAATTGAACATATTCCTATGCCCCACAAATAACCCAGAGATGCATTTTAAATAAAAGCACACATTCTACTCATGTAAAAACACCAGGCAGGGCCCACAAATAACCCAGAGATGCATTCTAAATAAAAGGACACATTCTACTCATGTAAAAACATGCTGATTCCCAGACCGTCCGCAGGCCAGATTTAGAAGGTGATTGGGCTGGATTCAGCCCCTGGGCCTTAGTTTGCCTAGCAATGGTGTATACAAAATAAAATATTGTTGTTTAGTTGTGTCCGACTCTTTGTGACCCCATGGACCAGAGCATGCCAGTCTTCCATTGCCTCCCACAGTTTGGTCAAACTCATGTTAGTAGCTTCAAGAACACTGACCAGCCATCTTGTCCTCTGTCGTCCCCTTCTTCTTGTGCCCTCAATCTTTCTCAACACCAGGGTCTTTTCCAGGGAGTCTTCTCTTCTCATGAGGTGGCCAAATATAGTTATTATTAATTCTGGGTTTGTTAATTCTGACATTTTGGGGCACACGGGTCCAAATGCTGTTCAGTTGGAAAAGAGGCTTTCTGTGTCTCCAACATTTTTAGAATAATGTTAGCTTGACAGTTCTGCATAAATCTTTGTGGAACCTGGGTCTCTTTTTCATGACGGACTTTAAAATTCCTGCCAAGCTTTTCACTTATGTAAAGACTAACAATGGAACACATTCTCTTCTCCTAGAAACAGCAGTGACTAGCAGCACCCTATGAATTCAAACTTTGCTGCTCTCTTTCTCTCCCTTTTCTGTAGTAAAATGCTATGAATAATTTAGGCAGATGTTAATGATTGTCTTTTCAGTGTGCTATAAATTAATACTGTAATTGACACTTTTCTGCCTTAGTAAATGGAAAGTGTTGGCAGATCTTCCTGCCTTTGATTGCTCTCTATGTATTCTTGCAAATAAATTGTTTTGCTGAAATAGAGAAGAATCGGCTTAAAGCTTGTAGGCTGTATGGATTCTGCATTTTTCAAAAGCTGCAAGATAGACTACAAAAGTTCATTGTAACCTGTGGTGGTGCTACGAAGGTCTCCTGCTGACACCATCAGTACCATTATACAATGCTGACCCACACAGAGACTTTTGAAGGCAGCACCATAATTGTAGAACAATTAGATGTTTTACAGCCTTCCCTAGATGTTCATCAGTGCCCTTTATAATAGTCTCCTGGAAGTGATATAAGCGTTGGAATTGTGACCAAAAAATAGTATTCAAAGGGGTATTTTGAGGCAATAATAGTTTTTCAAAATGAACTTATGCATTTATGTTAATTGCATGAAACTTTCAGTTCTAAATCAGTACAGGAGCATCCTCTGGATTTACCACGTGGACAGCTCTGTTTATATGTATATTCTTTCAAAGGCATTTAATTACACTTCCTTAGAATTATTCTTAAATTTTAATTTAGTCTAAGTTATCTATAAATGATGACTTTCTGATCCTAATAGCTTCCTAATGTTGTTTTGCCAAATGAATGATTGGGGGAGGGTGGATTTGAGTAGCAGTGGGTGGTTGGGCTGGAGCAAAAAGTAAGTAGGGCTACCCTTTGTCACCCTCACATACAATCTTTCTTCTCATCCTAGCGCATGGGTAGGCAAACTAAGGCCCGGGGGCTGGACCCAGCCCAATCACCTTCTAAATCCGGCCCGCGGACGGTCTGGGAATCAGCATGTTTTTACATGAGTAGAATGTGTCCTTTTATTTAGAATGTATCTCTGGGTTATTTGTGGGGCCTGCCTAGTGTTTTTACATGAGTAGAATGTATGCTTTTATTTAAAATGCATATCTGGGTTATTTGTGTGGCATAGGAATTTATTTATTTATTTATTTATTTTTCAAAATATAGTCCGGTCTGACACGCAGCGTAAATTAATAATGCAGAGTTTTAAAGAATAAAAGCTTTACTGAATTAAAATAAACTTCTTCATAAACAACATGGTTCCAAACAGTTTGACTGAGATTACATACTGACTCTGTTCACAACTGAAACAGACTGACTCTAACTGACATCTTACAGAGAACACAAAAGAGAAACTGGTTGCTAAGTCACATGTCAGAGTGACTCAACAGTTAGCAGTTAGGCCTGAATAACTTTAGTAGGCCCAAATGATTGTGCAGTCCCTGCACTTCCCAGCCTGCTTTGCTGCTTCTGCTCTCATGTGTGTTTGTCACATGACACGGTCCCCCACAAGGTCTGAGGGACAGTTGAAAAAATTTGCTGATTCCTGCCCTAGTGGGTTACCTTGGAAGGAAGAAATTGCTGTTGTCTGAGGTCTGAATTGCATGCTTGAATAGGGCTTTCCCCCTTTCTCTTCACATTGCTCCATTCGTTTTAGTATTCACGCTCCATCTCTCCTTGCAGACTCCCCCACCTCCCTAAATTAAGCTGAGGGCCACAGGTTCCCCACCCTTTTTTATCTCAGTGAAACCTGATAATCAGTGTATGTTGTTTGTATTAAATGGATGTAAATGTTGATAGCCATTCAGTCCCTTATGTACATATTTACTTATGCCGGAGTCCAGAGGGAGTTGGGTGGCCAAATGTCCTTACACCCAGTGGGCTATAGGAGCTTCTGGAGCAGCTTCCAATAAATATAAGAACTAGCTACAGCAGTTCATTTAAGTAAAAATAAACCACCCAAGGCTGTAATCCTACTATACCTGTGACTAAGCTCCATTTAACTCATTGGGATGTACAGTTATCTTGTCCATGTCTACTCAGAAGTATGCCTTTAGTATGTGTTGTTCAGGTCTAGCCAACATGGTGCTTTCCAGATGTTGTTGAACTTCAGCTCTCAGCAGCCCCAGGCAGCATGACCAATAAGCAGAGATGATGACAGTTGTAGTCCCACATCATCTGGAGCACATCACATTGACTACCCCTAGTGTTGGCCATTCATGTTCTTTGGAACTTACCTGTTTACACATTCTTTTTGAAAGTGAGTTGTGTTGAAATCAGTGGGATCTTAAAGAATTTTATTGGTTTTGACTGATTTGCAACCAACCCTTTCCCCATGGGTTTTAGAGTAGCATCTTAGCCTCACGGTGAGCCTGCAAAGTAGATGTAGACTGAGGAATGATGTTATCTCAAAGCCAACTGTTAAGATTCTAAGTTAAATTGGCTATTTGAACATGGGATATTACACCCACTTCTAACATAGTGAGAAAGTGTATTTTGTAAGTAAAACTGTTTCCGTTTGGGGAATGTTTTGTAGTGGCGTTATTTCATTGCCTGGCTTTAAAAACAAACAAGAAACTGTTATTTTCTTCTAGATCATCTTGCACAGTAAATATGATACATGCTTCAAATAAATATTCTCCCAGCTTTAACAATCTATTGCCTAGGTAAAGGAAGTCTCATAGCACCTGCCAGGTTTTGCAAACCTTCAATAAGAATAAATATCCTGTGCCAGACAAGGTGCCATTAAGGATTTACAAGGGAAAATAATTGAACTTATTTATCAAATTCTGGTTTCAGACAGCAGGCAATTAGCAGTGTTCTTTCCATTTAGGAACATCATTATTTGCAATAGTATGAATAGTTTTAGTAGTGGATGCATATATTTTCATCTCCCCCCCCCCAACTACAGAATTGATTATTTGAACTCATTTGCATTAGGATTCTCTTTTTTAAAACACTTCAACTTTGACATTTCTGTGATTTTCAAATACGTAGCTGCTATTTTGTCTCATAGAAATAAAGGAATACTAAAAAAAGTAAAGCAAACACTTAAGAGTTGCACATATGTAGAAATCTATATCCCTACTCTCCTCTTGTTGCTGATAAATGGATGGATTTGGGTTAATTTATTCAAAGAGACTGCCGACCTAAAACTCAGGTAGGGGTAATACAACATTAATCTTCACAACAGCCCTATTGAGTATTATTTGGTGAGTCTATCTGAGTGCAGGGTCCTCAATAAAAGTCCAACATCCCATATACTGGACCACTGTTCTGATTCATAGTTAAGAAGCATAGAAATATATGTGTCTAAAATTTCACCATTTGACATGAAGGGTTTCTAGCATCCAATAGGCTAGATGTGATATGTTAGTAAAACAATTTATCTCTTTTTGTGGCTGACCAAGTAGCAATAATCTCCAGCCAAGCAGGTGTGCCTATACTGTTGCTCGGGTTAAGTTACAACAATAAGGCTGCAGTATGAGGATTGGTAGCTCAGTTGATAAGAGCATGGTGCTGATTAATGCCAAGGTTGCAAGTACAGGACAGCTGCATATTCCTGCATTCCAGGCATTGGACTACATAATTCTTAAGGTCCCTTCCAATTTTACAATTCTATGATTCTATGAAATCCAGCGGGTTCCCTTCTAGTTAAAAACACACAGCTGAGCTATGGGTACTCATCTCCATTTTAAGACTTGGCACTCTCTGAGTGGCTTTATTCAAGTAAGGGGGGAAGCCTCCCAAGTGGGAGCTAGTAGGAGGAAACTCTATATGTAGATAGAAGATTAAGATTAAATGATGATAGAGACCTATGTACATAAATATATAACTTAATGTTTTTATTAGAATCAGTACTATTATGGCGGTTGTTACTATTTTGTTCCCCCCCTCTTGCTTGCTTTCCTTTTTTATATATTGTTCTCTATTATTTCTTTCTAAATTAGTTAGTTTCTTATTGCATAGTGTGTTGGAAAACCTTAACTAAAATGGATCATAAAGGAACAAATAAGTGGCACATTCTGATCCTGGAGGTAGCAGATAGCCATCGTATTATTGAAATGAATTTGTCCAATCCCCTTTAGAGGCCTCCAGGGTAGTGGCCATCACCACATCTTGTTTTGCCTAATTTCATAGTTTTTGCGCAATGCGAAGAAGTCCATTTTGTCAGTTTTGAATCTCCCACATTTTGACATAATTGGATGGCCCGAGGTTCAGTATATTGAGGGAGGGGTGGAAAGAGAAGCTTCATCTAGACGCTACACCCTTGCAAGGTTTTTATGAACGTTGATCATGTTCCTCTGTAATTTCCCTTTTGCTGAACTACAAAGTGTTGAAACTGTGGACTTTTCTTGTAGAGAGGATGCATCCGTAAAGTTAGGACTTTATTGTTCCCTCTGCACCTAGTATTTTTCAAAATCCCCTTACATGGTTGCTAACCACATGATTTAACATAATGTCTAACTTAGACTCCAGCATAGGTTCAGGGAAGGCAATATTCATCCAGACCATGGTGCACAGGAGGAGAGGCTTAACCCCTTCCCCACCATGCTTCTAATGAAAACCAACCCTTCATGTGACAGTATGCATTCCAGCTCAGCTTCTTTGAATGCGTTTTTGATTAATCCCCAAAGGTGCAATTCTGTATAGTGTTAAAATATAGAAGTGGAATGCATGCCCCAAACCCCCTGAACCTATTCTGGGCTCCCCCCCCAGCCCTCCAGAGCAGATTTTTTTTGGGGGGGGGGAGACTGGGGAAGTCCCATTGCATGAGCGAACCTCATTCTACTCATACAACAACTTAGATGGATCCACCCACAGTGTTCTGGAGAGATTTGAATCCATTTGCTTTCCCTTTTAACTTTTTTATTAGCCCTGTCATTTTAGAGAAATTTCCTTTTATGAAATCAAATGCGACAGTGTTGGACTTTCCTGCCAATCTCTGAAAATGAAACTATCTAATTCTCATTTTCTGTTTACTGTTTCACAAATTACAAAATAACCAGTAGTGACTGATTTCTATTATTAGAAGGTTGTAATTTAAAATGTGTTTTTTAAAAACGATATTTGCATTGAATTCCAAATGAAGGCTTGTTCCTTAGAAACCTGACAAGAGAAGCCCAGGTTCATTTTTTAAAAAACAAACAAACTTCTTTTGCACCCCTTTATAAGGTAAAGGTAAGGTAACCCCTGACCATTAGGTCCAATCGTGACCGACTCTGGGGTTGCGTCGCTCATCTCACTTTATTGGCCGAGGGAGCTGGCATACAGCTTCCGGGTCATGTGGCCAGCATGACTAAGCCGCTTCTGGCAAACCAGAGCAGCGCACAGAAACGCCGTTTACCATTCCACTTTGACGTGCTTTTGAACTGTTAGCTTGGCAGGAGCAGGGACCGAGCAACGGGAGCTCACCCCGTCGCAGGGATTCGAACCGCCAACCTTCTGAGCGACAAGTCCTAGGCTCTGTGGTTTAACCCACTGCGCCACCCGCGTCCCGCACCCCTTTGTATTCACTTTTAAATAGGCAATTCACTTGCTAAATTGACAGTTGTCACTTCCCATAGTTTAGGCAACAGTTCCTTTAAAAAACAAACAAAAAACCAAAAACCCAAACATTTGAGCTAGAATCCTACTTCTGGAATATTTCGTGGATAATTCTTTCAGGTACAATTATATTTCCACGTGAAGTACTTTGTTTTAAGCAAGGAAATGTTGACCCTGTTTGAACCAGATCAATTTCCCTGTGCGGTAACACCACACCTATATTCCCAGCTCTTGATATTGCAGGTGAGATACCTGTTGCAAGGACCCCCAGGCTGATAGATATGCGAGGTGAAGCTGTTCTCACAGACCAATGCTGTGACTCATAATGTTTATATTAATTTTTTGTCTGATGACTGCTTTGAATTTCGACATAATTGTATGCCAGAGAAATGTCAGGTTACTTCCCCCCACCCCCCGTTTGCTGGCTTTTGTGGCTTGATATTTGGGTGAGTTTTTTGATATTTAGTACAGCATAACAATCAAATAATTATTCAGTTCATATACAGATACAAATACATTAAATTACTTGTGCTACATCCTGATGGCTGCAGGGAAATGGCAAATATTTTTAAAGCAGGTTTTTATCACAGCAAAAGGAAACTTGCAGTCCTTGGGTAAGGAAAGGGAATTGCTTTCTATTTTGAATTATTTCTTATGCAGAGGATAGCAGGTTAATGTGCGCTTATTGGTCTTGTCTTAGAAGGTGAGATGATGCTTGATTAGACAGAAACAATGTACTAACTGTATCAGTGACGAAAAGTTCACCTTGTACTATACTGACACTCAGAAGAGAGAGAAATGCTAAGAAAGGCAAAGCTAGAACAAAATACTTGCAGAAAACACAGGGAACACAGTACAGGTGAGGGGGAAAAAAGAAATAATAAAGAAATTGCCTGAGAGAAAGTGCTCACTAACGGCTCCTCATGATCCTGGGGGGAAGGTGACAGGTGGGGTACTGCAGGATTCTACCCTGGGCTCGCTGTTGTTCAACATATTTATAAACAACTTGGATGAACGTATTGAGGAAATGCTAATCAAACTTTAGATGACCAGTGGATTCAAGTTACAAGAAAGGAGATTCCGACTAAACAGGAAGAACTTTGACAGTTGAACAGACTCCTATGAGAGGTGGTGTTCTCTCCTTCATTGAAGGTTTTTAAGCAGAGGTTGGATGGCCACCTGTCAGATTCCTGCATTTCAGGGGGTTGGACTAGATGACCCTTGGGTCCCCCTTTAACTCTACTATTCTATGATTATTTGACAGCTGCAAGAATGGAAGTGTAAACAGATGTATGCAGAGGTCCCTCCAACATTTGGGGGGGGGCATTGCGTGTGCATGATGTCACGCGCCACCCCCCAAACTGGCCAGGCCGACTTGGCCCGCCACCCACCCACTGCCAGCTGCCTTACCTTCATGAAACGGATGCACCGGGGTGAAGATGCTTTGCCATGCTGCGTACAGTGATACCTTGGGTTACAGACGCTTCAGGTTACAGACTCCACTAACCCAGAAATAGTACCTTGGGTTAAGAACTTTGCTTCAGGATGAGAACAGAAATCGCATGGCGGTGCGGCAACAGTGGGAGTGGTACCTCAGGTTAAGAACAGTTTCAGGTTAAGAACGGACCTCCAGAACGAATTAAGTTCTTAACCCGAGGTACCACTGTACATAATGGGAATGGCCAACACTCCTATTAGGACTGTAGAGACCAACATAAGGGAGGAAGACTGGCTTTCTTTGTATAGGGCCTTAAACTGGGAAGGAGCAGTAGGAAATGGTATTACCACTGATTTTGGAATAAGGATAGCGTTACTATCAGCTAATTGGAGATCTTCAGCCATCTCTAATTCACAACAAATAGGCAGAATGTTGTTGCATGGTCTATACAGATTTTTGTGTGTAAGTGCCTTAATTTATTAGCTGGAAAAAGGAATGGTATATAACACATGACCCAAGATACCCTGGAGAATGTGCCAAGCTAATGAGGGTTAGTATGAAAGATTACTGAAATTACATAATGGACTTGGCCTAGATAGAGAATCTTCACAATCAGTACCAAAGCTTGGGTCACAGATTTTAGGATTGGGTAGATTGAACATTGAAAGGGGTTAGATTTAACTCTATAACATTTAACTTCAAAATTTCCTTGGGTTGGCTAGGTTTATGATAAAAGAGCTCTCGGTCAAGAAGATAGATTAGGCTTCAAGTCCTAACCCCACTTATCTGTTGAATTCAGTAGGATTTTCTTCTAAGTAGACATGATTAGAATTGCATTGTTAATGTAACTCAAGATGGAAAAGGCGAGTGCTGAATGCCTGTTCTACTCATAGGACATGTTGCATTAGATGCCACTGCTCCAAAATATGGAAGCTAGTAGTGTGTTCCCAGAGGAACACATGTGTAGTTGCAGTCTTTTATTTAAATCCATGAAATGCAGACTTTCCCCATTATATTTCCCAATAATTCATATTGTATCTTTCTGTGGAACATGGTGTGGATTTGTAATGGTGGCAAGGACAGCAGTTTCTCTATGTACCGCTGAATCAAATGACTGTTGGGGGCCCCATGCTGTTGAGATAATACTGTTGGCTTACTATTTGTTTCCTGTTAATTGGGCTTGTCACATTAGCATAAAGTACTGATTGCTTTGGATGCTAGAAGGATAGGTATGCACAGTAAAATGGTTCTCCTATGACTCAGGCAGGGATATAACAATCCTTCATGCTGCACAGAAAGGTCAACATTTCCTTTCTTGCCTGAGTCAGCCACCAGATCGGAAAAATGTGGAAAATCCTTCCCGATCCCTAACATAGCAATCAATTATGCTCTGAGACCAAAAATAACATTACCCATAATATCAGTATCCGTTGCCGTTTCCTAGTGCACATACTGTGCAGCTTTTGATGGTGGAGGGAACTAGTTTGTTTTAGAAGTTATCAACATACTTTCCAAGTCATTATTCACAGTAAGAAATAACAGTAAAATTATGGCTATAAAACACATTGACGATGCTTCATTTGAGGGCAAAATCCAAAGTTACACTGGATTTCATCTGTGTCGTAGGCATCATAAGTAAAATTTCTAAGTTATTCCTAGTTAAAGAGTAACTAAATCTGGTACTTCAGCACATTGGCGTAGTTAGGATTTATTGGGGGGGGGGCTTTATGTTTTGGCAGGCAGAACCGAGTTATCTGTGATGCAATTGGCCAGTTAGTTAAGCATTTTTATTTATTTACTTGAATTGGAGGGGGCAGCTACCCCCTCGCCTACGACCATGCTTTCAGCATCAGAAAAACCTGGCAAGGACAACTGCTGGCCATAAAGAAAAATAATGCTTTAACTTGTTAATATATGTAATTAATATGGTTGGTTACAGTGCACAAGCCATGGGAGAAATAATAGTTTGAGAATATTTGAGCAATATCATGCCTGAATCTAGGACCCCTTCAGAAGGTTTTTTGTTTTTTTTTGTTGTTTTTTTTTACAAAGATAAGCTGCCTGCAGGGAAGAATGCACACACCTTTGAGTGTTGTTTCACATGTATAGTTTGGGAAGCCAAGCTGCAGCAAAAGTATTGTGTGCATGGGATAGTTAATGATGATAACCCCCTTTTGTGTATCCAGTGTTCAAGAATGAGAACCTAAGCAATAGGGAATGCATTCACTCTGAAAGCTATAATTATCTGAAATATTAAAAAAGAACTATAGGCTTACTCATTCTCTCCCTCTCTCTCCCTCTCTCTAGAAAGAGACGTTTGAAGCTAAGAAGAAGATTAATCTCAGATGGAAAATTGCATTATGATGGTAAATTCCCACTATTCTGTTGAGTTTGTTCAATTTAGAAAATAGAATCCACTTATCTGAAACTATGTCATTGGTTATTCTGGGGCAGTCTGTGTAATGAGTGGTTTGTTAAGGTGCTTTTCACCTATGTGGTTAATGTGTGTTTTTTTTTTAAATTTGCATAGCCTTTGGGAAAAAAGTGATTAAAAATCACAAATTTGTTTGCTGCATTTATACCTTCCTTTGAAGACGCTCAAGGTAGCATCAGTAGTATTCTCTGCCTCCCCCCCCCCCTTATCTTGTTAGGCAGATTAGGCTGAAAAATAGTGGCTGCCCCAAGACCCCCTAGTGAGTTGCCTGGCTGAAGGGGGGTTTGTGGTTTTGTCAGCCCCTCTATTATACTTATTCACAACTTGTTTTTCTTTTTTTCTTTTTTGCTTGGTATTGTTAAATTGCTTAGCTATTATTATGCAAGTGTACGTTTTCTACCCCTGTAAAGCTTTTCACTGATCAGTCAGTTAATTAAATTAAATCAAAAATATTTTGATTACTAAAAAGCTGCCCTTGAATTAATTGGGCAACACATAAATATACAAATAGTTTTAAATAGTTAGTTCTAAAAAATAGTTCTAAAAAACAACAACTGCAGACAATCCCTTTGTGGTTATAGTTGGAGCACATAAAAGCGTAATTTCAGAAGACCAAAAAACTGACAACATGTATAACAACTGAGCAAAATGGGAATTTTGGATCTTAATGAAAGCCCATTGCTCAAAGAGGTTTCATTAACAATGAGCACCCTGCTCTCTCCAGTGTTGCTGCCCACACGATGTAACAGATTATATAGCTGCTCTTTCATATACAAAGTCAAATTTAGATGTATTAACTTTAAAGGAGTCAAAGTGTGGATGTTTCAGTGTGACCCCCCACCTCTTATTTTAATGTTCCTACCCTCTAGATCAGAGTAATCAATGTGATGCCTTTCTGGCCTCAGTGGCCTACAATTCCCATCATCCCTATGCATTGATAGGACCACTGGCAGAGGAATGGGGGGGGGCAGGGGGAGAGCATCGCCCCTGGCACCATGGGGGAGGGGGGTTCCATCATGGCCGCCCCCCAGACGCACCGTGCACCCCCCACCATGCCAGGCAGCGCGCCACGCCCCCGGGACGCGCACCACGCCCCCGCAGGTGATGTGCCACACCCCGGGATGTGCGCCAGCCACACCCCCGCATGCTCTCCGCCCCCGCTGCTGGAGCATGCAGCTTCACCACTGGCTGGGACTGGTGGGTGTTGGTTTCCAACAGCACCAGGAGAGCGCCATGCTTTTAACTTTGCTTATTAACATTTTGAATCAATCACTTTACACAAATAAAATGTCATTTGTTCCGCTAGGAGGTTTGTGTGTTTTTCCATGTGCTCCCCACGCAGACTTGCACTGTTCACAGATTGGATTTGGAAGGGCCAAGACTCCCATGTGTTCCCATCCCATGCTGTGAGGCAGAGCTATTCATGCAGTCCCCCCCCACCCTTTACTTAAATGCTGATTTTCTTACAACACGTTTTAATTAAGGGTTTGAGAAATAAGCAATTTGCGTTTCGCTTGGAGGAATATTCCTGTTCTGAATATTTTAACACATCTAAGAAAAATACTTGCGGCAATATTGGGAGGGAGAAAATGTAGGTTAAGAGAAGAGGATTTAGTTTTAGACCAGATGCAGCAGAAACCACCTTGCTTGGTTCCCCCCTGGTTTGTAATGGTGCATTTGGGATTATATTGCAGTTTGTCTGCCACAGGGTTTCTTCAGTAGTTCATTTTATGATGACTGTGCGAGCATTGTAGGATGTTCATGCAAAAACAAAAAACACTTTCTTGCCTAGCCTTATGAGAATAAATATAAGGATATTAATTTTTTGAGATCTGCTTTTAAAAATACTGTAATAAAACATCAAGTACAGCTTCCAAGATCAGTTGTCAGATAATAGTACAAGTAGAAGAGAATTACACATCTATGGACCCTACAAAATGTATAGCCAAAAATTAATACAAAAACCGAATAAAAAATAACACCTCACCCACCCCAAATTCAGTTGGTGTACTTAATTCAGAAATGATGAATGTTGATCCTGCTAGCTCCAGCCAGAGGTTTAGAGCAGGTTGGAAAAAGAGTTTGTCACTGATATGAAATAATTTGTCCTACATATTCTCCTGTGTCTGTAGAATAAAGACAATGTATCCTTAGGTACATAATAAAAAAGATTATGATGAATAAGTGATGCATTCTGGTTCTGATAAATAGACAAGTCTCCTTGTTCAGTCAGGGATATAATACTTGCTGCGAAAGAAAAATATTGAGTGTTAACATAAATGTAACAATGGTTCTTTTTTTAGTGTAGGAATATGCCAGTTGGGTGCAATGAACCAAATATTTGAAAAACTGTCACTTATTCATAGAGCCATATGAAATTATTTGAAGGGTTAGACCTCCATGTACCTAGGTTTGTAAGACAGCCTATGTTGGAAAGGGTAACTGCAGTGTACATTAATTTCTGCTTGTACCAGACAGCACTCCACAATGGGTAGTGTCTCTTCTCATTCAGTAGGAGCCTACTTCTTCCCAAGATCTATTGGTTGATGAAGATTTCCATTCCTTCTTGAGTCCAGCCACCACTGGATCAGAGAGGAAGCGGATAGCCGTAACACGACTGATGCTGGCTAGGAGGCTAGGATAGCAGCCTTAGCCTCCCCAGCCCTTTTCTGTGGGTTGGGAACAGAAAGTTTGGCTAGCTAGACCTGCCAGTAAAGAGCATGAATTTTGCCACCACCGTAGCTGGCTTCCAATGGGAAAGCCTCTGTTGGTGGTGGGTTAGTGCTGGCAGGCCAGCACTAATGGGATGGTCTGGAAGGATGAAACACCGAAAGGGTTTTCCCACTTTTTTGTGGCATGATGAGAGTGAGGGCACTCTTCCTGGGCGATTGGTTGTAGATGGGCTTGCTTCTAGGTGAGAGGTTGTGGCAGCTGAGGGATGGGGCAGGAGGAATATGGGTTAACTTGGTTTCTGGGAGAAAGTTATGCAGGGGAGCTGTATCTGTAGTGAGAGCATGAATGCAGCTTACAAACTCATATCCAGTGTGGCTGGAAGGTATTTTGTGATGTTCCTGTCGTACATTGTTTTGATTTACTGTATATGTTGTATTTTTATTGCATATTTATTCTGTATTAATATATTCACTGTTTTGGGGGTCGTTGGGTCAAAAAGCAGCATAGAAATAAACCATAACATAACCAATTTTAGCAACTATTAATCAGGCCTTGCTACCTGAAGGATTGGAGCTTTCCCTCCATGGTTTTGAATTTTTCTTTTGTCATACTCACTGAGGAATTGATCATTCTCTAAGAGAAAGGGAGGTTTGCCTCCCACACCCCTGCCTGTGCAGTTTCTATTAAGATAGGTTCCTGACCCCACCATCTCATACCACCCTCCTATTTTAAATGGTGCATTGTGCCTTTTTGGGACTCTTTGCCAATTTCACCATTGTAGAATTCCACTAGTGAGTTAAACAGTGGTGAAGTGGGTATGATGGATTCCACTAGTGAGTTAAACAGTGGTGAAGTGGGTATGATGGTAATTGTTCATACTCAGCGTACAGTTTTACCTCGGAAGTCGAACGGAATCCATTCCGGAAGTCCGTCTGACTTCCAAAATGCTCAGAAACCAAGGCACGGCTTCCGATTGGCTACAGGAAACTCCTGCGGCCAATTGGAAGTCGTGGAAGCTCCGTCGGATGTTCGGGTTCTAAAGAACGTTAGCAAACTGGAACACTCACTTCCGGGTTTGCGGCGTTTGGGAGCCAAAACGTTCAACTTGCAAGGCACAACTGCATTATTGCTTGCTGCTATTCTCTTGATAGTATCACATATAATTTCCCAGTGAACATTGCAGTCTCGTTCAGAGTAACATCCAGTTTTTGACTTGTTATATATAGTTCATAAAGTGCCCTTTCAGTTTCTGTTGAAATCCTGGCAGTTCAAGAGTTGCAAAGAGGACATGAGAGCATAAGTTGCAAAGACTGTGTAATCACAAAGTAAATAAAAACTCCATTGCATGCTGTTTCGAACCAAATAAATGGGCCAATGTAATGAAACCTGCTTCTGGACATGTGCTGTATTAAAAGTGTAGCAATATTGACAGAGGGTAGAATTTATTCTGTTGAAAGCAGAGTAATTTTAACTGGACAGGGTATAGTATTTGTGATGTAGATGCATTTTCACTATGAGTTTTCCACTGAAGAAGAAGAAGAAGAAGAAGAAGAAGAAGAAGAAGAAGAAGAAGAAGAGGAGTAGTAGTTTGGATTTGATATCCCGCCTTTCACTCCCCTCAGGAGTCTCAAAGTGGCTAACATTCTCCTTTCCTTTCCTCCCCCACAACAAACACTCTGTGAGGTGAGTGGGGCTGAGAGACTTCAAAGAAGTGTGACTGGCCCAAGGTCACCCAGCAGCTGCATGTGGAGGAGCGGAGACGCGAACCCGGTTCCCCAGATTACGTGACTACCGCTCTTAACCACTACACCACACTGGCTCTCTAGTAATAGAACTAGTAATAGTGTTGCAACTTGGTTACTTAAGCCTTTGAAAAAATAATTGGATTTCTCCCGTCAAACCACATCATGTAAACTAGCCTATGCTATCTATCTCCTTCCTAGTAAGCACAGACTTATTGGACTTATTGGATTATTGAACTGCTTGGAATAGCAGGTCATTCCAGGAAGGTCATGTTAAACAAAATGAGCTCTTCTTTCCACAAAAAAAGAGCCCAAGCTCTTGTTGCTATTGGCAAGTTGATAAGTACTACTAGTTTATTAACAAATTTATCTTGCACATCAGTACTTCAGCGCAATGCCTCAGATTATAGGACTTCCAGTGACACCTATGATAAACAGCTCTGAGTACATCAGGTTCTTTCTCTTTCACAGCTGGCAGGGAGAAAGTTCAGCATGTGCTCTGGATTGTGGCCAGTGTTTAGAAATTTGGACTCTTTCATAAGCTCACATCTCTCATCTTTCTGTTGGTGAAGATGGAACTGGTTATTGACTTTTATGATTTGGTGCTAGCAACAGTAGTGAAATTACGGAAATTGACTTTGGTTCTGATACAGTGGAAGTTAATCACAATGAAGTTCTGTTGAAACCCATCAGCCAAGTTAATTGCAGATCAAAGGCCTCTAGTCTATCTCAGGAATAATTCAAAGTGCTTGCAGTAAGCAATGAAGTTCTAAATGGCTTGGGACCTGGGTTTCTAAATGGCTTGGAACCTTGGGCCTTCAAGCTCATGAACCTCATGTTTGGCTTTGGGCATACTGAGCCTGAGCAATACCCAATCCTGATCCTCATTAGTAATTTTTATTTATAATAACACTCTGGATTACACTTGCTTAGTACATACCATGTTCTAACTCAGTTTTGTATGTTTTTTGGGGGTATTCTGCTCAACATAGTGAAAAAGAGGGGAAACTTTGTTGTAAAGCTTGTAAGATCTGCGGCTCACACCAATTGTTTTGATCCTATGCTGTTAACATTTATTTACATTTGATTCATAATGTTTTGAGTACTCCTGGAGCTGAAAAATATGCTGAGAACCTAAAGAACTAGCAGTGTGTTCTGCAATACAACAAAGTTGGCAAACCACCGCCCCATAACACGTGATATATATATGTTTGCTTTCTTTAACTGCCACTATCCATAGTGTGACCATCTCTTCACCCTTGTTGAAAACATTTTTCAGTTCCAGGAGTACTCAAATCAATAAAGCTCCCAATTCCTGGTGTAGCTACAGTCTACCAATTGCTAATAGGAGAGAAACAGCCTTCAGTTTGTCATCCCTTCTGGAAGAAGTAGATATTTTGAATTTTATTAATTTGATACTCGTCTGTGTAATTCCTTTTCACAGTTTTGCTAAGCTGTCTGTGAGCATGCTGTTGGAAGGGCAAGATGTGCTTTTAATAAATAAATAATGTGGCTAAGCCTGCAGTTAAGTTGTTGGTTAACAGAAAGATTTGATGGCACCTGGACTACCAAGTTTCGAGGAAATCACTGGAGATTTCTGGCAAAGTTCTCCCAGGTCAAGAACTTTGAGAATAACTTTGATAGCTCCTAAAAAAGCCTGCCTACCTGAAGGTGGAGGTGAGCCTTACAAGTTCTCTGATTCATTTCAGTCTCAGATTAAATTCCCTGCCCACCTTTCTCTCTCCCCCTCCCCACCCTGGTGATATATAGGGAAGGAAGATCTATCCCCTTCCTCCATTTCCAGCACACTGGCACAAATGCCCTTGATATTTATGTACTATGACACCCAAAGTACCTTTCTCCTTAGTATACAGTATAGCAAAACACTAGAGTGATGAAGAGGTGCTCCTGTTTCTACACGCCAGTAACCAGTTGGAAGGTGGGGTGTTTGGAGGGGCCAGCAGGAAAGTTGTTTTAGAAGATGCAAGATCTGTTGTGCATGGAGGAACACATTTTCTAAGCCTTGAGTTGTCTTGGAAAACGATCACAACTCTTTCTGGAGGTTTTTTCATGTGTTTTTTAAGAACTTGGATAATTGCCAAGGACAGCAGAGGAAAACACATCTATCTCTTGGGATTTATTGTACTTGATTAACATGCATCTTAACAAACCTTTCTCAAAATGAGCATATTTAATAGCTTATGTGGAGACCTGCTCAGTGTTTTTGATGCAACTTTAGAAGGTGTATTTGTAAAAGCACACTGCTTCATCATAAGGTTTTGGGTAAGGTAATAAAGGTGGCATTTGTCTGCCACTATGGCAACGGATACTGACATGGAAATGACTGACTTGAAAGTATTATGTTATGATTCATTTCGGGGAAGAACTGAAACTGTTGCTGTTGAATATTGCAAATTATTCATGGCTGTACAATGCAACTGTTTTTGTTTTGGAGCTGTTGCCACAGCAAAGCATTCGGGAAAACACCCTTTTGGCTTAAGGCTGAGGCAGGCTGCATGTAGGAAAGTGACTGCAATACAGCCCCGTATGCATTTTTTTTTTTGGTCGGACCCTTCTGAGAACACCATCTGCTGTGTGCTTATTTAAAGTTTCTAGTTCTTACTGTTAAAGATGGCAGAAATGCTGAAAAGATTGAAGAGGTGTTTTTTTGGGTTTTTTTAAAGAGAGACCCAACTGTGGTTACTGTGCATGTAATCAGTCAAACACTTTCCAGAGTTTTCACAATTCTAGATCAGACTATTGTAAAGTACGCACATGCATCCCCCACCCACTAAAACTTGGCATTTGTCCTTTGTTAAACAATTTATAAAATAATATGCAAGTTAGCTGCAGTCCTGCAGGTTTTATACACACACACACTATTTAATGTTTGGGCTGAGTGCTCCTATACCGCACCCCTTCTAGTTTGTATTAAGCCGCCGTTCCCTATTGCATCCAAACCAGGGAACCCTGGCTTAATGTCTATATGTCTGTCTTGGCTTATTTTCCTGGTTTGTTAACAGCATGAGGATGGGGAGTATAACGTACATGGTATACCCTCTGCAGTTATTGGTAGCCTATCATGCAAGAAGATCACTGATCTGATCTTGTTCCAAACCACTGAAGACAGCTGAATTTGAAAGGCCCCACATTCTCTTAGGTGACTTGCAGAAATCCTTATTCTGTATCTTTAGAAACCAATAAAAGTAACAACCCGATTCATAGTGTGCAATTGTTGAGAAATGTGCTGCTGAGAATAGGCATCTCAAATAAAATCAGAATGGGTGACTATTTTTTATTATATATAGCCAGCTGATTCAAGGATCTTTATCCCAGAGAGGTGGGATAAAGCAGAGAGAACAGTGACTTGCCCTAGACATTCCATAAATATTGCAGCTGAGTAAAGTTCTTTAACCTGGGTTTTCCCACACCGAAATCTAGCACTCTGAACACCACTCCACACTTGTGTGGCAATGTGTGCGCCTGTTCCTGCTGTTTTTAGTTTGAAACAGCATCTGTTTCTGTTCCTGGAAGCTGGTCAAATTCTTCCAGCATAGCTACATTCTTCTCAAAATGTATAAGGTTGGTCTTGTTGCATTCTGGGGCCCTGTATCTCAGTGGATCAAAGAATGTACTTGTTTGGCTTGCAAACAGGGACAGGACAATCAAGCAAGGAATTTTCACCTCAGACCTTGTGCTGGCCGCCTACAAGTGCTTTGTCTGGCTCTTGCTAGATATATGCGTGTGCAGATATATGTTAATGAGATGTTGTAGTTTCAGTAAAGTACAGTGGTACCTCAGGTTAAGAACTTAATTCGTTCTGGAGGTCCGTTCTTAACCTGAAATTGTTCTTAACCTGAGGTACCACTTTAGTTAGTGGGGCCTCCTGCCGCCGCCAGAGCACAATTTCTGTTCTCATCCTGAAGCAAAGTTCTTAACCCGAGGTACTATTTCTAGGTTAGTGGCGTCTGTAACCTGAAGCGTCTGTAACCCGAGGTACCACTGTATTTTGTTTTCTGATGAGTTAGTTAGGTAAATGAATTTTCCTTAACTGCACTGCAATTGCAGTTGTATTTTACCTATGTTAAGTAGCTGGAATTGTTTGTGAACATTGACTTTCAAGTGTCTCTATGTGATGAAGCTTGATCTTCATTCACTCGCTGAAAAGTGATTGAGGTAGTTGAAATTTGGCACAGATACTGTTTTAACTCCCCTTTGCCTCCTATCATCACAGCAACTGGCACAGAGGCACAGGAATGCTGCCATGTGAGTTCCAAATAAGTATTGGATTGCGAAAGAGGACATTTGTAGTGCTGCCCAAGAATAAAAATGAGACCAAAAAATATACATTGGACTTTTGTCCAATCCTCAAGATTGTGTGTGGGTGGGGTATATGAGGAGAATTCCAGCAGCAACCAAACACATGTTTGCAAAATTAAATTTGTATTTCCTGGTATTATAGAATGTATGCAAGAAAAATATATATGAAACAATGTCATTGAGTGAGAAATTAGTGAAAAAGTTCTTCTTGCTTGGTAGGAGACAAATGAAAGGCAAGACAGCAACAAATTGAAAGGATGGGTGACACTATGACTTCAAGGAGCAAGATAGGTAAGGCAGTTCCATTTCTTTATTTTTTAAAAGTACTTGTGTAAAGAATCACACCAGAGATAAAAAGACTGGTACTGTTTAATTCGTGCAGGCATGTCTTCTTAGCCCAGTTTCAAGTCACCAACTATCTGCACAGTTGAGTAGATTCTTTCAGAGGCCATGTTTCTGAATTAAGAAGAGGTTTTCCTCCACCATGTGTGACATCTGATTAAATATTTGTTTCAAATACTTGTTTGTACTGTTCATGATAAAATAAAAAGCTTTAATTGCATGGAAGAAAACTCTGATGTCGTATACTTAAGATGTTAAATTTGTTCCTGCTACGGTGTTAAAGTAGTCAGTTTAGGAAATAGTATAGATAGATGTATTAGTACTATGCAAGAGTTGTCTAAAAGCACCTTGCAAAGTTCAAATCCTAATCTGGCTATTTCGCACATTTTATAGTCATTTGGTTTTTTTTAGTGTGCATTTAGAATATACAGTCATACCTTGGAAGTCCGTTCGACTTCCAAAATGTTCAAAAACCAAAGCACAGCTTCTGATCAGAAACTGCACAAGCCCTGTTGGGCGTTTGAGGTCCAAAAATAGTTTGGAAACTGGAACAGTCACTTCTGGGTTTGCAACGTTTGGTAGCCAAGACGTTTGACTCACAAGGCATTTGAAAACCAAGGTACGACTGTATTCCCCCCCCCACCTTCAAAGTTCATACTACCTGGTTTGTTTTTACAAATACTTTGAAAGCGAAATTGCAGTGTAGTTTGGTTCAAGTGTAAGTGATCCTTTCATTTGCAATATCTGGGGAAACTTTGAAGCCAAGTTTTTTTTTTTAAAAAAAAAGCATGTGAAATGTGTTTTGTTGTAAAGTCTAGAGGGAACGGATCTCTGGATTTTGGCAAAACCAGAAAGCTTACGTTCCTGAGAAATGCTAATAATTTTTTTTTAAACCAACAACTTGCAGTTATCACTGTACTGCATCAGTCATCCCTGAAGGTAAAATCTCTTGCATTCTTTCACCTCTCCCATATACTTTTGCAAGCACCATCAAATCTCTCCCACATACAGACATCTGTGTTTGTGTCTGTTTCTGTGTGCAAACACAGGCTATAGTACTAAAACTCATTCAGTGAGCACATGAAGTAACATCAGCTTGACTAACAATGTGGGATATAAGATTTTCCTACAAGTTTCAATTCATATTTTAACGGTCCTGAAATTTGCATTATGAAGGGAGGTATATAAATGTACAAAATGAATATTTTGTGTATTGATTTGAATAGGTTCCCAAATATGTATTCCAGTGGCTGACAATCTTTATTTGTAAAGGTTCTCGCCTGCTTCATATAGCAGGGATGTCCAGCTTCCAAGAGACTGCGATCTACTCCCACTATTAAAAAAGTGGCAATGATCTACCCATTGGTTGAGCTTTTTTAGGGGAGCCTTTATCAAAGTTGTTGAGCTTTTTGGGGAGAGGGAACACCCACATTTGTTGAGCTTCTATGAGGGAGGCTTCAGCAAAGTTGAGGTTTTTTCTCTCCGCCCCCCGCTGATACTCCTGCAAGTCCTGAGACAAGTTTGCCACTTTACAGATTACTTCCATAGATTATTTATTGACTGTGTGGATGTGGCTAATCTTCTACTATTCCCTCTTATTTTCTTTTTCATGGAAAGAAAATAAGAGGGAATAGTATATTTAAAGCAAGGTTGCTGTTGAGCTATAATGCTACTGTCTCAGCCAGCATGGCAAATCAGGAATGTTGTAGTTAAGCACTATGTTAGCTACTCCTCAGCTAACCCATGAACTGTAAGTAACCACTCTGAGATCTATATCTGATACGAGATTGCAGAATGTACTCCATGCTTTTGAGGTTCAGAGTGCAAAGAAGCTTATACCATATGTAGAATTTGCTAATCTTTCTGCCTTCATCAATCAATCTCTTTGTTATGGTCAATGACCAGCATTATTCTTAGAACATTAACTCTAGGGGAGAATATAAATCTTTGTAGCATGGCTAATCTTTTGACCTTTGTCCTGTCCACAGTCCACATAACACACGTTCTGTGTTGGTGATGTAGATGGCAATTCTTATGGAAAGGCAGTGGCACTGAGGCAGGAGAAAGAGGCAATGCCTGACCTTTCTGTTTAATCCTGTGCAGACTTGAACTGCATTTTGCGTGGGAAATGTTAAAACTCAGCAAGTACACTTGCCTTGTTTCTCCTTCCTATTTTGATTCAATAATTAATTTTACACTTCCGTTTAATTTTTGTGACATTGCATTTTAAGAGTTCTTTCCTCCAGTGGGCACCGCTAGCAGAGGGACTCAATAGCGGTGACGGTTTCACCAGCGATATATTGCTTACTTACATTACCCCATTTAAGTCAATGGGGCTTACTTTTCTATAGACATGCACTGAATTGTAGTTCTGGTTTATTCCTTCCCCCATGTTACCATACTAAATGATTTTCTATGAATATTATTTATTTGTTGCCTGGCTGAAGTTGCTTTGATATTCTCTCTGACCACACATGGAACAATTTCTACCTTTGTGTGTGTGTGTGTTTACTTGCAGTTTTTTCATTCTTATTCAGGAACGTGTGCTGGCACTTTGATGATTTACGGTACACCATGTGTTGTTTTTACTTCTTGACTCTTTCTCTTTCTTACCTCTTCTGCTGACTCCCTTAAGTGCTAATATTTTTAGCAGTAGTTGTTGCACCATTGGTATGCTACCAATCGTGGTAACTTCTGTTGAGAATGTTTACTTGAGCAGAACCACCTGCTTCAGGTGGTCAAAGCGCGAGAGGCAGAACTCCGCCCACCTCGCCACTTCCACTGCTGCTGGAACGCCCCTTCTTGCTGGCAAGAGGAAGGCATTCCAGCATGCAGCATTGCTACTAGTCTTCCCTCACCCAGGGTGGAGAAGCTGAGAGGCAACACTTTGAGGAACACCCCAGTGCTTGCTGAGCTCAGTGAGAGCTGGGACATTTCAATGTTGGTGGGAAAGCAGGAGGGGGCAGGAGGCGGTAATTCCTGTTTCGCCTCAAGTGGTGAAATGAGATGGGTCATGCCTGAGAACCACAGTAGTTATTTGGGGACAGCTGTTGTATCTGGAGTGTTGCATTGGAGAAGTGTTTCTAAGACCAAAGGAAAGTGTGTATCAGTAGTGGCAAAGGAACATTGAATGGCAGTCAGACTTTGTTACAGGTGTTAACTAGTAGCAGGTAGCAACTGCAACTACAGTAGTAGTATTACAATATGAAGTGGTCTATAAGTGCTAGTACTGTCAAAAAGATCAGAATGCCACAGTACAATCCATTGACCTCTGATGTGTCTCTGTTAAGGGAACTTGGGTTTAAAAGATCAGTTTTAGAAATCTCCTTTTCCCTGTAATCGTTTGATATTTTGACAGAGTAATTTGGTAAAAATAGGATTGCCTTTTCTCAGTTTCCCCCCTTAAAATCCACTCTCTGTGATTTTGCACCCTTCTTAAAAGAATTAGCTTTGTTTGTAAAACCAATCAAAATAAAGGCTTTCTTTACAGTAACTGACTGTTGTGTTTTCAATTTGCAACTTTAGCATCTGCAAACACTTAGGTAGGAATTGGAATGAATTTTGGATTGCTGCATTAATATACTTAAGATACTCAAACCTGGAGTTTTGTAACTCAGCTTTAATTATCTAGGTTGCAGATACTTTTCAGGAGCAAAAAAGAAATTAAAAGCAATATATTTTAATCCTAAAATTGCCCCACCATTTTTAAGCACTGGAAAACTGAGCTTGCTTAATACCACCACACCCAACATACCATGTAATCTACATTCTCTTGGCACACCCTTCCTCATTCTCTGATCTGTGAAAGCTGCAGTGAAATAAATCTAGCATTTCTGAATGGCGATAGGCTTAAAGTTCTCTCTAACGGTACATAGTTCCTCCCACATAAGTTACAGGCTTCCTCCAGATGAACCGAATTCCCCAGTAAGGTCTTCTCCTCCTCCTCTTTTTCTTAAAAGCTACTGATGTCGCGCATTGTACACATTGTATGGAGAAATGCAGCTGAAGGGGGGGAAACGTGAGTGTTTTATTTAAGAGCTTTATCTAGGCATGTATGATTTGGTCTGTTGTGACGTTGCTGCTTTCTGTGTGACTTTTAATGAAGTTCCGACTCTTTTCTTTTTCCTTATGATCTCATGTAATCATAGCCTCCCCTTACTCTCTGATCACATAGCACGGGGGAGTTCTTACTAAGCTGTGAATTAGGCAGGGAAGTAGCAGTTCTCAAATGTGAGCACTCTGAAGCCAGTCTGCCAAAGTGCCTCTTGCACTTAAATATGGCAAAGGCAGCGGTTAAAGAAAACAAAGAACAAAATTTTCTCACTTGAAATAGGGATAATGATTGCGGTGTTGTATTTCACTGTGTGGACGTGCCGATTGGTTGCTTAGAAATTGTGATAAATAGAAAAGCAAATTAAAACCTACTTAAGACTTAACAATATTGTTCTACACCAGGGGTCAGCAACCTTTTTCAGCCATGGGCTGGTCCACTGTCCCTCAGACCATGTGGTGGGCTGGACTATATTTTAAAGAGAGAAAAAATGAACAAATTCCTATGACCCACAAATAACCTAGAGATGCCTTTTAAATAAAAGCACAAATTCTACTCATGTACAAATACCAGGCAGGCCCCACAAATAACCCAGAGATGCATTTTAAATAAAAGGACACATTCTACTAATGTAAAAACACACTCATTCCCGGACCGTCTGCGGGCTGGGTTGAGACGGTGATTGGGCCGCATCTGGCCCCTGGGCCTTAGGTTGCCTACCTCTGTTCTCTACCATTGTATGTTTTAGAATATAGAAGTTGCCATCACTGTTTCTCTTTAGGGTGCACTTTCTGTATCATTACAATAGTGGGCAATTTCAAAAGCGAACAGGTTTCAGGGTCCATTGTACTGGCTGTTTAATGGGCACTTTTGTTGGCGTGTTTCTTTCATCCTGGTTTCCTTAACAAAGCTGTCTTCATTATCTGGGTCAGCTGTAATCTCTGTATAAAGGATTCCAGCCAAGGGTGCCCTAATACTTTAGTAGTTAACTTGTTTAGGACTGTGCTGCGTCTTTAATAGTCACTTGGTGACTCACAGCATAATAGGATTATGCCATGGCACAATTGTATTTTTAGCATCTTCAAATGCAGTGTAGGTGTTGGGATCTGAGGAACGGCCAACACCTTAGCAATGGATCACAGTCTGTGAACTTCAGACTAGTGTATGAGGTTCATTGTCTCCATGGTTGACTAAACAATTTACAGTGGTGCCTCGCAAGACGAAAATAATTCGTTCCGCGAGTCTTTTTGTCTTGCGATGTTTTTTGTCTTGCGAAGCATGGTCCGTCGCAACTGCGCCTCTTCAAGCAGCTTTAAGAAAAAAGCGCAAGACGTTTTCGTCTTGCGAAGCAAGCCCATAGGGAAATTCGTCTAGCGAAGCAACGCAAAACCGAAAAACCCTTTCGTCTAGCGAGTTTTTTGTCTTGCGAGGCATTCGTCTTGCGGGGCACCACTGTAGGTAGTATTAGGAATTCCTGATGGGAATTCTCCACTTACTGCAGCTACATATATTTTGTAAGTGAAATGAACACTAGTGAATGCAATTTTAGTACTCCAAAGTGCCTTGAGTCTATTACGTTTCTGCATAGTGTCTTGCTGAATTTGAAGATATTGCGGAAAAAATGCTGTTCAGTGTTGGCTGCTTTATGAGTAACAAGGCAAAATCTCCATCTAGAAACACTAAAAATATCAATAGACGTTGAATGTAACTTTAGGTAAAACCATAGTAAATTTGCTTTCCCCAAACATTGTAGAGATCTTGCTCATCTTTTGAAGAAGGCTTGAGTACTGGACTGGTTGTACATAAGGAGAGATTATGAAGTGAGGTAGTCTTTATAGCTAAACATTAGTAAAATAGTCTTAAAAGATTTAACACTTTTTTCAGACAGGAGTGCATGCACAATATGGATCCCCTGTGATGAGTGGGAACTGTGCTGGTTGAGCTCGATGTATGATGAACCTTTCCTTCTGTGTTGCCATGAAAAGGAAGAAATGCATCCTCAAAAAAGTCAAAAGAGGGCACAGAACTATGTAAAATGTGCATGTGCTAATTTACAGGTACACGCACAAATTTAGAAAGAATTACTATACGTAGAAATATTATATACCTTGCCAATAGCAAATAATAAGACTGAACAGGTGACCACTGTGTCTTTCTCGGTCTGATGTCCTGATGTTAGCTGTTAATGGGAAAATTCAGGGGCTTTGCTCTCCCCTTTGAAAGTTATCTGTCTGTTAAACTGGACTTGGACTGGACAGCCGTCCCAACAGAGGACTGTCATCTGTAGTGTAGGACACTTGGTCACTGTGGGGCCAACACATTGGAGGCTCAAGGTGGGGGGGGGGGAGCAAAACTATTCAGGTTCACATAAAGTATTATGCTAAAGTCAAAAGAGCCTGGACAAATCTGAAGTCTCCAGTTGTTGTTTTTAAAGAGAGTGGAAATAGGCTGTGCTATGTTCTTAATCTTTAGCATTTCAGATGCCACTCCCAGAAACCCACAGGGCAATGTCTTCAGGATAATTTGTGGGCAGTGATGTAATTAGAAGCAGCCATAGTTGTTGTCTCAGAGAAGCACCACACAGTCTGCCCTTTTGCACCTCCCCCCATACTGTCCACATGACTGACATCTGCTCCTGCGCCTATGGCTCATTCTCAGTATCCACAACATATGTGGTGATCTTTTGAAATCACTGCAGTTCCACGTGAGTAGGGAATAAAGATAGTATAACTGGTCGAAGCCGTAATATCTGTTCAGGACCAGCTTCAAGTTATGTAAAAGCACATAATTCAAACAAAGCTGCAAAACTAAGCTCAAGTCTTGGCCACAACCCAGAGAACAATGTGACTAGCTAGGAGGCACACACTCTCCTCCCATCAAACAGCAACAGCAGCACTCTCCCTCCCCCCTTTCTTTCTTTCTTTCTTTCTTTCTTTCTTTCTTTCTTTCTTTCTTTCTTTCTCCCTCCCTCCCTCCCTCCCTCCCTCCCTCCCTCCCTCCCTCCCTCCTGCCCCTCACCCCAGGTCCATGGTAAGCTGCTTTAGAAATTAAAGAGGAAACTCTCTAGTAGGCCAAAACCACTGGTGCTTTCTGGATTGTTGCTCTAGCATGAGTGGAAAGACCTAGCAGCATGTTAGTGCTTTTCAGATTGTGGCTAGAATGGGTATTAGGTGACTTGTCTTAATTCTGGAGAGTGTCTCCTGTTGAAAAACAAATTAAAGTAGTGTGGCTAACGTTTTGCAACCATTTAACACTTGTTTTCTTACACTAGGTAGGAAAATAATCATACCCTGAAGTTGTTGGGAAACTGGCATTGATAGTTTTTGGGGTTTTTTACTTATACTGTACAAGTGTTAAGATATGATAGCAATATTCAGCCTGTTTTTCTCATGCACACCAGCCTACAAAGTTATTTTGCTGAGGGCTGCAGTGTGTTGTTAGTGTAGCTCCACCTTCTCTTATCATAAGGGTCCATTCAGCCGCGCTATAATGTTCTGTGATGGAGAATTACTTCCTCTTATATGCGCAGAAACAGCCTCTATTTCTCCCTGTTGATTCATCAGATGTATGAAACAGTTTCTGTTATACTCCCACCATTATTGTATGTTTCAAAACCCTTTAAGCACTGCCACCATGTGATCTATGCTTTACTGTTTACAGACATGTTAAACTATAACCCAGTAGCCAAGCAGCTTTGTAAGCAAATCAAAACAACGAAATGTTCTTTATTTATTACCACCCGCAGGGGTAAAATAAGGGCAATACTGCAGTTAAATTGGTCACTAATGCTTGCTTTTATAACGACACTGTTATAATGACAGTTGCTTTCAAATACAGAAATTGAATTAAGATGGATTTGTAAAATGCAGTTCCTAAAAGTGCCAATTATCCATAGTCTCTTTTCCTCAGGCATGCAGCTATCACCACTATCGGGTGCAGATGGCTTCTGCTGCTTTTCCTATCAGCCAGGCTTGCTGGAATTTCTCTCTGTTCAGCTCCAGAAGCTTTCTTGCTATAAACTCTCCCTTCACTGCTCACAGACTTTTCATGGTTTCTCTGCTAATCTTTGGCATAAGCCAGTGAATCAGCTCTTTTGGGGGCAGACTGTACTTCCTGGTTTTCCCTTGCCTCAGTAGCCTCCTGTCCATCCAGAAGCCTTCTGTCTTCTATCCCAGCTTTTTCTTTTTTCTACTCCTGGTCAACACACTCCGAACAGTGGTAGACCCAGTCTGCTTATGTTCCTGCCAGCCCACGCTTCAATCAATCAGATTTGAGTGGCATAGAATTCTCTCTCCTCATAAGACTGCTTTTCCTGTGTGGCGAACGATCCAGAATTTCCGTCCAGCAGGCCAATTAGAAGCGAGGTTTTACAATTCCTCTAGTTCAGTATAAAAAGAACCCACTTTTCCCAGGCTAGTCTTATGTGACAACCACCAACAGATACTTTGTATTTTGAACTGAACCTTTCATGTAATCCCACATACATTGTGAATTTATATACACTGCGTATATAAAACAAAACCATGTCCCAATATGTTACAAGGTAAAGTCACCATAGGGACGCAGGTAGTGCTGTGGTTTAAACCACAGACCCTAGGACTTGCTGATCAGAAGGTCAGCGGTTCAAATCCCTGTGACAGGGTGAGCTCCTGTTGCTTGGTCCCTGCTCCTGCCAACCTAGCAGTTCCAAAGCACGCCAAAGTGCAAGTAGATAAATAGGCAGGAAGGTAAATGGCGTTTCCATGCGCTGCTCTGGTTCACCAGAAGCGGCTTAGTCATGCTGGCCACATGACCCGGCAGCTGTACGCCGGCTCCCTTGGCCAATAAAGCGAGATGAGCGCCGCAACCCCAGAGTCGGTCACGACTGGACCTAATGGTCAGGGGTCCCTTTACCTTTACCTTTAATGTAGCCATAGATACCATGCATTACAGGCAGGGATACATCATAACCTACAGACAGAACAGTGGTGTAATGGAATGGCTTTAGGCATGTGGGTTTGAGATGAAAGTTTCATATAGGTAAAATTTCCTTGGGAATTTTAAGACAAGACATGGGATTAGGGGGAAAATGCTGGCAAAAGCAGTGTGAATATTTTGTGCTACTTTTGGTTCACCAGTAACTGGACAATTTTGTCAGGTTTTGATATAAGAGAGCTATCTGAATAGGAGTCCCAAAGAAAATGTTGCCTTTTTCTACATACTTGTGCCCTTAAGTAGGCTTCACGTTTGTGGTAGAAGACAACATTATTCTCTCCTCCTTTTTTTTTTTGTCCAGTGCATATACACCAGGTAATGCATACGTGCATTTAAAGATCAATCCAATGTCATTTAGGCTTTTACTGAAAACTCCTTTGTTTGGTTTGTTATTTTGTGTTTGCCCTTGCAATTTCAACTCCAGGCATTAAATGCATAAGAGCCAAGCGGGTTGAGTAGAAAAATGGGTAGTTTTAGATCTCAGTTCAAATTCTCATTCAGCCTTGACTTAAATGGATAGTAAATCAATAGCAGTCAGTCTCTCTTCTTCAACTCTGGCTCACCTGGTTCTTGGGGTAAATATTTTAAAACACTCTCCTTCTCGGAAGGGTATTTAAAATGACAGATGTCAGACACTGATATGGATACTTATGGTGAAGAAAATTTCCAGTTAGTATTTTAAAATTACTTGCATTGCATTTTAAAACGGTAGAGGCTGGAAAGTTTGCTGATTGGGTTGTAAAGAAGTAGGAAGTTTGTTTTGCTTGCCATGGTTTTTCTGAATCACCTCTTTGGTTTAGGTTGACAGTTTAGTGTTATTACAGTGACTCACTCTTTTGTATCGCAAACTCCTTTAGCTTCACAATAAACTGTCAAGGAAATTGGTAATGTTATAGTTGGCATCTGTCTGTCTCAAGATACAACTGAGTGCGTCTCTGGGGGTGAAGTCAAACTGCTGCGTTAGCTGCAACAAAGTGACCTCTCCGGGGTGCAAGCCTGGGCTGTGTGTATGGAAGTCCTAGGCTGTCAGATGACAATACCCCCAGCCTCACTGATGTGGTCGAAAGCAAAGCAGAGCAATATGTTTGGTACCAGCCCGGAAGAAGGTGTACAAGGCACCATCCAACTGTCTTAGGGAGTCCACTCCAGATTTGTGTAGGGTTTACTCCAGGGGTCAGCAAACTTTTTCAGCAGGGGGCCAGTCCACTGTCCCTCAGATCTTGTGGGGGCCCGGACTGTATTTTGAAAAAAAAAATAATGAACAAATTCCTATCCCCCACAAATAACCCAGAGATGCCTTTTAAATAAAAGCACACATTGTACTCATGTAAAAACACACTGATTCCCGGACTATCCGCGGGCCGGATTTAGAAGGCGATTGGGCTGGATGTGGCCCCCAGGCCTTAGTTTGCCTACCCATGGTTTATCCCTTAGGTTTTCTTCTCCTGAAGATATCCCACAAGGCAGCATAGATTTAGGATCAGAGATTTCTTTTTCTTAGATGGAAAAGGTTGAGCCTCATCTGCCCCTTACTTCCCTCTACAGCAGGCTTCCTCAACCTCGGCCCTCCAGATGTTTTGAGACTACAATTCCCATCATCCCTGACTTCTCCTCCTGCTAACTAGGGAGTTTTAAACCAAAAACATCTGGAGGGCCGAGGTTGAGGAAGCCTGCTCTACAGCATGTGAAGAAACAGCCTTCTTGACTGTTCGACCCAGTATTGGTCTTGTCCGCTACATCCGACAGGGTCTATCTTTGCATACAGGGCATGTCCCTAACTCACTGAGGGTTTGAGACCCATTGGCTACCCTCACCTGGTTTAACCAGCTAGTTGAAGCCGATCCCAGGGTATGGCCACTGTCGCATGCTGACAACATCTAGGATCCACAGGTGAGAGCTGAGTGCAGGATGAATAATATAGCAAAAATGGCAAATAACTTGCAACTGCGTCTTATGTCTCCCTTTAAGGCAAAGTGATGTGGCTGAGTGAAGAAAACTTCACTAACTGCATTTCTGCACAGCAGTGAAATGCTTCATCTTGCCCTGTTCATCTTTTGCAGTGAGTTCAGCAAAAGTGAGGGAGCAGAGTTTCAGCAATCCATAATATGCTCCAAGGTGGCAAAGCACAAAATAAATGTATGCTTCTGAGGCCCTGCAGATTTATTCTGATGGCCAGATGCTGTGCGTTTTAATTTGAAAGTAAATCCCACTAAAATAAACAAGGCTTAATCTGAAGTAATTGTACATAGGTTTGCACTATGCAGCCCAATGCTGTGCAGGCTACTTCGTAATGAATTGGTTCAAGGTTCAACATAAATGTACACAGAACTGCAGCCGTAGTATATTTTTTATAAACTGCACTTCAAAAGCAATTTCACAAAGTCCTCAAAGTGCTTCACGTATAACATCTCAGTAATTCTTATAACAGCATTTGCTTGTTATCTCCAAGTTGTAATGGGTAGCAAAAGGATAAGGCTGATGCCACCAAAGGGTTTGCAAAGGAATTCTGATCGATAGCTGCCATTCTGCGGCCTACTTCAATAAGATTCCTTTTGCCTGTCTGTGAAAGTGAACCTTTAAGTTATGGTGAAGAAATTAAGCTGTTTCCCTACCACCTGATGCATAAATATGGCATCTCAACCTCTGGACGCCTTTCTGTTTTTCCAGAGTTCTATGGCTCTCATGAGACAGGAAAAAATTCTACAATTGCATCTAACATCGCTCCTTCTCTTCCTGGTTCTTTCATTTTTCCTGTAGCAAAGCTCTTAGGATTCCACCTCACAATTCAAAATTGGGTGACTCTCCATCTCTAGTCTTATCTCTGCTACAGTAACTAAGCATATAGACCAGGCAACACATTGGGGTAGCCTGTGTACGCATTAGTTCTATAGTGGCATATCAAGTTGTAGCGCCATTTTGTTGCTTCCGAATCATTTTGTTTTGTCACGTTACTACCTTTAAACTTTTTTTATATGAATAAATACACACTTACAACAACAGTGTGGTTATTGTTGGCTCCGTGGACCAGGCACACTAATATCGGGTTCTTATTGGTCTTTGCCAAATCTCTTGTAATAAGCACCACGTTCAAAGCCAATGCTGTTCTGTGTGTGCACAGTTGTCACCAGTAAAGTTCCCAGCAGTAATATTGCTAATTCCCCCAAATTAGCTTTTCTGTGATTACCTATTTAAGACCTTGGAAACAACTGGATCCAGGTTGCTGACAGAAAGAAGCTTTTAACTGAATGGAAAACAAAAAAACAGCTGCTTGCATCATATTCTAGTGTACAGTACACCACAAAATCTAGTCTCTCTACCCCACTTTTGATAACCAATTTCACAACCCATTCTCTTAATCACTAGATTACATTGTAGTGTACTAGTTCTCTTTGAAAAGTCACACATTAGTTTGGCTGTCATTTATGAAGCAATTAATAGAAACCGTTATAGGGAAAGATCAGAGCAAACTTTGTGTCTCTTCAAGCACCTGTCTTTGTCTCCTAGGGTTCCTGAAAGTGACCATTTACAGACCAGTTGTTTTGAAAGTAGTCTACAAAGAAATAACACTCTTGACACATTTTTTAAAAAATGAATAAAGTTTCCACTGATTGTGTTCACAGTAAGCATACACTTTTGCCCTTTTGTCTTTTTAATACTCTGTAGCCTTACTCACAGAAATAACAGGCTGTCAGCACATTATTGGCTCAGCCTGGGATAGTTTGAACATTGGTAAAGCCTATTGCAGAATTAATTTGAGTTTTGTTTGAGCTAGCAGATAGATTACAGCATGGTTTATGCATGTCAGATTCTTTTTATTTTACCATGGACAAATTATGCCTAAAAATGCTTCATTGAAATAAATTTTGGGGAAGAGATGTGACATAGGCCACTACAATTTTGGATACATCAGTTTGGCAACTCTCTTGGGCTATATATACAAAAATGTCTGAAATGCACAAGCATGGAAACAAGCATAAGAAAATAAGCTAACCATTTTTAGAACTAGTGCTCACCAATTGCATGAGATGCTGTAGAACCAGAAATGCAGGAAGAATAAGAAATGAAACATTTTTGTAAACTACAGCCTATTTATTGCCTATGCAGTCAAGTGCTATACTGCTACCAACGATGCAGAATTCTGGAGAGGAGAACTTACAACAGGAGCAAAACTTTAAGTTTAACAGAATGCAATGAAGAAATTATTTTAGCTCCTTACTGATATAAAAGGACCCAGAACCCTAATAAATAGTTAATTGGAAAACTTGCAAGTGACAAAACAAAACAGCAATAATGAAAGGAATAATTTCTACATATGTATTACATCAAAGGAATGAATCGGTTTAGTCACTGATCATTCTTTATTCTTGCTTCTATTCGTCTCCTCTTCCACTGCTTTTTATTTCTTTAATTATCCAGATTGTAAGCCCTTTGGGCCAGGGAGTTACCCTCTAATTCTTTGTAAAGCCAACACACTGCCCTCCAGATGTTGTTGGACTATAACTGCTCATCATCCCTAATTACAAGCCATGCTGGCTGAGGCTGATGGGGGTTGGAGTCCAAAACCATTGGAGGGCACCATGTTGGCTACCATTGCTGTGCACATGGATGACAGTATGTAACTACATGGGTTTTTTTACTTCTTAAAGCAGAATCTGTCATCAGAATCATGATACCAAATTACATTGGGCCATTTTGGCTAGTTAATCAGACCGTACATTAGCAAGCACAATTTTTCAATGAAAACTTCTGCCTTCTGCTTTATATACCGTATTTTTCGCTCTATAAGACGCAGCAGACCACAAGACGCACCTAGTTTTTGGAGCAGGAAAACAAGAAAAAAAATATTCTGAATCTCAGAAGCCAGAACAGCAAGAGGGATCGCTGCGCAGTGAAAGCAGCAATCCCTCTTGCTCTTCTGGCTTCTGGGATAGCTGCGCAGCCTGCATTCTCTGCATAAGACGCACACACATTTACCCTTACTTTTTAGGAGGGAAAAAGTGAGTCTTATAGAGCAAAAAATACGGTATTTCCTTGGTTAAACATGTTTACTTTATTTACTTGAATCTACATGAACTTCCAAACAATAGATTGAGTAACAGTGTGTCCTGAGTCTCTACTACGGTGGTACCTTGGGTTAAGAACTTAATTCATTCCAGAGCTCCGTTCTTAACCTGAAACGGTTCTTAACCTGGGGTACCACTTTAGCTAATGGGGCCTTCCGCTGCCACCGCACAGCCGTGTGATTTTTGTTCTCATCCTGAAGCAAAGTTCTTAACCCGAGGTACTATTTTTGGGTTCGCCTGTAACCTGAAGCGTCTGTAACCTGAAGCGTCTGTAACCCGAGGTACCACTGTACTGTGTTTATATGGGAACAGGTTCAGTATTGCTGCACCCATTTTCTTCACCCACTCAGTTTCCAAACACATGCTCTCATCTGATGTCTTACTGTTCAACCCAACCTTTCACCTACTTGGATTGCACAGACAATTAATAGGCAGACATCTCTGCTGAATTCTTGAAAAATATTAAACTGTTCCTCTGCCAGCAAGTTAGCCTTGTGTAATCCCTTGTCTCTTGGTATCTCCACTGAAGTTAATACTTTGCTTTATCCAAGATTATTTACCCAGATGTCATTTTTCAGCTAGCATGCTGTTCTAAAGGGAGAAGTAACCAGCATAAGGCTAAATAAATCCCAAAGAAACAGATTTCATTTTGAACTGCAGTAGTCCAAACGACCCCACTATAAAAGACTTGGATTTGCACACACAGGGGTGTTCCAATCCCAAGAATTAGCTTCTTACTCTGCCACAGAACCTTTTGAAAACCAGAGTTTCTGGAGTCTTTTCCCCCTTGCAATGTGGTTGCGGGGGCTGCTTTGGGGGACTTGATATTTAAAAGTCTCACTATTCACAAAGCCGACTATATTGCCTTATGCATGGGGGTCAGGGAGAGAGAAGGGTTATATGTGTCTCTGTGGGTGGATGTGAAATGCCCTGTTCAGCAACAGTAGACTGTCTGAGGTTCTTCATGCACTGCCCACATGCTTCCAGGCTCCCCCCCCCCACTCCAACAGTAGGGCTAGGGACCCGTTTTCATCATGTGTTTTGTTCCCTTCATTGACTTGGAGAAGAGTGAATGTGACTTGCACTTTCATCCTAAGAACCTCTACTTGAAAGCGCCCTTTAATTATCTGTGTAAAGGTAAAGTGACCCCTGACCGTTAGGTCCAGTCATGGCCGACTCTGGGGTTGCGGCGCTCATCTCGCTTTATTGGCCGAGGGAGCCGGCGTACAGCTTCCGGGTCATGTGGCCAGCATGACCAAGCCGCTTCTGGCGAACCACAGCAGTGCACGGAAACGCCCTTTACCTTCCCGCCGGAGCGGTACCTATTGATCTACTTGCGCTTTGACATGCTTTCGAACTGCTAGGTTGGCAGGAGCAGGGACTGAGCAGCGGGAGCTCACCCTGTGGTGGGGTTTCGAACTGCCGACCTTCTGATCAGAAAGGCCTAGACTCTGGTTTAGACCACAGCGCCACTCACGTCCCAATTCTCTGTGTAATTCACTTTAAAGCAAAGCTATGCTTAAGAATTGCGGCCCAAGGTGTATTGTGTTCTGATTCTCCCAACAGGTTGCCTGTTGGTACTTATGTGATCTCAAACCATCTTCTCAATAGAGTGATTTTCCCACCCACACCCCGACGCTTGCTGGAAGAAATTGATCCGAATGACAATTTCATCATCTCTTTTAATTTTAAGGCATCACAGGTGGAATCCCTTAACCTCCTGTGGTGCATTGAGATTGCACCAGTGAATAAACCCTTCCCACTTAGGGCAAATTGCTTCGTCTTGGGTCACGCAGTATATTTTTGCCTTTTGTCACATACAGCCATAGCCACACCCACACCCACACCCACACCCATACCCACATGCTTTGCTATGTGGCCATCCTGTATTCCCTATCTTGCTGCCCTCAGGTACACTATCAGATGCTGTCCTGTTGCCAGTGTCAAAGTAAGATTCAGCTGCCTGTCTGGTTGGCTTCTGATCATTGAAGGGATGGGGCTCCGGTTACCTTTTTCTCTACTTCAGACAGCAAGTTCATGCCATCCCTGATCCAAAGTGTTTGGAATGACACAGACACACATTGGCCATGATTATTTGCTGGCACAAATTAAGAGAAGCTACAAATTGTGGAATGAGTCCCCCCTCCCCCAAATCATTGTATGTTTTTACCCAGGCTTTTGGTTGAGTAGGGGTTATCCCTCCTGCTGAATTGATGTTCTGTGCCAGTTTGTTAATTTCATAGTTTTTATTTTATGTTGTTACAACAATTTTAGCTTATTTTAGTTTTTTAGCTGCTTTAATTTTGTGTGGTTTTTTTTGTAATCTTCCCTGAGACCATTGGTGAAGGGCAGGTTGTGAGTACAAATAATAAATAAATGAAAGGCATCTGATTCTATTAAAGCAAATATTGCCTGAATATCATGTCTTTTGCAGCAGTAAGAAAAAATAATGTTCTAACTACATTTCTCTCTTTCTCTCCCTTAACTGTAGAAAGGCAAATGCAAAATGAAGTGAACATTCCTTTTACATGCCACATGTCAATATCTGTACCAGGCGATTTGAAGCTGTTGTGCATCGACCTGCAAAACTGGTTTCTACTGATCTTTAGACAGGATGAGCGAGTCAAAGAAGGACTTCCTGTTAAGCAAAAATAGTGACAACTGTCCTGTTTAAACGTGATTTTTAAGACTGCAGGCGTTTGGACGAAATGAAAGAAATCGCACTCTGGTCATGCGAGGAAGTGGTCGATTGGTTGTCAGATGTTGTGCCAGAATACTGTGAGCCATTGAAGAATTTCACTGGGCAGGACTTGGTGAACCTAACGAAGGAGGATTTCAAGAAGCCCCCTTTGTCGCGTGTGTCTTCGGACAATGGCCAACGTCTGCTGGACATGATAGAGACTTTGAAAATGGAGCACCATATTGAGGTACACAAGAACGGGCATGCCAACGGCCACTTGGTCATCAGTACGGAGGCCCCCAGCAATGAAAATGGTTTCAGCAGCAAAAGCAAACCAAACGGGATGCCAAACGGGTACAGGAAGGATATGATACAAATCCACATGCCAGAGCCGGAACGTTCTCAGTATCCCATGGAATGGGGGAAGACGTTTTTGGCTTTCTTTTATGCACTTTGCTGTCTAGTCCTTACAACAGTGACAATCTCAGTTGTCCATGAACGAGTGCCTCCCAAGGAGGTGGATCCGCCCCTACCAGACGCTTTTTTTGATCACTTTAGTCGAGTTCAATGGGCCTTTTCTATCTGTGAAATTAATGGTTTGATCCTTGTAGGACTCTGGGCAGTTCAGTGGCTGCTCTTAAAATACAAGTAAGTACATGCATATTTTGATAATATTTTATTCAGTCCCATATACTAATATTATTTTATTTTTTATAGTTTGCTGATTTATTTTTTTCAAGTTAACTCTGCTTCTTTAATAATGAGCCTGGCTTGTAAAATGTGGTGGAGAGACATGTTAAATACAGTCAGAGGCAAGAACAGTAATTTTATGAAATCTGTATGTTAAACAGATATATAAGGATTTTTTTATACTAAGATGTTAACCTGGCTTGTAAGTAATTATTTAGAAAGAAGTTTCACACCAGCCCCAATACTGCTCACTTGCATTGGTAATTTACCCCTCCTTCTCCTTACAGGATGACAACGCTTCTCCATACTAGTTTTGTTGCTCTCTTCTAGTATCAAAGGACCATTTTATTCATTTTGTTTGTTTCCTTCCTTCCATGCAATTCAAGGCAGTTTGCATGGGAGTCCCTGGCAGTGTCCCATCCAGTTAATACATGGACCTGCTTAGCTTCAACCAGGCTGCTGCATGGTGTGCCTTCAGAGCCATGTCCATAGGAGGGGAAAGCACTTGGGCTGCTCATGCAGCTAGATCATTGGTGCCTGATCTGCTGAAGCCCTTAAAGCAGACATGGCACATCTATGACCCCTGGGCCAGATCAGGCCCATGAAAGTGCCTATAGCGACCAGCCCTTTCCTCTGCCAAAATTGGGCACCTCACCTTACTTTGGAAAAGTGCCTCCTCTCTCTCTCTGGCATAGCACCATTAAAAAGAAAGCTGTAGAGGTTTAGGTAATGAGGGAGGGAGTTTTCCTTCCAGGGATGGTGGCGGCGGCGGCGTCAGAATGTGTGGGGTATGTGTATGTCAGCACATGTGCATGTATGAGTGTGCATTGGCCCCTTTAGCAATTCATGTTGCTGGCATGCCTCTGTCAGAGGGTTGGCCAACTCTCAGTGCTGCCACCTGGCTGAAAAAGATGGTCACTCTTGCTTTTAAAGGGCGTGAGGAAGAGGGCCCTTTATAGTAGTATTGCAGCATGGTTCCCCTCTAGAATGCTGCTTGCCACAAATGCAATCTCAAGCCTCATTTTTTGTTCGTTTCTTTAGTTTTAAAATGTGTTGGTGTTTTATGAGGGAAAGATTCCATTGTATTTCAAAAATAGCATGTGCACAAAGAACAGTATGTAGATAGCTCCGTGCATCTAATAAAGCTTTTTGCATAGCAGCGCCTGCCTCATGGCATGGCATTTTTAAAACTGGGGAGGCAGGAGGGGGATTTGCAAAAGCAGTATGAGATATGGCCTCGGTTATGAAGTGTATGTTTGCACTTAAGAGAAAATAGCCTAAAGTCCCATGCCGTTTTGGATTCTGTTTATTGTTATCTACATTACATCTCAAACACATTTGTGTGTGTACATTATACACAATATAGTGTGTGTGTGTGTGTGTGTGTGCGCACACACACACACACACACACACACACACATGCGTGCTTGTGCTTGCGCATGCACACACATATATTCATTCCGTGAGTATATCCTCTGTTCTCAGGTCATTATCTTCACTTCCTAAGAGATAAGAATAAAAATTCTCCACAGGCTATAATGCACTGATAGTTTGGAATGTTATGAGAATTGTTTATAACCACACTTTGCTACCAGTACAGCTGAAATTCTGCCTTATAAGGCTATAAAGAAAACTTCAAAATGTGTTTCATAATATTTTTTTCTAATATATAAAGTACTTACTAGTTCCAAATGTTAAAAGAATAGCAATAAATGGCATTTAATGTCTTGTGATATTTATTTATGTTCCAAGCTAGCTTAGCGTAGATATCAAAAAGGCCTAGAATGAAGCTATACTTCCTAACTGGCTGGCTGCACTTAAAATTGGCCTGTACAGAACAAGTGAGGTGCCCATAAACATTGCAAGATACATTTATTTTCTCTCTTGAATGCCTTTTATTGCCTTATGTGAAAGAAAGTTGTCTCTGTAAACAGGGAGGGGGGTTGTTGAGGAAATAGGCGAGCCTATCTTCAGGTCTTCCCGATTTTCTCCTCTCAGCCTCTTTCTTCCATAGAAACAAATGGTTCACATTGATATATTGGAGAAACAGAAGCTTCTGCACAATGTTCATGGAAGCCTGTTGCCTTCCTCTGCAGGAGCATTGTCATACTGGACCTCCAGTGCACTTCACCTTTCTGTAAAGGAATAAATGACAACCTCTCATTTACAGGGGCATGGGGAGAATAAAGGCATTTATTTAAGGACCCAATTGGAGTCTAGGCTGTATTTTGCCCCTTGAGATCTCAGTATCTGGAATGAGAGGCGGGTTCTGCCCAGTGGCGTGCGGTCATTGGACTAGGGAGACTAGGCTAGTCCCCTAAATGTTCCCCTGGCGTCCCCTTCCCAAAGCTTGGGAAGCTTCTACCCAGCTTAAGGAGGGAGGCATGATGCTCCAGAGGGTCCAAAAGCCTGCCCACGACCTTCCCAAAGCTCACCCAGCTTTGAGAAGGAAGCAGGAGGGCTCCAGCATCCTGCCAGAGGGAAGCACGATGCTCATGTGCGTGACGTCATCTGCCTTGCAAGCTGGCGCCTCTGGCCCTGACTGTTCCCCTATGCAAAAATTCACCACATGCCACTGGTTCTGCCCCTCAGCTGGATCCCAGATTACAGCCTGTGCTTTGTTCAGTAGCCTGCTGATATCTGGATGATTCTGCCCACAGTTCTGTTCTTGGTCAGGTTAGGAAGGAATGTTTGGAACTGATTACCCTGCTGCCTTTGCTATCTTGATTTTTCTGGTCTATTCTGCTAAGTGAGAATAATAGCTTCCATTTGTTTTTAAATGAATGTTTCATTTACCAAAATGAATATGAATTATTTATTGTCCTAGAGTACATAAATTGCATCTAGAGCACCATGCTCATTTTGCCTTGAAAACACAATCCTGAAAAACTTCGTGATGCATAATTTCCTCCCTTTTTCCTCCAGGTCCATTATTAGCAGGCGATATTTTTGTATAGTTGGCACACTGTACCTGTATCGGTGTATTACGATGTATGTTACTACCCTCCCGGTACCTGGCATGCATTTCAACTGTTCTCCAAAGGTAACTTTCCCCCCCTTTGTGTTATTGTTGTCTAAAATCTTACTCTTTATTTTCCCAAAGATTTGGAAAACTTTAGTCAGAGTGAGCTGTGAATCGCTCGCCAAGGAGAATTGGCAACAGTTCTTTCACGGCTGATCAGTATTGCTTGTTGCTCAGCCGTAGTGTTTGATAATAAACAGGTTCTATCAGAATTTAGCTTAGTACAGTGGTACCTCAGGTTAAGTACTTAATTCGTTCCGGAGGTCCATTCTTAACCTGAAACTGTTCTTGACCTGAAGCACCACTTTAGCTAATAGGGCCTCCTACTGCTGCCACGCCGCCTGAGCACAATTTCTGTTCTCATCCTGAAGCAAAGTTCTTAACCCGAGGTACTATTTCTGGGTTAGCGGAGTCTGTAACCTGAAGCGTATGTAACCCGAGGTACCACTGTACCACCTTCCTTGGATCACCTGAAACAAACTGTGTTCAGTTTGAGAGCAGTCATATGATTGTCATTCTGAAGGCAGTCCGCATTCCCACCAGCCCTCTTGAAAGGTGATCAGCACCGTCGGAGCTTGAGCACAACTACCGGTGACTTCCTCTCTACAAAGGATAGAGCTGTATACATTCCCAGAATGTAGGGAGTCCCCTATTGCCACATTCTGAACATGGTTTTCAGACATTACTAGGACTAACCTGTGCTTATACCATCAGCGTCTGCTGGAGACACATGTAGCAGGTTGCTGAAATTTCCAGGAAGCTCAGTGGTGTTGATTTCCCTCTGCTGGTATAGAGATGCAACTCATACTATGGTTTACTATATCTCTGCCTCGTGCTTAGGCCAGAACCTGGACAAGAACTATAGAACCGCCACTTCTACAGGTGCTGACAAACTTTCAGGGAATCATCACTTTCAGTGCAGTGGCACCTACAGTACACTTTGGAACTCCTGCCCATTGATATTAGGCAGGTGCTTTTGCTGTACTGTTTTCAGCAACCACTAGAAAGGGTTGTTTTTGTTTGTTTTTGAGGGAGCCTGCCTAGTGTTGAAACATGTAGTTTGATTTACAGTGCCTATATTAAAAACTCTTTGATTTTATTTTGAAAACCTTTAGGCTAACTTTGTGTTGGAACACCTGAGTTTTATTAGTAAATTTTGTAACTCACTTAGGTTTTGATGATTAAACAGTATATAAATCCTGCTAAATAAATAAATAAAAATCCTTGAAAAGCCAGGGTAGTTGGGCTGAGTTGCAACCATCAAGTCACTATCCCTGAAATGAAAATGCGAAAGACTGGTTCATAATTTATGGGATTGTTTGTGACTACCATCTTCAGTGGCAATTGTTACTTTTATACCATGCAGTAGAGCACTGGGGATGCTTAGTGATTTTCACCAAGCAGGACAGATGAGGTCCGTTGGTTGTACAAGGAAGCATGACAGGAGGTTGTTGTCGCTATCTCTGGCATCAACCTTGTTCTACCATTGGCATTTCAGATTATATCCATGCAAGCATTGCTATCTGCACAATATCCCACAAATATGCCATAACTCTGTCACTGGAAGAGGAGTAGCCTCAACAATCCTCTATAAATCTTCATTGCATGATAGAGGGCAGACACAATAACGGGAAAGAGTTATATTCTTCACTGCGTAATGTTTTCTCAAGCACTGTGCATGCCATTTGCAGCAAGGTTTTTGTGAATCTCTTGTCCGTTGTTTGCCTTGCCATTGCAAAGCTCTCTGTTTCTAAACAAACCTAAGGAGAAGTGGCCCTACAGATGATGCTGAACTACAGATCCCATAAGCCTTGACAATTGGCTATGCTAGCTAGAGCAGATGAGGCTCCCACAACAGCTGGATGGCTGCAAGTTTGTCACCCCTGGGATAGAGAAAGAGGAGCTCCTAAATATACCATGTCAAGGGGTTAGCATACTATTCCAGTGGACCTGTAGGTCTTTATTGGATGCCAAAATAGTCATTGGTGTCGATGTACAAATCCTGCAGACCAAGCCTTGTATATACTTGTATATTCAAAGGTGAACCTTATTATTTTGTAGAACTAATGTTGGGGTGAGAGGAATCCAAGATGATGGCGAGCAGCTTGTGAGAGGCAGCTGGAGCTTCCTGTTTATCTGTTTTGACCCGATTCATGCAGAGTTAGTGCCTGCAGGGCTCCACTGGATATTGCAGTTTGACAAGTTTAATTACTATTTGGCTGAAATAATATGAAGCCATGGTACTTATAAGGAACATCTCACACATGGTTGCTATTGGTTTATTGTCTATGTTCCAGCACTTGTATATTATAGAAGGCAAGTGCTAGATACAAGATTGAACAGCTGTTCTTCTAGGAGGAGCTCTACACCTCTCCTTTTCATTCCACAGTGTGCTGCCAGGGTTTACAAACCATTCTCAATTATGCCTTTATAGCCACTGAGGGAATACAGACAAGTTACCCATTTACATGGCTTGAGCGGGAACACTTTTTCTACACAGTAATGGGCATCATTTAACATTGTGAGCCATGCACACCCGGTTGGGGGCAGGGACATGATTTTAAATGGGAGCACTTATAAACATTTCGCTATTCCTTGCTAGTTTTATTTTATTGTATCTGAATGGCCATTTATCTGCTGTTAAGATATGCTCCCAGGCATGGTCATTGGAGGTGAGCTGCTTACAGCCTGCAGGCACCTGTTAATTATCTTTAGCTCCTTTTGTTGCAGAGGGAGCTCTCAGAGAGAGAGAAAAATGTAATAGCAGTGAGAGTAATGATCTCAGAAGCCAATGTGAATCCCAGATGTTTTATGAATTCCAATATCATGATTTTTCAGGCGAGATTTATAATGTTTACTAGGCATGTGTTTAACATGTGAGACCATTGGCAATTAAAAGTGCACAACACTGGCTGGATCTTGCCTTATGTACATAGTAACCACGGAGGATAACATGCATATCACCATTTCTTATCAGCCAACAAGCTTCTTTAAAGAAGATGACAATTGATTTCTCTTTGGCCAAATTATGACCTAGCAAATGATAGTTCTGGGCAAGTTATTTGCTTTTTTTGACTTTGGGTTGTATCGAACAAAGTCATACTACTAGCTCCTGTGCAGTGGGAGTTCTTCTCTCTAAATGCCTCCCAAATGTGTTCAGGGGGTTCCTCAACCCTCTGGAGCTGATTTGGAGGGAGGGGCAGGGAAGGTACGAGCAAAGGAGAAGAAATCCAATTATGCAAGCAGAAGTCCTAGTGCTAATGGGATGGCTTTGTTCGATACAACCCTATATTTTTAATTACTCATGCATTTGCAGTTGAAATAATTAAAGTGATATTATTTCAATTCTTAAGCCTTTCCCTTGCTGAAAAATTCACGAATGCAAAGACATGGTTGTTGGCTTCTTAGGATCGTGTGTGTGTGTGTGTGTGTGTGTGTGTGTGTGTGTGTGTGTTTAAAAAAGATATTTTTATTGAATGCTATGATGCATTAAGTCGTATAGAGTCTTAATGCCTAATAAGATATATTTTTTAAAAAATGCCAGGTTCTGAATGTAAATTAAGCTTTCTTTTATAAGATTATTCTAAATGGTATCGATCTTAATATGAAATGTGCTGATGTTTCCTCCCCCCTCTCCTTCCATCAGCTCTTTGGAGACTGGGAATCGCACATGAGGAGGATAATGAAGATGCTTGCTGGAGGCGGGCTGTCCATCACAGGATCACACGATCTGTGTGGTGACTACTTGTTCAGCGGTCACACAGTTATGCTAACACTTACATACTTATTTATCAAAGAGTGTAAGTTTGACTTTTTCAGTTTTGGACTAAAAAATGTATGTTAGTTAATATGAGAACACACTGTAAAATACTGCCTTGCTGTTAGCGCTTTGTACCTTGATAATTTTGCTAAAAAGCATGTCAGTGGAAATAAATATGAAAGTAAATATGAAAGTTTCCAACAATGAAAGTAAACACAGAAACTCTTAACAAAGAACGCTAGCCTTCCTTTGAGCATGTTTTTAGAGGAACATACAATGGGAATAAAACGTAATTTAGCCCTTCTATCCAAACTCATTGCACAGCATTCTCATCCTTCTCTTATTATGACAACTTACAGTGTAAAACAAACTGGGGGGAAAGGAAAGGCACATCTCATCTTAATAATATTTGTTTGCTGGGATTGGAGTGTAGTTTATGTTAATGTATTTTCCAAGGAAAATAGTTGCTGAATAAAAGTTTTACCTGACATCACATCTGAATGCTAATACAATTGTGCTGGTCTGGTGTGGCTGGCTCAGTCATTTCTGATCTGCAGCCAAGATTAATGGGAAACCCAATTCAACTCTAAAGCAACTGAGATTGGAAGAAGATTAGCCTAAGTCTTTGGTTCCCTTTGTCATGATTAATTCTCTGCTACCTAATTTCAGTATTAACCGTTTATAAATCAGTTGCAGAGTTGAAGCATCAATAAATACCCATACACTTGTAATTCTTGGAGAATCATGATCCTCCCATTCATTTTGGTTCTTTCAATTTTGTTTTTGTATGCTTTATGGCTGATAACTGCTTATTAAAAGTGGAAACTAGTACAGTATACAGGCAACTCCCCATTTATGTTCTGAGGCACTGGGCGTATAGGTGAAATTGCATATATTTGAAACACCATTGATAAAGCCTGCAAACACCCCATTCCTCCACCCCACCCCATTCCGCCAAGGTGCTCAAGAAGCTGGTGGCAGTCCAGCTTCAGGCATGCTTGGAGGAAGCTGGTTATTTGATTCCATTCCAGTCTGGCTTCAGACCACTTTGCTAGCCGTGCTTGATAACAATTATTGAGGGAGAGATGGAGGGAGTGCAGTGGTCTGTGGTTCCCTTCAGATCTCATATGACCCCTGTTTAAAACAGCTGCACAGGTTGCCAGTAAGTTTCAATGTGTTCATGTTAATGTTTAAAGCCCTAAATGACTTAGACCCCAAATACCTGGGAAAAAGTCAACTCATTCCCTACAGACTGTCTTAGATAGTAAGATCATTGGAGGGAGCACCCTTCCACAGCCTTCAGAAGCTTGGAGGGTGATGGTCCAGGGAGAGGCATTATCTGTGGCAGACCCTAGGCTGTGAAACTCCCTTCTAACAGAAGTGTGTCTGGCAATTTTAAATTGCTTTAAACTGCTTTTAATACTGTGTTTAATTGTGGTAACCCACCCTGGGGCTTGGGGGTGAAGAAGGGCAGGTAATAAATTGCAGTGACAATGATAGCAATAGTAAGTTAACAAGAAATGCTTGCTTAAATTGAGCTCTCATTTGAATGGCTGCACTGTTCCCTCAGGGAGGCAATGGCAGCTAGAGTTCTGAGGCCACAGATATCTATGATATTGTTACTATCCTCTTTCCATTCCACAGAATGCTGGGGGTTATCCCATTTGAAGATGTTCAGCTTATGATACTGTGTTTAATTCTTCACCCTGTGATGGAGAATGTGCTATGTGCATCGCATTAATGCTTTCCACCTTTCCTTGCCTTCAGATTCACCTCGGCGACTCTGGTGGTATCATTGGGTTTGTTGGACTCTCAGCTTAGTGGGGATGTTCTGTATCCTCTTGGCTCACGACCACTACACTGTGGATGTGGTGGTGGCTTACTACATCACTACAAGACTTTTCTGGTGGTATCACACAATGGCCAACCAACAAGTGAGTCTCTCTTCCCCCAACAGCTTAAGCTGACCTATTCCAATATATTTGTTATTGCACTGGATCTGATTTTTTATCCAGACCCTCTAGGAAAGCAAAAATTATATATGTGTGCATTCACACTTTCTGTCATGAGGAGGGGACTTGGGTGGGCGAGTGAGAAGCAACAAGCTCAAACAAGTTTGGCTACTCATATCTGCCTTTCAGGCTTGTCCTGAATATGTTACGTACTTCCTGCTCGGTGCTTTCCTACTTGTGAAACAGTCAGGGACAGGGGTGGTTTTTTTGTGTTCTAAAATGTGAAACCATTATTACTAGATACTATGCAAAAACATTGATTGCTTCTCGAGATATAACAAGATATGATAAGGAAAAAGAGTTCCTGAAGCAAAGCACATTTGAATCATAGTTTGCATGTGCCACTTCTGTTGTACTCTTTTTCTTTTCTGTTGGTGTGATGGGGTACATAGCAAGCTCTCCCCTGTGTTTCTTCTGTCCCCCAGCCCCAAAAAGTAGTAGTCATAATGGGACCCTAATAATGTGCTTCAGGCATGAAATATATTGGAAGAGTAAATAAACTGGCGCCTGCTGGTTTTCCTTTATTGAGGCTTCATTTGTAAACACTGTTGTTTTGCAGGTGCTAAAAGAAGCTTCCCAGACAAACCTCCTTGCACGAGTGTGGTGGTATAGACCCTTCCAGTACTTTGAAAAGAATGTTCCGGGCATTGTCCCACGCTCTTACCACTGGCCATTTTCCTGGCAAGCTCTCCGACTGGGTAGACAGCCTAAGTACAGCAGATTGGTGAATGACACATAACAGCTACAAAAAAGAAGAAGAAGAGATGGCAAAAGAACTGTCCAAAAGTGCTAAGAACTCCGCAAGAAGAGATGCCATAAAAACTGAACTGCTCCCTTTCCTCTACCTTTTAACCATTACCTTGACTGTAATCTAGTCTCTTACCTGGTAAGCACTGTGATCTTTTTCTCTCTCCAAAGGATCTGCGATGGACAACAATAAGGAAACCGTAAATTATCATGCACTGTATACATTTCTTGTTAATAGATTTTGGATTTGCATTGCTCATCACCATGTTTCTTTGTATATGATGCAGCAGCGTAAACAGAAAAAGAGGCTTTTATATCATAAGTTCTGGTCTTTCCAGTCTCGTCTGGGAACAAAGCGTATTATTTTCTTGGGAAAACATAATTTTCATATCTCTTGCCCCAAAGATTGGGCTGTAAGCCATTTTCTAGCAAATGTCTATATGAAGGTTTCTAAATACCTGATTGGGATAATAATATACAGGAATCTTTCTACCTGTTTCACTGAAGCTACTAATGATAGACACAGAAAGGTTTGGTAAACTTTGATTTTGTAAATCTGCAGTGACAGTGTCAAAAAGTGCAAAAAAATTATTCTGTTGTAAAGTGATTTTTCTAAGTATTTCCTAACTTTATTTTTCAAAATGATATGCGTAAAAATAAAATCTAAAAAAGATTTTTACATGTCAGAGAAAAGAGTTAAAATAAAAAAAAGCTTCTTGGGAGAGAGATGTATCTGTTTCTAGTGCCTTTCTTGTCTTGATAGTATGGTCAGTAGGCAGTCTTTACAAGTTTTAATTTAAAATAAAGTATTCCATGAAACAAATATTATATGTATTGTATACATTACTAAATTTTGATTTTATATCTAAATTAAATTGGGAATCTGCTTGCAATGTTCAGATGACTAAATTGGAAGAAAAACCAAATAGCATAATCAAGTCTTCACATATTGTGGAGAGGTTAGAGTGAAATTTGCTTCTTAAATTATTTTATTGTCCATTCCATACATGGATTTTAACTATAGCAAGAAAACAGCTATGGATTCCTTTTTATAAGATTATTTTTCTCTCCAAATGATCAGCAAATCAAAAATCAAACTATAAACAATGTCTCATCCCTGAATGAAAATTTTGTTGAAAAACAATTGATTTCTTGAAAACAGAATTGTGCAGAAACTGCATGTAACTCTAAAATTTCAGTCCTGCCATACATATTGTGTCTGGGGGAAGTATTCTATCCTATACTTGCCAATGTGCAGAACAAAATAGTTTTTTAAGAATGAAGAAGCATATATCTATCTATCTATATAAAAATATATATATTCATTCTGTATTTTACGTGAAACAGAGTTATCTTCTGTAGGGTTTTTTTGTGTGTTCAACAAGGTGAAATTTGTATTGTAAAACAATAATGGTGAAGGAAAATAAAAAGGCTTTTAAACAAGTAGTCTCTTTTTTATAACGTTAATGCCATCTGTGTTGGCTTTTTGTGGGGCTCATTCTGTTTGGCTTGACTTTAAAACTTGGCTTTAAATGTTCAGCTTTGCTAGAAGGATTGTACAATTTTAGCTATGCTGAGTTCTGCAAACAAACAATATATGATTTTTCTCTTTACCCCTCGGAATTTTGAAACTATTTAGTTAAAATTAGTTCTTTTTGTCCACAAAGCAACCTATGCTCTGATTATAAACAATATACTTTTAGCTTCCTCTCTCTTTCTGTGTCTCTGGATAATGTAAGGGTGTAAAAAAAGGGGGGATGGTATATGGTAAAAGAAAACAAACAAACATGAATCCTGTGCCTTATTGAAAGTGGGTCCAGAATTTTAATATGTTTAAACCTGTTCTAAATGTAATGGATCTCATGCTTTCACACCTATCCGACACCTTACTGAGTGTTCCCACCTAGAATCATAGAACCATAGAATCATAGAGTTGGAATAGACCACAAGGGCCATCGAGTCCAACCCCCTGCTAAATGCATGCCCCCTGGCTCATGCATTTCTTTCGTGGCATCGTCTTCATCCGCTTTTCAAAATGCTCTTGTGCCATTTCATCTCTCCAGCTTGTTGCATCAGTTGGGACTTTTCTCCTTAACGGTGGGGATGACTGCGGCAACACCAAACACCAACTCTGTGCACTGGTTGCGGTCGGTTCTTGCTTGCAGCTTCAGATTCAAACTGCAATGAACACTAGGTGAAGCAAGTAGCCCATCAAAGTCCAGTATCCTCGTTTCCAGCCATAGGCAGCTTGGGATATATGTTAAGGAACTTGTAACAATATAGAGCCCTGTTGCCAGCACTGGATGAAATCTTATCAGTCTATGTGCTGCTGTACAGAGTTAAGCCCAAAAGACGAGCTTCTGCTGAGAGAAGCTGATGTTAAGGGGCAAGGGGTGGGTATGAATGAATACATGTACTTTAGATGCTGCTACTGCTACTATTTATATTTATATACCTCCCTTCCCAGTGTGGTTCACAGGATGAGAACATAAGATAAAAACACAGCTTAAAATTTAGCTGGCGATGGTGACTTAAGAGGGTAGGCCAAAGGTTTTACTGGCAAGGTGAAGCTTAAAGGTGGGGATCTGAATGAAGACAAAAAGGGAGCACTGTCTAGATCAGGGATAGCCAACATGGTGCCCTCTTGGTGTAATGGGCTTGTATTCAACCTAACAATAAGGAGAACATTCCTCCAATGCAAGATTTCTCCTTGTACTGTTCTCACGCACACCATGTATCCCCAGAATCTGTACTGGGGGTTCCTCCAACCCTCCAGAGCAGATTTGGTAACAGTTCAGGTCACACAGGAGGAGAGGAGAGGGAGGAAATCCCATTGCACTGGTGCAAATGTTTAATGGAATATCACCAATGGAGTGCATCTCCCATCATTCTTGCCCATTGGTGATGCTGGCTGGGGCTGATGAGAGTTGAAGTTCACTAAACATCTGGAGGGCACCACATCACCTACCCGTTCGCTAGATACTCTTGGAAGTAGGCACGAGAGGTAGCAAGGAAGAGTAGGCAGAGCCGGTGGCTGAGCTGGTTCAAACTGGAGAACTGAAGCTCATGGGGAGAGATAGAACTGGAAACAATGGTACAAAGACAGGAGTGAAGATATGGAGAAAGCTAAAGAAAGGTAAGGATGTAATTTGGGTGTTCTCTGTGATTCATTGTTTCTGCTTACCCAGGTAGCATTGGTCTCTAGAAAGACTTTTACCAGCTTTTGCTAGGCTGCCAAAGCTAGCAGGAAATGGCAATTTGCTTTTGGTTACTCCTGCACTGGTTAAATTCAGACTGGGCTACTGGCATTGCTTACCTGTCTGTGGCTGCCTTTGGAGACTGCCATTGGTTCGATATGCAGCCAGTAGGATGCTGATAGGAACAAAATAATCAGCACATTCTACCCAGTGCCTGCTTCATTTTCCCTGCCTCCCCCCCCCCCCACGGGGGGAAAAGGACAGTTTTTAAGATTTTGTTTAAAATAATTTCAATGAAAAGTATTTGATAGGGAGGTTAAGTAAACGATGAGGATAAGCAAAAAGCAAAGGAAATGTTGCTTTATTAATAGTAAGTTTGTCTGAGCCTGTGGGAACAAGGCAGTTTTAATTAAAATAATTACATCAGCAGTAAAGGGGGGGGGGAGACATACGGGAGTAGATATGAAATTAGACAATTTTATTGCTGGGATCCTAATAAGTGGAGCAGAAGGGTGCAACCAGCTATTCCGGTTCCTGCAGCTAAGTGTACAAAATGTTCCAGCCTTAAATGAGCACACCAAAACAAAGAATTCAAAATAAAGTTGTTTCCTCAGCAGAATAAAATGTCAATGTATTATTCATTGCAAATAACCCCAACATTGCATTCCTGGTGCAAAGCAAGCACAAAAAATGTTTGTCAGATTTCAACTCAAAAGTAACTGAAATAGTGCGGGATGAAAATGGCAGAAGCAGCTGCAGCAGCAGCAGCGGAAGAATAAACACGCCCTTTTCAAATGTGTAGCAGAGCAAAAATACACTGAGAATGGCTCTTTTTATGTTCCAGCCAGCCTACACTTGCAACCAACCAGTCAGATTTGAGGGGCATATAATTCTACCCCCTCATCAGATCACTTTGTTTGTGTCCAATAAGTGACCAAGAATTTCTACCCAGTGAAATTTCACAATCCTCTTGGTCCATATAAAAAGAACCCCCTTTTCCATGATCATTCTTTTTGCAACTGAGTAGCTGCCAACTGCCATCTACCCTCAGATTCATGGTATTTTAAACTTAATCCTTCACATAACCCCACAGCAAACTTTTTTAAAAAAAAACAAAACCCTGTCTCAGGAAACACATTTTAAACGGTAATTTCTCCACACTCACATCAAACCCTAATTGAGAATGTTGTATTTCAAAACAAATTTTAAAACCATTTAAAATATCTGTGCCGTATTTTCTAAAAGCCAGCAGGGAAATAGCAAATAGCCTATTTAGAAACTAGGCTGCAATGCCATTTATACAGCAATATTTGCAATTAGCTTCTGAAGGCCATAAAAAAGGCCTGTTTAAAATTATCCAGGGGCGGGGCTTGCCTGACCTCACATGGGATGAAATTCCACAGCTGTGAGGCCACCTCTGAGAAGGTCTTGTTGCATATAACCACCAACATAATAGTATTTGTGACAGACAGCGGAACCAGACCAAAGTCTGGTGATGAAGTCCTTCAGAATTGCACCCGGAGGGCTGGAGCTTCTCTCTGATGACCACCAAGACAGCTAGCCGGGGGGGGGGGGCTGTTTGTGGAGCAGCATTTTGGAGGGAAGAATAAAAGGAGCAGTTTTTGAGGGACAGAGTTAGACAAGGATAGAGAAGGGACCGAGGGTTTAGTTTGAGAGAGAGAGGGCTCGATTTGAGATGGGAGATAGGGATTAGGAGAGGGTTTGCCTGAGAGAATCTGATTTGAATTGAACATCTGTTCTGAGGAGACCGTCCACAGCAAGAGGAAAGAGCCTCGCAGCTTCGAAAGGAAGATGGGGTTGAGTGTCTGAGGAAGGTAAACAGACAGGAGTTCACTGGAGGGCTGAGTCTGAGACAGGAGAGGTAGAAGCTGTGGGAATACAGACTCCCTGGGTCTCATTCCAGTCAGGAGGAGAGAGTTTTTCTAGGAAAAGATTCCCAAGCCGGTAACAAGGGGTGAGGTAACTCCCTGAGTACTAATTGGAGTACCTCAGTGGTTGAATTGCAAATAGTGTGGGTAACTGACGAAAAGTGTCCCTTGCTCATGAACCAAAGAATTAATCTGTGAAGTGCCAAAAGCATTTTAACTGTAACACCTGTCATAAACTCAATAAAGAAATGAGACTGAAGTAACAATATGGGCATGATATGCTCTGACTAACTGACCCCAAACAGCATTTTGGAGCAGCTGAAATTTCCAAACCATCTCTAAGGAGACCCCCCCCCCCACATAGCGTTCATTGAAGTAGGGCATCCTGAATTATAAATAAGGCAAGGTCCATTCTCCCCAGGTAGGGTAAGCAAGCCTAAGTTGGTTATAAAAAAACACACCCCTGGATTTTACTGCCATTTCAGCACCCATCCCCCAACTACTGGCAAGTTCAAACACCACTTCCAAAGTGAAAATTTGATCTGAAGGGTCATGAGGCAACCACTTTGCTGAAGTTACACAGGGAATCCCATGCAATCAGCTTGAATTCCTTGAAGGAAGGCAGGATGTAAAACTTGGTAAATAAATAAGCACCAGCACTTTGAATTCAGTAGAGAAGCAAACAGGAAGCCAATGAAGGTGGTTGAAAAGAGATATACCGTACTATCACACCCTCAGTTGAGTACTGTACAGTCTTAGTCATACTGAAATTAATGGAGATGACTACCTTAGGTCTATTCATTTTGAAGGGTCTACTCTGTGTAGAGGTTAGTGTAGAGGCTACAACTGCATGTTGGCCGGTTATCCATTGTGTAATGCAATGCACCGAGTCAGTTATCATCTTACAATTTTACATCTGACTTTGCATTTTTATTCCAGGCTTTTCACACTTTCCTTGCAGAGGAGAAATATTCCAACACTTCAGGAAATGAGCAAGTAATTCATAATGATGCCTCATGGGGCCTCAGGTGAGCAATTCTCTGGTGACTTCCTGCTTTTTGAAAAGGCTCTTCTCTGTTGAGAATTTTTCACTTAAGAGGATTATAGATACAGATATATAAACACCCACCCACACCCCGAGGACTGCAGGTGTGTCAATCTTTGCCTTTGCCTCAAATGCGTAACCTAGTCTTATCAGAGAGGGGAACTGTACCCTTTCCTAAGCGCTCTCATGCTTCGACCATTGACTTCCTTGCATGGGGAAAAACCTGCTGGCTGCTTTTCCTTCTATTCTGCTTTGCAGACTTTGACCTTGTGTTTATGCAACTTCCCAGCGCTAGAAGGCTGGCAAAACCTGTCACAAGGCATCTGTTTCCCTGTTACCTTTTGCTGCCTTACATATGCCTAAGGTTTGTTCTTTCATGTTGCATCTTTGATAGTTTTTGCTTTCTATTTCTTCTCTTTGGAACAAGCTGCCTCCGTATGTCAATTTATCTTACCTATTCAGGCTTGCAAGCAGCATCTAATCTAGCAAGAGATGTTGATAGCACAAGCAGGTCTACAGATGTGCAATGAATGAGACTGCAAATGTGAACCTGAATACTCATTTGTATCCATGCACCAGTGGCGTAGCGTGGGGGGTGCAGAGGGGGCCGGCCGCACCGGGCGCAACATCTGGGGGTTAGGGTTAGGGGGTGCAAATCCACGGGTTAGGGGACGCAAATTACTTGCCTTGCCCCGGGTGCTGACAACCCACGCTACGCCACTGCCATGCACTAATGCTCAGCTGGGCCCCATTAAACTAGCTGGATAACCTTTTTATATGAATCCCATCCAAGACTTTTAACAATAGCAGAAGACTAAACCTGGATCATGTGTCATTATCCATTTCTCCTTCGCTTTCCCCAAAGTTTTCCATGTTTGGATTATATTTTAACTTCCTTATAAAAAGAGTTTAGGATGGAAGGCATTTAGTAGATGCTGATAATACTGATTGACACTTTCAATCTCTCTCTGTGTGCATGGATAATGTGCAGGGAATTCTTGGATATTATCTCCCAATTATTACTGACAAAAATATTTTCTAGGGATAAGTAATCCATTAAGCAGAATGCATGAATAGCCATTTCAGGTTCAAAGACAGAAGGAACAACATGATGATTGAACAGACTTCCGGGTTGGCGCGGACAGCTAATGGCGGATTCCCTCCGAGCTCCGGAGGGAATCGGCTCCGCTGGGGACGGGTCCTGCCGCGACGGCGACGCGGGGACCCTCAAAAACCTCAGGCGCGGATGCCTGAGGACCTGGTGACTCAGTGGGCACCTTAAGCGCCCTCCCCGATTCACGAAGAGCCTTTTTAAAGGCTACGGAGAGGATACGGAGAGTGGCGTGGTGCTGAGAGTAAACCGCTACCCCAGCGGAGTGAAGCCGTGTGCCATGGCTGAAGAGCGCTGACTTGCTTCCTTGAAAATTTGGACTGAAAGAACTACCCGTGAGTAAGACGGATTGGGACTTTAAAAATTTTTTCCTTGAATTGGAGACGACCGGGGGGTGTGCTAAAAGGAAGTCCGCACCCCCCCCCCTTGCAGACGATCTAAGCAACGACATAAGAGCTAAGCTGGAGAGCCTACCCTTGGTGGGGTGAGTTAAAAAGGACACTAACTTTCAAGATTTAGTTAAAGGAAATTCTGTGCTGGAGAGTGGAGTTTTGGAGACCCTCTTTATGTTTTGAGCAACCCCCCCTCCCGGGCTCGGGAACGTCCTGCCTTTGTGCCTGTGTAAGAGCTGCGGAGTTTGACAGCTGTCAAAGCTGTCAAACGGGCAGTTTAAAGCGGAAAAATCACTATTTAAGATCCCTCTGGATTAAGACGAGTTATAATTGAGTTAAAATTGTTGGAATCAAAGTAACAATAACAAGCTAAAGGACTGTTGGAAAAAAGACTAATAAGTAACCAGATTCCCTCTAGGGGGAATTCTGTGAAACTACAATGGATACAATGGCTGTGGATGGAAAGTTACTAGTGGAAATCGAAAGGATGTTTCAATTGGTGGGAATCTTACAAGAGCAGAGCTTAGCCATGAATAAACAACTTAACATTATGACCTTGGGAACAGGCAACTCTGCTGTTTGTATTGAGGACCTGAATGAGAAAGAATCCACAGCTGAATGGGAAACAATGTCTACAGAGGTGGAAGAGACTAAACAAGAAAAAGAGAAAGTAACCTTGGGAAGCAACAACCAAAAGCTGACATCTGTGGAACACAAGCAAGGAGACTCTGGGAACACATCTACCACAAGTCTGCGAAAGATGCAGAAGAAGAAGGAGGAGGTTCTGGGACAATATGTACAGGAACTTAAAATAAAGAAATATGATTGGGGCCTCCGTTTGGACTTTGACTTTGAGGATACAGGCTTTGTGGAAATACTCCAGCAGTTGCTTTCAAATCTCCTTGTGGGAAGAGAATATGTTTTGATGGTGAAAGATCCTTTTCCAGACTCGACGACTGATATAAAGGACTACCAACGAGACCGGCGGAGAGGGACTGAAAGGGACTTGAAAGCCTCGGACGTGAGGAACCCAGGCTGAGAATCTTGACTTTGGATTTTTATTGGGAAGGAACAAAAACCGGGGATGGAAGGGAGGGAAGAGGAGATTCTTAAAAACTCTTAAGACTTTCATGTTTGGTTAATATGACTTTTATTCAAGACAAAATGAAAAATCGATGGAAGAGAACTTAAGTCCAACTTAGGAAAATCAATTTTTTTTTTTTATTAGAAAAGAGGCAACAAAATGAATAAGATGGTTAAGAGGAGAAATACCAACTTGCTGATATAATCTTGGGAATTGGGATGCACGAGGGGGGTGGGTGGGGGGAAGTCAGGGAACAAGGTTATGAGAAGAGGATCTGCTGAATTTATACATGTTTGTGTCTTGTGTTATTGTTGTGTTTGTATTGTCTCTATAAAGGCGGAAAACCCAATAAAAAATTTATAAAAAAAAACACATGATGATTGAACACCCTTTTCTACCTGTTGCATTTGTAGGTGTCCTGAAAGAAGGGTACGTGTTTTTTATCCGTCAGCTAGGGGTTGGAGTTGGGGACTGAATTCATTTGCACATTCTGTGTCAGAAAGCCCAAGGCAGAAATGAGCTCATGAAAAGAACAAGCCAGGAATCAAAAAAAATAAAGGAGAGTTGGGGCCAGATCTGAAGTGATTTTTTTTTTAAAAAAAACAACTTCTTGTACAATAGCAGTGTAAAGCTATTGAATGTGAACTGTCCATTGCTGTTGTCTTGGAGATGGCTTGCCCTGCACCCACTAAGCTAGCCATTGCCCTTCAGGTGTGGTAAAAGACCCTGTCTCATTGCTAGAGTGTTGAAATATGATTTAATTTGCCAATCTGCTTGATTTTTGTATGTGGAATGAGAGGGTGGCATCTTGCCCTTTGCTTCAGGCAATAGAATGTCCTGCATTGGACATTTCGTATATAGGAAGCTTCCTCGCTCTTAGATATTATGGTCCATCTCAGTACTGTCAACACCGACTGTCAGTGAGTGGTTCCCCAGGGCTTCAGACAAAGAGCATTCCCATCCCTAGCTGGAGGTGCCAAGGATTGAACTTGTAACCTTTGGAATGCAAAGCAGATGCTCTACCACCGAGCTATGGCTGGCCCTGTCTCGGAACCCAGTGGGCAGGCTTGGCTGGTGGGAGAACTTGAGGAAGTTGCTCAGCTACAGTAGCTTACTTCAACGTGACAACAAAAATGCTCCCCTTTGTATGTGAGGGCTAGGTAACGCATAAGTTCTGTGGAACAGATCTAGTACTATGACAGTGTTAGAACAGCATTAACCCCAATAATTCCCTTTTCAAAAATGTGCCGAAGTACATTCCAGACATGCCTAACTTGGCTGCTCCTTTCTGGAAATCATTATCTGTGATCTTTACACTTGATTGATGCCCTGTATTCTACAGCCACTAAGATCAGAAATGTGCTTACTTGCTGCTGCTGCTGCTGCTGCCATTCCTGTTTCTGCAAAAAAACAAAAGAACACCAAAAAACCCTGAAGCCTTGTTGATATACTGCTTTTTCATAGACCTTGGCTGTTAGGCCTGTTCTTGCATGCAATGGAGATACTGTTCAAAAAAAGTAAAACTGTAATGAGTACAAGCAACCACCGGGTGTCACTAGTGCTCCACATAAAATCAGAGACCTCCCTAAGAAAGTATCCCCGTAAATTATAAGCTGCTTTTTTGTTTGAGTTTATAACTTTATTCTAATAAACAAGCTCTGCACAGGCCTGCTTGCAGAGGTTGGGGTGCTGTTATGTCTGAAGAAGGGGTGGGTGGGTGTAGGGCATTTACATCAGACATCCATAAAGTCCAAGGGACATGCCACTTTTCTATGTGCAAGAAGGGGGGGGGAGAGCATTTGGCCATTTCATTACCCAGGGCTTTATTTCTAGAAAAAAGAGGTGGTGGAACTTGCTGAGCACCCACCCAAGGTTGTTGAGCTTTAGGACCTCCACCTTCTAAGAGCTGCCGGAATTCAGTTCCAGGGAGTTCTGGTTGAAAAAAAAAGCCCTGCCATTACCCCTCCTTCCATCTGACATGGTACAGTCCACAAACAGGTTTACCACCTCATCTGCTCTTTGGGACGACTAAGCCTAAAGTAGTGTCCTTCAAAGCATGACACCGCTTTCAGCCGCACCAAGCAAGAAAAGGAAAGGAAGAGGTGTCTGAGCAGCACTAGAGAAGGCAGGGCTATAACATCCTGTTTACTGAGTGTTCATCCTGATTTGCTTGCGTAATGCTAATGGGGAGGTTAGACTATGTCTTTTCTTGCTTGGGTGTTTGTTCTGACTTGTTTACGGGAAGGTGATATGACAACAAACAAGCACTCATCCTGGTTTGCTTGCGTACTGTTCATATGTCTTCCCATGAATCTCCACCCCACACTTTTCAATGAATTTCCCCATTACTTTCTAAACTGCAAAAAGTCCACTTTTTTAAAAAAAAGTGGATTTATTGTGTTAGGCCAAACAGAGCACTTTAATCCACTCCAGTTGTGCAATCCCTATATGCACTTGAATCCTTCCTGCAAAACCCTGACCAAAACACTTAAAAAAAAGCAATTCCTTGGTCCTACCAATGAAATCATCTGAAAATAATTGAAAAAACACCAGAGTTTGTTTGATTTTATGGTTCCCAAACTTCTTTCTAGCTGTTGGCACATGGAATGCCAGAAGTAAATCGAGTCTTTATATGAGCCAAAAAATGTGCCTGGTTGTCTAGCATGCTTACAGATTTTAGGTGTGGTTGGTATGTCTGGGTAGTGGTTTGTTTTCTAGTTTTCTCAGTGCATCTGAAACTATTTCACAAAAACAACCCAGCGTGAAAAGGGAAGGACAACTGAGTGCCAGCATAATAAACTGAACAATAAATGGAATTGTGGGTGGGAATAAATCAATTTAACAGAGTTTCCAAGTGTCGCAAGAATGGTGATGTTGCCCTGTTGTGTACTATTGCCAGGGACATGTGGCTGTTCTGAGTGTTCTTAGGATAGACTGTGAAGTGCCACTGTTCTTTTTCTGCTCCCAAGTAGCCCCTTGAACACCACATGGAGCTATAAGGCTAGTTGGAGCTGACTTACTAATCTGGGCTAAAATCCAACTAAAATTCTGCACCTGGGCAATTCTAAGCCCGTGACAGGCCACAGTAAACTCTGTGACATGCCCAAATGGTACATATCGGGCAAATTTTTATTTTTATCTTATTTCCCCACCTCATCTATATTGAAGTTTTCCATGTTTTGCTAAATTGTAGGACACATTGAATGCTTAACTCCACCCACTGAAACTCTTATTCCGCCATCTCTCTGGTACTGTTTTGGGGGGACAGGGGGTGGGCAGGTGTGGGAGACTCCCTGGTCCTGAATGGAGTAACTGTGCCCCTGAAGGAGCAGGTGCACAGCCTGGGAGTTATTTTGGACTCACAGCTGTGCATTGAGGCGCAGGTCAATTCTGTGTCCAGGGCAGTTGTCTGCCAGCTCCATCTGGTACGCAGGCTGAGACCCTATCTGCCCGCAGACTGTCTCGCCAGAGTGGTGCATGCTATAGTTATCTCCTGCTTGGACTACTGCAATGCGCTCTATGTGGGGCTACCTTTGAAGGTGACCCGGAAACTACAACTAATCTAGAATGCGGCAGCTAGACTGGTGGCTGGGAGTGGCTGCCAAGACCATATAACACTGGTCCTGAAAGACCTGCATTGGCTCCCAGTATGTTTCCGAGCACAATTCAAAGTGTTGGTGCTGACCTTTAAAGCCCTAAACTGCCTCGGCCCAGTATACCTGAAGGAGCGTCTCCACCCCCATCACTCAACTCGGACACTGAGGTCCAGCTCCGAGGGCCTTCTTCACTGTGAAAAGTAAGGTTACAGGAAACCAGGCAGAGGGTCTTCTCGGTAGTGGTGCCCACCCTGTGGAACGCCCTCCCACCAGATGTCAAGGAAATAAACAACTACTGTATCTGACTTTTAGAAGACATCTGAAGACAGCTCTGTTTAGGGAAGTTTTTAACGTTTGATTTTTCAATGTGTTGTTAATATTCTGTTGGGAGCTGCCCAGAGTGGCTGGGGAAACCCAGCCAGATGGGCGGGGTATAAATAATTTATTATTATTGTTGTTGTTGTTGTTGTTGTTGTTGTTGTTGTTGTTGTTGTTATTATTATTATTATTATTATTATTATTATTATTAATAATAATAATTTTTGGCAAGCATCATCCAGCCCGCTCATGTTCACACATATATTTATAGCCATGAGGGAAATCGTAATTGAAGCAGACCCATTGATGCTAATGAACATGACTAACTTAGGTCCATTTGTTTCAATGGACCCACTCTAAGTAGGACTAATCGGATAAAATCCTAGGTTAGGTTTATTATTATTAATATTGTTATTATTATTAAAATGGAGATTCTTGAGAATGCAAATTTTGTGCTCATGCCCATTCCATGTCAGGGAATTTAAAGGTACAATGTAATGATTTAATTGCATTTGGAGCTGAAACACAGGTGCCTAACAAAACCAAAGGCCTTTTCACAGGCACACCCACTTTTTAAAAGATCTCTGATATTTTCCCCAATCAGACTTTGAGGTCTTTTGTATAGGAAAATGGTAGCTGAAGTCAAAACCTCTCAGGCTGGCAGAGTACAGCGCATCCATAACAAATGAGGATGCCTCATTAAGGAGGCAGCAAGAACTTAATTTTAATGCTACCTGTTTCTCCCTCTGGGAGAAAGAAACACAACTTGTTTCACTGTAGAATACAGAATTAGTGCAAGAATGGGAAGCTATAAATATTCCAGAAGGCAGGTTAGAGTATTCCTCAGCCTATTTTCTTCACTTGGATAAGATCAGTGGCAACAAAACTGAATTTGCTTCTGCGGGGATTATACAGGCAAAAATCCATTATCCAAACTGTGCACCTTGAATGATACACACCTGCATTTGAAATCACATCTCACTCATTTCAGTGGGAATTTGCCTCTATCTCTTTGTTATTCTCCTCCTCCTCTCTGCATGAAGAGTAATGTCTAGACTTTTCCTGCGCAGCCAGCAATGAGGGGGAAATAAAGAGGCACTCAAAGTTATGCCCCTTGAAAGGCTGGTTAAAATGTTCTTAAAATGGTTCCCATTTTACAAGCCCTACCAAGAGTTGTTGTCAAGAGGTAGCTAGTAGTCCGTCTAATAGCAAACTCAGGTGGTGAGTGCTGACAGAACTGTAGTCAAAACAAAACTACTGAGAAATGAGGAGGATATCAGCATGCTTGGGGGATCCTTGAGATTTGCAAAATGGCAAGTAGAAAATAGGACCTTAAAGATGCAGAAACTCACAATGTTCCAAACAGCCCAATGAGGACTGAGCATATCGCAGAATTCTAATGACTGGAAGAAGAAGAAACTAGTGCTGTGGGATGGGATGGAATTAAGTGGAATGGCCTATCCTCCTGGAATGGAACATGGCTGACTAAAACCCTAAACAGGAGCACGGCTGATAGGAGGTGAGGATTTACTGCAAAAGGGATTTTGTTGCATATTCCAATTGTATATATTTAATGTAGCATAACCCACTGGCAGCGCCTGTGTTCTGAATTTAGAAATCACCAGATTTTCCAGATAAAGGATCTTGGTAGCAGGATCCATAGAGACCTTTGCCCTTGAAGAGCTGTTGTTGGTTTGAGTAAGCAGCACCGGACAAGATCAATGAATGGGGTGATTTGCTGTGAAAAGCTCTCCTGTTAAAAGCAAAGCAAACAAACAAAAAACAACCATGAGAATATCTAAATATAATAAAGAGCTTGCTGGATGAGGCCAATGACCCATCTAGTCCAGCATCCTGTTCTCACAGTGACTAACCAGATGCCTGTGTGTAGGAAGCCCACAAACAGGATCCAACAGCATTCTCTCCACATGTGATTTCCAGCAACTAATATTCAGAAGCATACTTCCTCTGATTACGAGTAGTGGAAATGCAGAAGATGGATGGTTACCAAGGAGGTGTAGGTGGCCTTGCACAATGAACCCTTCATGTCACCATGAGCTCAGCAGCAGTGATTCTAATGCTGAGTTCTGCTGACTTGATTGCGCTCATACGAGGGCTTCTGGTACAAAATTACTTTGCTTGCCTGCTGGCCTAGCTCATGAGACCCCCAAGGAAGGTGAAGGTAGTAACAGTCAAGCCAGCTGAAGGGTAGCAGTATTGATGCAGGCCTAAACTGATGAATGTGCTGTATAGTCTGGCCAGATTACGGTCTCCTTGGTGCTTCCAGCAGCTGAAAGGAGGGATTCTGCCATTCGCCTGGTATGTTAGTGCATTCTATTCTTGTGTCTGTCCTTGTGTAAAGGAGGGATTGGTGCTTGCTTGATATTCTTGTGTATGTTAGTCTGGTATGTTAGTCTATCCTATCTTGTGTCTATGCTTGTGCAAAGGAGTGATTCTGTATCCTTGTGTATAAGAAGCGTGCTGCTCAATAAGTTTCAGACTTCACTGCTTGTGTTTTGCATTTGCTTCATACATCCCAGATAAAGAACCCATTGACAAAACACCATGAAGGCAGAACATAGCTAGTAGCTGTTGTTGATAGTTTTAATGTATCTGACAATATAGTTCTGCCAGCGTTTCATTGCCTGATGATCCACCCTACTGTCCGTCATCACACGTTTCCTGTCTGGGCTTATTGATAGGTCTTTACATCGGTTATTTAAAAATATGCTTTAAAAGACAGCTAGCCACAAATAAAGTTTGACCACCTGGTGCTCACAACACAATAAAATTCCCTTTGAGAAAGAGCACACCATCTCAGCAGACGTGTGCAGTGTATCTGAGTGAATGGATAGTACATACGTTTCAATGTTTATTAATATCATTAAATGTTGTCAGGGGTTCAGGGACAGAGGCACAGCGGAGACAGGAGATGGAGAGCGAATGGGAAGAATCTGAGGACAGCGGGGAGGAGAGGGATTCCATGAGCCTCTCCAGCGAATCAGAGGATTCCCAGAAGGGGGCGCCGGTGGTCAGGACAAGGGGGGTCCCGGGGGGGGACGCACCAGGAACAAGGGGCCAGCGGGGATTCCCAGAGCGGCAGCCCAGAGATCAGGACCAGCTTCCCCACCAGAGCATAGCGGGGGGGGGGGAGGTTCCTGTGTGTCAGGGGCAGCGTCCCCTCCAGCAGGGAGAGGGAATGAGTCAGGGCTGACCGCGCCTCCATCGGAGAAAGGGGGAATGGAGGGGAGGTCAGAACCAGCCATCCTCCCGGAAGGGAGGGAAAGCAGTGACGGGAGTAGTGTAACGATCAGAAGAAAGGTGGGGAGCTGGGCGCGTGCGCCGAGTTCAAATGTACGGGCGCGCGGGGCAGCAGAGCCCCCGGATTGGGAGCCAGGTCCTAAAGCCCGCCGGAGGGAGGGGGAACAATCCGGGGAATCATCAGTGTCGGAAGAGTCTAGGAAGGGCGAAACCCCAGGGGGCAGGAGGACCCAGCGGAAGAGGGAACGAAGAAGGAGGTGGAGCAAGGCAAGGATCTTAAACTGGTGTGGGGGAGGGAGCGACTCAGAGGGAGCTTCAACGGTCTAGAGTTACAGACGTAGGGCTGCGCGCCGCTACTGTGAAACCGCAAATGGACTTCAATAAAGACTTTTGTATATAAAGAGAAACTGGCGTTGGTCCTTTGTGAGCTGGGACCTGAGGCAGCTCTGACAAATGTATATACTGCTTAATTGGCAAGGTGGCTTCTGAGCAGTTCACACGAATAAAAATAAAGCTTCACAATTAAAATGGAGCAACAAAACAAACCTATTAACACAGCACGGCAATTAAAACTGTCAAGCCAGCGATTAAGACAAGTAAAATAGGAGGTTCAATCAGGAGACTGCTTATGTAAGGAGGTGTATCTTTAAAAGCTGGTGGAATGCCAGTACTGAATATGACTCCCAGTATGTCAATAGTACCTTGGCAAGAGAAAAGACTAGGAGTTTCTTTGACATACCCATCTGTTATGGATGCTTTAGTTTAGATTCCTGCATTGCACGGGGTTGGACAAGATGACCCTTGAGATCCTTTCCCGCTCTACAGTTCTATGATTCAATATCATCTTTGCATGTGCAGGGAGTGGGGCATTGCTGTCAACTTACAGATTTGAAAATAAGGGACCAGCAGCCAAAATAAGGGACCTGCAGCCTCACCTGTTCCAGGCACTCCAGTCTTCCTGTCCTCCTGCAGTCTGGTCAAACTCGTGCTGGTAGCTTCGAGAACACTGTCCAACCAACTTTGTAACCAGAGGTTCAACTGAATAGAATCTGAATCACATGCACCACAAGGCCTATGCAGCCTCAACTTATGATGGCTTCCCGGCCTGGCTTTGCACTGCAAAGTTTGCAGCAGCACGTGCAACAAAATGGCGTCCAGCATTCAAAAACCTCCCCAGCTTGCATTAACTAGCCACACACAAGGCATGCAAGCTCCACCCCCCAGTCATTCTTAGACTTCTTATTGGGTGAGCAACACAGCCAAGCAACACAGTTGGAGCCTCCCTCCTCCCTGGCCGGCAGGGAGGGAGGGAGAGGAGCTGCTTCCTTTGAAATTTAAGGGACATCATTTAAGGGACATTTAAGGGACATCCATCAATAAGGGACAGCAGCGGGACATGGCGCTGGAATAAGGGACTGTCCCTTCAAATAAGGGACACTTGACAGCTATGGAGTGGGGCAGGACAAGGGTAGCGGGGCAAAGTCCCAAGGCACAAGCAGAAATCATTTCACTGATGGGATAATTGCTTAGCGTTGCATTGGATACAAGCCTTGGTACATCACAGAAAAGACCAGCTAGCTAGAATACTTAACCCTCATGTGCGTAACTCCCATTTGCAGGAAGGGTTTTTCTGAGAAGGGTTGAAATCTGACACCTCCCATTCTGTAATCTGAGATGGAACAGTTGCAAGAAAGGCTGCCGGCTCTGTAGATCTGCTTTTAGTGTCCCCCAAAAGGAAGAGAAATTGGGAACAGCAGAGCTCTGCAACATCCAGTATCTTGCCTTTGTACCCTGGTTAAATATAATTGCTATTTTCATTGACACCTCGTAGCAAGTAGGTCATTGTTTCTAGTGGAAATTCTGGCACGCAGGACAAGGTTAATTGTGCTGTGCATCAAAATGCATTAAGCAGCCTGGCATTATCTTTTGAGACAATGACGCCACTATTGCCGTTCGTCAGCACAGCTGCTTATTTCAGGCATTGCTTTACTCAAGATAGCAAAAACTAAAAGACAGTGAGGAAGCGATAGAGAAACCTGAACTTTTGCAGACACGACACCAAATGAACTGCAGCTTTCAGATGTCAGTGAAGGGGCTGACTGCCAGGCGTACATAACCCACTGGTGTAAATCGGAGACATTTAAATGCTGTAAATCTTACTCCAGGAAAGGGTTTAACTCAAAAGTGAATCCAGTCATTGCTTACAAACCTCAGTGCAGTAGCAGGCCATTTGCAGTTCACTGCCTTATGCAGCTTGGACTAGTGTACTGTTTATCTCCACTATATTTACCCTTTCTGGCCAAGTACTTACACTTATTTATGCCACTGGTCAGTGATAGATGTTGGACTGTTCCTTAGTCTTCCTTCATTCTAGTATTAGCCCATTTTAACTGGTCTAATTACTTTTTGTTGTTGATGTTAATCTGTCTCCTGCTTGTTTTCTTTCCCACGCTGAGGATTAGTGTTAGTATTATTATATGGCTACAGGGCATCAGCAGCGTGCATATAAATATAGTCTTTGAGACCGCTGTAACTGGAGTCAGCAAGCTTTCTCTAGATGGTTTCCCTCCCTAATCTATGACTTTGATTAAAATGTAGCTTAGTACTTAAATGTGACATTCCCTTGCATAGTCCAAAATTGTGAGCAGAAAATGAACAGGCCAGTTCTATCATCCCATATCCTCCTTCCAGTCTAAAGAACATTGACACAGTCCAGTAACACCACGTGAGCCAAGAGCACAGATGGGACATGCATTGCCCCATCTTTACAATGACAGAAGGATGTAACGGTTACTGTGTTAAACACTGCTGGTCTCCATTTAGTTCATTTGGATTTGTTCAGCACTGCCTTGCAAGAACCACTTATTCCTGGGCATTGTTGCACAGTGCTGATAGTTGATGAATTCATCCTGCAGTTTTCTGCACAATTCATGCTTCAATTTGCTGCTGTGAGCAAATACGTTTGACTACAAGGCATCACTCCTATAAAATGGCAAAGATTCAAATTTTCCATTTTATTACTTTAAACATTTTTCACTAAACTGAGCTTTAAGATTTATCAACTGCAACATCTGAGATTTTTAAAAGGTTGTGTCCAAGATATTGTTGTTGTTAACTATCTTAATTTAAAGCATGTTTGCTTTGTTCCACATCTGAAAGCTCTCAGACCAGCTTACAAATCTATAAAAAGACAGTCTCTGCTTGTATGTAGGCTTATAATCTTAAAAGACATGACATGAAAGGAAAAAGGGCTAGGGAAGGAGGAGGGGTTTTAAAAAAGAGAACTCATGCCTCGTTCTTAAAAGAGGCATGTATCATTTCACAACACAGCAATTCAGTTTTGCATCATTTTGTGACACAGTAATTCAGTTTTAGTAGCAAATCAGAGGTTAAACTCACCGCTATCCAGCCCTGGGAGGAGAGTGGGCAGCGTTTGCACAAGACACCTACACACTGCTGCTGACACACTAAGGTGTCACAACCAGTGCTTTTTTCTAAAAAGATGTTTAGGGGTACTCTCATTTTCCTACTCATATTGAAATGAGGCCAAACTTAGATTCACAAAATGTTTAGGGGTATGTGTACCCATGCGTCCCCCCAGAAAAAAAGCACTGGGAAGCTCTGTTGTAAACACTACACAAATTTGGAGTCCCTAAGACGGTTGGATGGCACCTTGTATGCCTCCTTCCAGCCAAGCTGGTGCCAAAACTATTGCTCTGCTTTCCTTTGGAGCGCGTCAGTGAGGCCAAGAGGGAGGTCTTGTCCTCTGGGCAGCCCAGGAACTCCAAACACACCACCAGGCTTGCACCCCATCAGTGCTGCTAACGCAACAGTTTAATTTCACCCCTGGAGACGCATCCCATTGTCTCTTGAGACAGATGGATACCAGCAACAACAACGTTCTGAGCTTGCTGTGCATGTTGCATATATGATGTCTGCCAAAACAATCAAGAGGTGCCAATGAAACTAAAATACTACTAGAATTTCAAGACTGGAGGGATATATATTCATAAGTACAAATTTGAATGTAGAATGAAACATATTGCTTTCAGTATCTGAGTGATGAAACTCGACATTTTGATCATTTTTTAAAAGAAACTTTTGGCCCAGCTCTTGAATTTGATGTATTTTAGCATGTTTTAGATTATTATTTCTTAAAAACAATTGTTAACTAAGTCTGAGTGATAAAGGAGTTGGGAACTAAGTTACCTTTGCTCAGAAAGAGCCGTTTGGTTTTGATGTGGAAACTCTGATGGCCCTTTGAAACACAAGAAATGGGGGCTTGTTTAGTTGCTCATGAAAGGTAAAAAGAAAAAGTAGCCATGTGCTTTGAAAATGGTTGGGCTTCCTGCCTCCCTCCCCCACCCCCCACTCTGCAACAGGTCAGGTCTGGCCACATTTCAAACAAATGCTGTTATCTCACGCTTTGGAGAGACCTTGACTGTACAAAACAATTTGCTATTATCTGACCTGATGGACTGCAGTTGCATGGAAAAACAGAGATTGCTATGGTGATGTTTTTACTGTGCACGTATTATATTGTATTGCATTGTACTTTCTGGAGTTTAGAACCTAACATAAAATAACAGAAATGTGCAAGTCTTTTCAAATGTTCAAGCTATACACTGGGCCTTTTTTTAGGAGAAACAGTCCCTTCCCCCCATGTGAATTTTCTGCTCAGTTTTCCACTTCTGTTCAGCACATGGCATTTCCAAATGACTGGTTTTGTTTTAGCATTTATCCTGGTTAATTTGTAGAGAGATTAGATGGCGCTGACTATTTAGTGAGTATTAATCCTGATTTGTTTGCTGGGAGGTTAGATGTTTCTGTAACAAAGCAAGTGTTGTCCCACACTTCCTGGTGAATTTTCTTGCCTCTTTCCTTATCACAAAAAAAGTTCTTGGTTTTGGAGGCCTCTGCATCTTGCACGGAGGAAGGGGCTTGCTGCCATTTGCAGGACTCTGTCTGTCTGGCATCACATTGCACCCTACCCTTACCCCAAGAAGCTCAAGGTGTTGCAACCCTCCAGACATTGGTGGACTCCATCTCCCATGAGTCCCAGTTGGCATAGCCAAAGGTCAAGGATGATGGGAGTTGTAGTCTCCCATCTCCCATGAGTCCCAGTTGGCATAGCCAATGGCCAGGGATGATGGGAGTTGTAGTCTCCCATCTCCCATGAGTCCCAGTTGGCATAGCCAATGGCCAGGGATGATGGGAGTTGTAGTACAACAAAATCTGGCATAGTGAAGGCCCACTATTGGCATATTAGGTTACTCCAATTTACACTCACGACAGCGTGCTAAAATAGGCTAGGCTTAGACAGTGACTTTCCCAATGTAAGCTTGATATCTGAGCTGGAATTTGAACTCTGCTCTTCCTGATCTAGCACTGACAGTCTGTCAGTCCCTCTACAGTATGCAGGATCCTTTTTAGTTTGGCTACAGTTCCACCCCCCGCCTCCCTCGCCATGGCCCTTAACTTTGCAGCCACTAGCAGTAATGGTATCAGGGCAGGACTTTGAGGCAAAATTCCAGCAGAATGAGCAGGGGATTCCGAACCCCAGCCACATTTTGAAGTAAATGAAGTAACACACATCACCATGTAAGATGTTTGTACTGCGCACAGATTGTAGTTTCTGGAGTTTAGAAATTAACATACAGTGGTACCTCACAAGACGAATGCCTTGCAAGACGGAAAACTCGCAAGATGAAAGGGTTTTTGGTTTTTTGAGTTGCTTCGCAAGACGATTTTCCCTATGGGCTTGCTTCGCAAGACGGAAACGTCTTGCAAGTTTGTTTCCTTTTTCTTAAAACCGTTAATACAGTTGCGACTTGAGTTCGAGGAGCAACTCATAGCACGCGGTGTGGTAGCCTTTTTTGAGGTTTTTGAAGACTTTGGTGATTTTTGAAGCTTTTCCAAAACTTTTCCGAAACCGTGCTTCGCAAGACGAAAAAATCGCAAGACGAAAAAACTTGCGGAACGAATTAATTTCATCTTGCGAGGCACCACTGTAAAACAACAGAAATGTGCAAGTCTTTTCAAATGCTCAAGCTATATACATTGGGCCTCTTTTTAGGAGAAACAGCTCCTCCCCTCCCCACGCAGTATAAGTCCTTTGCTCCTATGGATCTGGGGCCTAACTTTGACAAGCGGTAGTGACAAGCTTCTTCACATCATTTCTACAACATAACTGGCACAACTGCCAAGGAAAAAAAGGAGCCCAGCCTCCACTAGATGGCACAATCCATGTTCTTTCAGAACATCAGAATGTGTACCTAATGCACAGTTAGTGGAGATGTTGAATCCCGATTTCACTCACCTTTGCCCTTTGATGCAATTTAATTGCATTGTTTTATTTGCCTGTTTGTGGCACACCTAGTGGAAAAGTGCCAGCATCTATCAACACAGTATATGGTATCTATAGGAAAGGAACCGGGCAATTGCTGGCCTAGACTCAAATGGGCATTTATAGATGACCCATGCATCTTGCAATAAACGTTGGGCTTCAAATGTCATGTTTCATGTTTCTGTTTTTAAAACTGCACCAGCAATTGCTTTTTTAAGAGCCAGGCATTCTAGTAGCCCTGGGCAATATACCTAGGAAATATTGCTGCTGGGTGGGCTAAGGGGCAAAAATGGGTGAGTTAATGCACACTCTTTTCCATCCCATTCCAGAGAAACTAAGGGAATGAGCACAGTTCAGGGACACATTTTAGTCAGGGTAAAACATGCAAGGAGGGTAGAGAGCTGTTTATTAAAAACAAACAAACAAAGGAAACTCTTTTAGTCTGTTTACTAGCACATCCGATTCAGAAACCAATGCAGAATATATTGTTGCGGAGTAAATTATTGCAGAATATAACCAACAAAGAACCTTTAGTTAGCAGAATATAGTAGCAGAGAGGGTTATGATCCTTGGTGTGAGAATGAGTATGTTATGATGCCCACATAAGAGTGTTCCTACTTTCACCCATTAAATGTTGGATGGAGTGGTTTCAAGTGGTCAGAAAGAAGAAACCAGTTAATATGCTAGGGTTGCCATACATCTGGAATTTTCTGGACATATCCAGAATTTGGCAGTCGGAAACAGTGTCCGAGTAGAAATTGCTGAGATGTCCAGACGTATGTATGGCAACTCATGTTGGAAATGTAGCTATTGGTGAATTTCCTAAGAAATAGCTCAAAAACTATTTGTTGCTATTGGGATTTTGCCCCCCCCCCCCCAGGGGGAAAAAGCTTGACAACTTTGTTGTTGGAGTACCATCTTTTAAAGATATCTGTCAGGCCGAATGCTATAAAAGAAGCAGACACGTCAACATTATTTAAGGAAGTTTAATCATTTCTTAATGTCCATTTGATAACGATTTGATTTACAACACAGCTTCACAGAATTTCACACCTGACATTTTTCTTAATTGATGGTTCACTATTCAATTTGCTGAATTTCCATTTTTGAAACGAACAGTTGTTCCAAATAAAGCTACCTCCGTGATTTCACAGTGCTGCCGCAGTTCTATACAAAGAGTACTAAAAGTATGAAAAATATAAGTGCTATTATGCACACATTTTAATACTGTTTCTGTGTCTCAGGGACCTGCTTTATCTTACTGTGTATAAATAATAGCTGGGGGGGGGAGGGAAGAGTATACAGTTAAATAAAAGTAAGAAATGATTTCAACCAGATAGAAGTATTTTGTTGCTAACATTAGAGGTGTGAATATAGTGACACTAGGCAAGTTTCACAAGTGTATAATTAACAAAAACGATTTAGGATGAACTCACACATGGAGGCTGTTTGAAGACCCCTCACTCACCACCTACAAATTTGGTGCTAGCATGGAAAGAAAGTTCCAATTTAGGGTGATTCCAATGCATACATATGGATCATCCGAGGTGGCGGAAGGTGGATTGGTCTGCACGTGTTCAGAATACTGGACCTTAGAAGTGGGATCATAGATGAGTAGAATGTCATAAGGTCCCAAGTTCAATCCCTGTCTGAAGTCCAGGGATGGGCTGGACTTCAGACAGGGGCATCCCCTCCATGAGGCCTCCACAACCCCCAAGTTCTGCTGGGATGGGGTTCAGCCCCTCCCAATCTTGAGGGAGCCAAGGAGGCCTGGAGGTAAGTTGCCCTGGGCTGTGCAACTTCTCCCGATGCAGCACAGCCTGGTGTGAAGTCGTCCATGGTCGTGACACATTAAGAGATGCTGCACAGCCTGGCAGAATGTTGCACCAGGCCATGCACCATTGGGAGAGGCCACACAGACTAGCACAGCCTGGCAGGCAACTGTCGCATCAGGAGGAAGCCTTGTTGGGGTCTCCTGATGCAGTAAGTCATCGTGCATGCAATGCACAGCTTCCTATCTTCCTGACACAGAATGTGGTTTTCTAGCAATAAGGTTCTGGCAGTAGTCTAAATGTCAGACACTTGCAAATTGAGGCTGGCCTTGGAAGTCACCCCATGTTTCTGGCAGGCGGCAAGTTTTTGCTTTCTTACCTTGCTCCATGGAAGCAAATTAATGCTGCCCTTCTGCATCTATTGCTGAACAAGCAGAGGTGATTTTTTTTGGTGGAGGGGCAGCAGCAGTCCTGTATTGGGTATCACTGCAAGCTGCAGCCTGACAAAATTCTAAAAGAGGCATTTTGCATTCCTGTGATGTCACTGGAGGCTTTTAAGAGGCTTTCTCTGTTGGTCACCAGGATTAAATTTATGGTCACTGCCACTGGACACCTGGACACATGAGACAACTATGTTTATGGTCCTCTGCTAGAGGTGCCTTCTTTATTGCAACTTCTCACCAAATAGTTGGCAATCTCCATGACACTGTAAGCCATCTCAGTAGTTGGCAGCTTTGATATTAGAGGCCCTCTAAGAACCACAAGCTTGAAACTCGCCTGAATCAGCTCAGACAGGCACTATCCACACCCATTGCTGTTCCACACCCTTGGTAATACAAAACAAAAAAAGATTACAGGCTCACTTAAAGCATTCATTTGCAGGAACTGAATGCAGATGATATCCAAAAATGTAGTGAATATTCAGTTAAAGGGACACTGAATCCACCCCAGCAAAGCAATGAACAGAATTGTTGGTGCTTTAATTAGAAAATCATTTTGATATAACTTGGGTTTTACTCTGCCACCTCCAAAGTCTTATTTTTGTTCTCTTAATGATTCAAAGCAACAAGGACATAATTGAACTTTCTGTAATATGGGACCTTTTAAGAACTGATTTAAAGAACAAGCAAAGATGAGAGAGATGGCCATGTTTGAGCTACACTGGATGTCACAAGCAGCACTAATGGGATATGTGATGAGTCAGGTATTCAATACAGTTGTGCTGCAATACAATAGCCAAATCCACTATCACTAGCTCCAAACCTCCTTTTATTTCCTTTGAGGTGCAGTACTGCAACATGACTTTTTTGGGGGCGCGCACGCGACATATTATCCTCCCCCAAACCCATGTGCAAATCAGCCAATTTATAATCACATTTGTGAAGATGCTAAAATAACATCTTAAGTCAGGAAAGCATCATTTCTAAATGATGTTCATAGAAGATACCAAATGATCCTTCCCCTCTTTCTTTCGGATGTATATTCTAGTTTATCTAGGGTGTTCCTTTGGTTTACAAATGTGGGGATTGGATTGCACAATTCAATTAAAAATCATTTGAGATAGCTATGCTGCAATCCTATGCATGTTTACTTGGAAGTAAGTACCCATTGAACAAAGTGACTCTTGCTTCTGAGTAAAGTTGAATAGGACCGTTCTTTAATATTTGAAGCTAAAAATTCCAAAATAATTATTCAGCCATATAATGTTTTTAAAAGATTGAAAATGAACATTGGGACCAATTTATTTATCTTTGAGACATTGCTCCCATACTTCTAAGCTCCAATATACTTTCCAGCATGCAGGACAGAAGCCAGTAGTACCAATGAGAGCCTTGGATGAGTAGGGCAGCCGTAGGAGAGGAAAGAGTTAAATTTCCCCATCCTGTCTGCAGTGACCTCAGCAATATTCAGGGTCCCCTCCCCTGCAGTGTCTGCTATTTGCATTTAAAAACACCTTTAAATGCAGTCAAGCATCTAATGGAGCATCTAGTTTGGCCCTAAGATTATAGCTAACACACCATCATATGCAGGATTCATACCTACATAAAATGCTTTACAACAAGAATATCTGAGAAATATAAAAGCCCCATGACTTAAAAAATTCTATGTCACAGGTTTTTAACCTTTTTGAGTCCAAGGCTTCCTTGACCAACTACATTCTTTCTGAAGCACCCCTGTGGGGCTCAGGAGCCCAGTTATGTCACCCCTTGCCTGCAGAGCTGGCAGCCTCTCACCCTTGTTTGAACACACTCCCTTGTGGAGTGTTCCCTTAGCCTCCTCTCCCCTCTCCTTGGGAGTCCTCCAGGCAGCTGCTGCCCCAAGGAGAGGTGCCTCCTCACACTGCCCCACAGGGGCCTGGGAAGCACCCCCTGGCCAGCCCCAGAGACACCATTCGCCTGGGAAGCCAGGGCTGCTGCAACAAACAGTTGTGCAAGCCTTTGGGAGGTAGAGATGTGAGAGGGCATTAGAGGAAGGGAGGGAAGGAAAGCGGGACAGAGGCCAGTGTTGCCCATGGCCCACTGACCATCATTTAAGGCACCCAAGGGTTCCACGGCATACTGGTTGAAAACCATTGCTTTACATTATTACAAAAATACTACTGAAAATTGCAATTAAGGACCATCGTTTGTAAACACAAATGAAACAACACACTCTTTAAGTTTTCTTTTCCTTCTTAGGTTAGGCTTACCCCCCTGCTTGTAAAAAAAAAAGTGGATTTAAAAATAAAAATCAGTGTCTACCATTATTAAACTGCTATTCTAAAAGCAGTGAAGCCTTGCTACATCAGAATTTGCCCTATCACTAATTCAGAATCATATTGAACCTGACTAATCATTAGCTTGAAGTAGCTCCTGCCCCCTGCCATAGCTTGATTAAATGTACGATATTGCTTTAAATTACACAGGCCATTTGGGTTGTTTTTTTAGAATGCTCCATATCCATCACTCCGAGTAGCTACTGCAAATGCTGGATAAGCTTCGTAGGTTGCGTAGGTTGCCAAATCTTGTCCCAGAGTCACTGCTTGCTTGAGCTGAGTAGCTGTCACTGCGGCAGTTGCATTAGCAATGTATCCTGCAGGGACATTAAAAACAAAACAAAAAACACAAGGCTATTTTGCTATAGCTGCAGAGACTGACTATAATCCTTTATTCACTTCTTTATTTTGGAACAACTTAAACATTCTTGTTCAAGAACTTTGATTTAACTGAATGTGCAGATTTGGCTGCAAAATGAATATAATAGGTTGCCGTATTTCAAAAAAGTGAAAATCTGGACACAAAGGTAGTTGAGCCTTTTTGGGGCAAAGTTGCTGAGCTTTAAACAGCCATGTAAAATATATAATAATGAGGATTTTCATTGGGATTTCTTCCCACTAAATAGTGCCATTCATCATTCTAAGAGATACTATTGGCAAAATCCTCAGCCACCCTTGCAGTTACTTCTGGGTTAATGTCAGACAGATAGAATCTGATATTTTCACAGTGCTGTGATGTTAGACTACCCAAAAAAAGGGGGAGGGGGTAGCATGGGTTTGCATAGCTGGTTGTACAATGGACAGTAGAAAAGAATATGCGATTTCCGCCCGGACGCTGTTTCCAATGGCCAAATCCTGGCTATGTCCGGGAAATTCCAGGCTTATGGCAACCCTAAATTACACAACCCCCCTAAATTACACACACAAAAATCACACAAGCCAAAACAAAGCTACGAGGGTCATCTAGTCTAACCCCCTGCAATGCAGGAATCTTTTGCCCAACATGGCGCTGTTACCCACAAATCTGAGATCAAGAGTCTCATACTCTACCAACTGAGCCATCCCAGAGCTATTGGTGCTATTTAGTTTTGTTTTACTGTTGCCATATATTGCTTTTACTGATAGCGCCTGCCCTAATTATTGACACTTACAGCGTAACCCTTTAAAAACCCTCAAAACAGTAGAATTACAGCCTTGATTTGTTTTATCTTGCTTTCTATTTGTACACTTTTTTTACACACATAAAAATGGTAAATAGACTGTAAGGAGGCCAAACATTCATCCAACACTACAGTAAAGAATAACATCCTTCCCTTATGTAGCCTCTATAAATGACACTTAGCCCTGTTTTGACAATGAATATCTAGACAACTCCATTCTTCCACCAAGAAGTAGAAGAAAATATTCTTTAGAATGATGCATTTTCCGTTAGCTTTGGCTAACCTGAGAGATTGTTCCCAGACTACCAAAGACACCTGAACTGGAATGGAGAAAAGGCACCTCTCAGTCTTCCAAGTCATATGTAACAGAAAGTAAAGGAAAGAGAGAGGTCATTGTAATTAAGCCGTAAATGGCACTGGGTTCAATAAAGCATCAGTGTATCTTACATAATGCGGAAGCTTGAACAAGCCTAGACAAATTGATTTTTCTCTGTGGCAGGAAGCTGGATAGATTTTAAACTTTTTTTTCTTTTTTTAAAAAAGCCTTGATGTTCCTGAAAGATTCCATATTAATCAACACATATTAATATTAATGGGCACATATTTCCAGTAATGTGAAAGAAAGAATTATAAATACAGTGCAGAAAGCTTTACTTATAATGTTATTTCAATTTATGTCTCAGCTCCTTATATGCACTAGTTTACCTAACCAAGCTTTCTGTATATGAAAGATATTCTAAAAAAATGTTAATTAAAATAATCATATCGTTCTAACTAGCTAATTCATAATAGGATCAGAGTGCTATGAAATAGTCTTCCTTTCTCCCATTTGGCACCCATGAGTGCTGCAATGAGTACAAGAGACCTCCTTGGTGCCTGTGAGACCCCTGCTGAGACTTCTTTTAAAATACAGTGGTACCTTGGTTCTCAAACTTAATCTGCTCTGGAAGTCTGTTCGACTCCCGAAACCGTTCAAAAACCAAGGTGTGGCTTCTGATTGGCTGCAAGGGTTTCCTGCACTCAAGAGGAAGCTGCGTCGGATGTTCAGCTTTCGAAAAACGTTCACAAATCAGAACACTTACTTCCAGGTTTGCAGCGTTCGGGTTCCAATTTGTTCGACAACTAAGCTGTCTGAGAACCAAGGTCCCACTGTGTTTATTTACCTGGTTGCTGGGTGTGTAGTAAGGTGTGCATAACAAAGTAAAGCGTGCATTGCAGGGGTGGCCCCCAGGGATCTCTTCCAACTCTAGAATTCTATGCCTCTATGAAAGTAAACAGCTGGCCACCCACCAACTTCATTTCCCTAGAATGCATCTGGGATCCAAATAGACAGGTGAGGACTGGGAAGGAGAGGAGAGTGAAATGACCAGGACCCTGGCAAGGGGGAGAGCCAGAGAGGGAGAGGGTAAACAGAGCAAGAGATAGAGAAGTTGCACAACATGCACACACTCATGCACACGCACACACACACTAGTGAAAAGATGCTCATGAATTTGCATGCTTATATTTGAGAGATCAATTTTCAAACTATGCGGGGAGCCTAACATGTGGTGCGGCACAAGTTTTTACTGTGCATTATTGATAATTATTTAATATTAGTATAGGTACACTGCTTAGAATTGCCTTTTTAAAATGAAGTGGCTAATGGGCGGGAACATTACTCTGTTGAGTTTTTGTTTGTTTGTTACATTTATACCCTAGCATTTCTCTAAGGAGCTGAAGGTGGCATACTTGTGATCTTCTTGGCAATTGCTGTGAGATACATTAGGCTGAGTCTGTGTGTGGCCGGGCCAAGGTCATCCAATGAGACCCTCACAGCTGTGTTGGGATTTTAACCAACGTCCTCTTGGTCATTGTCTCCTGGGTTTCAGGCAGACAGGGAATCTTTCCCAACCCTACCTGGAGATGCCAGAAATTGAATCTTGGACCTTCTGCAGATTCTCTACCACCAACTGTGGCTGAGCTACCTATGAGGTACAGTTAAATAGCCCAGAGAAGAAAATGTTTGCACAACCTTAACATACCTGGGAAAGTTGCTGTAGCCGCAGGGGCCTCTGTTGCTTCAATGGAAATGCCTAAGGTCTGAAGAGTATATTCTGCTGCATATGTTTTGGCTTCATCTACATAGGCACTTAGCTTGGATGGCGTGAAGGGATGCCTGCAAATCAGTGGTAAACATTAATTTCATTTTCCTATGGTTGGCATCTTGGCAAACATCCATCGTAGCCTTTGATGCAAGATGTTAAAGTGTTGTTGTTTGACTGAATCACCAAAACCACTAATTAAACAATGCCCCAAACTCTGAAAATCTGCTTGTTTAAAAAATTGAGAGGATAATGGTTCAGGGTATGTACAATTTGCACCTGATGGCAAACCGCAATTTATGTGTGTGGAATTCAACAGAGCGCTAAAGAGATTGTTCTGTTAGCACAAGCATTTCAGCTTGACACATGGAACAATCTCCCTTCTTCAGCTCCCACATGCTGTTTTGGGGTTTCCACAGAGCCCCCTGAGCTAATTTAGGAGTGGGTGGGATGCGCAAGGGGAGGAGAAGGGGCAAAAGCCTTGTTGTGCTGGAGGAAGCCCTAACACTGGCTTCTGATAGTAGGACTGATTGGTTGAAACTAGCTCTAAGTATTTTTAAAATATATTTTAAATTATCTATATTGTTAATGTTTCCCCTTCTTCCCAAGTTGCATATATTATAAACAATGCATTGTATGACTGAGGGATTAGTGGTGATATCAAATGCCTTTATTTTATAAAACTTTACAGTCCTCCCCCCCCCCCCAGCAAGTGCAGTAGTTACATACATAGTTGGATTTTGACTGGCAAGGGCAGGAATGGTGATTTTGTACAAGAACAGCTGTCTTTGGTCTTGCCCAATGGCAGAATGAAGTTGGTAGACTGGCTGTCCCCAGTTATTCTTCTGGCAGATCTCTTCTAATATCTAGAATGAAAAATGCAGCCATTGAATAACAGAATACATTACTGCAGTCTGGAAACTATATCACATCATTTAAATTTTTTGAATACATTCTATTTGCCCGGTTATTTGTGCCCTCCCTTGATACAGAGTCACTGTTTCTTGAGAACATACTATTGTATTTAGATGCATAGCAATGGGAGACAGGACATTTTCTGGGATGGAAACCTCACTATAGAACATCCTTCCTGGAAATATTTGCTTGGAGCCCACTTTTATTCTTTAGGCACCCAAGTGAAAACTATTTTTTCTCCAGATTTTTAGTTCATGACATTATGATCTTATGTCATCTTTATGTCTGCTGCTAATTGACTTTGTTAATTGTTTTGTCTTTTGTTTAGGCTGATAACTTTTATTACTTTTTAGGCTGGTCATATTGATTCTTTTAAAATGATGGATTGCAAGATGCCTTGAAGTCTAGACCTTGAGGTGGAAAGGCAGGATATAAATTACGGGTTGGATCTAAAGGGCATGGGAAGTGACTTCAGCTCATGTGAGGGGGATATCCACTGCTGCCTTCCTCCTTCTGCAGACCCCATGCTATTCTCTAATGACCCCCCCCCAACCCTTAGGATCAACTTTTTTGAAGGAGTGCAAGTAAAAGGATAAAAGCACTGTTTTGCAAGCAAAACAATTTATTCAATCCAAGCAATTTAAAATAAACTGAATAAACACAGTTTGTAATTTGAGACACACTGATGCTGACTACAACTAAATTAAACACGTTGCATCTTTCTCTGATTAGTTTCTAGGTCCTATCCAGTCTACAGACCCAAATCAGTCTACAAGACCTAATCAGAAAGGCCACAGTGCAATGGCACAAACAATGTTTAATCTGACCTCATCAGAGCTATCTTGATTTGTAATTTGCAGATTGTTTGGCTGGAAGACACTTTCCTTCTGGGTCAGTCCCACAAATAATATTTACATATATTACCCTAACCTGATCTTGCTGAGTAGTAAGCATTCTGTAAGGGATGAACTGGCCATCTCCTGCTCTGCTGGATTATCTCTAGCTTCCAGGACACAGGAACCTGCCTTATACTGAAGCAGGCCATTGGTCCATCTCGGCATTGTCTATAGTGATTGGCATAAGCTCCTGCCTGGAGATGCCAGGAACTGAAACTGGGAACTTCTGCATGCAAAGCAGGTGCTCTCCCACTGAGTTACAGTCCTAGTAGCCGGTAACATCCCCACAGCTTGTCCACAAATAGATGAGGAAAATGGAGGAAAGTTTTTTCTTGTGGACATTTTCTACTTAAAAAAACAATTGGATCTATCAGCCTTAAGACAGCTATTTCAGATTCAAATTTGGCTTGATAAAATTGGTAAAGAGAGAGAGAGAGAGAGAGAGAGAGAGGCAGAAGCAGAAATTGTAGCTGGAAAAACCCCATAGCCACTGGGAAGACAAAGATGAACCCCAGGAATTATTTTTTCTTTACATCTGCTTTACGTATCTAGAGCTAACAGAAAGACACATGCATTGGCCAAAAGCTGGAGCATCATTTATTCTAAATATGTCTTACCCACCTGTGGAGCAAGTTTGATTCCTTGCGGTTTTAAACTGCCATGATTCATTGGCGTAAGCTCCATTCCTGGCAAAAGGTCGTAGAGCTTGTCCTCCCCTTTTTTCTCTCCCTTGAGCTGGTATGCACGACCCAGGGCAGGGTTAGCCAAGTAGCCACGTCCTCCTAGTCCTCTAACTCCGGCAGCCCCTACAGGTACATTCATGTAAATTTCTAGGAATGTAAGAAGGTATTAAACTGAATCAAATTACCAGAAAATCTCCGATTCTTAATTCATTGGAAGACTTTGATCCCACACACTGACACATGATTACAGAGACTGGTGATGGCGATATAAAATTCTATTGGGCACCATGACCAGCTCAACTGTTGGGCAAGGGCAGCCCTACAGTTAGATAAGGAGATGTGGCTGAGCTCAGGCAGCAGATTTTGACAGTGCTGGGTAGACAATTTTTCAATCACTTCATTATATTTAGCCCCACCAGTGTGGAGTAAAGCTTAAAGCTTTTATGGGTTGCATTCAATGCTAGTCCAACTCAGATGAGACCCATTGGAGTTAAGAAACATGACTGACTTAGGTCATTAATTCCAGTGCGACTGCTCTCAGTAGAACTTAGTTGAACACAGCCCTATGCCTCTGATACTAACTGTCAGGGCTGCCACTCAGTCCCAGCTCACATAGGACCACGCTAGCCAGCGTTCAGGTTAAAAGAGTCTTTATTGGATTACAGGTTGCATTTCCAAACTGCAATGTGCAGCCCTACTTCTTCTAGGTCAGACCGGCGAAGACCCGTCTGAGTCTCCGCCTCTAGCACACCAGCTTAATATCCTAGCCTTGCTCCACCTCCTGCGCCTTTCCTTCCGTCTCTGGGTCCTTCTGCCCCCCGGGGTCTCTTCTTTCCTACTCTCTTCTGACGCGGACCCCCCTGACCCTTCCGCCTCCTTGCGGCGGGCTTTGGGACCTGGCTCACTCTCTGGGCTGCTTACTGCGCCAGCTTCCGCTACATTTGAACTTGGCGCGCGCGCCCAACTCTCCACCTTCCTCTTGATCGTTTCGTCGCTCCCCGAGGTGGGCGTGACTACTCCTGACTCATGCTCTCCCTCCTTCTGAAAGCCTCCGGAACCCGATATCTGGTCCCCTTCCTCCCCTCTGCTCCCGGCTGGGTACGTGGGTCCCGATCTCCAACTGCTGCTCTCTGATCCCTCTCTGGACCCTTCTTCCTGGGGTGTCCCCCTGTTTTCCCCCCTTGCTCTGACTGCTGGCGCTCCCTTCTGGGAATCTTCGGACTCACTGGATAAGCTCGGCGATCTCGGTTCGTCATCCCCACTCATCTTTCCTTCGTATTCCTCCCCCTCGCTCTCCGTCTCCTCCCTTCTCTGCGTCTCTGCTCCTGAACCCCTGACATCCATCCCCCCCTCGAAGCCCCCCCTTCCCCCCTCCCCGCTTTCAAGGGTGGTTGCTGGGTGCTCCATCATCACAGGAGTGAATGCCGGATACAGTTCGCTCCTCGTCGCTGGCCGCCAACTGAAGATCTCCGAGTCTTCCTCCTCGCGTTCGTCAACGTTGAGCTGCTCCGCCTCCATTTCGGTGCCGCCGTGCTCGAAACCGAGATCCTCCCCGCACACGTCCATGTCAGTCTCTGCGTCGGTCGCTTGACCTGGCATCTCCAGCCACCTCCGGCGCCACTGCTCCTCTGGCCGATCGTCCCACCAATACGAGGTGTCGGACGCCGAACCCTCCGGTGACCCCTCTGGGGAACGTGTGCGCTGTGCGGGCTCCCCGTCCGAGTCGAAGCCATGGAACGTGCTGGAGGAAAGTGTGGGTGTGAACAGCCAGTCGTCGAAGAAGCCTGCTGGCATGGGTCTGTGTGGGAAAAGGGCATGAAACTCGTCCTTGAGCAGGGGTTCCTCCAAAGCGTAGTCTGGCACCCAGCTATTAGCACTGGCCCGGGTGCCCTCTCTGGCTAGGAGGTATTCCACTCCGTCTTCCCCCCATCTGGAGTCCAAAATCTCCGTGACTTCGTTGATGGGGTCCTGCTGTGGCAATCTCCCCGCCTCCGTCCGCTCCTGAGACGGACTCGGTGCTGTTCCTGGTTCCTGGAACCTGTGAGGTGTCCTGTAGGGAGTGAGCACCGACCTGTGGAACACCGGATGCATCCTGGAACCCTCCGGTAGCACCAGCCTGAAAGCTACTGGGTTGATCTGCGCTTCGACTTGGTATGGACCGAGTTGCTTGTGCCCCAACTTCTTTTTGGCTAACGATCTGGTCGGCACTGCGTGGGCTGCCAACCAGACCCAGTCTCCCACTCGGATCTCTTCGCCAACCCACCTGTGCTTGTCCGCTTGCACCTTGTAAGCGTGCTTCGCTAGCTCCAGCTGCCGTCGGAGTTGATCGTGGACCTCCTGCAACTCAGACGCGAAAGCGTCCGCCGTCTGCGGTTCCCCTTCCCCCACTCTGTCCAGTCCCGGGAAGGTTCTGGGATTCCTCCCATTGTTGGCGAAGAACGGCGTCACCCCTGTGGACACGTGCTTCGTGTTGTTGTAGGCGAACTCGGCGAGCGGCAGGTAATCCACCCACGTCGCAGGCTGTTGAGTGGCATAGCATCTCAGGTACTGCTGCATGATGGCATTGACCCTCTCCGCTTGCCCGTTGGTCTGCGGGTGTCTCGCTGATGTCAGGTTGATCTTGACGTTCAGGAAGCCCATCAGCTTCTGCCAGAAATTCGAGATGAACTGGCGACCGCGGTCGGACAGTATAGACCGCGGCAGCCCGTGCACTTTGAACACGTGATCTATGAACAGTTTGGCTGTTTGTTCTGCCGTGGCCACCTTCGCACACGGTATGAAGTGTGCCATCTTGGTGAACAAGTCCACCACCACTAGTACAGCTGTCTTGCCTCTCGAGCTGGGGAGATCCGTGACAAAGTCCAGGGCCACCCTCTCCCACGGTTCAAACGGCGTTTGCAGCGGTTCCAGCAGTCCCGCCGGTGGTTTGTGCACCGGTTTGGCCCTCTGGCAGGTGTCGCACCTCGCGACGTAGTCCGCGACTTCCCCTCTCAGTCTGGGCCACCAAAAGTCCCTTGCGACTAATTCCACCGTTTTTTCCGTGCCAAAGTGCCCGGCCGTGGGTGCGTCGTGCAACTGCTGCAGTACCTTGGCGCGAAGTTCATCTCCCGGCACGTAGATGGCCCCTTTATGTAAGAGCAAGCCGTCCCGTATCTGGAACTCGTCGCTCTTCGCTGTGCCCTTGTGCACCTCGGCCATCTTCGCCTGCGCGAATGAGTCGTCCTGCAACGCCCGCCGCACCGCATCCAGGTCTACTGTGGCTGAAGCGCACGCCCACGCAGCTGGCGCGAAGATGTGCATGGCTGCCGCTGGCGTCGCCTCTTCGAGGTATTGCGGTTTTCGGGACAGTGCATCCGCCATGATGTTGGTGTCGCCTGGGACGTACTCTATTCGGAAATCGAAGTCAGCAAAGAACTCCGCCCAACGTATCTGCCTCTGGTTCAGGAACTTCGCCGTGCGCCAGTGCTCCAGATTCTTGTGGTCCGTGCAGACCTGCACCGTGTGCTTGGCGCCGATCAGGAAGTGTCTCCACGCCTTGAAGGCTGCATGAATGGCAAGCAACTACCTGTCCCAGATGGTGTAGTTCTGCTCCGACTTGCTGAGCTTTCTGGAGTAGAACGCTCCCGGCCTCCAGACCCCCTGTGGGTCCCTCTGCAGCAGGACAGCTCCCACTGCTCTATCGGACGCGTCTGTCTCTACCCGCATCGGTCTGCTGGGGTCGATATGCAGCAGTTGCTCTTCCGACGCGAAGAGACGCTTGAGTGCCTGAAAGGACTGCTCCGCCTGCTCCGTCCAGATGAATTTCTTTTTCTTGGAGCTTAGCGTGTCCGTAATAGCTGCCGTCTGCATCGCGAACCCTTTGATAAACTTGCGATAGAAGTTGGCGAAGCCGACAAACCGCTGGACCTCCTTCCGGTTGCGCGGGCTCTTCCAATCCAACACCGCTCGAACCTTGGCGCTGTCCATGGCTAGCCCCTTGTCCGACAACTTGTAACCCAAGAAATCCACCTCCGTCGTATCGAACTGGCACTTCTCCAGTTTGGCGTACAGTCTATGCTGCTGCAACCTCTCCAGCACCTCCCGAACATCCTGGTCATGCGCTTGCTGCGTCTCGGAGAATATCAGGATGTCATCCAGAAAGCAGACGCACTTCTTGTAGAGGAGTCCCGCCAACACATGATGCATGAAAGCTTGAAAACAGTGAGAACCGTTTTGCAATCCAAACGGCATCACTCTGTACTCGTAGGTTCCCAGAGGCGTGAACATGGCTGTCTTCCACTCATCGCCCTCCCTCATGCGGATGAGATTGTACGCCCCTCGCAGGTCCAACTTGGTAAACACGCGTCCCTTGCGCACCGTCGCCAGTAGGTCGTCAATCCTGGGCATGGGGAAATCAGAGGGCTTGGTCATCTTGTTCAAGAGGCGAAAATCCACCACCAGCCTTTTTTGGGGCGTGTCCTTCTTCTTCACAAAGAAAACAGGACTGCCCCCTACTGCCCTGGACTCCCGGATGAAACCGCGCTCCAAATTGTGATCTATGAACTGTTTGAGTTCCTGTAGTTCATCCTCCGACATGGAATACAGCCTCCCCTTCGGTAGCGTCGCCCCTGGTAGGAGGTCAATCTTGCAGTCATATTGCCTGTGCGGTGGTAACTTGTCTGCCTCCTTCTCGCAGAAGACCTCCAGAAAGTCTGCGTATTTGTGGGGGACTGCTTGCAACGTTCCCAACTGCAGTTGTGATTCCTCCTCCTCTCCCTCCTGTTCGGGCAGGATGCAGTGTTCTGCGCAGTAAGAGGAGCCGAAGATCAGCTGTCGCTGGTACCAAGCCAGTGTCGGACTGTGCCTGTCCAGCCAACTCATGCCCAACACAATGGGTGTGTCCGACAGGCGGGTGACGTTAAAACTGATGACTTCCCTGTGGTTGCCAAGGCGCATCACCATTGGCGGCGTTTGCTTCACCACCTGCCCCCCCAGCAACTCTCTACCATCCACTGTGACGACTTGCAGGGGCAGAGTGGCCGGTAATAGCTGTATAGCGTGCTGCTCCACAAAATCCTGTGCTATAAAGTCTGCGTTGCTTCCAGAATCCACAGAAAGCGGCACTTCGATAGTGACGCCATCGGGCAGCTGGAGAGATGCTGTGAGTTGCACTACTGGTTTGGGTGGGAGGGGGTCCGTGGGTTGCAAGATTGCTGGGGACTGCTTCAGTGATGCGTCTGGCTGGGCCCCAGTGCCTCTGTCTCCAGCCAGACATCGTCGTTTCCCTGCTGTTGTTCGCTGTGTTGCGTGGCCGCTTTCACCGTTGCGGAGGCTGCAGTGTGCTTGGAGCTCCTCTGGGGACACTCTTTCGCCAAGTGTTGAGAGCTGTCGCATATATAACACTTCCTGGTCCCTCTAGGAGGTTTAGTCTTGACTGCCGCCGGTGCAGGGGCTCTGGCAGCTGACTGAGCCCTGGCGCCTCCCACCTCCATAGGTTCCACTCCCCCTCCTGGCGGAGGTGTGGATTGCGCACGCGCAGCTTCCCTGGGAACGAAAGAGAAACTTCTCGCTGCTTCGCGCCCTCCACGTCCTTCGTCTCTGCACCATGGACGTTCTTCCAGCCTCACCCCCACAGTCAGCGCCCTTTGGACCACTTCCTGCGTGCTCCGGGGCCTCTCCCCCCTCGCAATTTCGTCTTTAACAGCACTGCTCAAACCTTCCCAGAAGAGGTCTCTGACTGGGGGCGAATCCCGGTCCCATTCTAAGGCACTGACCAGCGCAAAAAAGCGGGCGTGATACTGGCGTACGCTCGCCCTCCCTTGTTTCAGTCCATGAATCTCCCGTCGGGCAAGATCCACGTCAATGGTAGATAAAAAGCACGCATCCATCGCTTTGATAAAGGCATCTGCATTCTGAAGCGCCGGATCTTTATCCCTCCACAAATTGCGTAGCCACGCTTTCGCATCCCCATGCAAATGGGATAGTATAAACCCCACTTTCTCTTCCTCATCTCTAAAGTCTTTCGCTAGCAGTTGCAGTGCGCACATTACGTCTGCTCGAAAATTGGGGTACTGTTGTAAATTCCCATCGAAGTGAGCCACAAGCCCTCCTGCTCTCCGTGCCAACCCAACCCCCTCCGGTCTGGGTCCTGGCTGCCCCTGCTTAACCAAGGCTTCAAACCTGGCGTGGAGATCTCTGTAGGCGGCTGCTGCATCCTCCTCTCTTTTCTTGGATGCCTGTACCTCCGCGTTCAATTGGGTCACTGCCTGTTGCAGCGCTGAAATTTTCTCTGCTTCCGTCATCTCTGCCAACCGTTGTGAGCTCGCTCCCAAACACCAATTTCCTCCTCTCGCTGCTTCTGCCTCCGCTGCGAGGTATCAGGTGTCCGAAGCTTTAATGAGACGGGTCTTACTGTCAGGGCTGCCACTCAGTCCCAGCTCACATAGGACCACGCTAGCCAGCGTTCAGGTTAAAAGAGTCTTTATTGGATTACAGGTTGCATTTCCAAACTGCAATGTGCAGCCCTACTTCTTCTAGGTCAGACCGGCGAAGACCCGTCTGAGTCTCCGCCTCTAGCACACCAGCTTAATATCCTAGCCTTGCTCCACCTCCTGCGCCTTTCCTTCCGTCTCTGGGTCCTTCTGCCCCCCGGGGTCTCTTCTTTCCTACTCTCTTCTGACGCGGACCCCCCTGACCCTTCCGCCTCCTTGCGGCGGGCTTTGGGACCTGGCTCACTCTCTGGGCTGCTTACTGCGCCAGCTTCCGCTACATTTGAACTTGGCGCGCGCGCCCAACTCTCCACCTTCCTCTTGATCGTTTCGTCGCTCCCCGAGGTGGGCGTGACTACTCCTGACTCATGCTCTCCCTCCTTCTGAAAGCCTCCGGAACCCGATATCTGGTCCCCTTCCTCCCCTCTGCTCCCGGCTGGGTACGTGGGTCCCGATCTCCAACTGCTGCTCTCTGATCCCTCTCTGGACCCTTCTTCCTGGGGTGTCCCCCTGTTTTTCCCCCTTGCTCTGACCGCTGGCGCTCCCTTCTGGGAATCTTCGGACTCACTGGATAAGCTCGGCGATCTCGGTTCGTCATCCCCACTCATCTTTCCTTCGTATTCCTCCCCCTCGCTCTCCGTCTCCTCCCTTCTCTGCGTCTCTGCTCCTGAACCCCTGACACTAACGTTTATTGTGCTGTTTCCATGTTTACAGAACATAGTTCAATGAAAAGTAGCCATGTGCAAAGCACAGAATCCCTTTATTGCCTTTGAAGTGAAGGGCAATAATGTGCATGGATATGCACAAGCACCGATGGGACTGTACCTTGTGGAGGGGTTTGTTATTTTTAGTATCTGTAATTTTAGCTAACAAAGCTTCAGGCACCTCAGGTTCATTTTTTTAAAAAAAGGCCTCAGTCAAGAAAACAATGTGAACTGGGGAACTGCAGCCTGCTGCAATGTATATGCCACAAGTGCAGCCTTCCAGCAGTATCATTTTGCACTGAATTCCAGGCATACTGTTAATAATACAAGCCAGGTCTTGGGCCAGTCTTCATTTTGTGATTTGCCGGAATATATGGTGGTTTGGGTAAAAACATATTAATTATAAATTGCTCTCCTCATCTCCTTTCTTCTGTCTGGCTTAATATGAAGCTTACCTTTCCATTGAGCTCATGCACAGATTATTTTGATTTTTTTATACCCATTTTCAAATCTGTCCCCATTTTATGGATGAAGAGCAATAGCTACAAATTAGACTGATCAACATACAAAGGAATAAATTTAAATTCATCAGTTTCGGTGTTTACATTTTACCCCATTTTTATCAAACTAGGAACTTCTTTTAATATGCCATCCCATTCCTAACACAGATTCCAACTGAGATTATGGGATGGTACACACTCACATGTATGTAATTTAGTAATTCATCCCTCACAGTGCAGTCCTATATGTGCCTACTCAGAGGTAAGCCTCATTGAGTTATAGAGGACATATACTGCATTGTTTAAGATTCTTTGTGCAATTTTATTTTCATTTGCTTAAAGCCTAATTTTAATGTGGAGACATGAATGGGAGAAGTGGTACTTAGGTTAGATGTGAATGCAAAATAAGAGGGTGGGGGGGGAGAGAGAGACTGTTAGGGCAAGGATGGAGAATTTGAGGCTTTCCATATGCTGTTGGACTACAACTCCCATCATCCTTGGCCATTGGCCATGTTGGCTGGAGCTGATGGGAGCGTGAGTAAAGCAACACCTGGAGGTTCCTCATTCCTGAGTTAAGGTGAATTATCCCAATACAGGTCATACAAGAGGAAGAATGTGGCATGATTTAACCTAGTGGCAACACTGCTCTTGACATTACACTGATCCAAAACTGTTATTGCCTCAGCTACCTTCCCCATAATCAAGAACTGATCTGCACATTTTGTGTACAACCAACTTGTTTCACAACACAGGTCTACACTGCTAACCACCCAATGTGCAGCTGAATTGTGGGAAAGTGTAGGTAAAAATAGTTGGATCAAGTGAGCATAGGCAATCATGCCACAGATTGCTGGAGGAAGGGCAGGATAGAGAACTATAATAATAAAATATGTGGTAGCACAGACAACTGTATTAAGGGGAACCATTGTAGTAAGCTTTAGGCCTTTGTTGCCCTCTAGGTACTGACAGGCTACAACTCCCACCATTCCTGATCACTGATTATGCTGGCTGGAGGGCCACATTCCTCCTTTAAAGGCAAACTGAAGGTATGCAACAGAATGTTGACTTTTGCTCTATTTCCAAGCGCAGTTCAAATATCTGGTGCTTACCTGAAGGAATGCCTGATCCCAACCTACCTGTGCGCCAGTGGCGTAGCGTGGGTTGTCAGCACCCGGGGCAAGGCAAGTAATTTGCGCCGCCTAACCCGTGGATTTGCGCCCCCTAACCCTAACCCCCAGATGTTGCGCCCGGTGTGGCCGGCCCCCCCTGCATCCCCCACGCTACGGCACTGCTGTGCGCTCAGGTTGCCTATGGAAGCTACTATTTAGTTGCCTTACCATCTGAGAGAAAGTGCCCAGGTGTTTTGTGTGGGTTTTTTTACTGCAATGATGTAACTACTTGCCAAGCTACAAAGGATGTAAACAAGATTCCTCTGAACTTTGGCTGTACTGATAACGTTATATACTTCCAGTGAGCAAGCATTACCTCTGATGGATGGTGGCCTGATAAAGCCCCTGTTGGTGAGATGTCCTTTCGCAGCAGGAAAATGAAGGTTGGGAATAGCGGCATAGGCTTGAGGTGCATAGAATACTGGGGCTCCCAGGTAGGCTGCAGTAGGATCATATACGTGCCCAAATGTATAAGTATATTCTGGCATCACTGTTCCTCGCCCTCCTGTGCCTCTGGTGTATCTAACATAGCTGTCTTTGTCTACTGGCTTGGCTAATGTGACTTCAATGGGAGAGCCATCCACCACCTTTAAACAAAAAAAAAGACATGACAGAAAAATGAGGCATATCAATGCATGAATACACTCTCTAATACTGTGGCAGATATTAAACCTCTCACATCTCAGATATGATCTGGGATCACAGTATCTGAAGGGATGCTTCCTTCTGTATGGAGCTTCCTCTCATATGAGGTCACCCCTACAGGCCCTGCTGTTTCCCATCTAAGAGCCCTCATGTGGAAGGCTATTGAACATGTCTCCATATAACAGTGGGCCCATATAGGAGGATTATGATGTTTGAGAGCCTGTCATCACATGGGTTCATGGGCAGTCTCCATGCCAGTACCATGCATTCCTGGTGCTTTGGCTATGCCCACACAATTGCTCAGTGGGGAAGTGGCAGTCAAGTGGTATACGAATTGTAATCCGATGGTTGACTTTTGTTCTTTCCAGAGGGAGGGGAAATTGCATAATCAAAGGGGAACAGTTTGCACTGGTACTTGGCACAATTCTAGAACCATAAACAGGAAGCATGATTTTAGTCTTACTGCAATGGTGTCAAGATCCAAACCATAACAATGGAAGAAGTATCACAGATTTGAAAGACCAGTAAATAACTTTAGCGTAAACCAAAGCCATCCAGGTCAAACATGCACAACTCTGGCAAGCCTCTGCTAGCACTATAGTGTATTGGTGTGTACACACACACACACACACACACACACATTGTAAAATCTTATTTTGCCATATACATGCAGCTCTCTCTACATCCCTTTTAGCCAATACTAAATTAATCCAGCATTACCTTCCCATTTAACACTTTCATGGCTTCAACAGCATCTTCTCTGTTATTAAAGTGCACAAATGCATAGTCTCTGATTTTCTTTACCCGTTCCACTGACCCTGTAGAAAAGATTTGGAGGTTAGGTCAGCCTTGGATATTGCTACAGTAGAATGTGTCTGCTTGAGTTGTGTCCTTGGTCATTAATCTGCCATGCTAATATGATTTTTTTAAAAATAAAAAATTCTACAGTAAATAAATATTAGATCTGGGCATCGCAAACCATGGACCACTTATAGAAACTTACTTATGTGCCCAGTCTTGCTTATTTTTGTCTTTCGGTCTGCAGAAAGGTGCTCCTAAAATGGGTATGATGGACCTCTTGGCACATTGGCTTATCCACCTAGTAGGAAGCATCATGTTAACAGAAAGACACCCCCTCCACAAGTGCATGTGAAAAGTAGTTCTCAGACATGGTCTGATTTTATGTGTGGATGTCATCCTGATGTAATTAATTTAAGGAAGGTCAGGGTTTAACTTAAAAGCAAAATATTTCTACACTATCTCAAATTGTTAAAACATTTTTATGGTGAAGAAGTCCATAGTTAGAGAGGGGGATGTGGGTGGGTAGTGATGGGAAGGTTTGCAGTCCTTACTTAATCCTCACTACCTAATGTTCCAGATTTTTTTCTCGAGATTTGAAACCTGATTTTCTGGATGAGTGGGGACTGCCCAAGAACTCTTGCCCGAATCATCACTTTGCTGATAGATAAGAAGCAGAAGCGACTACCAGCAAAGTTCCTGTGTCTAATCTCAGTTACTTAAAGTTGAATGCACAACAATAGATGAACACACTGCACTGGGAAAATGGTAGAATGAGGTGCCATGGGTGGACATGTTTGGGCTGTGGTTTTGATTTCTGAACACTTGGGTATTTTACGTCTACTAAATTTGTTGTGAACCCCTCAGGGATAGAGGAAGAGTAAAAATCCAAAGGAACAGAACTGTAATATTGAATAAACACACATATAACTTCAGGAAAAATAAAGCTTAAAAAAATCCTCTCACAGAAGCTATATCTTTAGCTAAGTATGTAGACTTCTGAAGCTGAGTATAATTGCTTCTCTTATCACTCAGTTTTTATATAGTAGCTTTGGGCCTATAATGAGCCACTGGAGAATTTGTGTTCAGAGTTCTGCGCAATGGAATGGAAGTTTTACGCCTGTTAATTTCTGTTTTGATGGCCGATTATGCAATATTTTATTAAATTATTTCAGAGAGTACGGTCTGTTAAAAATGTTAATTGAGGTCCTGGGTTTGCAGAACCAAAAACAAAAAAGGGGGGAGGTGAGCTTTCTTCCAAGCATATGCAATTAAACAAATCTGGGTGTTAGTTGGTTTATGGAACAATCCTAACTTCTGGCAGCTGGCAGTCTACTTTAACAGAGTGGAGGAGCCACCAACAATGCCATAACTTGGTTACTTGCGCAGGTCAGAACACAAAAATAATCTGCATGCTGGTTATGCGGTGTGCCAGTCCCAAGTCTTGGTCTGACAATTCGATCATTATATCATTTCATCAAATATTTCTCCTAAGGATTTCAAAGTGCCATGCATGGTGTGTGTTTTATCCCCTCCAGTTTTATCCTCAGGTTTGGCTGAGAGATGGTGACTAGTGCAAGGTGAGCTTCATGCTTGGGTAGAGATTTGAATTGAGTCCCCTCTAATTTTAGTCTTGCTCTCCAACTGCTACACCACTGCCCCCTGACATTGCAATGAATGACATTGCCTTGCTCATGCCATCTTCTATGTGCTGGAAGGGTGGGAAATCTTTGGGGTGTAAGTCTTGAAGAATGAGCTTGCTGAGTTCTTGAAAGGGAATGCAATGCTGAATTCTATAAAAGTGAAATATTGCTCTTCAGAACATTCCGTGCTTGTTTTGAAACCTGAGCACTTAGTAACATCTTAGATTTCATACGATTTAAAGCAGTCAGTAGTCAAACTTCACACAAGTAGGAGAAAGCATATCTGTTTTCCTTTCAAATTTGCAGAGGATTGCCAATTTCTCCAATTAAAAATATCCATTCTGGGGGTTTTCTAGTTAATTCAACATCCTGAATGAAATAAATTTATTTTATTTTATTATATTTCCTAAATATATATTATAATAAAACATTTCCTATATATATATTTCCTAAATTATATTAGTATATTATATAGCATATGTAATCTAGTGTTTAGCTCTGGATCCACAAGAGGAAAGTGGAGAAGATATATTCACATAGTAGCGTGTAAATTGTGGTATTCTTTTTTCAATCCTAGATTTTTCATGGAAAATGCTTTGTTTCTTTCCTGATATTCCCACATAAAAAATATTTCCTTTTAGTACTTTTTAAAAACAGTTTATTGTTCTTGCATTAGTTTACCAACAAACTCTGAGCAACTCTGACCAAGCTGCCTTTTTAATTTTATTTACCTGGTTTAATATTGTTGAATTCTTTTTCAATTGTCTCTTCCGTGGTTGATAACATAAGATTTCGCACATAGAGGATTTTGACTGATGACATTGTATCTTCATCAACCTCAACCTCTGGCTCTGCCCAGTCTACAGCTATGGGGTGTCCCCATAATTGTATCCTTCCTGTGGAGTAATCAGAATTCCACAACTATGACAATAAATAAAATGAAAGATAATGGGATGAAGAAGTCCAATTAAGTCCTACTCAAGAACAGTTCATTGAAATCAAATACATTGGTTTCAATGTGTCTACTCTGAGTGTAACTTAGATACAACCCATTAAGTAGGTGATTTTGACAATACAGGTTTTCTCTGCTTAAAGTTATTGCTATAATGAATTTACACAATTGTAAAATGTGCTATTGATTGCACATAGATGAGAACACACAGGCTCTCATAGTTACTATTTGATTTCTTCATTGCTCAGGCGTGCACTGTGAGCGAAGCTTCACTTTGTGAAATAATCAGAACTGTGCTAACGCTTACCCTAAAATGCTAGCATATAATGTACTGAATCCTAGGGGAATTTTTCCACTATTCATGTTCAAATTATATATAAAAGAGGCAAAAATGATAGCTAAAAGCCAATAGGCATAAGGAATGGAGAAAAGGGAAGAGTGTAAGACATGCTAAAATCCCCTTTCTTTCCACATTACCTGGCAGCAGTTTCCGCCTTGCCATAGCTGCTGCCCGATGGCTTCCATATTCCACAAAAGCGAAACCACGATTCTTGGCTTTATCGGCAGCGCTGGGATATACAATGACATCAATGACACCATCTGTAACTTTCCTCATCTCTGCCAAAATTTCTTCCCTCCTCTTCGTTTTTGGGATTCCTCCTACAAATAAACGGCAGTTGTCTACACTGGCACAAACCCCTAGGAGTCGACCATTCCTGCATACAAACAACAGTTCCAGGTTTGTTTGTTTTTATGGTGAAACAGGCTTAGCTCTTTGTGAAATCTTGACCCATGATTACAGTTTAGAGCCAATGCTCTCATGTCAAACTTTCTGAATGGTGTAGTTAGTCAAGCAGAAGTCAAGTGAACCAGCCCTTAAAAATATAAAGCAGGCATAGGCAAACTCGCCCTCCAGATGTTTTGGAACTACAACTCCCATCACCCCTAGCTAACAGGACCAGTGGTCAGGGGTGATGGGAGTTGTAGTCCCAAAACATCTGGAGGGCTGAGTTTGCCTGTGCCTGCTATAAAGGGCTGCAGAATACCCAGTTTTCATTACTTAGCAATAAAATTCAGAGGTGTTTTTTTTTTAGAGGAGAAATGTTAAGAGTAGCCTAGAGAAGGGATAGTCAGTGTGGTTCTCTCTAGATTTTGCTCTGCTACAGGTCCCCTCATCCCTGACCATTGGCTATGCCGGTTGGGACTGATGAGAGCGGTAAAGCATCAGGTGAATATCACACTGGCTATCCCTGGGCTAGAGAATTTGCTCATGCAAGTAGTTCTCACCAAATATAATGATAATAACAAGATGAGGTTTCACATGCAACAAGCACTAGTTAACACATAATCAACAGATGTGTATTTATTCTGTGACAAGAATAGTAATAATTTCTTGTTGTAGTGGTAGTAATAGTAGTCATCTCTAGACACCAGCTATGCTTCTCAAAGTATCACTTTGTCAGTGGGGGAGCAACTCCTCTTGCACCCAAACTGGCCTTCTTGAACCCTCTTTTGCCACAAAGGCCACTTTCCTTCCATAACCTTCTTGCTTCTAGTTGGCAGCTGTGGAGTCTTAGGCATACAGACATGGCCCACAGGCTTTTCAGCTGCTGATTACTAACATGACCCTTTGTTCTGCTGCACATGGTTTTAGGCAAGGAGCACCTACTCCTGGTGTTAATCACTGTAGACAATACTAAGCTAAGCAGGCCAATAGTCTAACTTGATCTAAGGCAATTTCTTTAGTTTTTCCTTTTTTGTTTTTGTTTTAAAGAGCACAACTTTTATTGCATTTGTTGCATTATATTCAAATTGAGACCTGCTTTGCAGGTGTCAGCGAGATATGCAAAACTACTAAACAAACACTGCTTACCTAATTTCATAATTATTCAGTTGCCTGATTGCATTTTTGGCCTCCTGTTTGTTAGAAAATGTCACAAAAGCATATCCCCTGTTGTTTCCATTGAAGTCCATCATCATCCGCATTTCATAGATTTTTCCAATCTGCAAAAGCAAAAGCATGAACTTCCATAAACAAGCACAGAAAGGGAGCTTTTGTCTGCACTAGAGAACATCTCTGGACAAAGTTCTCTTGTTCTTGTGATTCTGTTTGTATTTCTGCTTCACTCTAGATTAGCTTGGCCATTGCCTTGACCATAAACCAGAGCACATTTTACTCAAGATTTGCTTTCTGACCCATGTACAAAGTCAAAATAAACAGAGGCAGCATGTATCGAAGTCCAGGCTGTGCTGAGCTGGTGCTGTTGGGCAGGTTAGCAAAGCAAATGACTTCAATTAACACCTTGATAACACCCTGTCTGAGCTCCTTTGTGCAGATAACACCATAAACTTGGGATGGGGGACACACATGTGAGTATCTATGTCTTGCAGGGTGCTCTGGCTTAGAGCAGCTCTCACACATTAGACAATAGCACACCCTATAGTACTTAGCTACTGTTTGGATTTGCCAGGTCTTGCCTTCACCCAAAGGGTTATCATGACTGGATCCCTTCCAGCCCTTATTTAAAGCCTGGGTACAGATACTGTACCACTAGCCAATTGTCCCTGCATATTGGTGGTGTGTCTCATGAGAGGGGAAGCATGGTTTGTGCACTCACTAAGAAGCACTACAAGGCACCAAAACAAGAAGGTGCTGGCATATGACGCAGGACTGTGTCTGTGCTAATGATGCCCTTAGTAGTCTTCACGGGCATTGCAACCACACTTCAAAATTTTGATGAACAATTCCAGTTCCAAAGACAGCAAAAACCAAAGCTCTGATAACAGCAGAAAAGACAATGCCCCATTGCACATGAAGATTTAGCTAGATACTCACGCAATGCAGTTTTCTTTTTCCACATCTTTAACAGCACTGTCATGGGCATACTTTTTTTTTGGCTAAGTAGGAAATGGGCTATGGTTGAGGACTTGTCATATTTACACCATCCACTCATTATTTGCCCCCCATACTTTGTCTCATCACAGAAGCCTTTGACCCTGTTGCCAAGGCTTGTTTCTCTAGGCGGTACTGTCACAGATAGTTTTACTGATGTTAATGGGAGCAATGATGTGAATAAAGGCTGTAAGAATGTTCTCTCAGGACACAGTTATAATAATTCATGTCTAAAGAGCTCACTTTGCCACATTCAGAGGTTTTATCACTCAGAACTAAGCTGCAAGAAAGTGATTATTATGGTGCTGAATATAAAAAATGGGACATAGATCCCAAAATGCAGGAATGATCCTATTGGAGGAAGATTTGTATTGTTTATTTTATCATGTTTGCTTCTTGTCCTTCTTCCAAGGAGTTCAAGAGAGTATATGGTGTATTCCCATGATATCACCACAAAAACTTGTGAAGTACATCTGGCAAGGGGGGCAGTTGCAAAAGAAGTCTGTGCTGCTGCACATTTAAGAGTTGTGCGGAAGAGGGAAATTTCACTTGCTGAAATTCCATCTTCTGTATGAATGCAGGCCACCTGGCCACCTGATTACTCACTGAGTTTCATATCTGAGCAGGAATTCAAATCCTGGCCTTTCCAGGCCCAAACTCTGTCCATTGCACTGTATGGGTGTCACTAGTATTGTCAATATCAGTGTTACAAACACTACAACCTAATTCAAGATACCAACTTTTCCTTGCTTCTCCTGATTCTGCACTTACATTTCAAGCAAGATACTGGGATACAGGTGGAGTAAGTGATGAAGTGATATGGTGGCTGTTGCTTGCTTGGCAGCCTTGAGCATGGATCATCCCAACTGCTCTGGCGCTCCCCATTTTAACCTATGGGTTTACATTGTGAATCTTAATATGAATTGATGTTTCCAAATGAACGTGCATTGGTTAACGCGGTATCTCAGCATAGCAAGCAATTGACTTGTTTAGGTATTTTATAAATGGGCTTTGAGAATACATAATCCAAAAGTTACAGAAGTTTGTCCGCTGCAAGAAAAAACAGCAATGAATCCTGCGGCACCTTTAAAGACATAACACATTTAATGTCTCAGGAGACGAGAGGAAGCAAGTGTCAACCTCATCAGATGCAAGTTACCAGACATATAAAATATGCTCAAAACATTTATATAAAGCAGTGGAAACTATTGTAAGTATTTGTGGTTGGTTCCAGCTACTTTGGTGAAGGGCTATCTGGATCTGAATTAGCATTTCAAAATTCCCGTAACTGGAAATGAAAATAGCACCATATGCTCCATAATTACATTCAGTTAAAAAATTCTCTTTCCATTTTATATATCTCACTAACAACACTTACAAGTGGCATAGACAAGGCTAAAAAGTATTCTTAGTATCACTTGCAAAATCATTCTTAGGCATTGCATACACAAAGTCCTCCTGATACTATATACTTAGCTTTCTGTGGCTTGCACCCTGGAAGCTAGAAGCTGACTTGGGAATTGTATTTGCAAATTAGCGACCTCCAGTAAGTACTTAAAACCACACAGGGTCATATGAAAATTATTAGAATTGTGTTTTGTTCAGAATTGCATCATAAGAATATAAGAAAGGCCCTGGTGGATGAGGTCAAAGGCCCATCTAGTCCCCCATTCTGTTCCAACTAGATGACCGTGGGAAACCTGCAGTCTAAGAAGCTCAAAGCAATATCTTGGCCTTAAAAGAATCACTCAACAACTTAGGTTGAAAGGTAGGACTTATGTGAGACCACCTAGTTATCGCTATGGCCAACCAGAGATTTGACCCTGGGCTTTAGACACAGAAGGCTAATGCTTGAGCCACTGTGGCACACTGGCAGTTTCCCATATGGCAGTGTTCTTCCTACTGGAGACATTCTCAGAGTAGGAAACATGCCTGTCCTATTATGTGTGAAGAGCTGCACGAGTCTTTTCTATTTTACCACCCTGATTCTGCTGAGAGGTTCAGGATTACTGCTGTTTGCAGTCAAATTCCTAGAATATGAATATGTGTGTGTGTAAGTGAATAAAATCTGCCCCGGTTTAAATCATTACTTTTTCACATAACGGTATGAGTTCATCTTCAAAGAGGTCACGGGGTAATTTTCCAATGAAAATCTCACAGCCTCTTTCTGGTGGTGGTCCATCCCAGCCTGGTGGCGGCCCTCCATATTTCCTTTGGCCATTTTCCTGAATTGAAGAGAACAAAAGATGTTGTGAAAACTGGCTTAATTCTTCTCAAGACTGCATATCTTTTTATACACACCAGAAGGTTTTCTTTGCCTGGTCATAACTTTTGTCTGTTCTTGCATCTTGGCTTTCATTAGATGTATCTTAGAAAAATTGGGAGTTTTAGTCCAAAACAGTTGGAGGGGACCCAGTTCAAGACTTCAGCCAAGTCAATATATTTGGTGCCCCCCCCCAAAGCAACACTGTCCCATAGCCCACTTGAGATTGTGGGACCAGGACAGACTTGAGAGGGTAGAATATACAGATAGTAGGATTTGTATGGTTGCAGTGGACTTTTGTTTTGCCAATTAAATTGCTTACACTGTAGTGCTTGACTGTAGAGCTATCATGTGAAGCTGTCAGTGCATGCAAATGCTGCCCTCACCATGCAAACGCTGCTTCCTTCCTTTTTCATTCCAGTTGTGGGAATGTGAACCCTCTGGAAGACCACACCCTCCTGAAGGAGGTTGCATGGCTGCTGTATAAGCCAGATCACATGGGTTTTTTTTTTTTTTTGCATTCTGTATCTGGAATACCATCAGGCGCACCATAGGTAGGAATCAAATGTCCCATTGCATGCAGCACTGTACCTTATAACAGAATAATGTTAATATTTTTGCAATACACATTGTGGGTGGGAAGGGAGAGACAGATTTAAGCACTAAGTTCTGAAAGTCATTGATCGAACTTTAGCTAGGGTCCTTAATTTACCTTTAAATTAGCAGTCCCAAAGGAGAAATAATTTGACAGGGAAACTCCTACCTGAATCAAACTATATCCCGTGCGCTGCATTAATGTGCGGAGGGTAGCTTCTTTCTGTGTGCCGGCCAATCCATCCCCGGATTTTTGATTTGATTCCATTGTGAGTGATTATCACCAAAAAATCAGGTTAATTAGGGGTGCTCACTGTAATCAAATTTGAGATAAATTAAGCAGATTAATATTTTTGAAAAAGAAAGCACCACAATATGGGTGGGGATACTGTACACGAATCATTCATAAGAATTAGAAAACAAAAGTAGAAGATCCAACACCTGAACAAAGCAAAGAGAATCAAGGGGGGACTTTGTAGATTTCTCAGGCAAGAAATATATAGCAGGCCTCACTACAAAGTGAACTATAAAGGCTATTTTATTTTGAAGATTTATAAAACACTTCACATCCACAAGCAACCCAAGTGGTCTATGATAAGGTGAAATACATAAGACACAGACTCAATAAACTAAAAACAATACAACAATTTCTACAATGTACAGTTAATATTGTATAACATGACTGGGTCATGTTTCAGAAAAGCCTTCTTCAGGTAATGGTTGTGTTTAGGGAATGTGTGATTTCAGGTAGTAGGCTTTGAGAGAAGTTGTATTTAATAAGAGAACAAAAAGTCCCGTCCCCCCCATGATCAAGTTCAGTGAACTGCCATGAATGTGTGGGCATGTTTCTCAATCATATCAGTAACACACACACACACACACACACACACACACACACACACACACACGTCATTAACCAGATGATTTGTGTTACTTGCGTCATTGAGGGGCAATGGTGGCTGTTGTAGGCACCTGGCTCACTTTCCCTTAATGGGCCATATTTTCAGTTAACAACCCAGCATAGCATTTAACACTGAGGGGGTGGTGGTGGTGGAATATCCCATTGGTGCCCCCTGGGATGTTTATTTCCTTAAATTGTGGCATCATGTATAGTTAGGCCCTAACTTTATCTAAGGCCTTGAGTTTATCTAAATGTGCCTAATGAGCACAATTTTAAAAATGTGAGCTGAATCAGTTTGTGGGGGGCAAGGAGGCTGATAATTAATGGGCTGAGAGCAGGTGTGGAGAAGAAATTTAAGGCTTTCCTCCCTTGGTGTTGGTCTTTTGAAGTTAGTGTTTCGTGTCAATGGGAGATTTCACCCATAGCAAATACTGGAGGGATTTCCCTCTGGATCACAACACAAGAGGATGAGGTTAAATTCACCTGCCATGCCTTCTCTGGTCTTTTAATTTTCAGCTCCCTCAACCTGCTGTTGCAATTTGCATTAAAAAGCAACAGCACATGTAGAGAAGTGCCTTTTAGCCCTAACAGAAGCAGTGTGTGGATTTAAGGCAAACTATTATCACTGCAGATGGTGACAGCAGCCACAAAATTAAAAGACGCCTGCTTCTTGGAAGCAAAGCAATGACAAACCTAGACAGCATCTTAAAAAGTAGAGATATCACCTTGCCAACAAAGGTCCATATAGTAAAAGCTATGGTTTTCCCAGTAGTGATGTATGGAAGTGAATGCTGGACCATAAAGAAGGCTGATCGCCGAAGAATTGATGCTTTTGAATTATGGTGCTGGAGGAGACTCTTGAGAGTCCCATGGACTGCAAGAAGATCAAACCTATCCATTCTTAAGGAACTCAGCCCTGAGTGCTCAGTGGAAGGACAGATCGTGAAGCTGATGCTCCAATACTTTGGCCACCTCATGAGAAGAGAAGACTCCTTGGAAAAGACCCTGATGTTGGGAAAGATGGAGGGCACAAGGAGAAGGGGATGACAGAGGACGAGATGGTTGGGTAGTGTTCTCGAAGCTACCAGCATGAGTTTGACCAAACTGCGGGAGTCAGTGGAAGACAGAAGTGCCTGGCGTGCTCTGGTCCATGGGGTCACGAAGAATTGGACATGACTAAATGACTAAACAACAACAACAACAATTATCGCCCCTTCTCTTTTCATTACTACTTGCTGAAGTTTTGTATATATGGAGCTCCTTCCTCTTGTAATGCTCCTGCCAACCTAACAGTTCGAAAGCATGTCAAAGTGCAAGTAGATAAATAGGTACCGCTCTGGCGGGAAGGTAAACGGCGTTTCCCTGCGCTGCTCTGGTTCGCCAGAAGCGGCTTAGTCATGCTGACCACATGGCACGGAAGCTGTATGCCGGCTCCCTCAGCCAATAAAGCGAGATGAGCGCCGCAACCCCAGAGTTGGTCATGACTAGACCTAATGGTCAGGGGTCCCTTTACCTTTACCCCTTGTAATATAATAATGAAAGTTTCACCACTTCACATATCCTGCTTGTGTGACAGTGGTTGGTGATTTTAAACCAACGTGAAAACTGATGGTTTGCTTTGCTTTGTCAGTTTGAGATCTGTACGTACCTTGAGTAAATGATGATGGCTTTGTGACTTTATGTAAACAATGCTGTTGGAATGAAACCTGTACAAAGAAACTCAAATTTTAGGAGCTTGTTTATATTTGGATAGTAAATGGGTATGGGACTGCATCCTAATTACAGCAGAAAATCGAAGTTTTAATTTGGGGGAGAGAATCTACATTAAGTAATGCTCAAGTTAGCACCAATGACTGGTGGATAATATTTATTTATTGCATTCTATCCCACTTTTTTCTCCAAGGAGCTTAAGGTGGTGTACATGGTTCTCTTCCTCCACACTTAATCTCTACAACAACTCTGTGAGGATGGTTAGGCTGAGAGGCAGTAACTGGCCTAAGACCACCCAGCTTCATGGCCATATTTAGCCTGTAACAGCTTTGCAAACTATAGTAGCTTCCAGAATTTAGCAGACACCATCTTAGTAGTAGTAAGATGAATCTGAAAACAATAACACTCAACTTGGAAAGCCACTACCATCAAAGGATAATTTAAAATGTTTAAACTAGGTAAATAAGTTTGACATACCTCTCGACTGTCTCAGTCTGTTTTTGCAAGATCACAGAGGCCCGCAAATGCACAAGATTGCAGAGTCCCAAAGTGCACTTTTCTGGGCTCTGTGATCTCATGTGGGTCCTGTGACTCACGTGGGAACATGGCTGGGAAGATGTGTGTCCCGGTTTTTGGCCTAAACATGCTGGAGGATATGTTTTGATAGGTAAGAGTGAAATGAGATGTAACAGGGCAGATACATGGATTTATGTATGTATCTGCCCCTTTCACATATAAAACGGGGGAATGGGAATGTGTGAAGTGTTGTGATACCAGAAGCAAGCCTGGATTGGAGGAAACAAATGTTTGAAGTCATAGAACACAGTGGGTGGTAGTCAGCTAAGTTTTACTTAGTGTGGCCCTACTGAAATTAATGGACCCAACTTAGTCAAGTACATTGATTTCAATGGGTCTGCTCTGAATAACAGTTGGCTGAATACCACCTAGTGAAGTATAAGTGTCTGGGATGTGTTGTGGGGGGGTTAGCTACCCTCACCCATTCACTTTTTTACTCCCCCCCAAAATGTGCAGGCACACCCATTAATACATATGGCTGCCCCATTCATATCTAGTTTTAAGCCTTTGTTATCAAAGTTACTTCCCTGCTTTAACAGGGGAATTTAACAATTTTTAATTGTTGTTTGATTGTGAAGTACTGTCTGAAGTTGCATTACCATTTCACATTTACAGTATCTCACTTCTTCTAAGGTGGCTTCTGTTAAACACTGGAAGCTGCCAATGTTTGCAAAATTGTTATAGGGTGGATATTATTCACTATCAGATTGCTTTTAAGACTCTAATTTCCTTAGTATTTTGTAGCTCAGAATTGGAAGTGCAGTGTTACAAAAAGAAAGGGATTCTATTGGCCAGTTAAAATTAGAGCATCTTTTTATTCCCATTCAAAAGCTGCTTCAGAAGGGGACTTTTAATATAATTTCTCCTTTTTAAGTCAAAATACTTATAATCTTTTTACCCTTTTGATATAATTTTGATGTGGGCATTGTCAGCTCATGCAACAAGTAAAATAAATAATTAAATATGAGTACAATAGAGGCTCCCTTTGTCTAGACACCCATTAAATTCCCATCTTCTGGGAATGTATCTCAGAGCACTAAACCAGCAGAAAACCTCAGACAATACACATGACTGTATCTAAATTACTTTGTAATACATAGCATATTTTGGATCACCAAGGGAAGGAAAAACCTGACTGACACTATTTTGCCATCCAAAGCAACATTTCCCAATTATTCTCCCACAGACCAGACCACACGTTGTGTTTCTGCCCAAGATGCTGATTGGAAGGAGGTGAGCCCAGAGTGTTGGAGAGAAGATGTAGCAGCTAGGAATGTGCACCGACTTACACGTGCACCCCAAATTATGCAAATCAAGGGGAAGCAGGGAAGTTTCTCATGTTTCCAAGTCGGACTTCACAATTAACAAGGCATCTCAAGGCAGATCAGGGATTCTGAGCAGTCACTCTGTAGCCTCGACTGTCCAAAAATTTCACAACCATTTCTTCCCCCTTTTTCTTGAAAAACACAACCAAGCTGACTCAGGAAATGACCAGAGCTTTATAAGGCAGGGGATAGAGAGGTGGGGAAGATAATTCATTTTGACAGACAAATCTAGTTTTTAATCACAGTGAATTATTTCTCCAGGGCATTCCAGTCACAGGGATTTGGTGGAGGTTAAAAACAGTGTTTGCTTTTCATGTGAATCTATGCTTTCCCCTGTGAAATCTTCATTATATTTCCCCAAATACCTCAGGGCATAAGTCCACCTCACACCAGCGACCCTTGGGCAAAAAGAGTTCTTGCTGGGTGTTTCGTTTTGTTTTTTACATTTTCTCCACACCAGTCTTCCTGCAGACCCATGCTCTCTCCTGCAGACCCATGCTCTTTACCCAGAAATGGTGAAGTCAGAGAACCACTGTCATGGCTAAAATGGCCGCTGTTTCTTTAATGCTTAAAAAAGCTGGGTCAGCATGAGTCAGCGGCCTGCACCAGGTTGTATATATAGAGTGAGAAATGTTAGTTTGGTGTTGAGTTGGGTTGGTTGGTTGGTTAGTGGAAGCTGGTAGTGTTGATGTGTGTGCAGTTGGTCAGTTGCTTTTGCAGAAAGACTTTTAAGAATAAAAGCAGAAAGTACTCTGCAAGGATACTTTTGTCGTGGACTCTTTTATGCTGACAAGGGTCCAAGGACCAGGCTGAGGTGACAAAGGGAGGTCAGAACCCCTTTTTTGCTTTTTACAAACACTGACAACCACTGCAGCTAGTATTCTGAAATTCAGAAAGCTTCATCCCCTTGGAGGGGGAGACCATGTCTGCAAATCACATCCAATTCTAGCAGAAAATTTAAAAAGGAGTTGAGGTCCAGGAACATCTCGGATGGTCACAGTTTTCCCACCCCTGGTCTATAGTGACCAGGAACAGTTCTCCAGGTTTTCAGAGAGGAAATCTTGCTTGGAGACACTGGGATTGAACTGGGGAACTTAACCCCATTCTTCCCTTTTATACACTCAAGTCTAGATTAGAAGAGCAGACTTCTTCAGTCAGATCCAGTGATCTTCATAGCTGAGCAGGTATTTGAACCTGAGTCTTCCTTCTCTAAGACAGCACTCTAGCCATCATACAACACTTGTTCTCTTCATTTCATATATTTGGTACATAAGTAAGAGTTCCCAGGTAAACTGGGGAAACATGTTCCTTATTGCTCACTGTGGCATTTCATTTCTGGGGTGGGGAGGTGGGTTATATTTCCCTAACAGCATGTCATCCGTTTTGCATTTCATAAGTGGTTTTGGTTTTTTTAAGGAGTAATAACTTAAGAGGAGACTGCTGGATGAGGCCAATGGCCCATCTAGTTCAGTATCCTGTTCTTGCAGTGGCCAACCTACTGCCTGGGGGAAACCCACAAACAGTATTTGAGTACAAGATCTTGCGGTTTCCAGCAAGTGGCACCCAGAAGCATTGCTGCCTCCAGCTATGGAGGCAGAGCCTAGCCATCATGGCTAGCAGCTTTCAATAGCCCTCTCCCCCATGGTTTTTTTTTTAAACCAACTGATTACAGCATTAGATTATATAAGATAACTATCTCATTACCATCTCTTTTCATCTTAATCTTTGCTAGTCTTGCCAATATATAAAATAGTCTTGTAGTGTTGGTTAATACCTGTCTTTATTATTATTTTTTAGAATGGGATAAAACTAGGATCCTCTGCATGCATAGCACCACTGAGCTGTGGCCACCCCACCTTTGCGGCATGTTCTTTTGATGCCAGCTCCTTTTCGTTTGCACGGCCATGGGCAAATAATAACGCCAGCATTGCTGAAATAACCAAAGATTGACAAGCCGTGCTACATGTTGCGCTCTCATTTGAATGGCTGGCTCTCGGTTCCCTTTGAGGATCTAGCTGGAACAGTCTAATTCATAATGCTTCACTCTGCTGTGGCTTCTCCTCCCCCTCCTCTCCCAATCTGCAGACACATTTGTCTTGACTGTTCAAAGATCAATGCACACTGCGAAGATAGAGATCGTGGGATTTCTCAATCTGATGGAAACACAGGTTTCCAGTGTATTACCATTCCCTCCAGGCTCCTGCTGTGCTCCCCCCCCTTTTTTTTTTTGCTTCTGGAGGCTGCTTGTTAGCTGCTCTTGCTGGAAGCCTAGTAACTGTGCCCATGAATAAGATAAGAAAAATGGTGTTTGTCTTCTGCAGATCAATAGACCAACTCACTTGAAAACACTGACTTGCCAGAGACACTTCTAGACAAATTGCATTGGAATGGTAAAGGACAGTATGTTTGGGAACAAATAAAAAAAGCAGACCGCAACTTCATCTTAGGTGAACAGATGTTACATCTACATACATTTAAAGCATGCTTATAGCACTTTAATCCTGGGAACGGTACTTTTTTGAGGGTGCTGGGAATTGTTGCCGTCTGCAGGTCTCCTGTCAACTCTCAGCACCCTTAGGAACTACACTTCTCAGGATTATTTCGGGGAAGCAATGACCCTTGAAGTGCTATAAGAGTGCTTTAAATGTATGGTGTGGATGTAGCCTGAGTGTGGAACAAAAAGTACTGCAAACTACAGTTGCCAAGCAATTCATAAATGGACTACATCATGATTGGATTTTTCTCACTATAAAGATACCAGCAAATTTCAGTATATATTCATTGGGCTTGAACAGAAATTATTCCTACCCCCAAATCTAGGATTCCCCCCCAAGAGTGGAACAGGGAGTTAGCCCTCATGTTGATGCTCTTGCCTGTTCTCCCCTTTGCCCTGCCCAATATTTCTTTCATTGCTGGGAGAGAAAGTAAGAATTATTGTTAGAGCCCAAGATCTCCTACCTGAGGATAGCAACTGACATTATGCCTGCAGCTCCAATACTGAAACAAACACCTCTGATTGTGTGAGATAGGATTAGGGTTGTGTGTGTGTGCTTGTGTTTGTTTGTTTGTTTGTTTGTTTGTGTGTGTAAGCAACACATGTATATGTCACAAGGCAAGTATTCTTCAACATCATGCACAATCCAGTTCATGATAAAGATAAACACAAAGGTTGCCTTTTTAAGGTGCAGCATGAGATAACTAAACGTGGTTGATGGAAACTACACTAATAGCAAACTCCTTTCTCTGAGTGCTGTTCTCCTGTGTAGCCAAAATGACACCAACTTCAATCAAGAGAGAAATGTCAGCATAGTCAGGAAAGCCCCAAAGTTTACAGAACAACAAAAAATGTTTTTGTGTGGAGTAATCTAAGCGTACCAACTGTTCTGCAAAAAAGCTCAAGGAAGTCTGAACATGCTCAGGGGCTACAGAATGCTGACTGTTAGGAAGGAAGACATGAGAAACCGAGGTGCAGGCTGAATGGAATGGGGTCTCCTGAAAGAAAAAACGGCTGTCTGGAACACTGAATAGGTGTGCTCCACTCTGCAACATTTTGTTGCTGGTTCCACTTGTACAGTAGTTGCATTTCTCTCCCTGCCTTTGACTGCTCATGATACTGCTTCTTTAGCAAGAAGTAGTAATCCATTGAACACAGAGGCAACAATAAGGCAAAATACATCATCTCTTTCTCCCATCCTCTCCATCCATAGATGTATGCTTTAAGTTGTGTTCAGTTTTTCTTTAAATGGCACCGTATTAGTAATACAGATACCTTTATTCGTTCAGTCCCTGCCCTCAAAGGTATAATGTATGTCATCCTCAAAAGGTGACTCTGGGCCCACAACACTAATAATTTAGCGGGTCTGTCTTTTGCTTCTACCCTATTTGCATTAAATGCTGAACTGTCAGCGGGCAATTTAATATGAACCATTTTGTTTAATTTGGCGTTCTGTTTGTCTTTTCCAGATCTAAAATAGAACACCGTGAGGCCAGAAGTAATAGTCATGAGTAAAAGATACTACTTGTTATCTTGCATTCCCTGGTTTTAAATTATAGTACAAACTTTGGTACACAGTAGTGAAAGGCACTAGCCATAGAGGTGCTTGCTTACAAACCAAACAGCTATGGATGCAGAAATAGAACAAGAATTCTGTTTATCTTAGAGAGTAGCTGCTTTGTAAGTGAAACATCCACACAATGATTAGCCTCCATGAGTTGTGCTTTAACAAATCTAAATTGAATTAGTGGAGCGGGGGAAGTCAGGAACTCCTCTTTTACCTCCTCCTCATTTCTTTCTAAATGAAAGCAACCAATTTCTCTCTGGTGGCTGTTTGGTCTTGCTACCTTTCCTATAAAACTGGATGCAGTGTCTGCATTTGATGTCCAATGCTTTAGGGGAAAAGCTAGAGAAGGCAAGCCATGCAAACAACAAGAAGGCAACTTTTTAGCCTTTGCCGCTAGTGTATCTATCTCAGCAGTTGTCTGCATCTTGCAAATACTAAAAATCAACATTCTCACGCCACTGGTAACAACTGATTACCAGCACTGGGGAAATTGTATGATAAACACATGATTGCAGACAAAGCCATATACATCCTGCGAGCTGCAGACTTGTGCAATTGATTTTTTACATTAAAAATTCTCCTCTTGTTCTGAACAAGCTGAGATTAAGTCCTTCCCTACAAATTATAATAACTGACAGTAAGAAATTTAGCAGCCTATCCCCTATTTTTTAATAAGGTATCAGAGTGAATAAAACTGTACCTGAGCAATTTCAGAGATCACCACCTGGAAGGGTTCTCCTTGATTATGCTGAATTTGCGACGTGTCACTCTGGTTATACTCTAATCATCATATCAAACTCCAAAGGTTCAACAAACCCCAGGTTGGTTTACAGTTCTGTCGGTTAAACTTTAACTGGCCGTATCTCTCTGCTCCATACAGCCCTTTGACCAGATAGCTAGGTCATTGCAGCTCACTGTCTACACAATGTTTACAAAATGCACAAGGCAAAAGTCAATTGTGGGTCTGAATAAATGTGTGCGAGGTGAGAAGGATATCATTTGAAAACCAGTCTGCTAGGTTAGCTGGGGAAATGTTATTTCGGACAGAGAATTTTTAACTGAAAGTAATTGACTTTATCACTCAGCTGAACGTTCCTTAAATAATCCTTAGAACTTCAGAAAGTTCGGATTATTGACCTGGGTTTGTAAGATGTCTAGCTTTTAAAGTCATATGATCCAATGACAAGGTTTTCCATGTTGCTTGATAAGAATCTGTGTTATAAACAGAAGTGCATGGTCTTGTGGGGAGGGGATAACAGATCTTACTGTAACCAAAAATGCCTCTTTTATGCTGATTTCAAATTTCCTTCTCTGTCTTGAAGAATTGTACAAGGATATATAATCCAACGAACAGCAAAGGGCACTTAAACCTGTAATGTTTTGTTTTGTTTTTTAAAAAAACACACATTAAAATGAGTGCATTTTATTGTAGTTTTAAAAAAAGTTTTGTTAAACAGATTTGTTATTTAAAGAACAGAGAAACTGCAAGCGTAGGAAAACAAAGGTGACTACCCTTAGGAACAGTATATTTTTTATACAAACACAAATGAAAAATAGGTCTTTTGAGTGGGTAGTTGTGATGGACTAACAACTTAAACCCTAACTCAGTACAGTAACTGGGGTAAATTAAGCTGACATAATATTCTATTAATTAAAGTGAGTGGGGACAGTCTTTGCATTGGAGAAGAGGCCTCCATTCGTCTTTTGTCTTCTGCATGCTCGGCACCACATTGCTATTCTTGGAAAGTGGGTTGAGTAGTCAGGTGGTAAAACTGGGATCTGAGCATGAAATGAAGGGATCACATGAACACTTTGCCACATACTCACTGCAAAAAGTTCAACTTCTATTTACTCACCCGTCTTCTTGCTACCAATTTGCAGTTAATGATGTAACACAAAATACACACAAATGCTAATACATACCAAACATGAGAGATGGAAAAATACATAATTAAATAAATTATTAAACAATATGTACGTTAACATAGATTTAAGCAATATTTTTAGACATGAAAAACCACACACACCATTGTCTCTCTTGCATCAGTTTTAGAGAAACAGGCTGTTTTTGTAGGGAGGTTAGATAATGGAAACTCAAAGTGAGCAAAATCTATTTTTGTCTTAAGAGCAGAATCTGGTTTCTTTTGTTCATGTCTCACATTGTGCTCTGTAAACAGGACACACGGCGTTAATTGGTAAACAGGACACAGTGTTAATGAATTCATGCCTAGAACAAGATAACAGATTCTCAAACTTCCAACACAGCAATTTTCATGAAGATAAGCTGAAGGGGGCTCGCAATGCAATCCTATGCAAGGTTCCTTTTAAGTAAGTCTCGCTGATTTTGGTGCAATTTACACCCAGGTTACTGTACATAGGACAGCAGTCTCAGACAATGTTTATCCCAATGCCTAATGCCAGGCAGATTTTTCAAATCTCCATAGCATCAATGTTTTTGCTTATTTGCATATAATAATACGTTATACCATCAACCAGTCTCTATCTTTTTGCTGCATAGTGTTTTTGAGTATAGAACATGACCATATACCAAATAAAATGGATTTAAGTGTATTCAGAGCTTTTTTGTGACAGTATTCACCAGAACGGAATATTAGCACCAATTTTCTCGCTGCCCATGGCCACCATTATGTGTGGGCACTCACAGTGCTTTTAGCAAGATGTGAATACTAGTACTTAATTTTTGAAAACAAAAAAAGGCACTTAGTGTATATTGACTGGATTTCTATCCTGCCTTCACCAAGGACTTAGCCTGGCTACAGTGCAGTTTATTATTATCACAAATATGTGTGTATATAGACATATATAATATATAAAAAGTATGTGTGTGTGTGTGTGTGTGTATAATGATTTGCTGTTCACATGAGTCACATGGCATTTGCAAACATACCATAAAATCAATTAAAAATTCTTTTAAAAACTGTACCAAGAAAAACAACTAAAGACAGGTTTTAGTAACACGCAGAATAAATATCCAAGGAATAGGTCTTTTACTGTAGGACAGTGGAACAGGGGCATGAAAAGCTAGCTCTGTGGATAGTGAATAACTCTAGTGAACAGTGTACAGACTCTGGTTTTGTTTTGGTTTTTGGAACCTAAATTAAGACCCATTCTTCTCTCTCTCTCTCTCTCTCTCTCTCTCTCTCTCTCTCTCTGTGTGTGTGTGTGTGTGTGTAGTATATATATAGTATATATGTATGTATTAATCAATAGATTTATGTTCTATTACCCCCCCCCCCAGGTTTTATAAAGTGATAGCTTCCACTCATAAAGTTGGAACCAGAAACTTTGAAAGTCACCTATAATAAGTCCCAAAGTGGGCTGCCTTAATTAGCAGCAACTGTAGATCAGTTTGGGTTTAAAGTTTGGGACTTTAGGAAGAAGCAGAAAAACGTAAGGGAAAATGGCCTTTGGAGATAAATAAGCCATTTTCATGTCCTTTTTCTAACAGTTGAATCATCAAGATTGCAGTGTGCCCCCCTTTTTGTACTATAATGGGAGACACATGGAAAATCAGTGTTGAAATATATTTGTCAGAGTTCAGGAATGCACGCTGTTTAAAAAGGGCCTTGCAGATATTTTAAGCAAGGCCAGCCTTCTTATGATGTAATGGCAAGTAGTTGCTTTGATGACAGATTCCAGGAGGGGGCTCCACATTCTTGCTTCCAATGCTAAGGATAGACATATTTGTCAACAATAGTTTCACAAAAAATTGTTAAGGTTTCTCTGCACATCCAACATAATATAAACCTATTTGTATGTAATTTTCCAAGCAATTCTCCCTAATACAATGCATTATTTTATGTTAATTTCACCAATACAATGGTACCTTGGGTTAAGAACTTAATTCATTCTGGAGGTTTGTTCTTAACCTGAAACTGTTCTTAACCTGAAGCACTACTTTAGCTGATGGGGCGTCCTCCTGCCGCTGCACCAATGGAGCACAATTTCTGTTCTCATCCTGAAGCAAAGTTCTTAACCCGAGGTAATATTTCTGGGTTAGTGGAGTCTGTAACCTGAAGCGTATGTAACCTGAGGTACCACTGTATATGTATTTTAATACATATTTCCGCCCTGATATATGCATTTTGCACACCATTTTGGGTTAGAGAGCTGCACTGAAAAATTCAGAGAATGTGCAAAATGTGAAGGAAAGCTCTGTTTCAGTTTGCATATTTTTTTTCCTGGAAGTGTGAATCAGGTAACTTGGCAGTAAATTGTGAAATAAACCATATTCCCCCCCCCTCCTACAACCTTCATATCTTTGCTAGAGTTACTATACACCTGGAATTTCCTGGACATATCTGAAATACTGCAGTCAGCAGCACTGTCTGGACAGAAATCGTTCTAATGTCCAGAAAAATCCGGACATATGGCTGCCCATGTCGTCAGTGCCATTTTTGCTGATTTCTCATAAAAATAGCTCCCAAAGGGCTTTTTGTGATTTTCGTTGTTTGAAATATGACAACTATCTTTGCATCATTTGGTAGAAGGAGGTGCTTTGGTTCAAAGCACTGTGAAGTATGTTTCCTTTTTTCTTTCTGATTTGATACAAAAGTTATCTGAAGCCAACACTGATTTTTGCTCTGTCAACCTGATGCTCTCCAGATGTTGTTAGACTACAACTCCCATCATCACAAGTCAGCATGGCCAATAATAGTCAGGGATGATGGGCGTTTTAGTCCAATAATATCTAGAAGGTATATTGGAAGGATACCTCTACCAAGGTAGAGCTTTGTGCTGGGTGAATAAAGGGTGAGATTTCTTGAGGTATCAAGTAGAAGATTACAGCCTTGAATGGGCTTAGACTTTGACCATCCTTTATTGTACTCCTATTTTCAATTCTGGTAAAATATAACAATGATAGGTTAAAACAGAACTGGCACATTGTGGGAAATTCATCATGAACACACAACAGTTCTTTTATATTTGTCATATTAGAAAGAAAGTGCTTCTTCAGACAGCACATAGTTAAGCAATAGAACTCACTTCTACAAGGACAGCGATAGCCATCAACTTAAAGGTAAAGGTAAAGGACCAATTAAGCCCAGTCGTGAACGACTCTGGGGTTGCGGCGCTCATCTCGCTTTACTGGCCAAGAGAGCCAACGTTTGTCCGCAGACAGTTTTTTCCGGGTCATGACTAAGCCGCTTCTGGTGAACCAGAGCAGAGCACGGAAACACCATTTACCCTCCTGCCAGAGTGGTACCTATTTATCTACTTGCACTTTGACGTGCTTTCGAACTGCTAGGTTGGCAGGAGCTGGGACCGAGCAACGGGAGCTCAGTCCGTCGCGGGGATTTGAACTGCCAAGCTTCCGTCTGGCAAGGGTCAGTGGTTTAGACCACAGCACCACCCATGTCCCCTGCCATCAACTTAGATGGTTTTAAAAGAGAATTGGACAAACATGGAGGATAAAGCTATCAATGGCTACTAGCCACAATGGCTATTTTGTGGCTCCACAGTCAGGTGCTGAATACCAGTTTCTGGAAGTCACAGGAGGGGAGTGTGCTCTTGCACTCAAATCATGCTTGCAGGTTTTCCATAGGCATCTGGTCAGCTACTGTAGAAACAGGAAACTGGACTAGATAGGCCACTGGCATGATCTAGCAGGCTCTTCTTGCTGATAACAACCTCTAGACATCTTTTTCTATTTTTGAAGTCAGTTCAGGGTACGTATACATTTTTTAAAACAGAAAAGTAAGATATAAATATATAATAGTACTGTATCCTTCAGGTAGGTTTCACATACTTATGGACTGATTCAACTTCAAGACATTTTCTAAACTACCTAGCTTCATCAGGTGCCCTCCAGATGTTGTTGGACTACAAAACTCATCTTCCACCCTGACCATTGGCTAAACTAGCTGGGGATGATGGGATTTGTAGTTCAACAATATATGGGAACTCAAGGTTGTCCTAAACTGTGTATCTCCAACATGGACTTCTCAAAGTGTGTTGCAATAAACCTTAGCACACAATACATCACACACAATAATTCTGTCCACTTTTCCCACAGGAAATTATTTCTCCCAAGGGGTGGGAATCATTTGTTATATAGTCCTTAGTCACATGACAATCTGAAGTTGATGTTCCTTTTATTTTTATTAAGAACACATTAGATCTTTTCTCTCTTTGTTTTCTATTCCCCTTTGTAGTGTTTGGTATAAATTCCTGCCTGTGTTCTGTGTAATAGATCAATTCTTGACCTAAGACTCATTTTTTAAAAAATCAAACTGAAACCAGTTGATTGTTTTCAGCCTCTAAAGCTTTTTTTATTAAGTATTTTAGAAAAGCTATGCCATTTTGATCTAGCTTAAAAATTTGGGCCTGTTGTTAAACATTTTTTATTTAAAAATAGTGGAATGGATTTCACTTGCTTTTACAGAGACAAAATTATTCATCTCCAATTGTACTTTTATGTGCTGAGGTTGTGTAGAACTGGTTTATAGAGTTGAGAGTGTGCGGAAGCATCCACCTCCTGCTAAAGCTCATTAGTCTTGGTGCTCAAATGTCACATTAGACCTGATCATAATTTAAATGCTTGATCTACTGTAGGTGGCACACAAGAACTGTTCTTCCTGTCTGCCCAAAGAATGTCAACTATCTGGTGAACTAATGATGGGAAGGAAATAAATGCAAGGGCTTAAACGGAGAGAAGACTTACAATGTGTAAATGCCAGGCATTTTGAAGGCTGTTGCAGAAGGGCATTTTGGAGTTGGGGGGGGGGAGTGAGTTTTGATTTTTATTGACTTCCATTGTGTTATCTTTTTTTCTCTGATAGCCAGGGGATTGGCAGCATGCCTTGCTTCTTCCCTGTATGTTAATTGAGCTGGTCAAGAAGATGCGCTGCCCCTCCGGCTTGCGCGAGCCAGAGGGGCAGTGGGGCTTGTTCAGCTGATGCACGGCAAAGTGACAGCCGATGAGCTACCCTGCATGTTAGGACATCCTCTTCATGCTCTGGGGAGGGTCTGCTTGCGAGCCAGGAGAACTCTGCAGGGTGCTCCCCATTTCCAGGTTCCCGGCACCATGTGTGTGCACAGTCGTACACAAATAGAGCTTGAGTAAATGGGGAATTGCCTGTATTTAAATCATAGTAATTCTTTCTAAATTTTCAAACACACACACACACACCATATGCAAATCTCATGCAAAGTGGTGTGATTTTTGGTCCTCTCTCTTTTTTTGGCAGTGCATAACAGGCATTGTCTAATTTCTCTCCCCTCGGGGGCTGCAAAAGAATTGTAAAACAATATTGAACTTTCCTGCTTTTCCTTGAGGATATGAAAAGCAGCCCTTGGGAAACATTTGGCTTGAATGTTCACAGAAAAAAGAAACAGTGGAAAATGTAAATGTTTAGCTTTTTATTTTAAAAAAGAGTCACATGCTTGGGTGATGTGGGTGGGATCATTCTATGGAGAAAAAGGGTAGCTTCTCAATCCATACAGAACATTTTACAAGGTATACTGTAATTTCAGTATACCACTGAAATGAACATGCAGTGGTGAATGCATTTCTGCTTTGGCAAATCCTATTTTATGTGTACCCTTGTGATTTGAAGGTGTGAAAAGTATAAACATATTGGAAGTGTGTGATGAAAGTGTTTAGAAAATGTATGAAAAGGACTTGTTTAATCTTTCGTTCCCAAGACTGGTGGCTCTCTATTTTGAGTTTCATATTATTTTCCATTTTAATTTCAGATTTAATCACAGTGACTACATCTACCTGGTGTGTTAGATATTTGCACCAAATTTTGTTCCTTGCTGGTTTTATACAGCTTGTACATTTTATATGACTTGTAAATGTTTTAGCTGCTTACACTTATGCTTGTTTTAGATAATTCTTACTGCTGTGATTTGTATATTTGATTTTAGTGTTTTTACTGGGCAAGAATGGGGCTGACTCTCAGGTAGCTGAGCACTGGATTTCAGCCTTCATGTCAATGTTTGCTTTTCATTTTCCCTTCACCGTAGGTGTCTAGTATGAAATACTATTTGGTCATCATACCATCCATATTTTTCTCTCTCCTTTTCATCTGAAGGCTAGTATTATTGATATTTAGCCACTACTGCCATGGCATAATGATGTTTGGGAAATGCTACTATTTTCAAATGTTGACTTTTAAAACAAACCACTTGTGTGTGTGTATGTTTAAACAGGAGCCAACTTTCAACCTTAAAAGTTTCCTTGTATCGTCGTCCCCTTTTTTCTTTTTCTTTTTTAAAAAATGTGTTAGTTTAAATAAATAAAAAAATTCCACGTCTGTGAGAGTATTTTTCCAGTCCCGTTTTCCAAACTGTTGTACAGAGATGGCAATTCAAGTAACAGAACAAACATTTCAGGTTCATTTTTTAAAAAAATCTTTTCATAAAGTCTATTGGGGAAACAGTTTTTGTAAGATTTAGAGCACAATCTTGTAGGTTTCTGCTCAGAAGTAAGACCCACTGAGTTCATTGGTACTTACTCCCAGGTAAGTGTGTATAGGATGCCTGCCTCAGGAAGCTGTGCTCTTGCAGTTTTTTTAGTAGTTTTAGCACACAGAAAATGCAGTGAAAATGAGCAGGCAGGAACAGTGTGTAAAAAAAGAATATTGAATCCTGTAAACTTTCCAATGGATGTGGGTGGCGCTGTGGGTTAAACCACAGAGCCTAGGGCTTGCCGATCAGAAGGTTGGCAGTTCGAATCCCCGCGAGAGGGTGAGCTCTCATTGCTCAGTCCCTGCTCCTGCCAACCTAGCAGTTCAAAAGCACGAAGTGCAAGTAGATAAATAGGTACCGCTCCGGCAGGAAGGTAAACTGATTCCCAGCAGCTCATATTCAGAGGCATACTGCCTCCAGCAGTGGAGGTAGATCGTAGCCCTCAAGGCTAGTAAACACGGTTAGTCTTCTCTTCCATGAATTCATCCAATCCTCTTTTAAAGCCCTCCAAGTTGGTGGACATCGCTTTCTCTTGTGTGAGAAAATTCAGCCTGAATGCCCAGGTGGGAGAGAGGGGGCTGCAAGGCCAACTCCATTAGTTCAGTTGAGAAGCCATCTGCCATCTGGCTCTCCCCTTCCTTGGACTGCCTATATTCCAACTGGTCATTTTAAGATCTGTAGTGTTTTTTGTTTAGAACTGATTATATATTTTCTTTTCCTCCCCATTCCCTTTTCTTTTTGTGCCATATCTTCCAGATTGTGAGGCTGTGGGCAGAGACTATCATGTTTTAATCTGCGTGCAGTTACAACACCTTACACAATGTGCTTAAGGCTGTTCCCAGTGCAAGCAATTATGTCTTCCTGGGGTCTTACTCCAGTTCATTATATAACAACATGCACTAGATGGCTACAGTTGCTGATTTCCATTAAAAGTCTTCATACAGCATAAACTTGATAAAAACTGATGGACCTGAAGATAATACAATGGGTACAGTTTTTCCTGCATCATACGCTTTGCTGATGCACCATGAAAAATTACTTCATTAAAGTTTGATCTTAGATATAAATAGACACACTGTCAGATTAATATTATTTTCCTCCTTAAATTATTTTATTTCCAGGTAGTGATGATGTGGGGGGTGGGGAATAACCCATTGCAGTTAAACAAGGAGCAGTGTGAATCTATCTCAGTGTTTTTTTTTAATGTGCAAAATTTAAATTATAGGAAATACAATTCAAGCATTCATTACGTGGCTGACTCAGTGTTTCCACATTTTACATAAATAATTATAGAATGGGACCAAAGCATGACTAACCAGCCCATTATAATAACATTTTTATGAAATTTGAATACTTCATTATTTAGCCTTTGCACATATGATTAATCAACCAATCTTACAAAAATGTGTTAGTGATTGTTTATATCAATAGTCTTTAACCCATTGTTTTTAATTATTATCATTTTTTAAAAAATGTTTTTATTTCTCCAAGAACTTTCGTTAGAGGATCTGGAGACCATCTTGAAATGAGGAACCCACTTCTATTTTGTTTTTTTTACTGTATATATTATTCTCCTTTATCTGTTTGCCCCTTAATTTAGGTTTTTTTAAAAGAGAAATTTACAGTGGAACCATTGATGCATTTTACCTGACTTTGCACCTCCCATCAATTGAAGAGTCATGCTTCAGTATGGGATACATTGTGGTTCATACAAGGTGATCCAATGTCCCGCTTCCAAATCTGCAGTTCCACTAAAATGATACGATAGCTGAGAGAAGTGCGGAAAGAGACACTTCAGTGATGGAAACAATAACAGTAGTACCTCTGGCTACAAACTTAATTCGTTCCGGGGGTCTGTTCTTAACCTGAAACATTTCTTACCCTGAGGTACCACTTTAACTAATGGGGCCTCCCACCGCTGCGCCACTGCCGCATGATTTCTGTTCTCATCCTGAGGTAAAGTACTTAACCTGAGGTACTACTTCCGGGTTAGTGGAGTCTGTAACCCGAAGTGTTTGTAACTCGAGGTACCACTGTAATAAGAACCAATTTAATAAGAGACAATGATCAGAATCATTGCCAATATAAAGACACCTGAAAGAACTTGAATAAAAGGTTTTGCAGATATAATATGATAGCTTTTTCCTTTTCCCCTTGTGGAATAAAAAAAGCCCTAGTTCATTGACTCTACTAGCAGACATTCTTCATTTAAGTAAATTAGTATTATGGCAGTAAAGTGGTTGAGACCAGGACACAGTCATAAAAATATTTTTATTACAAAATATTTGTGTGATTCAAAAAATGTTCTCTGAGGGAAGATCACAGGAATATGGCACAACCACACCTTAAATATATAGTTAAAAAAAGTTTTTTAAAAGAAATGGGCAGAAAGAGAGAGGAAAAAAGCACTTCTTAAAAGGATACTTTTCTGACTAATATTTCTATGGCTATACCTCCAAGGGAGAAATTTATAATGCCAAAATGCTGAAATTACATTCTGCACATCAAAAAGAATAAGAACAAGAGAAAATCCAAGGTAAATCCATGTATGCAGATTATTAACTAATATTAAAAAATCATTATTTTGTACAATTAATGATCACAACCCAGACAATAGTAGGAACCTTAGTGTTAATGCAGGGGTAGCCAATGTTGTACCCTCTAGATTTTGTGAACTTCATCTCTTATTAGCCTCACCCAGAATGGTCAATGGTAGAGGATAATGGGAACTGCAGTTGAGCAACATGTAGAGATCTCCACATTGGTTACCCATATGTTAATGGGATAGTGACTCATGTGTTAGGCCTCTCCCAGTGCAATCAATATAACTACAAATGCTTGATTTTATCAAATCCTTTGACTGGTGTTCCACAAACAATGGGCAGAACATTTTTAACTTTCCTTCACAAATATCTCCTTTAGAAATCAAAGACCACCTTGATGATCTTTGTGTATCTGAAGAAGTGTGCATGCACACGAAAGCTCATACCAAGAACTACCGTATTTTTCGCTCTATAACACGCACCTGACCATAACACGCACATCGTTTTTAGAGGAGGAAAACAAGGGAAAAAATATTCTGAATGAAACAGTGGACGTATCATTTTTGTGCTTCATGCTGTGGCCACAGACATGTGATCTGATGGTGAATTTGGGGTGACCCAATGCAAAAATCCTGAGAATCCCTGTGGATCCATGCTTTGTAACCACGTTTTTGCACCATTGCAGCCCCAGGCAACAGTGGGTGCGTGATTTTTTGGGGGGGCAGGCTGTAGCCATGGACATGCTATGTGCTCTGATGGTGAATTTTGGCTGACCCAATGCAAAGATCCTGAGGATCCATGTGGACCCATACTTTTTAACCATGTTTTTGCACCATTGCAGCCCCAGGCAACAGTGGGTGCGTGATTTTTTTTGGGGGGGGGGACAGGCTGTAGCCATGGACATGCTATGTGCTCTGATGGTGAATTTTGGCTGACCCAATGCAAAGATCCTGAGGATCCATGTGGATCCATGCTTTGTAACCACGTTTTTGCACCATTGCAGCCCCAGGCAACAATGGGTGTGTGATTTTGGGGGGGCAGGCTGTAGCCATGGACATGCTGTGTGCTCTGATGGTGAATTTGGGGTGACCCAATGCAAAGATCCTGAGGATCCATGTGGATCCATGCTTTGTAACCACATTTTAAGTGGGGAGGGAAGGAAAAACACAGAAGGCTAAGAATGCAGGAGAGGGCTATAACGTGAGGAAAGGAAGGCAAAAGTTTCCCCCCACCCACCCACACAAGCCAGCCAGCGTGCTCTCTCTCTCTCTCTCTCTCTCTCTCTCTCTCTCTCTCTCTCTCTCTCCCCCTCTCCCTCCCACCAGCATGACAGAAGAAAGCATTTTAACTGCATTAAGAACTATTTAGCAGCGAAACCTAAGCTTTGCCATCCCTTAAGAGGTACAGACACTGTAATCTTCCAGATCGCATGAATTTACAGGCAAAACACTGTTTAAGGATTTCATCCTTTTAAATGGAAGAAAGCATATTTGAATGCTGTGTGTCTCCAAAAACAAAAAGCAGGAAGTCAAATCAGAATTTTAAGCCGAACCTGTAATCTCTCTTCCCTTCACAAACATTGTTCCCTCCGGAGCAGGGAGAGGATAGAAGGAAGGACGCTCCTTTCCTTTCCTCTCTTCTTGCCTGGAGGGGAGGGGCTTTCCCTGCTCTTTGTTCCGTTTGAGCAAACACAGTAACGAAACAGAGAGGGTGGGCAGTAAGACCCTGAGGCAGAATGCAGGAAAGCAACAGCTTCCTCTCTCACGGAGCTCCCTTCTCCCTGAAGCGCGGTTTGATTTTTGCCTCATTTTTCGGCTCCAGGGACCACACATTCGCTGCATAACACGCACAGACATTTCCCCTTCCTTTTTAGGAGAAAAAATCTGCGTGTTATAGAGCGAAAAATACGGTAACTTAGTTGGTCTTTAAGGTGCTACTGGAAGGAATTTTTTTATTTTGACTATGGCAGACCAACACGGCTACCTATCTGTAATTGATGATCTTTGTAAGGTTCCCCTAAATTTTGTTTTTGAAAATCTGTCCATGCTGTCAGCTACCTGAATTTTCAAGGAAATCCCTAAGAATTCTGTAATGGCAGTAGCAGCACCAAATATATCCTTGATGTCAGAATGCCTGTGTGTAAAGAATAAATACATATGGCAGAGATGTCTTTGGGGTATGAACCAACAGTACAATCTAGCACATTATAATCCACTCTCCCCCCATTGTTAGTTATAGCAGTGGAAAGTGCCCAGTTTGTGTGAATGCCCCTCCTTTCATAGTCAAGGATAAGACCATGGATTGGTGGTTGGGATGGGTGTATGCGCCCATTTTGGTTTCTCTCAGTTTTCCAGTTTTTCCACTTTTAAATTCAGTTTTTTATATTTCTGTATTTATCTTCATGAAAATTCACCAGTTGTTTGTTTGTTTTTTGCAAATTTCTCCTAATGTACACATTTCTGCAAAGTAATTTGTCCTAATAAGATGCATTTTGTAAGTTTTCCCCTAGTAATATTTGAATTTATATATTTACTTTACCCTAGCATAATGCATTTTTGTACACTTTATTTGCTGATAGACCCTCACTGGAAAATTCAGAGAAGTGTGAATTTTAGTTTGCACATTGTTTCAGGCAGTGAGAATTTGCTAGGTTCATCTTTAAATGAGAACTGAATTGAATGTCTCTTCCACCCCTACTAGAGCCCTATGGTGTTTTGTAATATTTGAGTAGGCAAGGGTAGATGCACAGCTGAAAAACTCTGAAACTTGAGATCCACTGCCAGCATAAGCTCTCCAGAGAGAGGCAGTGAGCACCCAATGATGTGGTTAGCTTACAAATCATCATCATCATCATCATCATCATCCTCATCATCATCATCATTAATTTTATTAATTTGTAACCCACCCATCTGACTGGGCTGTCCCAGCCACTCTGGGCAGTTTCCAGCATATATAGAAACATTCTTGCTCCATTGTCTTATCTTCAGCTCTACATCTAAGCCATTTTACCACATAGTCTGCTGGAAATGTTCCAGCTCCATTCTATCTCTGACATGACCCTTTTTTCCTTAGATCGTTAGCCATAATCTCAAAACTCTAGGTACTCATTCTAGCTCCAGGATTTTGAAGCAACCTTTGTACTAGAGAACAGCAGAATGTATATATTTGTGTAATTGCTTTACCCAGGGACCTGCTGCAATTCTTTGTTATTGACTGCTATGAAGCACAACCTGGAAATCTAAGTTATCAAGGATTTTAAATTTCTCTTCTATCTTAACACAAGCCTGCTTCCTTTCCCAGAATTGTTTTGCCTTTCTTTGTCAAGGTTGCCAGAAGAAATGACATGAACCCTCAAGAGTTAATTTTTTGCAGTCCATTTCTCCCTATAATCTTATTATATTAATATAAACAAAGAAAAGAAGGTGGCCTTTTTGAAGAGTGCAAATGTGCTGGGACTTCCCTCCTCTGTTAGTTGTGCTTTCTTTGAACTAGGAGCTAGCCTGAAATATATCTGAAACTCAGCAGAGGCTTTTCTCTGTTTGATTTCTGGCCTCCAGCTGAGTTTTGGCAGCCGAGTGCTCCCTGATTCTACCACATAACATTTCAAATTGGAAAGATTCCACATCAAAATCCTTACAAAGTTCTTGACATCACCTAATTACGACTAGCTCTTCTGGTCTAAATTTAGACAGAAGTTTTCAAAAAAAAATGCTGCTTTGTTCCGGCATTCTTTTTTTGGCAACGTTATATGGTTCCGAGTATGCATTTAAAAGCCCTCTTTGGACAATATAGCCCCAGCCCAGGAGCAGCCAGAGGTTATGGATGTGGCTTCCCAGAAGCAGTATTGGGCATTGAATGGGATGCATGGGTTTCAGGGCAATTAGGATGATTGAGGCAAGCCGGATTGGCTCCACCAGTGCACCTGGACTGCCCTTACCTCCTGTACCATCCCAGAAGGCAGCAGCACTGCTAGGGTGCCAGGTCCATAGCAGCACCCCTCGCTGACAGCCACTCCTGCCTCACCCCTTAGCATCCACATGTAGAGTGCTCAGCCAATGGAAGCAGACAACCAACAATCTGAGACCCCTCTGCTCAAACATCTGCTCATATGCTACTGGACCAGGTCCAGGGCTCTTGTGTTGAGATTCAGAGCCCTGAACAACTTGGATCCAGGATGCCTTAAGAGGCTACCGGAGCCCCTAAATTGAAACCTGACCACTGAAATCACCTGGAGGAATGCTGCTAGTTGCCCCCCCCCCCCCGTTACAGAGGCATGACTGGCCTCGGCCAGAAGTTGTGCTTCGCCAGTCCCAGGCTGTGGAATGCTCTTCCAGGAAAGATTGGGCAGGCGGCCTCACTTTTGATTTTCAAATGTCTCTATGCAGCTATTTAAAACTTTATTGACTAGCCAGCCATTTCAATGATTGTTCTGCATAGCCTTTAAAAGTTTTTTAAATCACTGTGTTCCACCCTGATGTTTGATGAGAGGGCAATATATATAGAGAGAGATACTTTTGTAAATAAACAAATAAATAAATATTCAGGGCTCAACAAATAATTACATAAATAATGTAGGTCGCTTACCTGGGTGTGTGGCCCATTGAACTCAGTGTGACTTATGTCTGAGCAGACATGCATTGGATTGCAGTTCTCTTTATCTTAAAGCTTGGGGACGCAGGTGGCGCTGTGGGTTAAACCACAGAGCCTAGGACTTGTCGATCAGAAGGTCGGTGGTTCAAATCCCTGCGATGGGGTGAGCTCCCGTTGCTCGGTCCCTGCTCCTGCCAACCTAGCAGTTCGAAAACACGTCAAAGTGCAAGTAGATAAATAGGTACCGCTCTGGCGAGAAGGTAAACGGCATTTCCGTATGCTGCTCTGGTTTGCCAGAAGAGGCTAAATCATGCCAGCCACATGACCCGGAAGCTGTACGCCGACTCCCTCGGCCAATAAAGCAAGATGAGCGCCGCAACCCCAGATTCAGTCACGACTGGCCCTAATGGTCAGTGGTCCCTTTACCTTTACCTTTACCTTATCTTAAAGCTTAGAGACTCACCCTTTCCCAATAAAGTGGATTACAGTAGATTACTTCATTAAATGCAGTCTTTTTTTATTTATTAAAAAAAGCAATTTAAAGAAACAAACATACCATAATTTCTATAAGAAAGCCTTGCATTGCTAACATCAATCCACAAGCGAATGTCAAAGCTTCATCAAGGCTTACACAGGTGCCACTGGCTGTCTGGTCTAAGAGTAGAGGTATAATTTGACCAATTGTAATAAATGCAGAGTGAAAGGAGTCGCCTTGAATACTTGCTTTTGTGAGATTGCTTTATCCTTGTTTGTGAAAATAATTTTCTACAAACAAAACAAAAACACTGAAAAGATTTTTAGAAGAAGTTATATTAACATTTTGGTTTTATTTCCCCTTCGATAATATTCCCCCCCTTTTATTCCAATACAATAGATCTGTTGCTAGGCGCTCACCAACATTTCCAAGAGCCAAGCAGCATACTGTTTCTCAAACTTTGTTTCTAGGGAGTTGGGCAGGCTCATTATTAAAACCACATTGCCTATTTTAACATATATATGCTGTTGAAGACATGCAGCCTGATTCAGCAAAGGCAATCTGTGTTGTTTTGTGTATGGGCTCACTTCTCTGGGTTCTGATCTTCTTGCTTTGCACATACAGAAGGAAGAACGCTGCATCCATCACATGAATATGCTCCCTCTTTTATACATTATTCATTTGCATTGGGTCATCTTGAGGTTTCAGAGAACAAAACTGAGCACTGATTTAATCTCTTCCTGCCCCAACAAGTAATCAGAACCACCAAAGCTGACAGTACTAATAATCTGTTTGGGGAGACGCGTGTTTGTGCCTCCATGTGTAGTAACAGTTATGCAGCTCACTGCCTTATTAGGATATCTTGATGAGAGATTTGACTTTTCCCCACATTGTTTTAAACTGTAACAAATTCCATTCCTTTTTTAAAAATCCAGGTGTTCTCACTGGACTGGGAAATCGTACAACACATCTGCTGCATCTGTCATTTGAATACAGTGATTAGCAGAGCCCATGCAGAGGTCTTTTAAATGCAAAAAACTGTCTCAGAGCTGGAGAAGTGTAATGGCTCAAAGGCTGAGGTCCAAACAAGGAAGTGCCCCAATTTAAATCTCACCTCTCTGACCTAAACTCACATGGCGGCCTAATAGTTTGCAATAAGTTTGGGTTCAGTATACTGAGTAGGGAAACCATCTACAGTCATTCCATAGTCTATGTTCCAGGGGTCCAAAAATGAAATGACTTTTATTATCAGTCATGTTGGTCATCAGTAATGAGTAGCTTTCACACATTCAGCCCAATAACACTTTAATTATGGCTACATACATACTATTGCCAAAGAAGAAGCCATACATACTATACATTTTAAGTGCATTTAAAGCACATAACCTCTCCCACAGAATTCTGGGAAATGTAATTTACTCTTCACAGAGTTGCCATTCTCGGCACCCTTAACAAACCACAGTTCCCAAGGGGAATAGGTTCGTTGAACAGCTCTCGGATCTACAAGGACTTTAGACCAGCTTTGTTCAAAGATTTAAATCTCCCACTTGGGAGATCAATTGAGTATTTGATTAACTTTTTATTAGGGGACAGGTTTCCCATACATCTTGGAAAAAGTGGTCTGTTTTGCCTTTAGAGTGGCAATCTTAAGCAGAAAAGTTTGTGGGGATGATAAGTTAAATTATTCAGGGGACCAAACTCTTATCTGACAGGATGTCTGGTTTTAATAATTATTTTAACTGTGCAATGCACTTTATTTTGTTTGTATTCTGTTTGTTTATTTTCTCTTTTGTAATAGTTTCAGCTAGAAAAAAATGATAAATAATAATAATACAATCATATAAAATAATTCTAAGAGCTAGTGAAATCAATAAGAATAGCAGTATATGCTATAGATCAATAAATTCAGAAGTTCTGAACTGTCCTATCAAATAATGTAGTGTTTATCACTTGATATCCAGCAAACAATAGCACTTTTCAGGTGTTCAAAAGAATGTGCAATGACTGGGAAAAGGGCATGAGTGTGCATGTGCTGGCTTCACCCCAATGTCTTAGTGTACACCACTCCCTCCTCTTCCTAGACCCATAGAATTGTAAAGTTGGAAGGGACCACGAGGGTCATGCAGTGCAGGAATCTTTCACCCAATGTGGGGCTTGAACCCAAGACCCTGAGATTAAGTCCTATGCTCTACCAGCTGAGCTATCTCAGTGACATCAAGGTCTGCAGGAAGATTTCAGCTGTGTTCAGTGGAATCCTTCCTTTGATCAGGACACCCGTTTGTGAAGATGTCTGGTTCTGGGCAGTACCTGAGCAACTGCTTAGAACCCACATGTTCATAACTTTAGGCCATACTGTGGAAGAAGGGTGGGATATATTGGTAAGAAAGCAAGTATGTTAACTATTTTTAAGTCCCGTTTGGCTTCACAGCACTCTTTTAACGTTCACCCTCAGGATGCTTTGAAAGTGGTCCCTTTGTGGTTAGTATCTTTGAGAACTATGGCAAAACGAGTAGACTTATCTAGGAAAATGGCTATACTAGTTGTGCATGGAGAGAAAGTCTTTATGGCTTTGAAAGTATAACAATGAGACAGAGTACATCCAAGGTGATTAGAAGAACACAGCTAAGCTTTCCAGGCAACAACAGAAATAGAATAAATGAGATAGGGTTCTGCAAGCCTCATACAGAGTTGTGAGCCAGGTCTAAAAAAATGCAAATTAGCACGTTCTGAATTTTATGCTATTCTTCACTTCTGTGAATGTCATAATCACTTCATAAAACAGAATGTAAAATAATAACTAACTGGCAGGTGCACTTAACAGTTTCCTGGTTACTCTGCATGGTTTCTAACACTGGGTAATTACAGAGTGTCTCTTAAACCACATGGAGGCAACCCATGGATTGGATGCAGCTCCCATAAACTGCCCTCCCAACAAATTCCCCAATTGCCACCTGAATATGGCCAAATCTTGCTGCCCAGGAATTTTGCTGCCTACCTATGCAGCACCAATTTTTAAAATTAGGCATTATTTATATACATGCACAGAGACGAAAAAGAAAAGAAAAGCAAATTGTCCAAGTTTCAAAATGAAAAGAAAATTGCAAATACTAACATCGACCATAACTTGTGGTTCTTAGGCTTAATAATAATAATAATAATTATATATATGTGTGTGTGTGTGTGTGTGTGTGTGTGTGTGAAGTTTATAGCTAAAGCCTATCTATACTCCTTCTCACACACCCCAATTTTTATTTTTCACTTTCTGTAATGAGAAGGATGGGGGGTAAGTCATCCCCAAACATCCTCCTCCTGAACAGCTGTAAATCATCCAGAACAGCTCTGAAAACACACAGACTCGCATTGTGAAAGAGCTCTATTGTCCAGTGTTGTGAGGGATCTATTTTTGTATTGTGTGGTGTTTTTGTATTGTATTTCCATGTGAGAGCTAGAAGCATAGAATTTTGAAGGAGTCCTCATATGGTCAGATGGAGAGTGCCCTCTCACCACACACTTCAGAAAGGAACAATATGAATTGCCCCACTTTTATGCAAGGGCTGGTTCAAGCCTACATCCACGTGCATCACTCAATAGACTCTCAACAGAATTTGGGGTCTGATTTATGGTAAATGGTACTGCAGGGGAAAAAGCTTTCAGATCATAGCTTTGTCCCTTTCTGTTATGTAAATGCCACTGGGTTAGTTTCAGATTTCAGCTTAGTTGGGCTGTGTACACATTACCATTTACTGTGGCTCTAGTGCACTCCCCAAACTTGTGTTTGAAGATGAGAAGACGGGACATTTTTTTTGCATAGGAGTTCTGTAGTTTCTTGAGTAATACTGGTGTTTGGCATGTTTTCTATCAAACCAGCTTCAGATTGGAAAATGTAAGCCAAACTGAGGTGTATGGATTTCAGACATCTGTAGCGTATGCACAGATCACAGCTTCAGTGAATGAGAGTTTGGGGGTGTTGCAGGCATGGGAAAATATATCAGATGAAACAAAGCAGGTAATGGAAAGTACTTCTTCACATAGCACATAGTTAGACTATGAACCTCACTCCCACAGGAGGCTGGGATGGCCACCACCTTGGATAGCTTTAAAGGTGGATTAGAAAAATGTACATTGATAAGGCTATATCAATGACTACTAGCTTTGACGGCTAAGCTCTGGCTCCACTGCCATAGGCTGTAAGCTTCTGAATACCAGTTGCTATAAATTGCAGGAGGGGAGACTGCTCTTGCACTCAGATCCTGATTGAGGGCATCTGGGCGGTCACAGTGAGAACAGGGTGCTGGACTAGATGGCCAGATCGAGCAGGTTCTTGCTGTCTCTCTCACTGTCAGAACATATATCGTTAACAGCATGGGGAAAGAACTTCTCTGTTGTGGTTATGCTGCCCTGGACTAGCAGATAACCAAATTTTCTGTGTAACATTAAGTTGGTGGAGTCTTCCCCCCCCCACCTGAATACACCCCAGTGGTACCTTGAATATTCTGCAGAAGCCACACAAAAGATTTACTGGAATGATACCTAAATGGATAACTGCAGCCACTGTGTGAGTAATGTCTGTGTGATTCTGTCTTGTAAAGTGATCTCCTTTTGTCAGAGGGAGTTCTCAGTGAGGAATGAAGGCACCCGCTCTTCCTGGTTCAATAGCTGGCGAGTCTTTGATATCTACTATCTGCAGTTTCTTTTCTGCAGGGGTGGGGAGTAGTAGTAATAGGAGTTGAGACAATGTTCTGGCAATCTTGGCTGTGTAACCCTGTGAAGTTGATGATAAAAAAGCCACAGAATGACCCCCCACCCCAACCCCAAGCATAACCAGGGGTTAGATTCTTTGAAAAAATCAGTGGCTAATTTTTGTGATTAAGGAGGAAATCAGGGCCAGGTCAGAGGCTGCTTCATAAATCTGTGAAGGACCCTCTGGTTCTGCTATGTTGCCTTTTTTTAGCTGTGCAGCACACTGGACTCTTAGGAAGATCAGATACAGAGCAAGTCTCTCTTATAGTGCATCAAACTTCAAAGGATTCAATACAAAGGGAGATAGGCTGCCCCTTGAGTCTTTTGTGCATTGCACAGCCAACAAAAGGGACGTGATGTTCTCAGTGTTCATGCTGGGCTGCCAGGAAGGTTGAAACAGCACATAACTGGATGCACAGGGCTAAGGATGGAGCAGGATCTCATTGCATGTCCCAAAAGCAGGTAAACCCAGACAGGTCGGGAGATGAAGGATCAAATGAAAGCTTCATTTGGGGGAATGAGGTGCTTTAAAGCATTGTGGGTTTGGGTGTCTCTGGCGCTTGCTGAATACTCATCAGGGAGTTGGCCTGTGGAGTGGATTCCATAGAGAAATCAATGCAATGGAATATGTTTGCACTGACTTTGCATCAACGTCTGGTGCCGTACAATGGAAAATCTTTGCCTGCTTATTTGGAAGTAAGCTCAATTAAACTTAGTGGCCCCTACTTCTGAGTGAACATGTTGCACGTGTATCTGTGGTGTACTTGAACCAGAAAATTAATTCTTCATACATGCACAATTACAGTGCAACTCTTTTTCAAAACTTCCATGCCTTGGGAATAGCTTCAATTGCCGCCGTTTGAGAAAGAACATTGGAGGGGTGTAGCAGGGCCTCATTGGAACTGGGACACCCCACGAGCCATGCACTGTAGTCTGCTAGATGCATGACAATCCCTGCTTTTTCATTCTTTGGTGGGTGAGGGGAGAGAACAAAACCATAACTTTGGGCCCATCCAGGTTTCATTACAGGTGTCTGCAGGAACCTGTTGCCAACAGCACATTTGAAGGGGATTTAACCTGGACTGGCCCCATGTTATCCTGCGTTATTAGGTGTTCTATGCTGCTTTCCCAAGGTCCCTGCTTTATTTCACCCAGAATTTAACTTTGCCCATTCCATTGTCTATGTTCCCACTATCCTTTGTTAAACCACTTGAAAGTTTGTTTTTTACAATCAAGTGGTGTATACATTTTATGAAATAAATAAATGAATCCTCACATCTCCCCTTCCTGCTAATTGCCCTATGATGCCACGCCACCATACAGTGGTACCTCGGTCTAAGAACAGTCCTGTTAATGAATGCTGCGGACAACGACCTCCGCAAAACTGGAAGTAGGTGTTCCAGTTAGTGCACTTTGCCCTGGAAGACGAACGGAAGCCAAACACCAGCGGCGGGAGGCCTCATTAGAGAAAGTGTGCGCCTCCGTTTAAGAGTGCTTTGGTGTAAGAACGGACCTCCGGAACGGATTAAGTACGTAACCCGAGGTACCGCTGTACTTTCATTTTTTACACTTTTGAAGTTTTTGTGGTCAGGCTGCGATTGCTGTGCTAAACCATCACTCATTTCCACATGCACACACAAGGCCCTCGTGGGAATGCCTCTATTTGAAACTTTTAAGAAGTATGTGCGAGTAGCTATGCTACAAGCAAATGGATATATTTCAGTGTATTGTCAAGGAACTCTTGTGCTATAAAGCACATTAAAACTGGGAGTAACCCCCCCCCAACAAACAGAACACCTGTAGTATAGAAAGCTACAGGATCTTAGCAAGAAACTGTGGGGCACACACCAGTTGCAGCTGAAGCAGTACAACCATTCTAAAACTTTTGCAAGCACAAATGGTATTGAAAGCATGATCGCGTATAACTGCCCTGACAGCATCCTGAGTACTAACCATGATGAATGCACAATAAACATGATACATGACTGATGGCCTGGGTTGGGCTTGGTGTGGCAGGAGTTGTGCAAGGGTGAGTCTGAGTAATGTTTGAAGGGTTAAGAGAGAGGAATGGTATTCTCAAACTGTAGCTCGCAATAATACTGTGGTTCACTTTAGCTTGGACATTTATTCATTTCTTCCATTAAAAGTCACCTCAGAGCAAAGGAATGGAAGTTCCCCACATGAAGGCCTCTGGGAATATTCCAGCAAACAATCTCCCCGAAACCACAAACACAGGACTATTCCAGGATTAAGAGCATGACCTTTTCTGACTTAATGCATCAGGTGGTTTTAAATAACTCGCCTTTTTTAATCTGCTTTCAGTTTTAATAAATAGAATTTAATATCCTTCAAATTTCTAAAAAATAATGTGCTCAATCTCTACACCATGGTTAACTTGACCTATTAAGATTAGAACTGAACATAAAATACCAAGTACGAAAAGTAAAATTGTCATGGCATTCATGTACTACTTAGAATATACAAGATCACTGTCTGAGGGGCAATTAGGAATGAAATATTATGCCATGTAGGTCCTAAAATAACAACTGGTCTTCTAGTGTTTCTACCAAACTAGGCCAAACGTATGCTGATTTTCAGGAGAGGCAGAAATGAATTCGGTAGCTGGCAAATGCCTTCTGTACCAGCCACACCATTTAAATATGACACAGGTTGGCATGTGAGATAACAGTGAATGATCCTGAAAATTAACAAGGCCTCAGGCCCGAGTGGGTTCACCCCCAGAATATTCCCCCGCCCCCTCATTTTTTTATATTAAAACCACTGACAGAATTATAAACTACCAGAAACCTGCTTTGAAGTAGGGGGCGGTGGAGGAAATAGTCGGCATACTGTGGTATCAATTTATTTATTTTAACCAGGAGATGTGTCTGGCAGCTTATCAGGCCGATGCCAGCGAGATGTGTTGGCAAATGGCAAATCATTTATGCTAACGGCAGGAGGTGTTAAATTTCAGCATTGAGAAACTTCTGCAAAAAATTCCTGCAAGGTGTTCAAAACCTATTTTTGTACAGCACAGGAAAAAAGAGAAATTAAATCCCATTAAGACCTAGCATGATGCAGCATTTCTACCTAAATCTTAAAACAATATATGGCTGTAGTCCTAAACTTGCTTACCTGGAAGGAAGAGCCAAGATAGACAAGTGTAGGTTAAATCAGCAGTCTGGTTTCATTTTGACCTAGGAGCAGCCGTGCTGCAGAGGAGTTCTTGGCCCTTTCTCTCTCTCTTCTGCAATATCGTAGGGTTGCATATTTCAAAAAGTAAAAACCAGGACACCCCGGAAGTTGTTTTAGGTCAGGGAAATGGCAGACTGCCTATGACAGGGATGGGGAGCCTGTGGTCCATCAGATGTTGTTCAAGTCCAGTTCCTATCACTCAACTGGTGGACAATCTCATCCTTGAGTTCCACACTGTGGCTCCAGACCAAATCATCTGTCAAGAGAGCTATGACCTGGCCAGGGCCATCATTATTTTTTTTAATGATACCATCATTGTGATATAAATTACTTAGAGGTGTTTATAAAGTTACAACAAAATACAAAGAATACAAAATCACAGAATCAAAAGAGCATTCCATGCTCAAAACGAAGGTTGCATGTTCTCCAAAATAAAAAAAATATTAAAAAATCCAGTAAGTTCCCATAGTTCCTGGGAGAGCAGAGAAAGAGGTATCCCTGCACCCCCTTCCAGCCAGCATGGAAAGAACCATGCACATATCTCTGCACAGCCAGTGGCGTTGCAAGGGAGGGTGGTGGGGTGGTGGTCCGCCCCGGGTGCCATGTCTGGAGGGGTGACAAGAAGGCATCCCATGGGGTGTTTGCCCCGCCACCCCTGGACGCGGCGGCGCGAGCAGCCATCACGCCGCCACAGCCGCATGTGGAGGATCCCACCACCATCCGTACAGCACTCGGGCAGCACCGGCGGCAAACCACTACATACAACACATGCACGGTGTCACACACATACGCTGTACGTAGCGATACCGCACATGCGCCTTACATAGCAATGCATGCGTTGTACGTAGTGGTACAATGCATGCGCAACCGGCGGTTTGCCCTGCCCTGGGTGTTGGTTAGCCATAATTCGCCCCTGTGCACAGCTGGGCACTGGCAAGTTCATAACTGACATCTTTGTGGTATCAGAGAGTGGTGGGCACACCTCTCTACCACCACATGAAGCCCTTTATCCTCATTTCATTTATGTACTTGTAATAACCAAGTCCAAAGGCTATTGACTTTTAGTCCAAGTCCATCAGTCACAAAGACCTTTTGTACACCCTGACCGCAACACATTCAAACTGCAGCACATTGACTTGTGGGCCAGGACACAGGCCTGGCCAGGACGTTAAACGTAGCAACTGCAAACACACAGGATTTCATTAACGCATTAGGATTATAGCTTGATTCCATCTGCAGTTATCAAGATCATTATCACTGACCATACTGGCTGGGGTTGATGAGAGCTGGGAGTCCCATCAGGCTTCCCATCCTATCACATCTCTTTACTGTCAAATAACTTCTCTAAACCCATCTTTCCTAATTTGACATAAAACCCTACGCAAACTTAAGTACCAGTGAAAGAAAAGGCACAGTTGTTCTTCCACATTATTTTTTCTCCCCTCTATTTTTGGCCTTCACCTGCACTGAAAATTAGATTGTAAGCTTCTTGGGGCAGGGGACTGTAACTCTGTAGCAATCTGTAACTGTAACAGGCAATGGGTCATATGTAATGAAATAATAATAAGTAATAATAGTAATACAGTCCCCGCCCCCTGCCCAATGCAGTGCATCACTTAAAATCATTGCTTGTTCTTCAAATATCCTTTAAAACAGCAGGCAGGCTTAGAAAGCTAAAAACAGCCCAGCCAGGGAACCAGTTTAGACTGCTACAACGTCAAATACCTTTCACCAAGTATCATTTTAGTTTTGTATTCTGGGACCATGGTCATATTTCTTTCCACATCCTTCAGTGCTCAAACAAGGTGCTTTCAGACACGAGAGGGCGCTGTTTTCCTTTTATTTGTTTTTTTAGTTAGTTTGTTTTTTAAAAGAAAAAAGACCTAACCAAGCCTTCTGTTACTTACAAGTAACATGCAATATAACATTTATTTCCCTTTTAGGGCTGCTATCACTTGGGAAACTTCCCCACTCCATGCTTCCATAAACAGGAGGGAGCTTAATTCTTCAGATGAAATCAACAGGACTTGAGTAACGCTTCATTTCCCCTGATTTGTGTCCAATAATTTTGTGTTTTCAGAAATCAGTTTAAATATATTTAAGTCTGACCAGGCCAGAAACTTATGAAGAAGCTTATGAAGAAACTATTTTCTGTCATTAGGTAGGCTAATCTAAAATAGTGAGAAAGGCTTCCATCTCATCATTTTAGAACTGATTCTTTTTTTTCCCATGAGAAGATTTTTTTAAAAAAATAAGGATTCCTTAAATAGCAACTTGAACTTTCTTTAAATAAGCCTCCTCCCTCCTCTCTGCTATGTTTTTGGCAATTGCCTGAGAGCAGCCCTTCTCAAGTTACTCAGAGCTCCCACCCTCCTTCTCCCTGCAAAAGGATGGAACTACATGCAGAGTCAGCACATGTGTGTTGCCAAATGCACATTTTCTTAAGAGTTTAAGCACAGGGTAAATGCTTGCAGAATAAAATCAAGCAAGGGATACAAATGGTTTAAATTCTACACTGTGTGCCAGTTCTCCACTGCATTGTGGAGCCTGGCAAGGGTGGTGGGCGGGATTCAAAACTTCCTAGGGGGAATTTCAGGGGGAGTATTGGGCATCCCTTTTTCAATTCTCCCCACATTAGTGTTGTGAAACATAAGCCCTTTTCACACATTACTCAAACGTAAGGCATGGCCATGTTTACTTTGGAGAGAGGCCATGCTTTTAGCTCTACCTCTGAAACTGCACCACCTTCCTCAAAAGAGTTGTGCCTTTCTTCTGCACAGCTGGGGGTCCTGACTGCTTGAAGTCTTTACAGGTGAGCAAGACCACCTGCATATAGATTTCTCTACAGACAAATAAGCTCATCAGATGGTTGCTTGTCAGGGGTGGCACTAAAAAGCACAGGCCTGCTTCCGACAATGCCATGCCTTTGTGTAATGTGTGGATAGGGCCATAGAGCTATTGGTAACATCCTTCTACCTATCAAAGTTTATGTAACGTAATTTCTATTTTAGAATCATTTTTCATTTTTGTTAATGACCCAAGTATTCCATCAAAATATTCCATAAAAAGTCATGTCTGCCTTAGCTTTGCACAAAAGTGTTGTGTTTCATCATGGCTCCCCTTCCCCACCCCCCATAGCTAACTCCCTTCCCTACGACCCATGAGAATTGTTCAAGTATGGTATGCATTTGCAGAAGCACTGACTGGATGGAATTCCATTTTCCTTTTCGGATAAGAACACTCCCTAAAGAGCCTTCCCTCTCATCCATTCTCATTGAGCTTGACGTGCCAGTTTCTACCAACAGCCACACATCTGTGTAAGGCACCATTTGAAACATTTGACAGGAACAGCTGTAGAATATCTGTTTTCAGTAAAACTGTTTTCTGCCTGCCACCATTTCATCTAACTTTTATCTATTTATTTACACCTCACCTTTCCTCTGTCTGTCTGTCTGTCTGTCTGTCTGTCTGTCTGTCTGTCTGTCTATCTATCTATCTATCTATCTATCTATCTATCTATCTATCTATCTATCCTTTTTATCCTTCCCACAAATCCCTCAAAGTCAGTTAGGTTGAGAGTACTGATGGAAATAATAATACAGTGGTGCCTTGCAAGACGAAAAGAATCCGTTCCGCGAGTCTCTTCGTCTTGCGGTTTTTTTGTCTTGCGAAGCAAGCCCATTAGCGGCTTAGCGGATTAGCGCTATTAGTGGCTTAGCGGGCTTAGCGGATCAGCTGATAAGCGGTTTAGCGGCTTAGCGGATCAGCTGATAAGCGGCTTAGCGGCTTAGGATCAGCTGATAAGCGGCTTAGCGGCTTAGGATCAGCTGATAAGCGGCTTAGCGGCTTGGGAAAAAGGGGGGGGGAGGAAAAAAACCCCCGCAGGAACTCGCAAGACATTTTCGTCTTGTGAAGCAAGCCCATAGGAAATTCGTTTTGCGAAGCACCTCCAAAACGGAAAACCCTTTCGTCTAGCGGGTTTTCCGTCTTGCGAGGCATTCGTCTTGCGGGGCACCACTGTAATAATTTTTTATTATTATTTATACCCCGCCCATCTGGCTGGGTTTCCCCAGTCACTCTGGGCGGCTTCCAAGATTTTAAAGTTTTGATTCACCTTAGTTTCTCACTTTTATAATCTTAAATTCAGTCTTCCAGGTTTCTGCAGCAATTTGCTTTAAAAAAAGAATTCTAATAAAATCCTTCAACATTTCAAAGTAAATTTCACCTAATAAAAGCATACTATTGAATAATGTACCCTTTTTTGCAAGCAATTTACATTTTGTATGTTATTTTTACTGGTATATTCACCTTTATGCCCATTTCCCCCGATACATGCATCTTTCAAAATAGGATGAAAAACTGCACCCAAAATTCAGATAAGTGAATTTTTAAGCTATGTTTTAGTTCTCATGCTGTTTTGGAAATTTGGCTTTAAATGTGAACTGAATCAAATTTCTCTCCCACCCTTTGTTGAGAGAAAGCAATTGACCCAAGGTCATCAAAGAAGCTTCATTACCAAGTGTGGATTTGAATCTAGCTCTTTCAAGAGAAAGTGTGGTGCTTTAACCCCACTGGATTGGTAATTGCTTGTAACAGGAAGTTTATATTTTAGGAGGGGAGATTTGCACTAAGAAAATGTAACAGGCAGGGCACTATTCAAGTAATGTGTTCCATCCATGCAAGGATATCTGCTTGGCAATGGAACTCCCCCCCCTTCTCTTTTCCCCACATACACCCCACACCCTCCCCAAATCTGTTCCAGAGGGTTGGAGAGAACCTAGAACAGATTTAGGAGGGAGCAGATTGGGTGGCCTGGTGCAGGGTCTGACACACTTGATAGCAATCCTTTAAGCATCTGGGTCCAATCCAGCTGGGAGGAAGTTATGCACAACCTCCATTGCCACATCCAACTTGCTTCCACTGTATCTGGGCAGTCAACTTCAAGGTGACCAATGACTTAAATGGGCTTTATTTTTGAAACTCTTCTCCAAAGCAGAAGCCAACACCACTTATAAGCTGCCTGTAAATTGTCTCCCCAAATAATTCCAGTAACATTGGCAGGAGTGGTTCTCTAGGGGTGCTAAATGTGGGAGAGTGGCAATGTGCTGAAACTGTGGGGCTTATGAAAAATAGATTATGTACGTGACTGATAGGAAATAGTATAATTACAACTGCATGGAATAAGATTCAAGCATCATGCTGGCTGTAAATTGGGATACAAGGTGTTCTAATATGTCTTTATAATTTGCTGTTGAAACCTAATTGGTTTCATTTTAAAACTATCTAACTTTCCACTTAATTACATCATGATAGTTTCTTCAAGAAGTGACATTTTCAGGTTACTGTTTTTTTAAAAAAATATCAAGCAAGGCTTGCTAATTATGTCTCTGATATATCATGTTGGTGCTATTTAGAGCTGTCTCTCTCCTTTTTGGAACAATAGAGAGAGTTGTATTTAATTTTCTTTTTTTAATGTGGAAACATTTAAGACTACTTTGCAAATAGCACCATAAGGCTACTTCTCACAAGGCGGCAGTGGCAGCATGAGCAGGGATTTTAAAGCCTAACGAATTTACAAGGAAAACTCACATATAACTGAATGCCTGTGGGCATTGTTTATTTGATGCTGTGGATGTGTTGATAAAGAGAAAGAAAGATAATGGGGAAATCTTCACACACAAAACTCAGAATGGTCATATCCTAGCTGTATTGTTTTTTATTATATAGCAGTGAAGAAAAAGTCACAGTTGTATGTTTCCAAAGTTCGGTTTACAACCAATATCTTTACCAAAGATACGTTCACACACAATTCAGGGTTTGGAGGCTGCAAACAATAAGTGATGACTTCCATTTCTGGTGTAGCTATCAGAAACCCAAAAGTTTATATAATCAAGCACAGCTTTCTCCCAAGCCAGTGCCCTCCAAATGCTTCAGACTACAACTCCAATAAGCCCAGTCAGCATGATGGGAGTTGTAGTCTAAAACAGTTGAAAGTCACCGGGCTGCTTTAGCATCACCTCAGTCACACTATCTTTCAGTGGAAGCTATTCATATGCTCAGGAGCAAATCCATGAATGATAAACACTACCCTACGTGCAAAGTTCTACTATTCAGAAGGAGGCCCCACTGAGTTAAATGAAGCTTACTCCCAGGTAAGTGTGTATAGCATTACAGCCTAGGGACGCAGGTGGCACTGTGGTCTAATTCATTGAGCCTCTTGAGCTTGCTGATCATAAGGTCAGTTCAAATCCGCACAACAGGGTGAGCTACCATTGCTTTGTCCCAGCTCCTGCCAACCTAGCAGTTCGAAAGCATACCAGGACGAGTAGATAAATAGGTACTGCTGCGTCAGGAAGGTAAATGGTGTTTCCTTGCGCTGTGGCACTCATCACGGTGTCTCGTTGCACCAGAAGCAGTTTAGTCATGCTGGCCACGTGGCCCGGAAAAGCTGTCTGCAGACGAACACCAGCTCCGTTGGCCTGAAAAGCAAGATGAGTGCCGCACCCCATAGTTGAAGTCAACTGGACTTAACCATCCAGGGGTCCTTTACCTCTACCTTTTGCGGCCTAGGTCTTACCTTTCATGTGTTACATTATCTTACTTGCAGGTAGTGAGGACAGTAGGCATTCAATTACAGTGATGGCTCACAACCATAGATACAGGATGGTAGCCATCCTTTCTCATTAGGTGGGGCTGCCACATTTCTTAGGGTGCTATTATTTTGGGTGGCACAAAAATGATATTTTTTGACCCCCCCCTTTTTTTCTTAACCAGGAATTTACATGTCATTTGGTTCTGCTGGACCTTTTAGGAATGTTTGATGCTGTTGACCATTGTACACTTCCAGACAGTTTGAAGGGAATGCACCCAGGACAGGGCTGGGGAACCCATGGCCCTCCAAGTGTTGTTAGGCTCCAACTTCCACCAGCTCTGACCATCAGCCATGCTGGCTGGGGCTTACGAGAGTTGTAGTCCAACAAATCTGGAGGGCCACAAGTCCCCCACAACTCCTGCCCTAGGAGGTACTGTGCTATGGTTCTGGCTCTTCATTGAGTGTCAGAAAGTGATGCTGGAGGACCAATTAAACGCCTTGGTCATTTGTGTATGGCATCACTGTCTTCTTTGGTAGGTTGTTCAATATCTACATATGACTGAACGGGGTTGTCTGGATGTTTAGAGTGTGTTGTAATCAACATGCAGATAGCACAGAGTTTCATTTCTCCTTTCCATCTAATACCAAGTTGTTGATGTTCTGAATTGCTGCCTGCTGATAGCAATAGGCTGGAGTTGAGGGCTAATCAACTGAAGCTTAATCCAGATGAGAGAGCTGTTCCTCATCAGGAAGAAGATAGACTCCAGAATAGAACTTCAAAGTGGGGTTTTTTTTTGGGGGGGGAGGAGGAATCAGGTATTGAGTTTGCAGGTTGAAGAATTGGGTATTCAGTTTGTGGATGTTCCTAGATTCATCCTTGAACCTGGATGCCCAGGTGGTGGCAGCTGCTAGGAGTGCCTTTGGCTAGCTTAGCTGATGAACCAGCAGTGCCTTTTCCTAAAGAGGTCTGATTTGACCCTAATTAAATGTGCCTTGCCCTTTAGTTACATCTAGACTAAATTACTGCAACATGTTCTACATGGAACTAACTTTGATGAGTCCTCGGGAAATTATGTTGGTCCATCATGTGGCGGTCAAGATGTTTATTTGACCACATTTCACTTGTCCTACAGTAACTGGACTGGTTAACAATTTGTTTTGAGGTTCAGGGTGTTGGTGCTTGCCTTTTAAAGCACTAAATGACTTGGGTCAAGGATACCTGAGGGATTACCTCCTCCCATGCCAGCCTGCCCATTCATTAAGATCTACAGAGAAGAAATAAGGCCTTCTCAGTACCTGAATGGTTCAATCTTTGATGGCCTTTCACCAGCTTATGAAGACATCTTTATTCTAGCATGTGTTTAATTTGTTAGGCTGGGTTGATTCTAGTGACAAACTTTGTTTTATGTGACCTGCCTGCCCTTTGCGAATTGCATCTGTCACCTGTGGATGTTATGCGCCGATTTTTATTTTTATATTGTGATTTTAATTGATGTAAGCTACTTTGTGTAATGCATGTGAGGTTGCTACAATGGTTTTATTATAAATAAAATAAATATTCCCAAAATGTTTTTACTTTAATGAAAATGTTACAAACTGTTGTATACACAGATTGTATACAAGGCAATTGTATGTTGCCTTGTGTTTGTTGGTAGTGAGTCGGTAGTCCTAGTAGGGCAGTGCATGCTCTAGCCCCACCTCAACCAGAGCTCTGTGATAAGCTTGTAAAATGCAGCTAGAAAAGCAAAGCTTTCCCTTGCTCTGTTCAACATCAGAACCCAGCCAAACTGCTCATGGGGACCACACAATTCTTCAGCAATGGAGAGTAGTAAAGAGGACAACTTAAACAATCTCCCCAATCTTTAGCTCCCAGATGCTGTTGAACTGTAACCGCAATACCTCAAGGACCTTCTCTCCCCTTATGAACTTACCCAGACCCTGAGATCATCATCTGAGTCCCTTCTTCATGTGCCTCCTCCATGAGAGGCCCAGAGCGTGGCAACATGAGAATGGACCTTTCCTGCAATGTTCTCCCCAGAGGGGCTCACCTGGCTTCTTTGTTTCATATCTTTAGGCACCAGGAAAAAACATTCCTCTTCTCCCAGACCTTTGGCTAAGTAAACAATCTATAGCCTTTTAAACTGGGGTGGTTGGGCGGGAGGGGGTAGTATTTTTTTTGTTACTATGCTATGTATTTTTGTATTTTTATATTGCAAACTGCCCTTTGTTCTTCGGATGAAGGGTGGTATATAACTATATAAATATATAAATTCAATATAAATAATTAAATAGATTTCAGTGGAACTTATGTCTAGGGCATGGGCAGCCAATGTGTGGCACTACAACTACAACTTCCATTAGTCCCAAGTAGCATGGCTAGTGGCCAGAGGTAATGGGAGTTATAGTCCTACAACATCTCAAGGGCTACTGGTTTCTCCATCCAGATATGCATCTAACTATTTTGTAGTTATTTTGTAGAATTGTAGAGTGGGAAGGGACCCTGGGGGTCATCTAGTTCCAATCCTTTGCAATGCAGGAATCTCAAGGAAAGCATCCATGACAGATTGCCAAAATCTACATTTGCCCCTCCCTGAAGCAGTGTGTGACACACTGTTTTCATACACCTCACTTAGTGGTAATAACTCACCTGTCCACAACAGCAAGACCCCCCCACCCCACTGCAGAGATGCTTCAAGCTTTCAGCAAGGCCTTTTTGCAAACCTAGACAGCATCTTAAAAAGCAGAGCCATCACCTTGCCAACAATGATCTGTATAGTTAAAGCTATGGTTTTCCCAGTAGTGATGTATGGAAGTGAGAGCTGGTCCATAAAGAAGGCTGATCGCCGAAGAATTGATGCTTTTGAATTATGGTGCTGGAGGAGACTCTTGAGAGTCCCTTGGACTGCAAGAAGATCAAACCTATCCATTCTTAAGGAAATCAGCCCTGAGTGCTCACTGGAAGGACAGATTGTGAAGCTGAGGCTCCAATACTTTCACCACCTCATGAGAAGAGAAGACTCCCTGGAAAAGACCCTGATGTTGGGAAAGCTTGAGGGCACAAGGAGAAGGAGACAACAGAGGACGAGATGGTTGGACAATGTTCTTGAAACTACCAACATGAATTTGACGAAACTGCAGGAGGCAGTGGAAGACAGGAGTGCCTGGCGTGCTCTGGTCCACGGGGTCATGAAGAGTCGGACACAACTAAACGACAACAACACTAGAGTTAGGGGTAAGAAACCTGTAGCCCTCTAGATATTTTGGGGACTTCCCATCTAGCAAGGGTAATGGCCAGAGAATAAGTAAATTGTAGTCCAACAACCTATGGAGCTACACTAGAGGCTTATCCCTTTAAAACAACAACAACAACAACAATTTTTATTTGTACCCCGCCCTCCCTGGCCGGAGCTGGGTTCAGCGCGGCTAACATCATAAAACTAACACAGTATACAAAGAACATAAGAACAGACAATCAATTAAAATACATCTTAAAATTAGTTCAGAGCACATTAAAATCTGGATAGAAGGCAGTCCATGGGTAAAAGTGAGAGTAGTTAATATTCTCCAGGGCCAACTGTTACCACTGGTTTTATAAAGCAGGCTAGGAGACCTCTTTAATGCTTGTTCTTATGCAGAAAGAAAAGAATCAGACTGAACCCCGACCAAAGGCCTGGAGGAACAGCTCCATCTTGCAGGCCCTGCGAAAGATGTCAAATTCTGTAGGGCCCTGGTCTCTTGTGAGAGAGCATTCCACCAGGCCCTGGCTCTGGTCGAGGCCAGTCTAATCTCCCTGGGGCCTGGGATCTTCAGGGTGTTATTATTTGCAGACCTTAAGGTCCTCCATGGGGCATACCATGAGAGGCGGTCCAGTAGGTATGAGGGTTCTGGGTGATATAGGGCTTTAAAGGTTAAAACCAGCACCTTAAACCTGATCCTGTACTCCACCAGGAGCCAGTGCAGCTGGTAAAGCACCGGATGAATGTGCTCCCATGGCGAGGACCCTGTGAGGAGACTTGCCGTGGCATTCTGCACCCGCTGGAGTTTCTGGGTCAGTTTCAAGGGCAGCCCCACGTAGATGAAAGATGTGCAGCTGGAACATCCCTGAAGAAGCAAGGCTTGCCTGCAGCTATGGCCCTTTTAGGATTTCCGCCTGTTGCTGCAATCGTTTCCAGACTTTCTCGAGGAAAGCCCCATTGAACCCAGTAGGTGTACTTGAGAACACTGCCTTTCAGCACCAACCTCTAGCCATTGAAATCAGTGGGACTTATTTTTTTGTTATTATGGAAGGGTTACACTGCACAATTTGAGAGCAGTATCTTCACATATATGTTATTGTGAAGATTATATACTCTAAATGCATAGGCACTCACCAAAGCAGCACTTGGGGTACTCGAAATGGGAGCAAAAGAACTCTGCCCTGGAATTCTGAGAGGCCCCAGTAAGGAAGGAATAAAAAGATTATTAAGAGTACTATGGTGTAATAGCAGGCCATGAGCTGACATGTCTTCAGTTCAAATCTCACATCAAGTGACCCTTCTGTGGTCAAAAGGGTAGGAAGCAGAGGTCAGCAATAAACTAGCAAGTTTTAATGCCCAAGGAAAGTCAGCTGGGTTATTCACAAATGGCATCAGGAGTGAGCACCGAAGTTGCCAAATTTATTTGATTATGAAACTCAAGGTAGTCTGTGAATAAATATTGGAAGGCTTTCTCCATACTGCATGAAGGTACAGCAAAATGGTGCATGAGATTTAATATAAGTAAGTGTATAGTCATACACATTGGGGTGAAAAGGAAAACCCACAACAAAACCAAAAATCTATATACGCACATTGATGGGGTCTGATTAGTCTACGACTACCCAGGAAAGATTAGTAGTGAATAGGTCACTGAAAATGTCAACTCAGTGCGTAGCAGCAGAGAAAAAGGCAAATTCTATGTCAGGAATTATAGAAAAGAGGTCAAAAAGAAAACTGCCATTGTCACAATGCCCTTATGCTAATCTGTGCCCCAGCCACATTTGGAATTTTCTTGCACTGTTCTGATCACACCATCATTAAAAAGAAAAAAGAATACTGCAGTACTGGAAAGATAAAGAACAAAAACAAGCCAGCTGATAAGAAATGTTATCCATACAGGAAAAGGCTACACTTTTGGAATTGTTTAATTTAGAAGGGAAGGGGAGATGTGACAGAAGTTTATACTGTAAAATTATCAATGAAATGAGAGATTTCCCTGCTCCTCTTTTAATATTAGAACTTGGGGTCATCTAAACAATTTAATTGGGAAAAGGTTCAGAAAAAGAAGGTGCCTACTTTTCAAACTATGCAGAGTTAACTTGTGGAATTAGTTGCCACAGGATGCGGTGATGGGTTTGTTAGGTCTGTGCTATAGGTCTATGACCCCCCCCCATCAGCTGTAATAGCCGAACTTCCATATTCAGAGAAAAGTATATCTCTGAATAGCAAACACCGAGAACAAACGTGCAGATGCCAATTTCCTTCATGATCTGCTCCTTAGCTTTTTGGAGGCGCTTGGCCGCAGCTTTTGGAGCCCTCCTCACATTCCCCCTATGTGTCCTATTAAGCGAGCCACCAGTGCCTTCGGTTCCCAATTATAACAAGCCAGTTAGTAACACTGACCCACTTTACAAGGCTGTTGTTAGGATTCTCGAGGAGAAAAACGCACCAGGAGTGCTTGGAGCCCTTGACATACGCCTGGCCAAATGCTAAGTACCATTATGAAGGAACCAATTTGTGGAGGTTATTTTGAGGGGAGGGGAGGGATCAATAATTTATGAAGGACATCTAATTTTACAACCCCGGACCCGAAGCTTTGGTTACAGGGAGCTGTGTCACCCTTCAGGCTGCATAGTAATAATGGTTGCTATTTTAAGGACTGCATCTCTCTCTCTCCATCAACTTTCTTCCTCTCTCTGTTGTCTGTACCACTTAACACAGAAGATGTGGGGTGTGTGTGTGTGTGTGTGTGTGTGAGAGAGAGAGAGAGAGAGAGAGAGAGAGAGAGATGGAGGAAGGGAGAGCTCTTGTCCTGATGAGAGAGCTTAGGAGTTTGGTGGGGCTGCTGTTGGCTATTCGCATGCCTCTTCTTTCCATCCTCCTCCTCCTTCTCCTCTTCCTCCTCCCCGAGTGAATCCGGTAGGTATGAAGGGCGGCGGCGGCGGCGGCAGCAGGAGGGTAGCTCTAATTGCTTTCTCAATGAAAGATAATCACCCGGTCCCGAGGGACGCTTCCAGATTAGCACTCAACATCCAGTGATCTCAGCCCTCTCTCATCCTGCTGCCTCCATTTACAGCCCATTCAGCAGTAAGTGGATCGAAGAAAGCCGCTCACCACCACCCATTAGTGACAGCAGATCTCTCCCCACTGCTTTGGACTGACTTTCCCCCCCTTCTTCTTCACTCCCTCTCTTTCCCCTTTCCTCTCTCTCCCTCTCTTACTTAGAGGCTCCATTCACTCCGCGCTCGCCTGGGTCGCTGCTGCTGCTGCTTTTGCTGCTGCTGCTCCTTCGCTCCCCCGCTCGCTTCCTTACGGGATACCAAAAAGAAGGGGGGAAAAGTTGCAGCGGAGCGAGGGCTTTCGAAACATGAGCGAGCTGGAAGGGGACTTTGCCAAGCTCTTGCTGCTGAAGGATGAGCGGATTAAAGAGCTGGAGAAGCGCTTGTCCGAGAAGGACGAGGAGATCCAGGAGCTGAGGAGGAAGCTGCACAAGTGTCAGTCCGTGCTGCCCGCGCCCACCACCCACATCGGACCCCGCACCACCCGGGCGCAAGGCATCTCCGCCGAGCCCCAGACCTATCGCTCCTTCCACGATCTCCGGCAGGCGTTTCGCAAATTCACCAAATCCGAAAGGTAGGGACGGTGGACGACGAAAACGGAGAGGGTGTGTGTGTGTGTTTGGGGAGGGGGGGGGATACGTGAGCGCGTGCAGATACGTGTGTCACATCTTACACCCTTGTCTCCTCCAGCCCCAAAGTCTCCTTAAAGCTGGATGGCTACAGCCAAGTGAGGGGCGGAGTTGGGGTGTGTGCAAACCCCCTCCTCGCTCTCTGCTGCCTTTTCTCCTTGGCGGGGCTGCAGCTTCTCTCCCTCCCCCCTCCCCAATCAGCCCCCCTTCCCAAGGTTAGGGGGACAAGTTTCCCAAGGGTGAAGAAAGCGGTGGAGCCTTCTTGCCCTGCCCATCACGTGCTGCCTTGGAGCGGTGCAGAAGAGTCCAATAAAATAAAAAATAAACCCGGGCTGACAGCAAACCCTCTCGGGCATCTGAATAGTGCGCTCTCAAAGCGTGGCAAAGTTCCTCCAGGAGTTCTTGGGGATATTTTGGAAGAGTCCTCACCCACCCATCCCGTGCCCCCCTCCCCTCCTCTGCTTCTCTTCTTTGCAAGCCCATCGCCTACCGAGATGAAGAGCCTCTTTTGCTCCCCATCATTTGGCAGTTGGGCTGCCCTTCTATTTTTGTTGAGCATGCCTGGATGGCCGGGCATGCGCAGTCGCGACGGTCGAAGCCGCTTGCCCTTTCCTCCCTTTGCCCTTAGAATTGGCTGCTCTCACAACGCGGGGGGGGGGGGAGGCTGAGGAGGTGTAGAGTGGGCAATCTAGAGATGTTTGGGAAATAAAAGGGGAGGGGAGAGGAAGAAATCTGGAGGGGAGGTCCTGGTGGAGAGAAGCCCAAATCCCTCCCTTTTCCTTCACCCCTTCCTTTCTCCCCCCTCTCCCGGCGCTCCAAAATAATCCCGCTCCTCTAGCCCGTCCCTTCCCAGTCTGGCTTATGCTGCTGCTTTTTGCGAAAGAAAAAGTAAAGAAAAAGAGAGAGAGATCGTGACACCAGAGGAGCCCCATCGATCGGCCCCAGCATTAAACCCCCTGTGGACATTAGCGAGAGGAAGTACAGAGCGCATTATGAGCTTTTAAGCCGCTGGAAGTGCAGAGCTCAAAATGCATGTTGCAGGATATTGAATATCCCATTAAACGGCGTCTCTCCTTCTCCCTCTCTCACCCCACCCCGACTCTTTTCCTTTCATCATCATCTGTTACTCTCCTGCCTATTTTGAATGATCATACCTTGGAGGGAGGAGAAGGATCTTAGTGAGAAAGGAGAGGTACCAGGCACGTGCTGGACACGTGTTTGTGTGTTTGTGTGTAAACTTAGAACTCGAGGGGGGCAAAGTTTTGTCTGGTAGGGATGGGCCGGTTTGAGTTAGAGACTTGGTTTTCGTGCTGATGAGGATTTCAGAGTTTGTATGTAATAGAATCAGTTATAGAGGTGGAAGGGACGCCGGGCAACACAGGAATTTCAACAAAAACATCCATGACAGATGGCCATCCAACCTCTGTTTAAAAACCTTTGAGGAAGGAGAGTCCACTACCTCTCCCACTGTCAGAAAGTTCTTCCTGATGTCCAGCTGGAATCTCCTCTCTCGCCACCTTTACTGCTGTGCCCATATTTCTAGACTCTTTTAAACTGGCCCTCAAATCTCTCTGAGACCCTTTTGCATTGTTTCTTGTGTAGAAATGTTAACCTGAGGTAGGCTCCCAGAGCAATGAAGGTGACCAGGAGAGGTCATTGGAGTGGCCACTGTTCCAAGTCTTGGGATCTGGGAAGCACAATTACCTTCCAACTACAATAGGAAACGTAAAAGATTCCTTCTTTATAGTGCTACAATAAACTTATCCGCTCAGAATGGGCATGGTTCGTTTTCTCCTTTTGCATGGATGAAGACAGATTTAAAACCTTCCTGCATCTTCATTCACTTTAATTTACGTTTAACTGTAAGCTTCTCGGTGCAGGGGACCTAACCACTTATATGGGTCTACAGTACAATGTATCTTGTTGACACTATAAAAACAATGAACAATAAGAAAAAGTGTCATTAATAAGGATTTTTTTTAAAAAAAAGTAGTTAATGAATCATGAGTTTTAATTTATTTGCCCTTGAACAAAACAATAGCTCTAAAAGGGGGGGGGACCTATAAACAATTTTTTTAGGTGATTTACACGCACTGCAGCAGGCACTATCTGCTAGAAGAAGCAGTCCTTCCTGTGTGTGTGGAAAATGCCTCTTCTGTGATAGTGCTTTATCTTCATTCAAGTAATAAAAAGGTAAAGGTAAAGGACCCCTGACAGTTAAGTCCAGTTGCAGATGACTCTGGGGCTGCGGTGGCCAGCACAACTATGCCGTTTCTGGTGAAACCAGAGCAGTGCACAGAAACACCGTTTACCTTCCCACCGGAGCAGTACCTATTTATCTACTCACACTTTGATGTGCTTTCAAACTGCTAGGTGGGCAGGAGCAGGGACCGAGCAACGGGAGCTCACCCGGTTGCAGGGATTTGAACTGCTGATCTTCCGATCAGCAAGCCTAAGAGGCTCAGTGGTTTACACCACAGCGCCACCTGTGTCCCCCATTCAAGTAATACAGACGTAATAATAATAATAATAATAATAATAATAATAATAATAATAATAATAGATAAAAGTAATACATAAAGTTAATTCTATAATAATAAAGGAATATAAATTGCATGTTTTATTTATAAACACTGCTTGGTTACTTGAGGGGATCTTTTTTTAAATATATGAGAATGTTTTTAGCCAATTACATAAACACTACTGACTCTTGTGACATCTGTACGTTGGCTGCAGGCCTAACCATGCTTGGAAAAATGTTCTACTGAATTCAAGGGAACTTGCTCCCAGGTAGCCTAAACCTTATAATAAGTTGTCTAGAACGGGGAATCAGCAAATGTGAAATAATTCTTACTGCTCCTAAATCTAGGAGGGGGGGGGGGAGAAGATGAGGTTGTCTGAATGAGGAACAGTAAAGATTTGTTTCTGTTGAGAAAGAAGTTGCTGGAGTGACAAAATTACACAGCGGTCCAAGTGGTCTCTGTAAAACTGTGTTAGACACATCCCATACAAAAAAGCCAGAAGGGTGTGATTAAAAATTGGCTTCCTCACAGTGTCAACTGTGGCTTGAATGTGTGTGAGTGTGTGGGTTTGGTGTAGTTCCTTAGTTTATTTCTGTTTTTGGGTGTCTCATCTTTCAAAACGCCTGGAGTTTGGGAGGTCGGGGTAGGATTGGGGAAGGCTGTCATCATCTTTAATACACCCAGTTCGCTTAGAGGCTTTTTAATTTTTTTAAAAAATGGATGCACTGGTCCCTTTGCTGCAGTCACCTTTTAAAAATAAGGCTGCATTAATGACTGGGGTTATTTTATGAATTTTGAAAGTCCTGCTTCTGAAGCCACAGCTTCACTTGAAAGAGAGCACTGTAGGTCTTTTGTGTCAAAATTAAACTGGCCTTGTAAATATAGGATTTAAGTGAGGGGTTCCATGAGACTGATATTCCCACTGGTAAAAAGACTTTCAAAGAGGTTTCGCAAGGCTGTGGATGTCGCACTCCTGCACGCCTCCCCGCTCTTTCCCAAACTGGGAAACTTGTGGGGATGGAGAGTTAGTCTCAGTTCACAGAGACAGATTTATCTCTTCCATCAGATGTCAAGAGCACACATTTTTCTTCCAACATTCACTGCAATTATTAAGTCCCAACTTCCTCTTCTTTGTGGTTTACACTAGGACAGAGGGTAAATTCTCGCCGCGGCCCCCCCCTCAATGTTTGGGCTTCTGCTTTCGAATAGAATACAAGCCATGAAGTTTATTTTCAGCACACTGACTCACTGTAACAGGGAGTTATGACAAGTATAATCTATGGAGATAGTAATGGTTGGAATTGAGGGTGGGAGAGATGCACAAGAACGTTTAAAGGAACAGAATGTCTTTTTAGTAACAATACCACAGGCAGTTTTCGCTCTACCCCCACCCCTAAAAGATACAAAATGTTGGCTCTAAAGGTTTTTAGGGTTTTTAAAAAAGTTATATCTGTGTTATTATATTGTACTATGGTTTTATATGCTTTACTTTAAAGTATTTAAATTAAAACTAATTAATTAAACTAAATTAATACACACTTACCTGGGATTAATTTAGTCAGCTTGTCACGCTGGCCACGTGACCCGGAAGTGTCTGCGGACAGTGCTGGCCCCCAGCCTCTTAAGTGAGATGGGCGCACAACCCTAGAGTCGGACACGACTGGTCCGTACGGGCAGGGGTACCTTTACCTTTACTACCTGGGATTAAGCCCCTTGGAACTCAATATAATTTACTTCTGAGTAGATATGTATAGCAGTGGGTCCCAAACTGCCCCCTCCCATGGACCACTGGAAAGTTGCTGAGGGTCTTGGCAGACCACTTAATGATTTGTCTGCCTGTTGAAGCAATTTTAATTCCATAGTATTCAAACTCTAAGGCAATATAATACGTCTATAATAAATAATTCTTTAAAAAAAAGAAGAAGAAATAAAAATACAATTAAAAATCAAGATGAACAGTAAGCCCACAATTTACTCGAGAGTTTGGTTCCCAGGAACCATGCACAAACGCAAAAAGGTGTAAAGTCAGGAAGACTATCTCTGCTTTTTAGCTCTCCAACCAGTTTAGGAGGAAGCTGTCTTGCATTTTGGGGCCACGCTTCAGGTCACCTCCGCTTGCTCTTAGACCACCATTCTCTCTGCTCTCGCTAGGACTCTCTGATGATGCCTGAACACACTCCCAGGGTGAGTGCAATGTTTGGTGGGACTGCCAATTGTTGTCCCCCCCCCCACCTCCTTTTGACGTTTTTTCTACTGATTATTTTGATCCCCCCTGCATTTTTCCAATTTATTTTTCAATTAACCACATAAATTTGCAGCCATGTAAAAAAAGTGAGCAGAAGTTGTGAGTTTAGTGTATTCAGTGGGGCAAGTGGGCTAGCCCTCATCTTCTATCACAAATCCACAGACACAGCACAGACCACTGATGGTCCACAAACCACAGTTGAACTCTATGCGGTTTACTTCTGATGTAAGTAAACAGGAGTAAATATGCTTAAGATCAGGATGAAAGAGTATTTTCTGGATTTCTCTGCTAAAAGATGATGATAAATAGTGACAAATTAATAGTGATAGATTTAGTGCTGGGAATGAAAAGGGCCTTATACTGATGGATTGAATACTAGAGATTGAAAGATGAATTGAAGAGTCTGGTCAAACACAGATCCTGAAGTATACAGAGTGAACAACAGCTATTAAAATGGCAGGATCCTTTTAAAATTTTGTTTTACTGAAACTCTCCACCTTGACCTCTCTCATTGTTGGGAAAACAAATACAAATACTGTATGTTTCATTCCCACTTAAATATTATTGCTATAATATTCAAACAACACAATTTCTGTTGGGCTGAGATTTCTCTGATTACGGAGATGATGTCTATGAAGCATTTTGAGCACATGATATTCATTTGGTAAATACTAAGGGTTTTTTCTGGTAATAAAACAAATATATACATTAATCAAAGTCTTTATGTTGATCTATGTGTCAACACATGATATGCTAAAGGCTCCTGTGAATGATACAAAATGTTTATGGCATTTTTCAAGTATGTGATTAAATTATTGAAATAGTACCCCTTCCCTTTCCCTCCCTCAGGAGTCCAAATGCACTGCTGAATAATTTGGAGTCCCTCTGGCAATGCATAGTGCAGATTGGCCAGATTGCTTGAAAACTGTAGTGAGGAGTCTGAATCCAATAATAGGAGCTGATCTGACATTTGGGCAATGTGACAGCTGGACATTTAAGGTGTGGGGGAGCAATGCTAAAATCTGCTCACATAGCGGACTCCAGGCATCCTTTTTTGCCTCGTAAGAAGTGCAAACATAAAAGATGCTGCAAAATCATAGAGTTTCCCTACGCCATGCAAAACAACTTCCTGGTTCAGAGCAATGGTCCAAATAGCACTATTCTTGATAGCACTAGATACTTCAGGCTGGAGGTATCAGTTCTGTCAGGCTTCATTGATTATTTTTAGATTTCAGCAATCACTTATTTGGGCACATCAGCTGTATCATAATAGATGGTCTGGTTCACCATTCATATTTTGTCACTAGAATATGTGATTGAGCCATCTAACACAGACAGAACTTTCATATCAACCATTTCACACACAGTGGTTATTAATGGGGTGTGTTTTGTTTGTCCAGGACAAACAAAAAATGCACATTCATGTATGAACTGGTACTCAGTGAATACGATCCAGTGATCCTCGCTACTACACTTGTCACTCAATAAAATAAATCTCAACCAATTTACAGTATGAGTTCTAACACTGCAATCCTATGCAGAAATACTTAGAAATCCAATGGGGCTTTCTCCAGGTAAATGTGTACAGGATTGCATCCTAAGTCAATTTATTGAGTAAACTTGTTTATGATTAAAAACAATAGTTTGGAAGCATTCTTTCTTAGATGTTGCATCCAAATGTTTTAGAACAGGCTTTCCCTCTTAGAAGAGGAGGGATGTCTCTTTTCAAAAGGTCATTGCCGTTTGCATAACAGGGTTAACATTTTGTAATGATTAGCATTGTAAGCCTGGAGGCCTTGGCTCAGGGGTCAGCAACCTTTTTCAGCCGTGGGCCGGTCTACCGTCCCTCAGACCATGTGATGGGCTGAACTATTTTTTTTTGGGGGGGGGGGAATGAACGAATTCCTATGCCTCAGAAATAACTCAGAGATGCATTTTAAATAAAAGGACACATTCTACTCATGTGAAAACACGCTGATTCCCAGACCGTCCACGAGCTGGATTGAGAAGGCAATTGGGCCGCTTCTGGCCAATGTGCCTTAGGTTGCCTCCCCCTACCTTGGCTCAACCATTGAGCTCACTTTAGGACCTTGAGTCAGTCACTCTCAGCCCTAACCAACTTCATAGGGTTGTTGTGAGGTTAAGGGGACTGGGGAAATCTTGAGATCCTTGGTGGAGGGATGGGAGTGAAATCTAATACAGTGTTAAAAATAATAATAATACATTAAAAAAATCTGCTGCTTGAGCATCTTACAGATTAATCTATTAAGCAATAAAGCCCTAATATCCACGTCTTCCGTGAAGTGCTTGTTCTAATTTGGCAATGGAAGCTTGGTACTTGTGTATGCTGAGGTTCTCCAACTGAGCTCTCATAGTAACTGCAGAGAGGTTTGAAAATATAATAGAAAAAACTACCCAGCAAAGAGCCTGGAAGCTAAGTTGCAAATTAAGAGGCACCCAGATTAATTGTTTCCCCCCCCAATTACTATTCTGTTTAATTCCCTCCAGCAAGGTTTTAAAGAGTTGATTCAAAAGCTCTTCTTCGCCCTTTTAGACTAAGAAAAAAAGCTCATGTCCACAAACATAGCTTGGGATTCATAATGCAAATTATGTTACGCATGCGAACGGAAAAATGGAAAATATTTGTGACTGTCAATATGGTTTATTTCTGTTGCAAGGCCCTGGATTAGTTCTTTGCAGTATGCTATCCAGATGGGCATTATCGCATGACATTACACAAAATTCCAAAGATCAGGCATGTGCTGTGAAAAAAACACTTCCTTTGGTTCATGTGATAGTGTTGCAAGTTCTCTACTCCTGGTATGTGTGAAACGATAAACAAATCTATCATAATTGCTTGTAATTCCTGAGTTTATATACATGAATCCTCCAGAGCCATTTCTGTTGAGAAGTTTGAGAGCTGTGATGTTGTTAGTGATGAGCTGGCATCTTTGCTTGTGGCAAAATGATATACGAAGCTGTTCTCTTATTTTTTTGTTCCCCAGATTTCTGGTAGCCAAAACACACTTTCTTTCTGAATTGAAGGCACATTTCCTGTTGCACCAATAAATAGTTTCCATTAGCATGAAAAAGTAAAAAGGATTCTGAACAAACCACTCCACATTTGCACAGCAGCTTCCTGGAGCTTGGGCCACTGCTACCCTACAACAAGCAGCATTTTAAAGTGTAATAAAAAGGCAAAAACTTGCTGCCACCACAGTAGCATACCCTCAAACATTCAACAGATGAAAATAGAGACAGATTACAATAGGGAAAAAAGGGAAATGCAGATTCTCCGCCCTCCTTCTCCAAACCTGGTAAGACCTTACCCAGTTTTAGGAAGGAGGTGCGATGCTCTGACAGGTTCTGAGAGCATTCCTGCTTCCTTTCCAAAGCCTGGTAATCACTGGTGAAGGAGGAGGAGTGCAGGGGGCGCGCAGCGCCCCCGGCAGCGCGATACTCAGGGTGCCATCGTGGCTGCTCCCTGCCTGCGCTGGGTGCCCTGCCCCTGCAGGCGGAGCACCCCACCCCCAGGATGTGTCCCAGCCCCGCCCCCGCCTGCTCTCTGCCCCCCGGTGCCGGAGCATGAAGCTCCGCCACTGCTGGTAAGTTCTTGCCAGCTTCGGGAAGGAGGCAGGAGGACTCTAGGATCCTCCCTGTAACCCCACCTTTACCCAGGCACCCCAGGCCCTTCTACATTTCTGGGACATTCCCAGATCAAATCAGAAGCCAAGATGGCTTCTGTATTTCTGGGGATGCCATGGTTAAATCATGGCACTTGGAAGGTATGCGGTAGCTGCTTTTTCCTGAAACTTGAAAGCGGGGATGGGAAGTCTTTTTCTGTCTGAGGGCCGCGTTGCCTTCTGGGCAACCTTCCTCGGGCCACATGCCAGTGGTGGCCCTCTCCATCCTGCCTTCAGGCAAGGAAGAGGCATTATCAGAGTTGATGGACACAGGCTAGGTCGAAAAACTCAAGGAACGTGTGAAGGAGGGCCAATGATGGTTGAGGTTTGATGAAAGGGGGTATGGTTGGGAAGTTTCCTGATGGTCAGATCGGGGGGTTTAGAGAGGCACATTTGTCCCCCAGGCATGAGGTTTCCTACCCCTCTAAGGCAATATAAAGGAAAGTCTGGGAGCTGTTCTTGGTGCCCCAGTAGGTTTTGTCTCTCACTCACAATACTCGAAATGTCACCTCTCCTGACATCCCACTCCACCCTGAGTCAGGAGAACCAGTGATTTTGGGTGTGTTTAGTTCAGCCTCAATGTATATCTTACATAGTAAAATGGTACCTACCACTTGCTGGATCAATTGATGAACAAGTTATGGTTACCTAAGTAAATACATAAGACGAACTTCAGCAGCAGTGTAATTGTATGCATGTTTACTCAGAAGTAAGTCCTGCTGTTTACAGTGGGACTTATTCCTTAGCCACTGTGCTTAAAAATGGAGCCTTAGCCACACAGATGCAAGATAGCGAACCTCAGAATAGTTTGGGTGCAGGTAAGGCAGTGGTGGGGGACCTTTGGCTCTGTAGATGTTGAAGGTCTGTGACTCGCATCATACCTGACCTTTGGGTCTGCTGGCTGGGGCTACTGTGAACTGGAGTCTGATCAGGAGAACCACAAGTTCCCTTCTTTGATGTAAGAGCTGGACTTCCTTACTGCCCTTTCATCAGTGTGGTGAAGGTTCTTCTTCAAATCTCATTGAGTCTTCCATTTTTGGTGGCAGCTTGAAGAAAAGTGCAAGAAATAATAATGGCTAAGCAGGAACATGTCTAAATCACAGCTACTGATTAGTCATGGAATCACAGAGTTGGAAAGGACCCTGTGGATTATCTAGTCCAACCCCCCTGGCAATGCAGGAATATACAGTTGTCCATTATGGGAATTGAACCTGCAACATTGTTGCGATTAGCACCTTGCTCTAACTAACCAATTGAGCTATCCTACCCCTTCTTTGAAGTGGTGGCAGCATTGACCCCTACAGAGAGGCTTACCTGGCATTATGTAGTGGACATTTTGGCACCAGATGAAGAATTTAGCTTCCCACGCTTTTCCATCTTAAGATCTTTTAGATCAGGGTGCAGATCCTCGGGCCCGGGGGCCAAAGGCAGCCTTCGAAGCCTCTCTCTCTGACCCTCAAGACACTCCCCAGAGTTCCCTGCAAAGAGGGTTGATTGTTAAACCACTCTGGAAATCTGTAAGGGGAATATGGCTCTCCAGTCCTAACAACTCTTAGCACCCATCACAAACTACAGTTCCCAGTATTCTTTGGGGGAATCCACAAACGCATATGAGACCTAAGCTTGGATCCAGTCTTGTGTTTTAGTTTTTATTTTTAATTATAAGACACCCAGTGTAATTTTGTTCTTGGATGATATACAATGATCATAGATCAAAAGCAATAAAATGTATTCTTAATCTTTATTTTGGACCTCCTTTAATAATACCTTGTGTTGCAGCCTTGTTAAATGCTATAAGGAAGGGGCAATCATTTGGGGAAGGTTTGCGTGTTCTTTTATATGTGGCATTTGAATAATATATGTGTCAGCAAAAGGTCAGCAGCCTGAGGAGGAAATCTAGCTGGCAGCCAACTGTGTTAGGTAGGAGAGGGGGAAATGCGCAGCATGGTGATGTCATGTTATGGGTTGTGTTATACTACATTAGGGATGGAGAACATGTGGGCCACCAGATGTTGCTGGATTGTAACTCCCATTATCCTTGACCTTTGGCCAAGTTGGCTGGGGTTGATGGGAGTTGGAGTGCGGCATCATCTGCAGGGTCACAGATTCCCTACCTCCATACTCCTTGTTTCTGGGAGGAAGGGAGGAAGAGAGAAGGAGTGGAGACAGCTCCATGAATCTTATACTGTAACTTCTAGTTCCATCTTTATTTGGGAAGTGCTAGCTATTTTAAAAACATTGCAAAGCACTATGCATAATCAAAGTGCTATATAGCTGGCAGAAAAGGGGATGGTCATCACGAGTTTAGACGTCAACAGATTGTAGTATATATACTTTAAATTTAGAAATGTGTATACCTGAAGTGAGAAATTTAGATTTCCGAAGTGCAGCTAATTTTAGGGGTGTGTGTGAAACACAGCTCTTTGATATTAAATATCCACCCAGCCGTTGCAATTATGGTGACAACAGCCGGTAGTCTTCCCCCTCCCCCACCCCCTTAATTAATGCTGCTTTGGTTTATTTATTTCTAGGGTGCCCTTCATACTGTCAACTGTAAAATTATACTTGAGTACTAATTTAATGTGTGAAGTTTAGGGCAGTAAAGCTTGTTTTATGCCTTGGGATAGCCAACAGTCTCTTGAAGGAGAACTTTTCTTTCTTTCTTTCTTTCTTTCTTTCTTTCTTTCTTTCTTTCTTTCTTTCTTTCTTTCTTTCTTTCTTTCTTTGCAGTTTGGCATAAAATTAAGGCCACAGCTAATTGCAATTCTCTCCAAGCACCACCTTTGCCTGAAGAATTGACAGTGGTGAAGTTCGTCTCCTTTCCTGTTTTGACAAAAAATTCTGATCAGTAGGCATTCTCTTGCGGGGGCAGACACCCTCCGTGGAGATAAAGCTGTAACCAAGTACAACTAGTAAACAGAATCACTAGCAAAATGGGAATGCTGGTACCGAACATCGCAATTATTGATTGATTTATATGAGGGATGGGGAACCTGTGGCCCTCCAGATGTTGCTAGACTCCAACTCCCACCAGCACAGCTCCCTGATATCACTCCCTGATATTATATTATGCTGCTCTTTACTTTGTGCCTGCCATTCAAGCAAGTTTGCAAATTACAATGAAACATGCTTAGCTTGTTGTTATTTATCAGGGCTGGCAAAACTTTTCTTGGTTTTGTTACTGTGCTGTAATTATCAGGACCGTAGAATGGTGCAGTTATAGCAAGAAGGCTGCTTTTCTGGCTTTATTTGCATAAACTGTGGATGGCATTGAATAGCAGCATAAGAAGACCCCCGCTGGGACAGTCAGTGGCCCATTTATGCTAACATGCTGTTCTCATGGCAGCCAACCAGATGCCTATGAGAAGCCCACAAGCAGGACCTGAGCACTGGAGCAGTGGCGGAGCTTCATGCTCTGGCACCGGGGAGTGGAGAGCAGGCGGGGGCGGGGCTGGTGTGCATCCCGGGGGCGTGCTGCACTGCCCTAGGGGTGTGGCACCCAGCACAAGCAGGGTGGCAGCTGCGATGGCACCCCACCGGGATCGCACTGCCAGGGGCAGTGCGCTCCCCCCGCACGCCTCTTCCTCCGTCAGTGCACAGGAGAACTCTTTCCTCCTGTGGTTTCAAGCACCTAGTATTCAGAAGCATACTGCCTGCAACAATGGAGGTAAAGCAAAGCTGTTGGGGCTAGTAGCCATTCATAGCCTTATCCTGCACAAAACTGTCCAAATTGGTGGCCCTCGCTGCCTCCTGTGGGAGTGTATTCCATTGTTTAACCATGTGCTGTGTGTCATATATTTCTTTCTTGCTTCTCCACCCAGAAGCTCAAGGTTTTGAATGTTTTCTTCCTCTCCACCTTTTGTATTTGCAACAGCACTTTGAAGTAGGTTGAGCTAAGTTTTTAAAGAATGTTTATTTTTTCAAATTATTATGGAGCTGCAAAGACAAGTAAACAAATAACAAATATTTAATATATCCCACTAAAGACAGGACATACAAAACCTGAGCTTCTTAAATAACACCCAATATAAAATCATGACCACCATCTTTTTTCTAGACAGCAAAGTTGCCTTTAAATCTGAAACTAAAATATATGAAATAAAATCCCACCATACTGAACCTTACTTTTCCCTTAGAGACTGTAACTTATGCCTTATTTTTTTGTCCTGCAGTAACCAAATTTCAGAGTTTTTTTGTAGTCACATTAAAAAAAAAAAGATTTCCTCTGTTGTGCTATAGACATCCTGGCAGCTGGCAGCATCCATGTCAAAACTTCCTTTTGGTGAGATGTCTTCATAAGTATCTGTCCACATATTTAGTAGGGTTAACTGGGGAGAAATTTAAATATGTTGTTTTAATAATCTTTGATATCTCCTGATAAATTTCATTTCAGAATAAAGCAACCTGTGAGCATTCACACCAGTGATGAAAGATAGTCACTTTAGTCTCACAACCTAAGTTAATTTTTTTTATTTATTACATTTATCTCCCACTGTTTCCTCCAAGAAGCTCAAAGTAGCCTACACATTTCCACCTCTTCATTTCATCCTCACAATAGCCCTGTGAGGTAGGCTAGCTGAGTGACAGTGACATTCAGTGTGCTTCTTAATGCCAGTTGCTGGAAACCACAGATGAGAAGAGTGCTGCTCCACTCAGGGTCTACTTGAAGGCTTCCCATGAACATCTGGCTGACTACCATGAGAACAGGAGGCCACTGGCCTGATTCAGCAGGGCTATTTTTATGGTCTTATGCTGGTCTCTGAGGTCTTGGACGGGTCACATGTCATTCCCACCAACTGTTACCATGATCCCTTTGCCCAAAGAGGCCAGGAAATGAATCCGAAAGTTTCTGCTTGTTAAATGTGCCCTCTACCATAGAGTTATGGTCCCTGAGTTATGGTAGATTGAGATCTGGACAGGGGGATAGATACTTTGAGGGGCTGCCTGGTGCAGTGGATATAGTGTTGAGCTTGGTTTTGGATCAACATATACCTCAGTTTGAACAAGTTATGGCTGTTCTGCTTTTTGAAAAAAGTATAATCTTTAAAGGTGGCTAGTCTGAAAACTCTGGGAGCTATCGTCTAGGAACATTCTTTCAGCTTAACCTACTGTACAATATTGTAGGGAGTGGTAAAATGGTGAGAGGGAGGGATCCATACCCTGATTTCCTTGGAGAGATGAAACCATAACAAATGTATAAAGAGTTATTGAGACTAGAACTACAATAAAACTCTTTTAATAGTCACTGAGAATATTGGAAAAGACGTATTTAACCTGGGGTTTTTTTGTAACCATTTTTACATTCTCATAATTTCCTCAAGCCATTAGGAAGTGTCATGTTTCCAGAAGTGTTAAAAATGCTATTTAAACGTGTCATTAGAAGAATAATATATGGCAGATATATATGTGTGTGCCTGCGTGCCTGCGTGCTAATACAGCTTTATGATTGTAATCAGGTTTATTTCATGCACAATTGAACAAAAGTCATTTAAAACATTTCATAAGCATTTGGAGCAAAAAAAAAAAAAAAAGCTAATAAGGAAAAGCATTGCCATTTGATCCTATTTCCATTTATTTTAGGTAGTTTGACTTTTTGTCTGCGTCAATGTAGATTGAAAACTGGCCCTTACAAAGTTTTATTCTTCTTGCCATACCATGAGGAGGAGGAATAGAACCTCATCCTTTGTGTTTTCATAGTGTGTTGGAAGCCACCCAGAGTGGCTGGGGCAACCCGATCAGATGGGCAGCATAAAGATAATAAAATTGTTGCTGTTGCTATCCTGGAAACTGGACAGAAATAACTATTCCTTGTATGGGCCTCTGGATCCATCTTTGTACCTGGAGGAAGACATTATAGTGGTACTAACAGTTATATGTGAGAAGAGAAGACTCCCTGTAAAAGACCCTGATGCTGGGAAAGATTGAGGGCACAAGGAGAAGGGGACAACAGAGGACGAGATGGTTGGACAGTGTTCTCAAAGCTACAAACATGAGTTTGACGAAACTGCGGGAGGCAGTGGAAGACAGGAGTGCCTAGCGTGCTCTGGTCCATGGGGTCACGAAGAGTCGGACACGACTAAACGACCAAACAGCAACAAAAGTTACATGTACTGTAAAAGTGTCTTCTAAGAGTTACATTAAAGATGAAGGTACTGCCTCTTCTTAGAGAAAGGGAACCTGACCACCCACATCCACATGTGCACACCCTTTTGGCTTGACTACAATAATGTGCTTCATACAGGGCAGCCCTTGAAGACAACTCAGAACTTTCAGCTCATGCAGAGTGTTTTGGCCTGTTTCCTTTATAATGTGAAGAGGTGGGCAAATAGACAACAAAATCTGTGCTGGCTGCAATGCCTGCCAGTTGGATTTTGAGCCCCGCTCAAGGTTCTGATTCCATTGAGAGCCAGTGTGGTGTAGTGGTTAAGAGCGGTAGATTTGTAATCTGGGGAACTGGGTTCACGTCTCCGCTCCTCCACATGCAGCTGCTGGGTGACCTTGGGCTAGTCACACTTCTTTGAAGTCTCTCAGCCCCACTCACCTCACAGAGTGTTTGTTGTGGGGGAGGAAGGGAAAGGAGAATGTTAGCCACTTTGAGACTCCTTCGGGTAGTGATAAAGTGGGATATCAAATCCAAACTCCTCCTCCTCCTCCTCCTCCTCTTCTTCTTCTTCTTCTTCTTCTTCTTCTTCTTCTTCTTCTTCTTCATCCATTAAATCCTTTTGCCACCTGGGACTGACAAGCCTTTAAGACTCCCCCTCTCCCCACCTGTTCATATTTGCCAAGGAAGATACTCAGTGAATGCCTGGCTGCCTTTTCCATCATTGTAGGAAGTAAGGATAGCCTCTACAAGAAGCAGGCCATTATTTGTACTTGCCCCATGTAAAGAAGCCCACCAGAGTTCACTCTTGCATGCATTCAGGATATTTTACAGAATTTCCCTTTGTGCTAACACTTGTTATGAATACGGCAGTGAATAAATGATGCTATAAGGTGCCATAGTAGTTATTTTTCTGCAGTAAACCAAAACATATTCTATTATAATGCGAAATGTTTACATTCCTGTGAACACAGAGGAGAATCTTCTAGCAACAGAGACATCCTGGCATCAGAAACTGCTTGCCTGGTGGTGCAAAGCCCCACTACACAAGCTTCCTAGCAAGTGGGGTAGCTGTTGCTCACCAGAAATGTATGGGACATGTTACACATTCACCAGCAGAAGTACTGGGTAGACTCTGTTGATACATTTGTCCCTCCCCTCTCCCTCACCATAAGCAACAGTGACCCACCTGCTGGGAAGCTAGTGTAGTCGCTTTACCCCATCTAGCACGCTGCTTCTGCCTGGAATAGTAAGCCAATTAAGAAATGTAGGGCAGATCCACACCATACATTTAAAGCACACCCAACACTCATTTAAAGCACATGACAACCCTTGAAGAATCTTGGGAACTGTAGCTTCCCCTCACAGAGCTATAGAACCCTTAACAAACTACTGTTCCCAGAATGCTTTGGAGGAAGTAATGTGCTTCAAATGTATGTTGGCACATAAGCCTTAATAATGTTTTTAGATTCCAAATACCAAGAGTCCCAGATTATTTTAAAAAAGGGGAAATGTGAAGGATACAGCACATGTTGAGGTAAAATTGGATATAATATGGCAATGATGGACTGCTGTTCATTAAAAGTGCCTATATTTTTGGCTTGAGGGACCACTAGGGGCGCATCAGAAGATGGCTGACAATAACATCTCTCCGACCCACACGAGGTAAATTGGAGGCTGTGATGGGAGTAAATAGCCTCCCTACCCCCCCATGATGGTGGGGGCGGACTGCCCTTGCCTGCTGTGCCCTATACCACCCCCGAATTTGTGGGGATGGGGGCACTAGGCACAATGCCCTCCTGTGGGATTTCGGCACTCCTGGACACCGTCTCTGATTCGCGCCACTAGCTGCAAGAACTTCAAAAGAAATAATTTGGATGAAGCTAATGCACATATTTCAAGGAAGAAGGGGGAGTAAAGACTGCTAACAGAAGAGATGTCTGATAAAACAAGATGAGTCGGAGGAACAAGTATAGATCATGAGAAGATACGCCAAGACTCGGTATGGCAAAGGGACTGATGGGGGAGGGGGAAAAAAACCTTCCTTTCTTTCCTTTATGTGATTAAACAAGAACCCCCCCCCACCCACAAGTCAGAAATGTCGTTTTAAGGACTTAAGCTGTGGATTTAAGGCTGTGTGGAGATAAACTTTTGAACCAGAGCATGTTTTAAGAAGAGCATGGAATGTATAAGGGCTTTGGAATGGCGCAGTTAAAAATACCGTCGCCATATTGGGAAGTTCTGTCGGAGGACTTAAGTCTGAGAAGAGAAATAGAGCTGTTTTTATATTGTGGATGAAATTCCTCAGTGGGACTTAAGAACGACAGTTCTGTAATTAATGAGGGAAAGAGCGCTGTTATCTATGAAGGCGATGATATATGGAAACCATCTCGATTTGAGGACTGGAAGAACAGAAAAATTCACACAGGATTATTATTGGTGTTTATCGGCTTAAGGAGACTATCAGAAGAGATCATAAAGAAAAAAGAGAAAATATATGAACAAGATGTGATGTGGAAACAGCAAGATAAGTCTGGATAGAATTATGAACTTTGTTTGGACTGATTTCGACATTAACGCAGTAGCAAGAAGATGATCAGAATCCCCCTTCGGATCATGAAATATGGGTTCCCTCAACAAAATTTAAAATTCGGCTTTGTAATTCGGAATTTATGTGATGTGATTTGATTTGATGTGATTGGCCGGTTAATATTTTTTTTTAAAGTGCCTATATTTTTTATCTCTTCCCTTTGCTAATGTTGTTTTTCTTAATATACCCCATTGCATATACACAGAGAGTTATGCCAAAAAGTATTTATTTTTGTTTTAAAGCTCTAAACTCTTAATTTCTCACAGGGTTGTCACACAGTTAGCCACAAGATGGCAGCGGGAGCTAAGGTTTAACTTGCATTATTGGGGTGGGGGGTGTTCAGTTTTCAAAAAGTTTGCCTTTTCATCTCCAGGCAGCAGTGGTTTGGCGGGGGGAGAATACTTACCAGGCAGCATTAAATGAGTCTGTTTCGTTTTGCAATTTCAGGAACACAGACTGGTTCCCCCTATATATTTCTGTGGTATTATGGTTAGTTATGGTAGACCAGAGTTCAAATCTTTCTTCAGCCATATAGCTCACTAGGTGACCTTGGGCCAGTAACCATCTCTCAGCCTAACCTACTTCATAGGGTTGTTGTGAGGTGAATCATGTGCACTCCCTTGAAATCCTTGGGGAAAATTGGGTATATAAATGTAACAAATTATAAGTAAGTAAGTAAGTAAAGCAAGTAAGTTCCGAGTTTTTAATATCAATAAAATTTAACTTATTTTGTAAACTTAGGCAGTTTACAGAGTTAGGCAGACATGAAGCAGAACACTTTTAAAAAGCCCCATACAATTCCACTGGAATATTTTTTATAAACTGTGAAACTTCCATTCTTCTATGGACACAATCCTATCCATGTCTATTCAGAATTAAATTCAGTGGGACTTACACCTAAGTAAGTGAATATATGATGGCAGTCAGAATTGCTTTCTGCCATCCTACATCATGATGTACGTAACTTTATGAAAGAATTAATAGTATTGACTGAATGGGGGTTGGGGGGGAGAACTGCCAAAACAGGGAACAGGTAGGAGGAGTGGGGGGGGGGGGAGATAATTCTATCAAGCAAGTGCAGAAACACTTGTGCTGATGGGACAATCTCCTTAGTGCTGTGTTGAACTCCTATTCTTTAATTGACCTGGCTACTGGGCTTTATTTTATATGCCAGATTACAAAATAGTCAAGAAAGGAAGACTGTGCAGAGTGTTTTCAGTTTTCTCTGCATTTCAGACCCCATGTGATATTCCCCCCCTGGTTCTGTGTACCTGACTATGAAAGTCTGCATATGTACTCAGTAGTGGAGCTTACTCCCTAATAAGTGTGTTTAGGATTGAGACCTGACTATTATTATAATAAGCAATTGGATGAGCCCAGGGCTTTTTTTCAGCCAGAACTTGCTAGAACTCAGTTCTGGCACCTCTCGGGTAGGTGCCATCGCCATTGTAAGAGAAGAAGGGAGGCGTTCATGGTGAATTCTGGCACCTCTTTTTTTCTAGAAAAACAGCACTGAATGAACCAATGCACTAGGCATGCTTACCAAAGGTACAAATTCATTTGATTAGAAATAACCACAGTATTAAAAATAACCAAATACTTCAGCATGGATCCAAAAGTTGTTAAGAATAAGGGAGATCTGGATTCAAATCCCCACTCAGGCATGAAACTCAATGGATAAACTTTGGCCACTTACTATCTCTCAGCCTAAGCTACCTAACAAGACTCTTGTAAGGGGAAAAATGGAAGGGAGAATCATGTTTGCTACAATGTGCTGCTCAAAGAAGAAGTTGAATAAAAATGTAAGATAATAATAAAGTGCCCTTCTACAAGAAGAACCCATTGTAAGGCAGAAGTGAGAAACCTATGGCCTTCCAGATGTTTGACTATAGATGGAATCCAACAAAACTTCTTGCTTAATGGCTGTTTCCAACCCAGCAGTATAGAGAACAGTGAAAACAAATCCAGCGGAGTTATCCCATCCATGAAGGTGTCTCTGTGTGAAGTGTGTGAAATGTTGCGGTACAAATACCATTCACAATTTTTTTTATGTGTGCATGAAAGTGCAGAAACTTTATAAAGTCTCTCCCTCAAAGAAGACAGTATCTAGGAAGTGCTATCAGCCGTTTTTTTTTTGTTGCAAGGAAAAGATCTATTTCCCACTGATGGGGTAGCACAGCAGGGAATGAGATATAATGAGGTCATGTCTAATTGACTTCAATTTTCTGAATCAATATTCCCCTGGAGCATTCCATTCAGCATTTTGCAAGAAGGTGATTTCATTCATTTGTACCTGCCTGTAATCGCAATAATCCTCCAGAGCCTGGAAGTGAAGCAATCTTTTCTGATGTCATGGCTTGCATTTTATAACACTCAGTATGAATATTCCACAAGAACATTAATGTACAAGTCCATCAATGGAATTGTGCTAAGGTTGGTTATGAATAGCTGTGGGCAGATTTTGCATGTTATAGCTGGCTAATTTTCAATCTCCCTGATCCCCAGTGCTGCTTGCACAAATAATCTACTTGTACAAGCAGTGTAACATGTATTATGAGAACTGATGTAATTTGGGAACAGCAGTAACTAATGGCATCAAGGAATCTTAGAGCTTCTCTAATAACAAGAGTTGCTTTCACACACTTTTGTTGGTGTCCAGCTTACATTTATACTGCTTATGTGAACAAACCACTCAGATGAGAGCTGGAGAAAAAGGAAGGCCAACAGCCAATTGTACCATGTGAATAAGGCTTTAATAATTCCTTTCAATGGACATATAGGTAATGTGAATAGCAGCAAGTGAAACAACGTCCTGTTTATTGAACATTCATTTTTACAAAGCTCATGCTAAAGTTAGACTATTTGTGGGGAGGTTTTACGACAATGAATATTTGTCCTGATTTGCTTGTGTGGTGTTTATATCTTTCTATTAATTATTCATTCATTGCATACTTTTCAATGCATTTCCTCATTACTTTCCTAATTGCAAATGGCCTGTTTATTTTTCCAAGTTTATATGTTGCACTATGGCAACAGAGCATTTTGATCAGCTTTATTTGCATAAACCTAAATTTCCAGTATGTACCTGAACACCTCCTGCAAAACACTGGCAGTTTGAAGGCAAGCGGTGGGCATAGTTGCACATGAAACCTGATGCATTTCTTGCTGCAGTTGGTTTTTAACTGCTTTCAGGGGCAAGAGCCCACTTTGACAGATGTATGGAGTCATCATATAAAATTGTTAAAAACCCAAACTGATCAGAATGCTCATTTCAAATGCACCCTCTCCACAGTAACAGCAAGCAGTTTTTCACATGAATACCTTGAGAGAGACTCAAAGACAATGACATCATCACACATGATACCCTAGATCTGATAGTGCAAAAGGCATAATTTTGTGTTTCTCCAATTCTGAGAGCAACACTTAAATAAACCGAAGGTAGGAATCTTATTAACTTGGAAAATTACTGTGTACAATGGTACCTCGGGTTAATAACTTAATTCGTTATGGAGGTCTGTTCTTAACCTGAAACTGTTCTTAACCTGAGGTACCACTTTAGCTAATGGGGCCTCCTGTTGCTGCCGTGCCACCACCGCGCAATTTCTGTTCTCATCCTGAAGCAAAGTTCTTAACCTGAGGTACTATTTCTGGGTTAGCGGAGTCTGTAACCTGGAGCGTCTGTAACCTGAAGTATCTGTAACCCGAGGTACCACTGTACAGTGGTATCTCGGGTTACAAACACTTCGGGTTACAGACTCCACTAACCCAGAAATAGTACCTTGGGTTAAGAACTTTGCCCCAGGATGAGAACAGAAATCATGTGCCAGTGGTGCAGCGGCAACGGGAGGCCCCATTAGCTAAAGTGGAACAGTTTCAGGTTAAGAATGGACCTCCGGAACGAATTAAGTTTGTAACCAGAGGTACCACTGTAGTTAGTTCAGTAGGACCAGGCATGTGCATATATTTGTGAGAGTAATAGGATGAGTATTTCATCCACACCCCCCCCCCCGAAAAAATGAGATTGTTCCCAAGAGTGTTCACTAAAATGCCTTCTTCTGCCCACTTCCAAATGACTGAAATGATAGGAGGTTCCCTCAGGGAAGTAATCCACTGTCTTATAGATTTCACAGGATTTGAGATATTACATTTTAATACAATGTTCAGCCTGCAGAGATTTTTCATGGCTTTGTTATGAATTTTTGAAAATATGGTTATACAGAAACCTAAGAAATATTGTGGAGGTGCTTCAAGACAATGCTGTGATAAACTGCTCCAATCGATCACATCTTTCATATGAGCTCATTTTAAAAATTGCAGGAAAACGTGTTATCTATTCTCTGCATAATTCCCAAGATAGCATGTGGGCAGGATAGAATTCTGCTGTGGCAGACACTTTGATATGAGTTGCTGGTGGTAGGATTAAAAAGGGCACTGTTTACTATTTACTTCGGGGAAATGGTTGTGTTAAGTCTGTATAAAGAAGAAGGCAAAAGTATTCTGGTACCTTAGGAACCAGCAGCACATTCCTTTAGTTTAGAGGTTTTCAACTGTTTTGAGTCCACTGCTCCCTTGTCCAAGTACATTATTTCTGTGACATCGCTGTGGGGCTCAGGAGCCCTTGCCTGCAGAGCTGGCAGCCTCTCGTCCGTTCTCAAACACCCTCTCTTGTGAAATGTCCCTTCAGCCTCCTCTCCTCTCCCATTTCCTTGGGAGACTTTAGGGAGCCACTGCCATCTGAAGATGTTTTTTTTAAAAAGTCCCATCTAATCCTAGCCTGTTTTACAGGACAGTTGTAAGGATTACTGAAAGAATATATGGAAAGCCCTCTGAATACTGAAAGTAAGCTATTTAAATGCTAAATATTGTTGTTCAGAAGAGACAAGTCGCTGCCAAGCACGTGCTCCTATCAGAAGGAGCCAAACTGCAACTTCACAGGTGTGTGGATTGGGTAATGAGAGATAATACTTTATAGCCACAGCACAGACTTCAAATCCTTGAGCAAGCTATAGCTGCAGTGCCATTCTAGGTGCCGATGAGGAGTTGGAAGTGAAATGATGGCTTTTCAATGAAGTCATTGTTGTCTTTTTCTGCATGTGGTATTGAATTGTTTCTGAATTATATTTTAGTGGGGAAAAATGACATTGTCCAGAAGAATGTACATTCAGGCTGCAATCTATGCAGGAATTTTAAAAATAAATTAAAGACAGAAATAAGTGAAAAGCAGTTTACAACTAAAACTTATACTGTAAATGCCAGTGTATAGTGGTGGAAGATACAACTGTGAAAAATATGTACATGGTGTTGTATCTAAAGGTTCCGTTTACCTTCCATGGTAAAAGGTGTACAGTGAAGAAAGGAAGGGTTTGCCATTCTTCCTTCTCAGCATTTCTGTGTATTTCTGAAGCAGAATTTCAACAAGCACCTGACAGAAACATGCACAAGCTGTCCTTTCCTTAGAAGCATCTCACAGCAAGAGGATGTGTATTCATTCTAGTTGAGACAGTGCAAAAATAGATAAATGGACAAACAGAATCAGCTGCTTGCACTTCTTGCTGTTGATCAGTTTCATTAGTATTCCAAAGTATCTAAGTAAGCCTTCTCTCAGCTTAAGGATTTCCCTTTGTGCAATGGGACTTGTCACTCTCTTTTCCCCCCATGTGCCCACTAAATCTGTTCTGGGGTTCCTTGCCAACCCTCTGGAGTAGATTTGGGGTGGGCATGAGGTGTGCATTGGGAGGAGAAGCCCTATTGCACAAGCCAAAATCCTTTCATTTGATGAGCTATGTTAGTTGCATACCACCCATTCTATCCAAAGCTACCTTTGCTCAAATTTTGAGTGTGCTCATAAAATAAGTACACCTTGACATGATTATTCAGAATCAAAGTGCTTCAAAGAGTATTCATGAAGGCTGATTTTGCCTGTCTAATTCCCATTTCCCCAGGAAATTATTGTGCTTGTTTTCATTTCATTTCATTCTTATTTTTACATTTATATCCCAGCTTTCCTCCAAGGAGCTCAAGGTGGCATGCATAGTTCTCTAAATTTCATCCTCAAAACAATCCTGTGAGGTAGGTTAGGTCAACCCGTAAGCATCATGGGTGAGTGTGGATTGAACCTTTGTCTCCCAGATACTTGTCCAGCACTCCCAACTACTGTACTACACACTGGCTCTTTTGCCTTAGAAAGAATTTTTGGGGATTATCATTGTAAAATGTTACTGCATATACAAGTAGAAGGTTGGCTTACATTCCCCACCATTACTCACTGACCATAGCTCAGTGCTAGAGCACAAGCTTTGTATATAGAAGGTTGCTGGTTCAAACCCAGACATCTCCAGGTAGGGCTGGTAAAGAGACCCAGTCTGAAACCCTGGAAAGTAGTTGCCAGTCAATGCAGATATAACTGAGCTTGGTTGACCAATGGTCTTGCTCAGGATAAGGTTTTCTATGTTTCCACCCATCCACTCTTTTTGCATCTTGCAAATGCATATCTGGATAGTACACATGTTTGAGTTGTTCCAGCTGTGCTACAATAAGTGAGCATCTAGTTAACATTATTCAGTTTTAAAGAAATAGTTTATGTTATGGTCAGTTTGCTAATGTGCCGTCCTTCAATGGCCATTGCAAGGCAGGCTATTGCAGAACCCCCCCTCCCCAATGTGACTTCAGTCTTAGGTCTGAGTTAACCGATTCAGACATCTAATCCTTAGTGTGACTGTAGTAGAGCTGTGAGCAAAGGCTTGTCGAGTTTCTCCACCCTATTTATGGGCAAAGGAATTGGGGAAGTTACTATACCACATTTCTCCAGGAGGAGAATAAATTCTCTAGCAGTTTTTCTGAGGTGGCCATTAGCAGTGGCACTGGCACAGCTTTTTTTGCTGCCATGGCAAGGAGCAGCAGTAGCAACAGGAGTGGCCAATTGGCTGCCGTTTTGCACTATCCACAACAACCCAGGCATATTGTCAGTCAAGGAGATTGTCAGGTGGCAGCTGGCACAAAAAGAATTTCAAAAAGTGGAGAATATCCTGAATACTCCTTTGGGGGGGGGCATGGGTAGGGGATGGGAAAGAGAAAACTGATCATATACAACATGACTCCAGACTCAAGTTTGACATAAATGGCATGTACCACTGAGAGGCTGTGATGTAAAAATTGCAACTTTAGACAAGAAAAAGCTAGTGGCTGCTATAACGTCAAACCCCAGAGGACATGACACTGATTAGTTATTCTCTAAAGACAGCCTCTAATTTGAGTTCTTTTAAATTGCTTTCAGAGGTGGGGCAGGCAGGGGTTGACAGAGCCCTAAAATGAAAGCAGTACTTTGTGTTAGATAAGAGCAGGACCAAAAAGAAACCCAATCCCACCCTCCTGGATCCAAGCACTGATTTTTTTAGAATTTTAGTTATACAGAAGCTAGTAAAACAGTATGAGTTGTTTTACAGTTTTTCGGTTTAAAATGTTACATCTCTGATGTGTGCTTCTTTCAAAAGGGAATAAAATAGTTGCTGTTCAGAATTATTGCCTTTCTGAAATACTTTTGGACACACACAAAAAGTGAAATATTTTCATGTGCCTAAAAATAACTAACTATATAAAGGAAACTGTAAAAATAGTTTTCAAAGGCAAAAGAAAATCAGCAAGTTAGACTATGGTAGAAGCAGCAGAGGAGGAAAAAGCCCCATTTTAAGAAGCAGTTTGAATGCAAAATGCTTCAAGCAAGGGCAGCAAGCCCTTTTGAAGGCTGGCTCCCAGGGCCACTCAGCTGATCAATGCTGGAAGAGGGCCTTTGAAGGAGCTTTCTCCCTTTCAAACCCCTTCCTAACACCGTTTTTGGAAGCTGCTGGAATGCAAACCACTTTGAAACAGAACAAATGAGCTCCCTCAGCTGCACAAGGGTGTTCCTAAAGGGTAAAATGAGTGTCTGGGTGAACTTGAATTTAACTAGTTTGTTTTGTAAAAGGATGAATTGGAACTGGAGTTAGTTCCCTTTTGGATGGAACGATTCCTGCATTTGCAGGGGTTGGGACTAGATGATCCTCGTGGTTCCTTCCAACTTTGTGATCTATGAACTGGAACGAGTTCCTGTTAAAAATGGACTTTCCAAGCACTGAAAGTGCCACTGGCCTTCAGTGTGCACAATTTTCAGACCCCAGGACATAGGCTTTAAAGGCTCAATGCTAAGTCATCACCTCTCTTCTTCTTTTCTACCCATTTCCTATCTAGCACTGTACCTCTGGTTGCATTTTCAAGATTATTTGAGAAGTAATGAAGCCAGTGTAATTTAGTGGTCAGAGTGTTGGACTTGGATTCGGGAGACCTAGGTTCAAATCTCTACTTAGCTACAAAACTCACTGGATAACCATGTACCAAGCTATCCCACTTCAAAAGGTTGCTGTGATGATAAAGTTGGGTTTTTGGGGGGTAAGGGTGGGGAGCCATGCATGCCACGTTAAGCTCCTTGACATGTAATACGCAAGTACATTTCCTTCTGTGCTTGGGTGCTGAAAGGTTTACTAAAGCCTTCCTCTAACCCTCCAGATGTTTTGGACTATAATTTCCATTAGCTCCATCAGTGATGGGAGTTGTAGTCCAAAACAACTGAAAGGCACCAAGTTGGGGAAGGCTGGATTACTAAAAATGAATTTTCCATTCCTCCTCTTCTCTTTCAGTATGTGTGCTTGGACTGGCTAGTGTTTCTAAATTGTGTTAGCTGTGGTGAGCTAAATTAAATTTTTACATAATAAAAGGGTGTGATTATGCATGTATACTTTGGCTTCATGCCTAGAATTTTGCTAGGACCTTCCATTTTTTGTTCACATTTCTCTAGAGATATCACCCCTTTTTGTATATAGCTGCTGACAAATGTGACTTGAGTCTAGCTTGGAGAAAAGGTGGATGATTATCATACAAACATAAAAGTGTGAAACTGAAGTAAAGCACAATATTTCTGCACAATATTAAGGAAGAAATTCACTTCTGCCATATATATATATATATATATATATATATATATATGCAGGTTTTGGTGTCTTCGGGTATCTTCCCGTGTAAGAGTTGGGGTGTCTAGGCGACGTTTCGACGAGGTCTCACTCGTCATCTTCAGGCTGGTGCTTTCGGCTTCTTGTTACTAGAACAGAGCAGGATCTCAGTGTTTGAGTTCCTATAAATACTGTTGAGGGGGTGTGGTGTATAGCCTCCAACGTTCTGGGCAGAGAGGAAGTTCCCAGGTTATTGTGCCTTTTCTTCTTTTGTTCATTAATTACTTGAGGGATATCTTGAGTGATTTCTTGAGTGATATTCTGAGTACCACTTAGGAGGGTCATTAGGTGTGGATTAGTTGCTAAAGCTTTCGTGTCTTGACCTCTTGAGCTTGTAAAGAGTTTTTCTGAGAAGATGGCTGTACTGCACTTAGTTGTGCTCTGGCTTGGCTTCGTGTATAGGGGCGAGCTGTGGTTTTGTGCCCTGTGCCAGCCAGATCTGTGTTGGGATTGCAGGGGGGTGCAGCATCCGGAGGTGCCACTATGGTTTGGCTACTGGATGGTGTCTGTAATTTATCTGTGGAGAGGGTCTGGGTTTGGGTCTGGTGTGGTTGATTGGAGATGGCGTTCTGTGTGCCTCTGGTTCTGGTGTCGGTTTTTGTGGGGAGGGCTAATTTCCAGATGTCTGGCAGGCGGGACGTGTCGTCACGCTTGTTCATGTTGTGAGGGTGTTTCTCTATCTCGATGGCTTCCATGATTATTCTCTTGTGGTGATGTTCCATGTTAAAGAGCAATTTGGAATCTGCAAAATTAATTTCGTGTCCTGTTTCTTTCATGTGTTGGTAAAGAGAGGAAGTTTTTTCTTCTTTTTTGACGGCATTCTTGTGTTCTGCGATACGTGCATTTATTTGTCTGTTTGTTTGTCCAATGTACGTGGCCGGGCAGACTTTGCAGGGTATTTCATAGACCCCTTGGTTTTCTAACTGGATTTTATCTTTTGGGTTTCTGAGGATATTGGCTATTTTTTGGTTGGTGCAAAAGGCTGTTTTGATATTGTGTTTATGGAGGATTTTGCTAATTTTATCTGTAGTGCCCTTGATATAAGGAAGGAGGGCCATGCCATTGTTTTCTTCTGTGTCTTGGTTTTTGGGGGGTGTTTCTTTTTGGATTAGCTTCGTAACCCTGTTTTGCTGGTATCCGTTGGCGATTAACACATTTGAGAGATTCTGTAACTCAGTTGTCAAGTGGTCTTTGTCAGCCAGGCGTTTGGTTCTGGAGATGAGAGTCTTGGCTACGGAGTTTATTTGTGCAGGGTGGTGGTGTGATTGTGCATGTAAGTAGCGGTTGGTGTGTGTTTTTTTCCGGTAGATAGTGTGTCCTAGGGAGCCATCAGGTTTTTTGTAGATTAGGACGTCAAGGAAGGGAAGTTGGTTGTTGGCTTCTATTTCCATAGTGAATTGTATTTTGGGGTGTAGGCTGTTGAGATGTGTGAGGAAGCTATCTAGTTTTTCCTTCCCGTGTGGCCAAATTACAAAGGTGTCGTCAACATATCTGAGCCAAAGTTTGGGTTTGTGTTCTGACTTGTCTAAAGCATTGGTTTCAAAGTGTTCCATGTACAGATTTGCGATGACCGGTGAGAGGGGTGATCCCATAGGTGCTCCTTCTATCTGTTTGTATCTTTGTCCATTGTGGATGAAGTACGTGTTGGTTAGGCAGTGGTTGGTCAGGTCCAGGATGTATTCGGGGGGATTGTATTTGTTTTGAATGGCTGTCAAGGCTTCATTAATGGGCACTTGTGTGAAGAGAGATACAACATCGAAGCTCACAAGTAGGTCATCGGGATGTAGGTTTTGCTTCTTTATTGTTTCTATGAACTGGAAGGAGTTTGTAACGTGTGAAGCGATAGATTCTGCATAGGGCTGAAGTTGCTTAGCGAGGAATTTAGCGAGATTTTGTAGAGGTGAGCCTATGGAGCTGACTATTGGTCTGAGTGGTGTTCCTTCTTTGTGTATCTTGGGGAGACCGTAGAGTTTGGGGCATCTGGATGATTTTTCTCTGGGGATGATTCTTAGCTGGATTTCTTCACTGATAGGAGAGGCTTTTATTTTGGATTTGGTGGTTTTTTTCAGATAGGTGGTGGGATCTGTTTTTATAGGTTGGTAGGTAGGGTCTTGGAGTAGATTTGATAGTTTTGCTTGGTAGTCCGATGTGTTCATCACAACAGTGGCATTACCTTTGTCTGCTGGGAGAATGATTATGTTGTTGTCTTTCCTCAGGTTGGTGAGTGCTTTTTGTTCTTCTTTGTGTAAATTGCTTCTGGGTGGTTTGCTGGAGCAGAGGATGTTGGTGACTTCGAGTCTGATTTTATTGGCTTCATCTGGGTTGATTTTGGTTAGGCTAGCTTCGACTCCGCATATGATGTTTTCCGTGGGGATGCGTCTCGGGGCGACTGCAAAGTTGAAGCCTTTGGAGAGTACTTTGGTTTCAGTTGAGGTGAGGATCCTGTCTGATATGTTATGTACTGTTTGTTTCATGGGTTGTTGTGGAGGGTGGCTGGGCTTCTGGCGTTTCTCTAGTTTGTGGAGTTTGTTGGTGTGTGTGTCTGTCTTATGTGAGGACTCTGTTTCAGCTCTCCAAACGGCTAGTTGTTTGCATTTGTCCCAGAGTGCAGGGTGGATTTTGTTACAGAGTTTGAGGTGAAGAGTGAGCAGATCTTTGTTGGTTTGGTTTAGTAGGTATCTTTTCTTATGTAGTTCGTTTCTGATTAGGGATAGTTCAGTTCGTTTCAGGATCCTTTCGGTAGCTGGGGTTTTAGAGTGGAATTTAAGTTGGAAGCATGTGGGAATTAAGTTGTTGTCTCGGCAGTTGCGTAGGAACAAGAGATCACATAAGATGGTGGCTCTTCGGATTTCTAGTTTCTCGTAGGTTCTTGTCAGCTGGAAGCGCTTCTTCCCCACTGTCCTCGGACCTCCTCCGAAGGCTGGCGGTGGGGCGGAAAGCCCTTCTCCCCGCGCCAGCCTTCGGAAGGCTCCTCCGAAGGCTGGCGGTGGGGCGGAAAGCCCTTCTCCCCGCGCCAGCCTTCGGAAGGCTCCTCCGAAGGCTGGCGGTGGGGCGGAAAGCCGTTCTCCCCGCGCCAGCCTTCGGAAGGCTCCTCCGAAGGCTGGCGGTGGGGCGGAAAGCCCTTCTCCCCGCGCCAGCCTTCGGAAGGCTGCTCCGAAGGCTGGCGGTGGGGCGGAAAGCCCTTCTCCCCGCGCCAGCCTTCGGAAGGCTGCTCCGAAGGCTGGCGGTGGGGCGGAAAGCCCTTCTCCCCACGCCAGCCTTCGGATGGCTGTCCTGAAGACTTGCGGTGGGAGGAGGGTTTTCCTTCCCACCGCCAACATTCAGAATGCTGTTCTGAATGTTGGCGGTGGGGAGGAAAAACCCTCCTCCCACCGCAAGCCCCGGGAACAGAGGAGAAGCGCTGTGCCCCTTCCCCTCTGTTCCCGTACCTGTCCTGAAGGCTTGCGGTGGGGAGAAAAGCCCTTCTCCGCACTGCCAGCCTGGCAAGCGGTTTCCATAGGAACACATTAATTGATTTTCAATGCATTCCTATGGGAAACCGTGCTTCGCAAGACGAAAAACTCGCAAGAAGAAAAAACTTGCGGAACAAATTAATTTCGTCTTGCGAGGCACCACTGTATATATATGCATATATATATATGCAGTTGCAGTGACAGAGCATTTCTCCCTTGGGGACTTGAAATCATTTCTGCTATTGGTCACGCATTTATCACTGGAGGGCAATAATGTCTGAAGAGAAGATGAAAAAGACCAAAACTTTGGATAAATAATACATAAAATGGTATGGATTTCCATTTTTCTCTTATGACTTCACTGCTGTTTATGCTCTGCAAGTTGTACATAGCATTGATCATTAGAGTAGGCAGTTTTTCAAAACTAGCCTGGAGCCTTTTAGATTTTTACTTATTTAACAATCTCATCTTCACCTGAAACTCTTGAGGGTCTATCTGTGACAGCATGAAAACCACATATAATTTCAGGGAGATAGAACTGCCATTTTTCTTCAAACTTCTGCGTGACTTTGAGCCAACAGATTCTGCTAGTGTTTTTCTTTCTTTCCGCCATGGTAAATGGTCGTACATTTCTGAATATTGACCCATTTGATCTGTGGATCTAAGCACCTTTACTTCAGATAGACAACAGCAGCATTCCCTGCTGACCTCTTGTCTATAATTTATCATCTCTGCCTGAGACATCTGTGCAGGTGGGGCTGCCACATTCCCAGGGAGGGCTTAAGAGAAATGAATGGTAATCAATTGTAGCTTGCATGACCTATCTCTTTAAGAGCAGACCCGAATCGTAATAGCAGCTCTTCTCCTTCCTTTGGTGAGGGTGATGGCCTTGGTTAGATCTGCATGTATATTCAGCATTTTAAAAATATTTTCTCATGTCTGGCCACAATGCAATGTAGCAGAATTCCAATTTTGAAATCTTTTGGTTTGTTGTAATCAATGAGGCTTATTTCTGAGTAGAAGCATAGGATTGTACTGTATCAAAGCAATCCTAAAGTGGCAGTGGAGGAGAGATTCTGTGGCAGAGAAACAACCAGCTTGTGTTAGGCAGGGGGCGGGGACCTGGTGTGTGCATATGTGTGTGTACATTTTCCATTTCCTCCTATTTGGCCTCCCACCTCCTCCTCTCTTCCATTGACCTGGATAATTGTGCCAGCTCTGGGGAAGGTAGACTTTTCAACTCTTCCTTCACCCTTCAAAAGAACGAGAGGGCTTTGGATCTCGCAGATCCAGTGTCTCTCCTGGTCAGCTCTCAACACAGGCTTTTTTTTGGGGGGGGGGGCTTTTACCACCCAAAAAAAGCATTTATGCCTTTGGAGTTTTTTTATGCCTTTGGAGTTTTCCATGGTTGTAGTGGGAGTTCCTGGGGTCTCCTCCTGGTCTGTGTGTTCCAACCTCACCAAAAATAGCTAGTTTCCACTAGTGAAGTGGCAGTTCTATAAGATCTTATACAAATACATTAGGGACCAGTTCAATATGCTGTAAGAAAGATATATATCACTATTAATCATAAAAAATAGGAACAGTACATTTTTCACCAGGCTTTTAGTGGTTGATGGGTTATCTTATAGTGCTTTTAATTATATTAATTATGTAATGTATGAGAATTGCACCTTATATTTTAATATTTTTGTTATGTATTACGTTTTTAAATAACCCCCTTTCTTCTTCTTTTTGTAAACCACATTGGGACCATTTTTGGTGATGGGCGGATCTCTGAATAAATAAATAAATGACCAGGAATGTATTACATAAATATCTTTGGCTAGCAGTTAAATGAAGGTTGTTTTTCCCCTTTGTAAGCCTTTGTTAAAACTTACCCTTGCGTGAACTGTATTTTTTTGTTGTCATTGTTCATTAATAATGCACATTTGTTTTTGTTTTCCAAAGCAAATATTCTTTAATACTTAAACAAAATTGTAATATTGTGGCACATTAAAGAAGCATTACATAAAGGCATCACAGATTTTAAATTAACTCATCTAATAACTTCTTCAAGAATAGAGGAAGGTTGATAATGTGCTTCTGAATAAGCTGTTACTCTGCTACTGCCACCTTTCCTTTCCAACTGTTGTAGGGGCATGCTATCTCATTGCCTCCAAATAAATTTTTATTAGTTTTCCAATAATAGCCCAATTAACAATAGCAATTGCTTCCCAATAAATACAATTACTCAAATACCAATTCATTCCCAATTCATACATTTTGGTTAAAGCGGCTCCCCACATGCTGAATTTGATGCATTTCTGATCTTATATTTATGCACTTTTCTTTTTCTGGCCTTGATGTCCCTACCTCATGTTCCCACAATTAGCTTCATTTGTACAGTGGTGAAACCATCCCATACCTCCCATATTCTTGCATGTTGGATGAGGCAGATGGAACCTGTGTGGGTCCTCCACTATGACTAAATATTCCTCTCACTGGTCCTAATCTGCTTATTGGCAAATGCCCATAGCAGCCAAGGGAAGCACCTGGCATGATGCAAAATTAGCAGTCCAATCCCTGGCTTCCAGCCATTCTTCCCCATTACAAAGCCATCTTACTTTAACTTATCAAAAAGAGGGAAATCCATCAAATATGTCCCCTCCACCCTTGATTCTTTTTAATTCACATTCTTTTCTCTTTTTTCATACTCAAATGTTTTTTGTTACTCTTCCTTGCCCTAATTGTTTTTTCCATCACGAGGTGTAAGAAGCTTGGGTTTCAGGAAATGCAGTTGCTCAGCCTCCAGAAAGTAACTTGATCTCTATGTTAAAACTGGAGGAGGGCACACAAGGTGAAACATCAGCTTTCATTGTCAGTGATGATATGAAAGGGCATTCAGAGAGATAACATTCCAGGCCATCCTGTCCCCCCCCCCTTCCAAAAAATACATCACTTTCAGGAGAGTGAGTCATCAGTACACAGAAGGACTGGGTGGATTATGTACCAGACTTCCACTGCACCAACAAGCACCGCTCTTCTTCTGCCGCCACTAAAGTTTGGGGCACAAAGACTGGATTACACTCAGAGAAAGAATGAAATGGCACTTTCAGTCAGTGCTGGCCCAAGCCATTTTGCTGCCTGAAGTGGAGCCCAAATGGCATCTCCCTATTGCTTGGGCCAACACTGAAAACAAAAACCTTGCTGCAATATACAAACACCAGTTCCTTTCATCATCTATACTTCTTCATGGTGCCACACCTGAAGCAGGTACCTTCATCCAGTTGCATGGCAAGGCTAGCACTGCTTACAGGGTGGCCAGTGTTCTACCAAGATGACTGCAAAACTATAGGCGTACATAGCAGCACTGTTTCATCACATGCAGCACTGTTTATGTTCTGTTGCAGTTCATCTTCTGCTAAAAACTACACTATTTCTGTCCACTGTGCTGAAAATACATAATTTACACAATTCATTATATAATTACATTGTCTTTCTCTCTCTCCACCCAATTCATTTCAATGAAGGAAACATACGGTAATACAAATGGGGCAGAGAGAACATAAACAATTATACAGTGGTACCTCGAGTTACAAACTCCTCAGGTTACAAACTCCCCTAACCTGGAAGTGTTACCTCGAGTTGAGAACTTTGCCCCAGGATGAGAACAGAAATCGTGTGCCGGTGGCGCAGCGGCAGCAAGAGGCCCCATTAGCAAAAGCACGCCTCTAGTTAAGAACAGTTTCAGGTTAAGAACGGACCTCCAGAACAAATTAAGTTCGCAACTAGAGGTACCACTGTATATAATTTGCGGATTGAAAGCAACAATGACATTGAATACCAATAGTATTTGCCGAATTGAATTCCATTCTGGACATGAAATGAATAAGCAACATTGGCAGTTTATGGTCCTGTTTCCATTTTTATTGGAACTCTCTGATACCTCTGCAAATGGTGGCAGCTTAGCAGTGGGAAGAGACCAAATTCAGTTTTCAGATGAGCTATGCATGGGATCACCCTTGCAGTTTATTTTATGCAATACAGTGGTACATCGGGTTACAGACGTTTCAGGTTACAGACGCTTCAGGTTACAGACTCCACTAACCCAGAAATAGTACCTTGGGTTAAGAAAAGGATGAGAACAGAAATTGTGCTCCGGTGGCGCGGCGACAGCGGGAGGCCCTATTAGCTAAAGTGGAACCTCAGGTTACGAATAGTTTCAGGTTAAGAACGGACCTCCAGAATGAATTAAGTTCTTAACCTGAGGTACCACTGTATTTTATTTACTGGAGGAAGTAAGCACATACTGATCCTATTTTCAGGTGATTAAAAAAGGAGCAGACATTTTACATTTCTGATGTAGTTGTCAGAGACCTCAACAGACTTTTGAAAGTGATTTTATGAACACGGGGACATGGGAATGTTATGTGGGAGTTATCCTTTCCATTATTCATCAAGCTCTTTCAGGGGAACTGTGTCTAAATATTGGATGCAACAAAAATCTAGGAACTTGGGTAATGGAGCAGTTCTCACTGTACCTTTTCTACTTGGAGGTACTCATATGCTTGCTTAAAAAATTATCTATCCAAGAATTGAATAAAGCCCTGGATCAGAAATATCCCACATATGGAGAAGAATCCACAAATCAAACAGAATGAACTGAATTTAAGTAACAGACCTGCTGAACTTCAGTAGTGTAGAGTTCAAGGTCATGCATCTGGGGACAGATAATTAGCATTTGCATCACTGGCTGGGACATTCAGCAGCGGGAAATGATTGAAGAGGAAAAAGATATCAGTGTAAGGATTTTATATAATGTTAAATTAATCCCTAAGTGTCTTTGATGCCCCAGTACAAAAATTAAGTCTTCAGAGATGATCAAAAAGTGCAACTGCACTATGGGCCAAAACACATCTGACGTGAGAAAATTGTGACCATTTTTATTATTTACTGCAAACCAGGCCACATGAACTGAAACTTAGAACCAGAACATGAGGTGGTGAGGTATAGAACTCTTTTTATGGCACCATTCCCCAGTCTAAATTGGCACCTGATCCCCATCATCTATTATTCTCATTTTGGAATATCAGCTTTGTTGAGTACGGACAGCTTTGGAAAGTACTGACATCCTTGTAGCAGGCCTTGTTAAGATTGTGCGTTCAATAATGTGCCCACTCTAAATTATTAAGGTTGAAGAAGGAGGCATTCATGCTGAAACACATGAGACCAGGCAACCAAAATGATCAGAGGAACAGACCATTTATCTTACAAGCAGATAATGATAAAGCTTGTTCAGTTAAGGCAAGCAAAAAGGTCATGGAGGGGGATATGATAGCACCCCACAAAAGCATCACAGAAGTTAACACAGAAAAGAAAATGGCTAATTAGGTAAAGGAACACTATAGATGCAAGAATCAGTGTCTACAACTTTAATGCATTTAGATTAGACACAGATATGGCTTTTAAATGTTAGATGCATGCAATTCTGGAATAGCACCCATGGACCACATGCAGAAACAAAGAACCATCACAGGCTCAAGAAAGATCTGGATACATCTGCATGAGCTGGATAATGTGGTATGTATTCATCCTACTATCTGGGCCCCCCAGAAGGTAAATGCTTATGAATCTGCCCAGAAACTGCCATGTAATTTGTGAGCACATGAAGTGTAAGCACTCCTGTAAAATTATTATTAACAACTGCCTAACCAATACGAGAACCTTAAGTAGTTAACTTGATGCATCCAAGCTGTGAATTGTTGGAGTGCAATGGATGTAAATTTAAATTGTAAATTCGTGCATTAAACTGCCAGCAGTGCAGCTTTATTGTTACAGCAGAATGTTCATCTTCTACACCAGATCATCTATATATTTGGTATTATAACATGGAATGAAAAAGGCAGCTATTTGAATAAAAAAATGCTACATGAAGCTCAGGTTTGCCCCTGTGTTTATTATTCTTGATACTTGATTTTTCTTTGCCTTGGCATTCATCAGGAAGACATGTTATATTTAATTATAGCAGGAGAACACTTCTCTTGAGTGCGATATTTAGGAGAATAAATAGTTGTCAGGCTCAGTTAGTATAAAGTACAATTACAGAATTTAATTCCTGAGTGCATATGAGAGGCCCCGAGATAGAAACTTTTGCAGGGAGTAATAGCCGACTTTTACCATAGACTCTCTTACCTATAAGGCTTTCCTCATACACTGTGCTTCATGTGCTCTGGAGTTTTGCTTTGTATCAACTTGTATCCTGTGTATGCTCATTGCAGGTGACATCACCTTGTTCAAATAAGGTTGTTGTTGTTGTTTAAGTCATTTAGTCATGTCCGACTCTTCGTGACCCCATGGACCAGAGCACGCCAGGCACTCCTGTCTTCCACTGCCTCCCGCAGTTTGGTCAAACTCATGTTAGTAGCTTCGAGAACACTGTCCAACACTGTCCAACTATCTCGTCCTCTGTCGTCCCCTTCTCCTTGTGCCCTCAAGCTTTCCCAACATCAGGGTCTTTTCCAGGGAGTCTTCTCTTCTCACGAGGTGGCCAAAGTATTGGAACCTCAGCTTCAGGATCTGTCCTTCCAGTGAGCACTCAGGGCTGATTTCCTTCAGAATGGATAGGTTTGATCTTCTTGCAGTCCATGGGACTCTCAAGAGTCTCCTCCAGCACCATAATTCAAAAGCATCAATTCTTCGGCAATCCGTCTGAAGCCCAACATCAAAAAAACTAAGATCATGGCCACTGGGCCCATCACCTCCTGGCAAATAGAAGGGGAAGAAATGGAGGCAGTGAGAGATTTTAATTTCTTGGGCTCCATGATCACTGCAGATGGTGACAGCAATCACGAAATTAAAAGACACCTGCTTCTTGGGAGAAAAGTGATGACAAACCTAGACAGCATCTTAAAAAGCAGGGACATCACCTTGCTGACAAAGGTCCGTATAGTTAAAGCTATGGTTAAATAAGGTAAGCACATATAAATGCAACCTGTTAAAATAGCTCACTAGCTGAACCTTGGGTGGAATTCCCTATACAGTAGTTCTCTTTTTCTGGTTATAGATAGGTGGTGGTGCAAAGGCTTGGACATGTCAGGTCATCAGCTCAGGAGGCACTGGCCACATTACAACTGCAGCCCTGATAGATTCCAATAAGCTCATACAAGAAGGTTATGCCAGACTTTTGGAAGATGCTCAGGTTTAGCAATCATCCCGATGACGTTCTATAACTAGGGCGTAGCCATCAGTTATCTTGACATCATATTCATTATAGGCTAATTGCCACTTCTAGACCCTCTTTGGGCCACATCTTAATTTTAAACTTTAGGTCAATAATCATATTTGTGAATCTTGATATTCTATCCAAGAACTAATAGTCTGAAGCAGTTACAGCTACATAGCAGTTGTTTCCTTTCTGTCTCCCAGACTTTATGCAGTCTGGTATAGCAGCTCTAAATTGTGCCATAAATTGTGACTGTGGAGCAGGGTTTGAATAATTGCTGAATTTAGGGGCAATCCCTAATCCCACTTATTGGAGGGTAAAACCCATTGAATCTAGTAGGAACTTACTTTGTGCTATGCATTATTTGCTGGCGTTCTCCCATTTGGCATATGTTTTTAGAAAGGCATCTGTAATCCATGGAAGCTTCTAAAGCCCATTGACCTGTCTATTTTCATCTTCTCTGCCTGCCTTAAGTGTTTGCAGAGGGTGCAGAACACCTTGTTATAGCTGAAGTGACTTATCTAGAGATCAAACAGGCTCAGAAAACACACAGGTAAAGATTAAGGAACAGTTGTGCAGGAAATGACAGTGCTCTATTTCTGAATATACACCCTTTTACAAAAGATAATGTAACCTTTTACATTAAAATGTGGCAGTTCAGTCCATGCACCCTGACCATAGTGATGACTAGTATGGTTAAGGTAAAGAAGTAGACCTACTTAGAAACAATCCTCAAGGTAACAACTTGCATTTTATTGCAGTGCAGTGCAGAGCTGCAGTTGTGAAAGGAATAGCTTGTGCTTGGCTGAGTACAACTGTAGCTTTAAAGCACGTTCAAAGCACATTCTTTCCCTCGAAGAATTCTGGGCACTGTCGTTTATCCCTCACAGCGTTATAATTCTCAGAAACCCTTTGCATGTTCACACCCAGAGACCTCCCCCCTAAATAAAAACACATTTGACTCAAATTTTAGTTTGGTTTTTGGTGGAATTTAGGAAACAACTTTATGGATTACAGAAAGTGAGTGGTTGCATAGGCTCTGGTTCAACTAGCTCCCTGCACCTTTGCAGGTAGCGCTGACCCAGAGCTCTGTCATAGGTCAGCCAAGGGTGAGCACCTGGGGTAGGTGGAAAGCCTGGGTACAGGCTATGTCCACTCCCCAAATGCTCCCCTGGACTCAGGCACGGGCACAACCCCCTCCTGGGGGTTGACCAAACCAAGTTGAGTCCCTGGATTCCTTTAACGGAATATCCTTCACATAGGGATGGCGAGACTATTCCCCCATCCCTATCACCTGAACAAGTGTCTATCCGCAACCTTACAACTTGTGACGGTTTGCTACGCGGCAGGCGAAACCCAAATGGCAATAGCCAATCAGCCAAGTGGGGGATATTCCTGCCGTGCCCCGTCCCAATGACAGACGACACATGATGGCATAGCAAGGTCAATCACAAAATTCCCTAAATATAGGGAGAGGTGGGCGGGTGTTCCGATGCACAAGCTGAAAGAGGAAGCTCTGGGTCATGTGCATTGGTATTTATAGGTCCCTCGATCCGCTAAGACAGCACCCCACTGGCCAGATTAAACCCAGCAACGGGGGACCTACCAGTCGGGTGTTGTGGCTGTCCAGTATACCCACCCACAACAAGAAGGTCAGTCTCCAGGTCTCACCGCAACACGTCTTCTTTTAGGGAGGACACGCTTTACAAACTTCAGTGCCCAGAATTCTTGGAAGAGGGAAATGCGCTTTGAAGGTAGAGTGTGTAAGCAGCCTTGATGTAATTATAGCAGCATCCTAAACTAAGCAAAGGGTGGTAATGATTGCATCCTGTTATGATTTCTGTTGGTTGCAATACCCTTTATAATTGCTTTGCTTAGCAAGTGAGTATAACTGTATTTTTATTCCTGGATTTTAATGGGTCTGAAGGTTCCTTAATACAGCCTTAAGTCCTTCCACTAGCCTGACATTTTCCTCTCTTCCCACTTCTCTGTACCCTATAGTACTACATCTGTCAATGGTAGCTGTTTCCATGGTGTTGTTCCAGTGTGACAGACATCATGCCTGACCCAGCATGGGTAGTTACTAGTGCAGCTGTTAACAGAAATGTTAAAATGAGGTTAATACTTGAATGAAGGCTAATTGGGTGCTTAGTAACCCAGAGCAAAGTGAGGTTCTAGCGGAAATTAGCAAGGAACATTTGTAATACAGTATATGTGGTTACTGTGAACAAAATTAATTCCATATTCACTTGGAACCATACAAGACAGTACTTTTTTCTTTTTCTTAAAGCTTGTCCTGAGCGTTAAAAGAAAACAGGAACAAATTGTGCACTTTCTGGAAACACAATAGCTATAAAACAAAACATTTTCAAAATGTCTATTTGTCCCTTTTTGTCCTCATATTTGGGGAAATGCATCTTGATGCTATGATTCCTTTTTTAAAAAATGGCATTAAAATAGGTTGTAAGATTTACATCTACATTGCTGTAATATCACACTTCTATATTACAAGTTATATTAGTTTTATACAGTTTGCCAGACTATGAAGAAGAAGGAGGAGAAGGAGAAGTTTTGCTGTCAGGGCAGGATTCTGGGAATTGTAGTTCGGTAAGGACCTAGATAAGTTCCTCCCTCCTGAAAGTACAGCTCCCAGAGTTCCTTGGGGGGGGGAAATCACTGTTACACCAGTTTAAGATTGTTTTTGTGCCCTATTTCACATCTCACAATATGATTGTCCCATCCGAACACTCCACCCCCAAACCCCCAAATTTCCCTGAGAAAGGAGAGAGCATCATAGTGCCTAAGCTTCTTGAGTATTTTTTTAATGGGAAAAGGAGAAAGGTGCAGCTAGATTCTCTGTCATGTCAGCTCTGACCTCATGGGAGAGAATAAGTCACCTAGGGTTGCAAGTTTGTGTAGGGGGGCAGGCATCAGAACTCCAGTATTAGATGCAGTTGCCTGTTGCTAGATTTCATAGACAGGGCAGTATTCATGTTTCTGCTGTCACCAGGACCCAGGCAAGCCATGCTAGGATGCCTTCTCCAAGTACACTACAATGTCCAAATTCAAGTGGTCATCATGTGGTCCTGCATGATGAAGAAGAATGAAAAAGAAGCTCCATATCTGGACACTGTTCCCCATATATATATATATATATATACACACACACACACACACACACACACACACACACACACCGTATATTTGGCAAGAGGTTCACTTCCATTTGATTCACACATAATTATGTTTGAAAAGTAGGTAGTTGCAGATATTTAGCAGGAAAAAATAATGCTCTTTAAAGCTGCATTCCTGTGTATACCTTTTCCTGAACTTCTGAGCAAATGTGCATAGGATTGCATTGTCAGTGTTGTGTGGGACAATCATTTTAATTTCACTTCCAGCTGATTGTACAAGAGCAATAATGCCTCAGCCACATTTAAAGGCCTTGCTGTAGAAGCCCTGTAATATTTGGTGTAGATGTGATCTTAGTAATCAGCACACTGGCAGGTACTAACCCAAATTCAGGAAAGCACCACAATTGGGGGCAGAGGGCTGGTTGTGTCACCCAGATCCATAATGTATCATAAGGGATGCTGCTGTATATGGAATACTGTAGCATATGCAAGGAAGTACCGACCGTGAATTGCTCCCTTGACACGTTAGGTTGCAGTGTGGGTCAATGTAATCAGTGTCACAGCTAGGCCTGTGACATCTGAAAACAAACTCATGGAAATTAGTCTCAAAATTATCTGTAGCTAGATATTTTTAATTTGCCCTGTATTTATAATAAGCAACAATTACAATTAATTGTCAGACTGAAGTGTGCTCCACAGCTGCCTACCCTTTTAAAGTCCATTGTTGCTCAACAATATTATATTTACATGAACTGTCAGAATTGTCTGGGCTGTGATCAAAGTTTGGTGCCTATGACAAAACAAAAATCCATAAAAACCACCAAGAAGGATTTGTTTAGTTGAAAGCCAATATATTGTCCACTTAAATCTAGTTTTTGATAATACCCATAAGGTTGTAATCCTAAACACACCTTCTAGGGAACTTCCAGACTCATGTCCAGGTGTATTCCACAATATGTTTTTAACACAATAATAGTACATTTGGGGTGAATTTATTCTGTTCTAATTTGCTCTGTAATGCTTCCCTAATGTTACTACTACATTATTGCTGTCTGGAGGGGCTATAGTGCAACAAAAGCGTTGCAAAAATAAACCAGATTTGTGGTATAAAATGTTACAGGATTTCAGGAGGAAGTTATGGGGTATGCACTGATTAGAAATGAAGTGTGACCACCCCAAAAATTTTGCAGCTGCAAACTCTATTGAAAGTGGGATTGTGTATGACTACCCCGGTAGCATTATAAGCACAAATAATCATGAATGCATAATAAAAAAGACATCTAGAGTGGCTCTAAGTCTTACTGAAATTAGGGGGGCTAACCTCTGCTCTCTAAAAGTATTAAAACAGGCCTGTGACATTTCTGAGCCACCACGCCAAATGCAAATCACCAGTGTGTATGGCACTCCTCCAGGGACTCAATAAACCTCTTGTTGCCGCCTGCCTGGGACTATAAGAACAGTAATTTTGTCAAGCACCAGGCAACATGAGAGGGTGGTGTTGGTGTTGGTGTTGTGTGTGTAAAAGGGAGGGTCACTGTCTGAGCTAAACTAAAACTATTGTTTCAATACGGTGTTAAGAAACCAAATGCACAGAATATTACTTTAGGAAGCTCTGTGCCAGTAGATACAGTTCTTTGTCCTCTCTTTTTTAAAAAAAATACTATTATTTTGCTGTATCTGCTATTGGAATTCTGAAGCTGGCCTAGTATGCAGCAAATATAAACAGGCCCAACCCCACCATTAGACGGATGCAGCTGTGGGGAGTGGACTGGACTGACATGCCCTGCATCCCCAAAGGTCCCATCAAACCTTATAAATTTAAAATAATATCATACTACTTTGAACAGTTGACTGTGCTTTTCCCTAAGGAATCCTGAGAACTTTGGTTTGTTAGGGTGCTGAGAGTTGTTAGGAGACCTTTGCAGAGCTGTATTTCCCAGAGTTCCCTGGGAAGAGGGATGAACTTTTAAACCTCTTGTGATCGTCAGCTGGGTCCTAAACAGCTCCCAGCATTCTTAACAGACAACAGTTCCCAGGATTCTTTGGGGGAAGCCAGGACTGTTTAAAATGAGATGATAGTGCTTTAAATGCACAGGTGTGGCTGGGCTGTTGCCCTCAGGTGCAGTGAAGCATATTATCCCATCACTAGTACTGAAGTAAGATTCGACTGCCAGTCTTAGCTTCCCTACGTGGCTTGGAGGGAGTTGTCATTTTGCCCTTCACCTTAGGCAGCAAAATGTCTTGGGCCAGTCCCGAATAAGAAGGTATCTTTCCCCATATATTATTTTTGTGCTGGAGTGTTTTGTCATGTTGTGTATGGAAATGGTTGAGCTTCTCTCACAGAATCCATGCGACTGCCAAACATTTAAGCTGTTATAGTAGCATGCTTATTATGCTAGGCACATTGATGTGAAGCGGCTTGGTCTGGTAAAAAAAAAAAAAGGCACAGAAAGCATAAGCAATGCCCTTCATTATTATAGTCATTTTTAATAGATGTGAGAGAATTATTTAGGTTCAAGACAACTGTGAGCACACCATCTATTCAACCGTTAATGACTGCACATTGAAAATCAGAAGGCAATTTTCTAAGTATTAAACTGGCAATTAAACAAAGTTAGTAGTGCTAGTTAAGTTCAAAGGAATGCACCCGAGAAGTATAAAATTATGAAGTGCTCTCCCTGAAAGGGTTGTGAGGGAAAAGAAGCTCTTTCGTGTAACTAGTGTGTGGGAGACTGTGGTTTGGTATGTTTTGGAGGGAGAAAACTCCCCAAATCCCATTAAAAGAAAACTACTGTATGAGCAAACAGGCACCAGAAACTAATACAATTTCAAAAGGTTTTAACAAAGCCAGAAGAAAGCAAGACACACTTATTGAAAGTTGCTGCGTGCTGAGATTAGCTTGTTATATTGTTGTTTGTTACTAATTTTTAGTGTTACTTTAAAAAAAGAAAGAAAAAGAAAGTTCTATCCCTTTAAGAATTTTGGTATGTTTTTTGGTGGGAAACCCTCTGGAAGGTTTATTTAACTGCGGCTGGGAGTTATGTGCAAGGCAGCTATCACAGATCAGAGCTAAAACTATTCCCTGAAACAACATTATACTGAAGAAATCTGATACTTGTCTTCGCTGGTGAATTTAAGAGAACCTTACAGCAGGCTATTTTGTGATTTGAATTACCTTGCATTTTACTTGTGTCCCATTGGCAATCAGGCAGGATTCCCCTCAGTAATATCCTGAAGCATATCTTGCAATAGAAAAGCAGCAGAGATATTTAAATATAAATAGAATGAACATTAATAAAACATGTTTCTTCCAATAAAGCTTGTTGCTTGGGTCATCTGAAGCAAGTCACCTCAATGTAGTGCAGCTGGGCCAGCCTCGCTCTTTGCATGCTCTAGGTCACTGCGACCAAACCTGGGTCAAGTCAGTGGCGTAGCGTGGGGGGTGCAGGGGGGGCCGGCCACACCGGGCGCAACATTGGGGGGGGCACGCGCTCGCACTTGCAGCTCTCTGCTCCCTGCTAAAATCCACAGGTTAGGGGGCGCAAATTACTTGCCTTGCCCCGGGTGCTGACAACCCACGCTACGCCACTGGGTCAAGTGGGCCAATTGTACTTCATAGGTGGAGGACCTTAGGACAGTGATTGCTTCTGATAATGGCCTTCTTGTCCTTTTATTGCTTCTATGTTTTGGTAAATGCTTGGAAAGTGGAGGTGATTTTAATGTGTTCTAGTATTTTAGCTTTTGTTATGTGTTGCAGTATGACTGTAATTTTTTTCTTGATTTTTCTTTGGTTGGTTTGTTGTTGTGGTTTTGCAAACCACTTTGAGAGGTTTTCTTTTTTTAACGCAAACAAGAATTTCAAAAATTGATTACCTCTTGATTTACCACTCCGTAGCATAAGAAGTTGATCGCTATAGATCTAGGAAAGGTGTCTATCTACGGTCAGTGTAAATGTAAATTCCCCACCATCCCCTGTCTGAGCCTCTTTTGTTGATAGTTTTCTAAGATAACGTATTTTTTAATCCTTTTAATTTTCACTGCTGGTACAGTTGTTGTTGTTGTTGTTTAGTCGTTAGTCGTGTCTGACTCTATGTGACCCCATGGACGAGAGCACGCCAGGCACTCCTGTTTTCCACTGCCTCCCGCAGTTTGGTCAGACTCATGTTTGTAGCTTCAAGAACGCTGTCCAACCATCTTGTCCTCTGTCGTCCCCTTCTTCTTGTGCCCTCAATCTTTCCCAACATCAGGGAGTCTTCTCATGAGGTGGCCAAAGTATTGGAGCCTCAGCTTCACGATCTGTCCTTCCAGTGAGCACTCAGGGCTGATTTCCTGAAGAATGGATAGGTTTGATCTTCTTGCAGTCCATGGGACTCTCAAGAGTCTCCTCCAGCACCATAATTCAAAAGCATCAATTCTTCGGCGATCAGCCTTCTTTGTGGTCCAGCTCTCACTTCCATACATCACTACTGGGAAAACCATGGCTTTAACTATGTTGGCAAGGTGATGTCTCTGCTTTCTCCCAAGGAGCAGGCATCTTTTAATTTCATGACTGCTGTCACCATCTGCAGTGATCATGGAGCCCAAGAAAGTAAAATCTCTCACTGCCTCCATTTCTTCACCTTCTATTAATTAGGTAACTGCTGGTACAGTTACCTAATGCTAGATCCCAGTGTCATTGTGGAAACGGAGTATGCCCAGGAGCAGGATTATATACTGTATATCTAGCAGGAGAAAGTGGAGGGGATGGTCAATGGTTGCGATTCTGATGACTTTGAAGTATAAAATAAACAGTTTTGTACATATATAAATGCACAGAGGAAAAAATGCACCTGTTAATCTTTGTCTGGGGGTAGGAACTGGCAGAAAGGAAAGAAGATACCTAGAGGGAGGAGTTGTTGTGAGAAAAGCAATTAAGAGTCAGAAGTATGGAAATAAAACAGCGTCTTCTAAATGGATCCACACAACCCTATGATTTCAGTGCTTTTTTTTCTTAAAAAATGTTTAGGGGTACTCTCATATTCCTACTCATATTGAAATATTGTCCCTTAGTGAGGCCAAACTTAGATTCACAAAATGTTTAGGGGTATACATACCTCTGCATCCCCCCAGAAAAAAGCACTGTCTCTGTTCCACGACATCTCTCCCATGGCAGGTGCTATTGTTATCATACAGAAGACATGGGTAACCTTGTGTCATTCAGATATTGACTCTTCACAGGCTGAACAGTCTCTTGCAGGCCACACCTTAAACTGTGATAATGCCTGCTGCTTGCCTAGAAGCAAGATGGAGAACTGTGTGTGTGTGTGTGTGTGTGTGTGTGTGTGTGTGTGTGTGTAAAATTCTGTCTTTTGCATGGTTGGAATGTAACCTACTGGACAAGTTTCACTTCAGTTGCTCTGCCTACTTTCACATCTAGTCCCACCCACCACTAGTATGTGGCCCCTAGAAAGTTGCTCCTGAGAAAATGTGGCTCTCAGGTTGAAAAAGGTTCTGGTCATATATTGTTTTAGAAGGTCCTGCATAAAGGAAAGAAGCACATATTTCAGAAAAGTTTACAAATTATTCCTGGTTATGATATTTTATGCTTGTTTGTATTATATTTAGAGTCAGATTGACTACCAAAGTGGCTTACACTTACATTACATTATACATGGGTGTTTGTGCAGCAGTTGATGTCAAAGTTCATGTTCCAGGGCTCTTTCCAGCAAAGGGAAGAGACAGAACAAGCTGAAGATGGACTGTGAAACTGTATGGTGGCAAAGATTGCTAGTATTGTTTGTATTATTGGTACTAGATGGTGAACCAATTAATGCCCATTTTATATTTGACAATTTGACAGAGAGTTAATCTCAGTTATATGTGTTTCCTCAGAAGTAACTCCCATTGAGTTCAGTGGAGCTTAATCTTAAATAATTGCTCACAGGATAGTAGTGATACATGCTTATTTAGTCAGCTACACTAGGGACATCTAAGGCTTTGAAGAAGTTTGCTCTTCCCACTATCAGCTGGAAGTATAATTAAAATTGAGGTTCCATGCAGCAGTTAATATGCCAAAGTGTTCCCCAGAACAGTTGCACAATGCCTGTCCCTATAGTGAAGATCAGTACATGTACCTCAGTTTGTGCCTTTTCTTGCCCGCATCTGTGGAGACTGTGTTGTTCTCTCCTTTCAAAAGTTTGACTTCTGCCACCTGAGAAAAGATGGAAAGAGTGTGGGGAAAACAGAGGACACTGTTTTGGTGATAATATGTAGATACCCCATAAAAACCAGTGCAGAACAGTGAATGGCAATTATGTAATAGCCACCTAGTGTGGCAATAAGTTCACTGAGTTCTCCAGTAACTATGCTAAAGATTGTAGGCTTAGTGCCAGAGAAAGTGCATATGGGTTGTATCTAATGAAGCTTTCCCATTTACACTAAGACTTCCAATTGCGCAGCAGAACTTCCCCTCCGTCTCCTCTCCTTCTTGCTCATCCCCACTCACAAATCTGCTCTGGAGGGTTGGTGAAATACTTCTCACAGAGTTAGTGTGCACAGGAGAAGGAGAGATTGAGGAGGTTCTGCTGTACAAGTGGAAGTCCTTGTGCAAATAGGAAAACTTCACTGAATGCAACCCTGGGTCAACTTGGCTAAAGTGTGCTGTGTGACTATTTCTCTGTGAGCTCATTAATAAGGAAGCATGTAAAGAGCAATTTTGCATATTACATTTTTCGCTGCAGAGATGTCACAATAAAAAGTTGTAAACCCTAGGTGCACAGTCATGTGTGAAAATTGACAGAGCGCATAATTTGCCTTACAAAGACATGTGGTGCTTTCTAAAACATGTATGCATAGCAAAACATGTACTTGTCAATTACATGTGTAATGGTATACACATGTCATATTTTGTATCTTACATCTGTGTACACATATGCAAGAAAATAGTCAAGCCAAATGTTCTTCTGATGCTGTATTTTTTTTAAAAAAAAATCTAATTCTTTAGTGCTAGCATTATTAAATTTTAGACACAAAACTTGGTCCATTGGAAATTAGTCTGTAAGGACGAATGAAGGCCATCTGTTGATACATCATAGGAAAGTACAATTTGCATTTCAGAAAACATCTTTGATTTTACTTGCAAATCTCAAAGGAGGCCAAAAGAGGGTCATTCAGCTCTGGAAAAGACTTGTGTTTTATTTACGATTGAATCAGCTGAGACCTAAACTTATTTCATTTTATTAGGGGAGGTAATGTTGAAAGGTTTTTGTGCATATGCACTGTTACACATACAAGTTTTTTGCTATGACACATAGATATAGCAAACAGGAATTATTCTCAGGATAACAAGGTCTTACTAGTTTAGTTACCAACAAAATCACATTTTGTTAATAAATAAAGGTTCGATTTGGGGGTTTGAAGCTCTGAGTGATTAAACATGAAGAAAATGCAAAACTTTCAACAACAACAACCACTCTTCCACTCCCATGTAACATAAAAATTAGCCTATCCATGATGGGAAATCCAAGCCAAAGCCTGTCTAAAGTTTAGTTTTCTATTTAATACAAAAAATGAGACTACAATGTGAAAAACCAAAAACTTTTTAAAAAGAGAGCAAACTGAAATGAACTTTTGGCCATATGGTACTTCAATGTTTCACAAACATGTTCAGCAATGGCATTATTTTACTAGTTTCTTCCCCTGCTTCTGTTAATCCCTGGTTGCTAGGATGGGAATAAATCATCTACTCATTTTACGTTTGAATGAAGTGGGTGGAATGGTTAGTGGATAAAATGGGTAGTGAATGTGAGCCTTTGGACATCTTGATAAAAAGTGTTCTGCAATATGTTACTGTTACAATCAATAAATTATAGTTCCTATGATGTTGTTAAGGTCAAGTCTTGGGCTTTGAATCCTTTAGAGCTCTACAAATTTATTTCCCCTTAGAGTACCTGATCTGCTTATAGTTCTAAATAAGCCTGCTGTTTTTATTAGCCTGGGTTACTGTTTCCCACTATTTCAAGTGGAAATCTAATGAACTTTAAATAACCTTCATATAGCCATTTATTTCAGGTATTGTTAGTGCTGTGCTATCATAGTCCTTTGTATTGCAGTAATTGGTTACAATCAGCTGTGTTTATTTCACCGTTCCTTGCACATTATTTATGCTCGAACAACCATTTTCTGATCCAATATGTAAGTTCTGTAGAATGACCAGTAGGTTCACAGTAGAATGAACACTTCTCTTTGGTGGGTGGTGGGTGGATGGGTGCATTTGTGCATAAGATTTGCTTGTGCTAGTGTACCTTTGTGAAAAAATGGGGCTTTGTGATCATGATGCTACAGTATGCTACTGTGCTGCTAGCTAGCTGTCTAGGAGCCAACACTTCACAGAATCAGCAGATGACGCACAAGAAAGTGCCTTGAATTAAACACTGTATAAAATCGTGGGTGGGGCACATGTCATTCACATTCAAAGTTCCAAGCTACTTTGTGTCTGAATGCAGCTGTCTCTTTCTAGTTCAGGAAAAGGCTAATGAATATTTTAACTATGAATATCAGAGTAGCATAAAAGGTTCTCATATTGATTTTTTTTAATGCTCAGTAAGACAATAAATATGCATCTGTCACAACCTAAAAGATAAGAAATCTGTGCACATTTCCATTTATTGTGAATCCTTTTAAGCAATGCTTTGCTGATACATTATCTCACGCTATTAGGAGCAGAGGTCTGACTAAGGTAGCACAAAATGGAGCCATATCTCAATTTATTGGGGCCACAATCGAAATAAAGAGGAGACTTCTCAGGCCAGAAAGACTTAAGAAAAGAGGAAATGTCAGTTTCTCCCACTGTAAATTATTTATGGATTGCATCTCGGAACATATCCATGTGAGGATTATAATGTTTGATCTGGGCTGTAACTAGCTAGTATGAGGGTTTCTGATGCTTGAATGGGAGCCTCAGAGTCTGTGGGTAGGACCCAAGCTAGTGAGTCTTATGTGTTCAGGTCTCACCCACTTCAGGTGTAGAAGACAATACAGATGTCGGTTCCTGTGTTTGGCAGATGGTATAACACCTCTAAATTTGCTGGAACTGATATTGTTGTTTAAATCTGTTTTAAATATTGTGTGTTAATGTATCCACTGACCTCAGGAGAACACACACACTAAGTCTAGAGATACACATATGGTGGTCCACAGTCATAGTATGGCTCTGAATCCCAGAAACAATTCCTACAACTATTGCAGGAAATGTGTGCTGCCATGGTTGCAGAAATTGCAAATTACAACTCTATGCATGAACTAGCAGGACCACATTGTATTCTTAATGTGAATGTGTCCTTGGAAATAGTCAGCGTTCCCTTTTTTTTTAATTAAAAAAATAAGTTTCAAGTGTCTAAACTACAGAACAATGCATGCGTAACGTAGAAAATAAATGATTAGTTGACATTTCATACAGAGAAGTAACATTTTGGAGATGTAATGGATCAGTTAAAAGTGAAATCATGGGCATCTGTCAAAGAAATGTGAGTATATTTGGATTAGGATCGTGACACTAAATTATTATTATGGCTATGTATTTGGATTCTGCTCAGACCAAAATTACACGGTTGGAGCTGAAGGAGGCCAAGCCGCTCTGTAGAGGGGAAAATAAAACATGTCAAAGATCTATTGAGGAGTATTTCACAGTAGTTTTGCAAAAATCAATAATTGAAATAGTGTAACAAATAGCTCATTGCTAGTTGCAAGAACTGAGTATGTGGTGTTTTCAGTTCAGAAGTTATAATGGGGGGGGGTTGGAATCAAAACATTTCATGCAACTATCAGCTTCGTTTTGTCAGTTCATTGTCTGACTTACATAAGGGTGAAGGTTTAAGAATGAGGCTTGATGAGGATTCATATTAAAGCAGTCCATATGTGCAAGTGAGCTGGTTGAAGTCCCTGTCTTACTGTGGAACAGTGGGATGCATTGGGCTCTTGCCTGGAGATAGTTCACACCTTTGTTTCCCCCAGTGTTTGTACTTTATATAATCAAACACCTAACATTTTTCCAGCTGCACATTATAAATCCCTGTTATGCTCCCCAGTGACTTGTTTCCCAGAGGAAACAAAACCTGAGTAAGCACAGCACCCCTGGAATTTCTCAACATTTGGAAACGTTAGGGCAAACCTAAGAGTATAATAGCTGCAGCCAGATTCATTGTGAGATTAAGTGTTCTTTAACTTAAAAAACAACAACCCAGCAACCCAGCAACCTTAAGCTCCAGGGGCCTCAAAAGTAAGTCTAAACAAACAAATAAGGAAACTGTGATGAGGAAGCAAGCCAGTGCAGAACAGTCTGTTGCAGAGTAAATGAACACAGCACAGAAGAACCTTCTACAATGTGTAATAGTGTGCGTGGGAGTCTCCGGCAGCAATCCATGGTGTTAGAATAGGGCTGTTGCAAGTATGCTGGTGTTCGACTATTTCCATCTGTGAAATGTTAAAGGAGATGCAAATGTATTAGCACTAAACACAATTCACAACACAGGAAAACCTGTTCCAGATTATGTTACTTGTTCAAGAAGTTTCAGAAATTTTCTTTAGCTTCTATATGCACATGAGAGATTTGGATAAAAAGAAACAGTGCAATCTTATTCATGTCTACTCAGAAATAAGCTCTTTTGAGGTCAATAAAATTTACTTCCAGGTAAGTGTATATAAGATTGCAGCCTAAGGCAATTTCAAGACGAAGAGCTAACAGTGAGACAAGAGTGTCAGAGGGCAAAATCTGTGCCGTGAATGGAAAATGCTTTTAAATTTGGGGCTGCATGTTGTCCTTTCATAGAAAAGAGCCTCAGAGAATCCTGAAAGACCAAATTTTCAAACAGGGTTTAATGTTTTGTCTCTCTGTGTGTGCTTTAAACAAGCTGCAGTACATAGACAGAGTGCCACATTCTCAGTGGGGTTGCACAGATATAAACTGAGGCTGGTATTGGGCCTGGCAAGGCGAGAGGGAATGAAAAGCTCCAGTGTTTAATCACTGGTATTTTTATCAGTTCTAACCCTAGAGAAGAATTTGTGTCAAATCCACCCAACTGGAAAAAAAACAAATGTTAGGTGGGGAGAAGCCTCTGAGGTTGGATTCCAAACAGAATTGGAATGCAGCAAATACTTTTACTGCTGTCAGAAAACTATATATGGAATATCCATTTTAGATGGCTGGAAAATGCCCAGACAGAAAAGTTCACTAACCTAATGTTATTAAAATGGGAGGTGGGCACCCTTATAGAGATTAAAACCATGGCTGGGGGAGATGGATGCACCACCCTTTTCCTGAATTGTTTTCTGCAGAAACATGCTGGGGTGACTTCCCCTCAGTTGTAGATTACATCATGCTTTGCATGCAAAAGCCCCCATGTTCAGTTCCTGCCATCTCTAGCTAAAAGAATCAAGTAGCAGATGATGTGATAATCATATGCCTGAACATCTGGAGAGTCACTGTCAGTCACCCCTCACAAACCTTCAGAAGTTTTGGGCTTCAACTCCCATCAGCCCCAACCAGCATGACCAAGAAAGATGGGAGTTGTAGTCCAACAATCTCTAGAGGCCACCAGTTTGTGGGCTGGAAGAATAAATATTCTAACTGAGCATAAGGCAGCTATTTATGTTTTTGCTTCGGTGAGATTGTTTTTCTTTTTGCCTTGCCCCTTTTTACACGACCGTTTTCCAGCAGCTGCAGCTGCTGTGGGCTCCTCTTGGCTTTTTTGTGGCATGGAAGCCACTGCAAGTGTCACCCTTCCCAAAGCTCAAGAAGATAGTGTCAAAAGTAAGAGTTCCTTTGGGAATAGTCTGCACTATGCCTCCTTCCCATGCCAGTGCTGTTTTAGTTCCTTGCAAGGGTGATGCTGACATGGGAAAGAGCAGTGACATGGTCTTCTCCATACCAGGCTCTCACACCACTATTGATATTTTCAGAAAGGGCAGAGAAGTAGGATTTTCATTTATGGCTGTTTTCACATTGCTTTCATCAGGACAGCAGCAGGGGAGGAAAGAGTGGCCCTAGTGAAAATCAACCCCCTCCTTATGCTTGCTATTAATGTGGTGGTGGTGGTGGGGGGGAGACCTGATTTGGTCCCCAGTGATATTTAGTGTCATGTGTAATGGGGCCTTAGTTACACTTGGGAAGGCTCAACTATTTGTTATTTTGATTTGAGGAGGATTGCAAACCTCTAGTATAGAACAGAAGCTTAGTGGGGGTGGAAAGAGATGTTTATTTTTAAAAAACTGTGCTGTTGCCATATTGTATTTTTGAAGCTGACCATTTATTCAGAAGTGAGGAACAACTAGCAGCCCAGTACGCAGCGTTGCTCTGGAATTTTTAACCTCCCCCAAAAAACACCACCACCACCACTGCTGTTTTGAAATCAGTGATTAAAATGAGTACAGTTTTGAAAGGCTCAGCCCACCATCTTTATGTAAAAGGCTATCCAGTTGTATTGAAACATAGATTGATGATGCAGTGTAAGACGTCTAGTCAGTGTAAGAGGTCTAGTCCTTGCTTAAAGAAGCTAAAATTGGACACTGTGGGGTGGGGAGAAAAAGTGAGATAGAAATGGGAAGAATATGCATGCTGTTCAGTTACAGCTGAATTGCAGTCAGAAGTGACCTGCCACAACACTAGCTTCCTGCCAGGTGGGTAGCAGCCACTTACCAGGAGCAGGAGGTGGTAGGGATGCCAGTGTGGTGCAAACAAATCAGCAACAGCATCAGATTAGTTCCGCTGGTACCATTGCACTATGCCAACCTCCCTGCTGCTTCACTTCACCACCTGGTAAGCAATAGCAACCCATCTGCCAGGTAAGTGGCATGGTGGCTCTTGTCTCTCCTAGTGAATTTATGAATGTAAGTTTGTGCCAACACCTTTAGGGCAAAGTTGGGTTTTGAGGAGTGAAGTAGTATCGTAGAAGTATGCCAGGCACAGGGAACAGTAAAGGACAAAAATGGATTTATTTGAGGTGCAAGAGGTCTTTTTTGGAGGGGGCAGTTTGAAGGTTCTGGAGTTGGAAGAGTGAAGGTCACGGGCAAGGATTTATCGGAATATGCGCTAGACAGTAAGTAGAGAGGTAATACAGAGTCTTCATCATTTGATGGAGTTAAAAGCATGTCCTGCATCTCTTTGGTAATCCACAGATGTCATCATGAGTACGCCAGCCCCTTTCCCTTCCCTGTGTAGTTTACCCTCGTGAGACAGCACTTTGCTTTGTCTGCCAAGCCTAATAACCGCATCTGGCTCCTAATAACTTCCTTGAATGAAATAAAAAGATGTAAATAATTAATATGTCTTAAATAATTCAAGCTGGAAATACAGTACATAAATTTAGCAAACTGACCATGATAATGAGTAATTATCCTTAATTAATCCATAAAGCTCACAGCTAGGAGGAAATTGCATATTAAAGTGATATGGTTCTTATAGTTGTGTTAGTGGAAACTGGATTATAAAGTATAGGTCTGACAATATCTACTGTATATTTTGAAAAATGGTTTGTTTGTTCTCTCTGTGTTTGGATACCTCTCAGGATATTGTTGCAAAACTCATATTGGGGGTTTCTGAGGTGGGGGTGTTGGCATTGCATTTGAACCCCAGGCGCCATTTGGAATCATTTCCCTCCTTTCCCCCATCTTTTTTAAAAATAAAATGTTATTAAGATCTTCATAATACATTACAATAAAAAACTAATCTAAGCAAAACCAGAAACTTAAAGAAGAAGTCCTTTTTCATAGATAAATCTTAACTTGCCCCACATAGAGAAAGGTGAACCCTCCCAGGTTTTCACCTAGGGGCTTCCTTTTCCTCTCCCACCCTCCTACCCTGGTAGTTCTTCCCTTCCCCACATCACACTCAGGGATCTTCATCAACTGTTCATCAGCTTCACCTGCATGTTACCCTCTCTTTAATGCTGAATAGAGGACCACAAAAAATATAAAAGACCAGAGCAGAGGACAAACAAAAACAAAGCAGAAAAGGAAAGGGAACAAAGAGATAATATTATTAAAGGAAATAATATAGGGATAAGGAGGAAAATAAAATATATAAGTAAAAAGGACTTCCAACTATCCATGTCAGATGTACATACAATAATTCTACAAAATAATCAAATGTTACTCCTCTGTATTCAAACCTGCTAGTGTTTAAAACTGCCCGTGTTTAAAACTGCCATAAAACCTGCCTTCTCTTTTGCTACCTTCCCCTACTCTGACTTTGTGCAAATCCAGAATTGGGATGAGGCACTACAAATTCTCCAGTGGTGGCTCCATTCTCATTTCATGCAATCCACAATTATGATACCGCACTGTAAAGCCTTCAATGGGGGCTGCACGATGACAGCCTTACTAACTATCAAAACTAGCTGAATAAAACCTGAATAGAATTATTGGCCAAAAGCCTGAATGAATAAAATACAGTCTTTACATGTTTCCTGGATGTGGTTAAAGAGGGGGGTGGCCTTCTTTCCCTTGGGTGAGATCCATAGCCTAGGGGGCCACTGCCAAGAATGCCCTATTGTAGGTTCCTGTTCTTCATACTATTCCTGCTGGTGGGACCACAATTTGGCCTATGTCCCAGATCACAAATTTTGAGTTGAAGGGTATTGGAGAAGGCACTCTTTCATCTATGTACTTGCTCCCTCAGGGGGAATGCTACATAGACTAGGACAGGTCAACATTCCAGTTAGTGAACCTGTGTATTATTGACCCACAGGACGACTGTCAGTGTCCAGATACTGATTCACCTGAATACCTTCTCTTGATTCAGGTAGAACCAAGAGATAGTATTGAGTATCATCTGCATGCTGCATGCATAACAGCTTCTATAGTTGTATATAGGTGTTAAAGAGCAGTGGGATTAGATGGCCCCTTGAGGAATGCATAGTACATATACATACCATGGACCTAAACAGTAGTCATTCAGTACTGTTCTTTGGTAATGAACCTGTAAGCAGAAGTTCGGAGTGATCCCAGAAGGATATCATAATCGGTGATAGCAAAAGCTGCAGAGATATCATGGAGAATCATAAGCATAGCACTTTCACTATCTCTCTCCCAGTAAAGGTTATCAGTCAGGGGGACTAAGGCTGTTTTGGTACCATAACCAAGCCTGGAGCTCGACTGAAATGTGCCTAGATGAGTAACATGCCTTTAAAATTGCTCAATATATAAAAGTTAAATTAGGTCATCAGAAATCTAACAAAGTCATTTGACTTACGCTCTTCAAATACTTCTCTAAAATATATGCTTATTTCATTCATTTTGAAAAGTTTGGATGAATGATTGAAAGCCTAAAGGCAGGTTTGTGTTGCATTCTGGTGAAGTGATGTGATGACTCAAATATGGTCATGGAACACGAGACACTAGAGGGCACAATTGTACCTTCAGATTTTGTATTTTATCCTTCCCATAAATTAACACAGAAAGAAAATCTGATGAATGTGGTGCATGGTAAACCTACAGCCCATTTAAGGCAACAGAAGAAATGCTAAACAAAAAAAGCAACAGAAAAAAGAAAGGAGGGGAAATAACTTTCTGATTGTTTTTGGCTATAGTAAGAAGGAAAAACATGACATCCACTTACTAGAAGAATAAAAATACAAATTATATTTGAAAAAGAGAAGTCAATGTATTCACAAAAGAACAGTGACATTTAAGAAAAATGGCACAGAAGTTACACTATTGTATTTGAATGGCAGAAATGCATTATAAATCTATTTGCTGTTAGCTAGCCTATCATTATGAAAAAAGGCAAGATGTTGCAAGCATTATCTCTTTCATGATGTTATATCGGCAATGCAACCACTAATAGAATGTTTAGTAACTAAAGTGAGAAAGCTTTTTGGCCTTGCATATCTGCAGCTTTCATGAAATGTCACCAAAGCTATTTGATGCAAAATTGAAATAGTATGTTAGCTTTATAGCCTTACCAGACGGGATAATTACCATGTATATTTAGAAAGCATGTAAAGACTTTTAGGAAGGTCATAGACTAAAAAGGTCACTTTGTATCCCTTAAAACTCTTTAAGAATGCCATTCATGCCAAGTCACTATAATAAAGGAATTTGCAGGTTTAAAAACTGAGTTTCACTTGGACACATGCCGCTGTCCTGGGGTTTTGTCTGAAGGCTCATGGAGCAGCACCCTTGTTGGAAATAAGTGGACCAGGCCTAGTCAATGTTTAAATGAAAGATTGCCTGGGAGTCCAAGGTATGTTGCTTTCAGTTCCATTAAAGAAAGGTATGAAACGAATGATGTGGCGACACTGTGCAGGACACAAACAAGAATACCATTTCGGGGTGGTGGTGGTGGCAGCGGCGGAATACGTCAAGGTGTGGCAAGCAGATAGATTGTCAGCAAGGTTTCACAGCTTGCGGTGCCCTCCAAAGGTTGAACTATGAATCCCATCATTCCTGATCATTTACTATACTGGAAGGGACTGGGAGAAATGTAGTTCAACAACAGCTAGAGGATGCCACATTTGCTACCCACTTTACAGCATATCTTTGATACCGTAATGGTTAGAAAGATGCTACTTTTTAAATGGCTAATATCACATTCTTTGTTTCTTCCCCCATGCTCCTGTGGAATCCCAGAATTCATGCAGGTTATAGGAGTAGCACCCTTTTATTACTTACGGTTAGTACACACTCCCTGTAGTCCTCTACATTGTATATTATTTGAGAAAGACACAGTTGAGTAACTATGATCCTGTTCCCTCTTCTTCTTGATACTGTCATGCAGCGTGGATTGTGTCATTATATAGTTTACTGGAAACCTTGTACCTGGTGTTGCTTGGGAATTCTGAGAAACCACAACACAAAAATCGGGGCAGTTTTAAAAGCTTAACTTCACTATCTTGATCCAAAATGACATCTAATTATATCCAAACATAGACAAATATTTATTTATTACATTTATATACTGCCTTTCATCTGGATATCACTGTGCAATAATATTGCAGCCATATTACAGATGAGTTGGAATGAGGCTGAAATATATCATGCCCATATTGTGGGGATGGGGCTGAGACAGAGGCCCTAAAATGTAGTTTGTTCTTCATAGTCTTGTTGTGTTGGGTAGTTGAGCTCTATATGCTGAGAGAAACTGGCTTGTAACTTAGATGAAAGTACAAGTCTTTTTGCATTGCCACCTCTATTTTCCTCTCCCCACTCACTTACAGTAAATGCAGGTTCCTGGGGTTTGGTTTATACTCCTCTCTCAGGATCAAAAAGTACAGTACAGTGGTACCTCGGGTTTAGAACTTAATTAGTTCCGGAGGTCTGTTCGTAACCTGAAACTGTTCTTAACCTGAGGTACCACTTTAGCTAATGGGGCCTCCCACTGCTGCCGCACGATTTCTGTTCTCATCCTGAAGCAAAGTTCTTAACCCGAGGTACTATTTGTGGGTTAGTGGAGTCTGTAACCTGAAGCGTCTGTAACCCGAGGTACCACTGTATCTGAAATATCTTGGCTGTGAATCCTGGAAGACCTGCTTCCTGCCTTGCAGGCCCTGACTGACCCCAGCCACAAAAGCTGAACAGACTCTTGGGTTGGGGTATTGTTTAGGGCATTTTGTTTCAAGGTTCTAATGCTGTTATTATTGCTCTAATTGTTTAAAATGATTTTTAACTTGTGTGTTTTTAAATTTGAATTTGTTATAATTAAGGAACGTAATATGTTCCTGGGAAGAGAGGAGCAGGGGTGCCCCCAATCATAGTGGTTCTGGGCAAGGGGTGGGGTGGGGCACACTAGATAAGGGGCACACGACACAGGCAGTTGGTGACTATGCCATGTGCCAGCCCCTCTTCCACCTTGGGGAATTGCAGTTGTCCTATCAGCCAGCCCTTGGGTCTGCAGCTGCTGTTGTTGAATTCCAGGTCAGCTCTGAATAAGTCACCCCTTGTCCATGGTGTGATTATGAATGAGGAGGCTGATCTGGTCTGTATCACTGAGGCCTGGCGACTGGCTCAGAACTCCATAGCTGCCATGAGAACAATGGGGCTGTCCCAGTATGTCACTGGCCCAACATATGTGGCAGGCCACACCGGACCTTGTTTTCTCAAAGGGGTAGGGAGAGGATGATCTGAAAGTGGTGGATATTGCACCAGTCCCTTGTCATGGCCAGATGCTTCTTTCAGCATCTTTTCCCTGAGTGCCCCCTCCCGCTTCATAGAGACTGCTTGGCTCCCTGGTGTACTCCAGAGTTTAGGACAAGGAAACAAGCTGGGAGGCAGCTCAACCGTGAGTGGAGGAAAACTCTGGCTGAACCCACGACCCTTAGATTTAAAGACTCATGCTCCACTGACTGAGCTATCCTTGCTCTTGCTAATGGTCCAGGGTGGCTGATAGTTTCTCAGTGGACTCTCATAGTTGGATAGTACCTGCATATCACTCTTCAGCTTTTAACAAGTTTATTCTTCCCACTTCAACCCCAACTGGGGAGTGTGTGATGATATAAAATATATTCATGAAGGGACGAAAGAAGCAGAGTGAGCAAGAAAGAGCTAAGGGTTAAGGTGTGTGCTCATTAGTGTCTTAGAGTGCAGTGAAGTTGTGATCTCTTGCCCCATGTGTGTTTCACAGCTCTTTATCCCCAAGCTGTTCACATCAGCATGATTTCATTAGTGTCAATTTCATTTCTATTTGTGTACGCACCAGGGGACATCGACAGTGGTGGGGATGTCTTTACCCTATGCAAAAGTGTTTATACCTTGACTAGAGATGAAGTAGGAATGGCATAAGGACTCCAATTGGTGTGAAGCTGGTTTGAGAAACAATACACTGAACAGTAGTATTTTGTAACAAAGTAGAGGATACATACGCATTTTGGATAACATCATGTTAATGTGGGTTAAAAAAATGGCACTGGAAATGCAGTGAAGGTGCAGTAAACAGGAGTGTGAACACAGTTTTAGTTGAAGGCTGGAAGCATCCTGAAGCACAGGGAATATTTACGGAGAATTGATGTGAGGCACCCAATCTTTTGCCTGGCAGGAACATGTATTCTGCTTGCTTCCTCTTGTGCTTTGGGTATTGTTGCCCTTGGAACTTCTTGCTGTTTGGGAAAGTCAGGAGCATATAAATCTGCATATGGATCATTTACTTAAAAATTATCTCTCTGAGCCTACTTGGTTACTGTTCCATTACTTATACTGGTACTATAGGGGAAAAGAAAAGAAAATGCTATACTGGCACATCAACTAACACAGATGCTGTTTCCTGTGTGAGACAGCTTAAAAATGATCTATGAATTATCACTCCTATTCATGGATGCTTTGAGTCACATGCTGCTTCCTCCATACACTGCAATCATAATGCCACTCCATATAAAGATCCTAATGTCTGAAGCAGTCCTTTTACTTCTACCGTCTTTCTCTCTCTGAAAAAGAGGAAAATGAATGGATGGCTGGATGTGGTGCCACTGATATACCCCTCCTTTGCTCAGGGGACAATCAAGCTGTCAGTCATAGGCCAATGGTCTATGAGGGAAGGACTGTGTAGCAGGAGCTGCCCTGTCCTCCAGGCTTGGACCAGAATTGTCACCAGGATATGATCTGGTGTGGGGGAGGGTGGAGAGTGCTTAGGAGAGAAACTGCTCTTCATCAAGGGCACGACAGCCAGAACCACCACTGACATTGGCGAGGAGCTGCTACTCTTCTAAACATCCAAAATCTGCATAGACAGAACTATATAATTTGCATTGCAAGAAGCATAACTTGAAGCATTGTGACTCGTGCTTGAACTTGCTTTCCCTTCCCCCTCCCATTCCATTTTTTGGGTGTTGTTTCTTTTTTAGATTATGAGCTTGAGGACATGAACCATCTTAGGACTGATTCTTCCAAGTTGCCCTGATACCTTTTTTGGCTAAAGGGCATGGAATAGATGCAATCAATCAATCAATCAATCAATCAATCAATCAATCACAGGTAGACAACCTGAGGCTTCCAGCTTCATTTTATGTGCCCTGCCCAATACCTCAAGTTCCTTCCTTATTATTTGTTTCAACCTGCTTTTTCTGGGCCTTTTAGAGCACACCCAACACTTTCTATGTAATTTGACGCAATTGTAAGGGGCAGTATTTTATTTGATAAAAAAATAAACTGATGTTTTAAAACCTTTTCAGATTATATTGCTTGGGAAACTTTTTTTTTTACTGCATCATCTATATGAGAACAAATGTGTAGGCTTTTGTCAAGGGTATATGTGGAGGACACCAAAGTCAGAAAAGCATTGCTTTCACTTTTTTTCCGAAACTGTAGTTGTATTTATCTGTTGTACTTAAAAAAACTAATAACCCCTCTTCCTGCTTACTTGAGAGTAATCCTGTTAAACCTACCACCAGCATGCAGCCCCCAACGGATTTTCCTTTCAAGAGAAGAAAGATTGTCTACCCCTTGGGTAGTTAGTAGTATTCTTAGGACTTCTGTGCTTGGAATGCTAAGAATGTGAATTTTCATGAACGCTTTCTGGAATTAATGATTATGCAGAAATGCTTGAGAACATGACTGCAAAATAGTGTAGCGTCTTAAAGGCAAAAGGGTAGAATATTAAGATATATTACAATTATTGGTAAAACTCAGTGCTTTGTAGGTCATTGTTGAGGAACATATAGGGAAGCGGTAGCAGTATGCATGGCATACTATAATTACAAAATATTTACTTGGACCTGGATTGTCAGGACTGAGGAGCATTGCTCATTGCATATGCATATGCACAAGAATGTTATGTCAAATGTTGCCAAATTTGGAACTTTGTGTAGGCTGAAGACAGAAAGAGATGTTGTTCTCTTTAATTCTAGGACACTAACACTAAGGATGGGAGGGGGAAAGAGTGTAATGGTTGATTTTAAGTTGACTTTATTGTGAAACACAATAAAGTCAACTTAAAAATAAAATTAAAAAATCCAACTGTGTTTCCCCCCACATAAAGACTTAAGGGTTATCTGTACATTAAGAATACATTTTCATTAAAAATGAACCTGGTTACTAAACCAACCTCTTGTCAATTTTCAACATATAATCTTATGATCAGAGGAATTAAAAGGAGACATGTTTTTTAGAACTTAAAATCAGTTTTTCCTGCTAGATGTTTTGATGGAAACAGCAGAACTTGGGTTGTTTTTTGTTTTGATTTTAGCATTGTCTTCTGTAATGAAAGCAAGTGCCTAGCTCTATGACAAGCACAGAGTCAGCCCTATACATGTTGGTGCTATGGCCCTTCTTCATCTTTACCTACTTTGGTTTTCATACAGCAGAGATAGTTGCCTACTAACCACAATTCTTCTGCTATCCTAAGTCCAACAACATGACAAAGTCAGGAATAAAAAAATGGCTTAGCTGTTGTGATATCACAGAGGTATGACATTCTGGGGCCTCATGATTGACTGCTTAGACTTAGATAGAGGCACCGTACACCCCATACATGTAAAACACCGACCTAGAATCCTGGGAATTTGAGAGTGCTGGGAATTGTAGCTCTGTTAGGGGTAAGCTACAGTTCCCAGGACTCTTGAAGGCAGATGTGCTTTAAATAGATGGTGTGTCTATAGTCTGGAGTAGGCAGCATGTACATTGGGGGCTGCTGGGAGAACTCTGGGTGATTTGCAGCAGATTGGCAGAATTTCTGACTCAAAATTGTTTTAACAATAGCAACAAAGGTGCCTCCTCCTGCCCTAAACTAAGACAGTTTGGGGAAAGAAGAAACTTGGAATACATTTTGGTTTAATGGAATGTAAGCTCAATTCTAGTACTGAGACAGATTTCTGGGCTGCACACATACTGAGATGCATCCTGTTCCTTAATTCTACATGTATGTCCATACTCACTCACCCCACCCCACCAGCTAGGCTTAGGAGTAATATGTATTTGAATTACAGCAAGCAGAGGGCTGTATGTGTGTGTGTTTACACAAACACACACACTTTTTGTAACTGTCATCCTGTACAATATTAAATGCAGAATTGCAACTTTGATCTCACTGACATAATGTTCATTTATAAAGGATCCACTTCCGAGTATAATAAATCAGCACTTCTGAGGACTTGCTATGTAACACATGGGCCTAGTTGATTATAAATTATAGCAAAGTGGTCTATTACTGGCAGGAGGAGATAAGGTGTGCTGCTGGGCTTAGAAGGCTGTTGGATGAGTAGTCCGGAACTCCAGACATAAGACGTTGATAGTACAGCTAAGACTGTTGGTACTGGAAGCTAGCAAGAGCAGAAGCAATAAAATATAAAATGAGCTATTTATACATACATATGTATAATGACTAAGGTATCTATGAATGTCTTTCCATTTCCTGATATGACTTACAGTTGTGGTTTTTCTTAAATTTGTTATTCTAAACTGTTTTATTATTGTCTCAGAGCTACAATAAAAATGAATTTTGCATGTTGTAAGAATTGCTGTAGGCTTCTGGAAACAGGAGATGACATTTCTGGTGTTGTGAGATGAGTTACATTGAGTGCAGATGCTTGATCTTAGCTGCCACAGCAAATAATGCTTTGAAAGTAAACAATGCCACAGTGGTAACACGAAAGCTAGTGTACAAATAAATTTGATATATTTTGCTCAGCTGTGTTATAACCCATATTTATGCATGAGATCGCCTAACATGATATTGAAGGGTGATGCTACAAAGATGCTGTTGAAAGCTTCAGGAGCAAAATGTTGAGGAGGGAGGTTGCCATATATATTATACATTCATTTAGGAAATTCTGACTTTGTTTCATACAACCAGCTTTAAAAATATATCAGAAATAGTTAGGTCAAGAATAGGTCAAGAATCAAAGGCCATGTGGAATATTAAGATAGGAGCTGTTTTTCTGATACCCTGCTCCTGCAGGCGTGTGAGACTGAACTTCTACAGTCAGGTTACAATGTCCTGGGAGGGAGGGAGGTTGCAATGAAGTAGAGCCAACCAACACCAAGGAAAATGTTGGGTCTACAGTAAGCCCTCAAAGCTGTGGCGGAATAATTTTGCTGCTCACACCAGAGAACTTAGATATAGGGATCAGCTGCCTTACTAAATCACCTGTTCTGGCCAACTACTGCCCAATAACCTTTTTACATCTAGTTTGTGGCTTCATAGACCCAACCCACAGCTTGGGTTGCTTGGATATAGGAATCGTGAATGGCAAACAGCATGAATTCCTGCCCAACAGGTTTGAAGTTCCAGGTCCATTGGAGGGTGAGTGGTATTAATGGCACTTACAGATAGGGTGAAGTACAAGATAGGCAACTCAGGTGTCTACCTAAGCAGCTGAATTAGGTAGTAGAAGACTGAGGTAGTGAACTGAGGCAGTAACGTGGGGGAACTGAGGCAGCTGGGGGGAAAGGTGCTGGCCTTGTTCTCTCCTTGCTGTAATAATATTCTACTTACACATAGGCTTTTTTTGTTTTTGTGTGCGAGTGTGTGTGTGTTATTTTTTTAAAAATGTTATGAAGCACTGAAAAGTGTGCTTGCTGAGGCCAGCTCTGTATACACAGCAGATTGAAAAGTCAGAATCCTGACATGATAGAGTAGAGCAGGGGTAGTAGTCAACCTTTTTATACCTACTGCCCACTAATGCACCTTTCTTGATGGTAAAATTTCCTTACCGCCCACCAGTGCTTGGTGGAAGGAGGATTCAGCTTGTGCCGCAGAACCCCCTACCACCCACTTAAAATCCTGAAACGCCCACTAGTGGGTGGTAGGGACCAGGTTGACAACCCCTGGAGTAGAGTATTCCCAACTGAGGCATGTAAAAGCCCTGCAAGCAAAAGTTACACATCAGAGACAGATGCTTTAGCTCTGCTCATTCCCTGTTGTGCTAGTGTTCCATCTGCAGGGACTTCTTCAGGTAGGAGAGCGGCACTCAAGTGCAACCTAAAGTGGTATGGTCCATTCTCCAACTCATTCCCAATTAGTTCAGTTGCATGTGCAAACAAAGCCTCAAGAGTCTGGACCTTTAAGAAATTACAAGAGCACAGAAGTGGTAGAGTTAGGAGTAGTCTGTAAATGATCAACTGATGGTGCAAAGGTTTCCATTGCCCGCTAGTTACAAACCCTCCAACATTTTTCCAGTGCAAATAGGGACATTGCATTTAACAACAACAACAACACTCTGAGCAGTGTCCAACATACGTAAAAACATAACAAAACATCAAACATTAAAAATAACTTCCCTGTGTCTTCTAAAGGTTGTATAGCAGGCATGGCCAAACTTGGCCCTCCAGATGTTTTGGGACTACAATCCCCATCATCCCTGACCACTGGTCTTGTTAGCTAGGGATGATGGGAGTTGTAGTCCCAAAACATCTGGAGAGCCTAGTCTGGTCATGTCTGTTGTATAGTTACTTATCTCCTTGGCTCAGGAACCAGATAACTGCCACACCCACCAACATTTCTCCACTGAAAATAGGGACATCCTAAGGAATAGCTGCATATTCCAGGATCAAATCAGAAACCGGGACAGCTTCTGTAAATCTGGGACTGTTCCTAGAAAATAGGGACACTTGGAGGGTCTATAGTTATCAGTTCTTCCTTTTGTTGCTGAATTAACCTATTTCCGCCTATGCCTAGTTCTAATGCCAGCTAAAGTTTTTTTTTTTTTTTTGAGTCTGAATGAGACAAATACTATTCTCATTTGGAACCAGATTTGGCTATATGAAAGTATCTAAAGCTGATTTTATTTATTTTATTTTTTATAGAATAACCTAATAAAAACACTTCAAAACATGCCATGCTTGGCGCATGCAAGGTTTCTGACTGAATAAACAGCATTGTTTGGCTTAATTATCTCCTGCACGAAAGTGATTACCTGTCTCTGAGACTTGTTTCATTTCAGCTAAAGAAACCCTGCATGAGGCTTTCAGTTATGCTCATGGCTCATTGCTGTATATTAACTTTTATCTCTTTACAATCTTATAGAAAATAGCACTTCAAATTGGGCCCTCTGGATTTGTCTTTTGGAGACTGATTTGAACATGTATGTATGTACATAATTCAAATGCTCAATCATGGAATGATTTGCACACACATGTGATGTTTCAGTCCTTGTGTGTGGATCAGTGTGTTGTTGCAAATATATGTTTGTGTGTGTGTGTGTGTGTTTGTGTTTAAAAGGAGGGCAATTAGATATGAACTACAGTAGTACCTCAGGTTAAGAACTTAATTCCTTCTGGAGGTCCGTTCTTAACCTGAAACTGTTCTTAACCTGAGGTACCACTTTAGCTAATGGGGCCTCCCGCTGCTACTGCGCCACTGCCGCACGATTTCTGTTCTTATCCTGAAGCAAAGTTCTTAACCCGAGGTACTATTTCTGGGTTAGCGGAGTCTGTAACCTGAAGCATCTGTAATCTGAGGTACAACTGTATATAGAATAGTTTTGCAGCATGAAAATGTACACAGGACAGAAATAATATTTAATATGCAGGACTGGTAACTGCTCGGATTTGGCTGGATCTTGATTCATGTTCTTACTGTTTCCCCACTAAAAGTGTTATTTTTGTCCTGCAGCATGTCTCTCTGCTACATTCCCTGTGCCTCCCTTTCCTGTGTGCGTCCTTTTCTTGGTGCCCAGGGTGCGCATGCCAGGCCGGGGTGGGGCATGGAGGGTCAACAGAACCCACTGCGCCAGCCCAGGCCTCACCGTCAACACTACCGGGCATGCACACACGGGGTGCGGAGGATTCACAGAGCCCATGTGCCACTTCAGCCCTAGCCACTGGAGCCAAGCAGGGCTGCATTGTGCCCCAGCCCACCCATGCAGGAAGGAGGCAGGCCCTTGGTGGACAAATCCCCCCTGACACTGGCCAGGCGGCCATTCAGCAAGGCAGCCGGGGTTGCGGTAGCGAGGCCAGGCTCCAAGGCCCAGACCCCCAGTGGCAGGCAGGGCAGGATGGGAATCCTCGCATGGGGACATCTGGCTCATGCCTCCTAAAAGTTGTGTGCCCGGGGCTATGATCCCCTGGGTCCCCCCACACACTATGTCCCTGACACCCACCCACCTGCGCTTACATTTGCATTACAGAGCTGCTTAAGGATGGGCATAGCAAGCTATCCGGAAGGACATTTTACTGAACCAGTTTTACTACGCTGCTGTTTTTCTTCTACCCCACAAATTCATCAAGGATGAAGGGATCTACCATCTTCAACAACAATAATAAACAGGGAGAAGTTGGTCTTTGTGAACATATTTTCCCTTTTATGTTATTTGTTATTTTGGGAGGTGCAAGGAAATACAAAAATAACATGATCTGTTTATTTTACAGAGTATGGGATGATAGAACAGAGGCAGAGCCGACTAATTTTATTTGCAAGTGCAGTAATGCTTCAGTTTTAAATTGCGTGACTGCCATTCATTTTTGCTGTTCTTATATTATGGCTCTAATGAGATATAAAAAGCTAAAGTATATTACCAGTTATAGCTCAGTGCATCATTTATTTTTAGTCACTGCAGCAGGTGTCTTTTTTTCTTTCTATTGTAGCATAGATTTGGTCTCTCTCTAACCCCCTCCTCTTTGTGAGCCATCTGCTTTTAGTTATCTAAACTCTTCCTTGGTTTCAGAATACCATTCTTGGCCTTGAACAGACATTTGCTCAAACAAATGCTATCTCTAAACATTCTTTCTGGGGTTTTTTTTTAAAGTAAGAATCTACATTTTGAGGTGATTTCAACTATTTCACAAAGTCATATAGGTCATAAGATGAGTCATATATGTAACTTTATATGCCTTGTGTTACCTGTGACCTGCAACCAACCCTTCAGATTCTGTCGGTTATTACTCTCTCATACTCTTATAACCTTCCATAGTAGAGGTGGGAACAAGTAGATTTTCTCTCTCTTCATATTATTGCATTGGATGTTAATTTATAGCAGATGAACAGGTAAAAGGTGAAAATGCAACAGTACCAATATATGGAACATTTCTTTCAGAGATACCGGAAAGGCAAAATTCATTCCATGCATTTGCAAATGCAGCAGTAATCTTGATAATTGAATTATCTTGAATAGAAAAATCTCCATGATGCAACGTCATAGAAGACCCGTTGTTGACTCCTTGCATTGAGCTCCTTGCATTCCAGTGCTGCAGGAAGATGGTGGCAAACGTTTTGCCAGCTTTGCAGTTGGTTCCGGCTACTAGGGCTGGGTGATACCTGGTTTTCAGCATCACAATATATCACTAGCTAACACCATGATACACCCTTATATCATGATGTCTGAAATAAGGAAGAAGCTTTGTAGAGGCATTGGATGGCTTCATGGTTCCCCCCACATAGTGATCTTTGCAAAGTGCATGCAGAAACACGCACAGACATCATGATTCATATTATATTGCCAGGTCAAAAATTATGAAACCAATATCATATCAGACTTCAGACTGGTTTTGGATGATATATCTACCAGTCCTACCGGCTACTGCTTTTCTCCCAAGTATGCAACATAGTAAGATAGGTCAGTGGGAGACTGAGAAATGGTGGCTTGCTGAAAGCTGAAAGAGAAATGGTGGCTTGGTAAATTCATGGTTGAGACAAGATTTGAATCAGGCTAATATTCTGATTAGCCCTTCTTGAACATCAACTCAAGTGCCAGCCCAAAACATTTCGCTGCATAAAGCAGAGCCTAAATGGCATCCCCCTCCCCACTATAATATACTTTTAAACTGCCTTGCTGCACAGTTTACATGCCAATTCCTGCCTTTATCCAATCCCTCGTTTTAATGCTGTCTGAAGCAAGTTGTTACAGGCTGCTACATGGCAAGGCTAGCCCTGCAGCAGTTCTAGGGCCACTGAATCCTAGGAAGGCCTATATTAGTTGCAGTTTGTGATTTGCATTCTAAGACAAAATAATGTGTGTGTGACTGGAAGGGGGCGGGGCTTGCTTGGAAACGGGGGAGTTGAACAAAATTATTCAATCTACACAGTTTTCCTTTTCTGTCTCCTAGCTCCCATGACCCATCCTGCATTGTTTAGGAGGGGCCCCTGATTTTCTGGGGAGACTTTTCAGGGTACTGTAAATGGAGGGGGGGGGGACAGTAAGCCTTATTTCAAATGAACTTGTTGAGTTGACTTATCTTAAAATCCAGGCCAATGTACTTCATTATATTTTTGTTTTCATAATCTTTCAAAACCAAAGAACCAGCATCCTTATGGATCATTATCTGTGTGAGAATTATAGATTGGGTGAGCTGTATGTGCACAGGTTTCTATGCCCAGAGCTGTCAATTAGTTGTTACAGAACACCATTGGGTATGTGCTGCTTCATAAATCATATCATTCCTGACCTTCTATGCTTGTTATGGGATTATTGATTGTATATAATGGTTTGGGCTCCCCCCCTTGATTAATATTCAAGAAGCCCATGCTATAAAACGCTTTTTCTATGACGTTTGAATAAATCAATATATGATTGTTCTTAAAAAGTTATGGTATCGGGATGTATGTGCTTTGCAGCAATAGTCTTAGTTTTGCTGGTTCTGCCTGATAAATATTATGACAGTAATCACTTTCCATTGTGGGAGAGAGAAAGAGAAGGATGATGTGTTCTGAGATGAGCTGAAAGAAGGAATGGCTACTTTCATAATATCTAGCTATTTAACTTATTTTCTTCTTGCATGTAGCTGACTGTACACACACCATGGTTATGTAGTTCAGTAATGTTGTGTTGCGCTGCACAGACCTTTGTGTAGGATTCCAGCCCCACAAGTATTTTGTGTCTTGTACTTTGGCAGACTGAGCTGGTTTTATTTCATGGTGGTTAGGTTTTTTCCTTTCATACAGAAAGAAATCTCTCTGATGTTAAGCATTTCTTTATAGCATTAATTGCAAACCCTTTGATCTTAGCAAGGCATTAAAGAATGTGGCTGTGCGGATTGTCTTTAGAAGGACATCCACAAACCACTAAGATTCAAATGTACAGACCTTTAGTAACCTAAATTTTTGGAAATTCCAGTTTTATCAAGGCTGTAGCACATACTACTGTGAAACTTGTAACGGGGCTGGAAGGGGCTGGGAGGAACTAAAATATGTCTCTTGAGAAATGTATGTCAGAAAATGAAACCTGCCTTGTAAGCTATAAAAACAGAATGACTATCTGTCCTTCTGCAGTTTCATTAATCAAATCATCTTGAAATATTTTGAATGAAGTGCTTGACCTGCTTTTGGTGTCTCTACCACACTTATTCTGCTTTAAAGGAGATAAATTCAATGGAGACTAGTCAGTGTCTGCCCTCGGCCAGACCCCATCTGCCTGCCTTCTTACTTACAGCCAGGCTAGTGGGTGGCACTTGCTGGCTGGCAGTCTTTTCTGCCATAGTCTCTGTGTTGCCTCTGTAGAACTCAACAGAGGGGAGGATGGAGATAAAAGCAGAATTAGGTGGTGCCAGCTCTAGTGCTGACCGTGATTTGTTTTGGCTCCTTATTCTGTGATTGCAAAGTTTTCTCAGGACTGTTCAGTGAAGAACTTGGTCAAAGGCTTTGTGGAAATCTGAACATACAATGTTTACCAGATTACCCCCCACCCATCTACATGCTCATTGATACTATTAAAAGAATCCTGAGAGATGTGACTCAAGATTGTTACAAGTTGTTTCAAACACTTACAGCTGATTTTGATAAAATGTTTTTCTCACATGAATACTCATGAAATTATGCATTTGCTTGTGAAACCGTACAAGATGAGCACTTGGAGTACTTCCAGAGGTTGAAAGCAAGTTATTCATCTGTAATATGAAGATTGAAACAAACATCACATTACAGATGTTTACACAAAATAGTCTTGCCCTTCTATGGACCCCAGCACCACGCACAAATACTCCCCCAAGCCTGCATTTGATAGCATTAAGACCATTAACTACTAGGAAGCTGTACTGTGATTTCAAACATGACTTCATAATAATATCCGTCATGCCACACACCGTTCAACCATAGTTCAGTACACAAACTTTCCTGCCAAGAGACTCATGGGAACTGATTGCTTGATTTAAAACATTTGTGCCCTTTCTTTCTGCTATAGTATTCAAGGCAGCTAAAAATGATCAAAACAAACAGTATTCTATAAATAATTATAAAGGTTTTTAAAATAATCCAAAACAAATATTTAAGAAGGGGAAATGCAATTCCCATTGCATCACTTGGATTCAAAGCAAAGATGAACTATAGATGAGTAGAATCAGTATACTAATTAATGTCCCAGCGCTACTTGGCACTTTCTGCCAGGCAGGAACAAAGCCACCATAAAACAGAGCTACTAGGGGAGTGGCTGCTTTAACCTTCGTACTTTCAGTCATTTTTCTGCTCAAAACCTCAATCTCACTGTTCTCTCTCACTAACACATACACATAGGGATGTTCCCAGGGGTTGTCCCAGGGAGGCGCAAAAATCTTGCCTCTCCACTCTGGCTCATAGTGGCTATGAGCCCATCCACCTGCTTCTTGGGCCGCTCCTCCGTTCCTCTGGATGCCTCGGTGGAGGAAGTCCCCAGTTGGCTGGTGGCACTATTATAAGTAGGAGTGGAGGGCTCAGCAGGGCTCTGAGTGAAGGCAGACAGAGAGAGTTTCAGGAAAAGGGAAGGAAGGAAGGAGGCAGAAGGGAAAGCAGCAAGCAGAGGGAAGGAGGAAGCAAGGGAAACAGACAGACGGACTGATGGAGGAGGAGGGGAGACAGAGCAGAGCAGGCCTAATCCTAATAGATGCAGAGAAAATCACTGGTGGGGCATGAAAGCTGATGAAAAGCTAACTTGTTGAATTTCTGGTACATGATCTCTCCCAGCTTTGGATATGCTTATACAGCTCTTTGCCAAGGGCACAAGGAATGGGGGATGCCAGTATGGCTCCTTGCCAAGGGTGCAAGGGAGCCTAGATACAACTCTACAAACACAAATGGTGCCTATACTTTCCTGCGGGGAAGGGAGTGGGGGAGTAGAAGCCACTGAGGTATTATTCTGAGCAGAAGAACATAGCCGGTGGGAGTGGAGGACAGCTTCTCGCTAGTCCTCCATCCAAGGATGCTCTTTGTTTAAAAATGAACTGTATGTGCTGTTTGTAGTCTCTTCCATCAAAGTCGAAGCATTTCTAAGAATCCAGCCCAGAATTCAAAATCTTCACAGATCTTTCTTCTTGTACAAGAAAGTTCTATAAGAAGGGATTATAGTGTTATCTGCTCATGTTCATAGATCTTTCTTGCACAATCCATGTCAATTTTCTGTTGCAATGTAACATTTTTCATGAGCGTTCCTCCATGGAGGAAAAATGTCAAACCTCATTGTACGCCTGTTCTTCATCAAGCTATGAGCAAACCTGCCAGCTCAACTACTTTGAAGTGTACATTTCTTCACTAGGGGCATATTACTTTCATGCCGGTACCCTCCCTCCAAATTTGTCACAAACAGAAACATCACATCTGTCTTTACTGACACAGCTGCCCTCATTATGGTGTTTGGGAGACAAATGTAATCATCATTCCAGTGTATCAAGCCATTCTAAAAATGCAAACAATAAATAACTTTAAGAGAGTTAGGCGAGGAAAGTACTCATATCTAAAAACAGAAAAAAATGCCTTGCTGTATCTCACTGAAGACCTACATTGTTGGCCTCTGCCTTCCATTAGCTCCAGCCAGAATGGCCAAGGGTCTGAGATGGTGGAAGCTGTACTCCAGCAACACCTGGAGGGCCACAGATGTCCATTCCACACCCCTGGCCTGTTTAAACCAGCACTGTGCCCAGGAACAGACAGCCAATTGCCACTGGGAGCCAACAACCAGAGAATGATGAATACTGCCACCCTCATTGTTAACAGTTTATAATCTGGCTCTACTGCCTCAGTACATGGAAGTTCAAAGTTTAGCTGTGGTGGCGGGTGGCGCTGTGGGTAAAACCTCAGCGCCTAGGACTTGCCGATCGCATGGTTGGCGGTTTGAATCCCCGCGGCGGGGTGAGCTCCCGTCTTTCGGTCCCAGCTCCTGCCCTCCTAGCAGTTCGAAAGCACCCCTAAACGCAAGTAGATAAATAGGTACCACTTTATAGCGGGAAGGTAAACAGCGTTTCCGTGTGCTGCGCTGGTGCAGGCTCGCCAGAGCAGCTTCATCACGCTGGCCACATGACCGGTAAGTGTCTCCGGACAGTGCTGGCCCCCGGCCTCTTAAGTGAGATGGGCGCACAAGCCTAGAGTTGGACATGACTGGCCCGTATGGGCAGGGGTACCTTTACCTTTATGGGAGTAGGCCATTTCAAACTCTTGATATTTGCACCACACATGTACAGTGGTAACTTGGGTTAAGTACTTAATTCGTTCCGGAGGTCCGTTCTTAACCTGAAACTGTTCTTAACCTGAAGCACCACTTTAGCTAATGGGGCCTCCTTCTGCCGCCGCTCCACCAGAGCACAGTTTCTGTTCTCATCCTGAAGCAAAGTTCTTAATCTGAAGCACTATTTCTGGGTTAACGGAGTCTGTAACCTGAAGCGTATGTAACCTGAAGCATATGTAACCTTAGCTACCACTGTATGCTCATCCCTTGGTTTCTTAAAACCTTAGTACTGAACACTTGGTTGGCAGTAGCTAAATGTGTGAACTGACTCTACTGAAAAAGCATTTCACTTGAGACAGTGTGAGGAGATACTAAAATTCTGTGATGGTAACTGATGATAATGATAATGATAATGATGATAATGATAATAAATAATTTTGTGACGTGAAGTTGATGCTATTGCACGACAAACATATATGTTTGCATCAGTCCTATGAACCATGTTTGTAGAAGGATCAGTGTAAACTTTTGCTGCTGAGGTTGAACTGGAAGCTGCAGCAACTATGACATGCATCAGCTTAAGTGCTCACTGCAGCAGAATATCTCTCATCATTTTATGCTGCTGTTGAAGGACTTGTACTGTTGAAAGACTTGCCACTTAGGTAGTGGGCAAAGTTCAAGATGCTAGTTCTGGTGTATAAAACTTTGTATAGCTTCCAACCAAGAAATCTAAAATATAATCTCACCCCTCATTTACCGTGCTCTGCAGGAAAGGACCTCCTGCAGATACCATCTCATCAGGAAGTCCATTCCATATGATGTATGAATCAAACTTTTCGAGTGGCAGCACCTGCCCTTTGGAACTCTCTCCCATTATATATCAGACTTTTACTGTATTTTCAGCACCTCCCAAAGACCTTCCTCTTCCACAAACCTTTTAAGTAGACATTATTTTACAATGTTCATCTGCATTGGACAATAAATTGGTTTTTTTAATGTAGATTTTGTTGTTGATGTTTTTATTGTAAAACCACTTAAGGATGTTTATGGGTGAGCATTTCATTCTATAACATAGAAGTGAGCTGAAGAGCAGCTCCACCTTTGAGTTTTGTGGATGAACTTAACTTTTATGCAGATTTGGCAGGATTAAGAAGCCAGAATTGTAGTTCTGAGTTTGCACATAATAGTTTGCAGAAATAGCCTGCAGAAAGAAGCATGAATAATCTGTTTTTGCCATGATATGTCATATCTCAAAGCATTTGTAGTAAGACGCATTGTGCACACTACCTCCTTTCTTCTTCTGCAGCAAGGGGGTTTCATGGCAGTGTTTTGTTTCCTGGTGTGAGATTTGGAATTGCAGGTGGGAAGGAATATTGGCTAGAGTGTGCAGGATCCAGGTGCTTTATCTGAAGTCATGCACCAGTTGCTAAGTAGGGGCAGCCTGGGCCTAAATTAGTTTGTATTTTGGTGCAGAATGAAGGCTGCACCTGTTTCTCTCCTCTGATTACTCAGTTTGAGGGTGTGAGGCCAAAACCCAGCAAGATCCCAGGTTGATGAAGTTGTTACCTTTCAACCCATTCATGCCTGAAGCAAGAATGAGTATGATTTTTTTTAAAAAAAAACTTTATAGTCAGCAGCCTTTTCCAGTGAGCTGTTCCAAAGGTTTTCTTTCAAAGCCCATTTAAAATGTTACTTTTCCCAGCCTCTGGTCAATTAGTTGTTTTTCTTTTCAGATAATTGCCTTCTTTTTGCATGTGGCTGTAAAGGCACAGTAGGTGAGTGAGTTTACTACCCAACTGTAATACAGTAGGACAAGCGACATAACTGTCCTGAGAAAAAGTGGATATTCTGGAAAAACTAATTATGCCCTGCTTCCTTAAGCTCTCAAAAATGGAAATTCAGGTATCAGGAAGCAGAAAGATAGAAAACCCCTGGAGGTTGCTATAGGGCTGTTTGAAATGGCCTGGTAATGGCTTCACAATGAATATTTTAGATGTGTGTGTCTCCAAGTGTTTATATATTTGCCGGCGCTACAGATAAATCTTTCCCTAAACCTGGAGATTGCTTTGGGCAGGCTAGGTTGCCTTGGGCAGGCTATGAAGATCTGTCTTTTACTAGGAGTGCTTAAGGAGAATGTGGAGGAGCAGTCACTGTGTTCTCTGCAACATGTGGAGCCTTGGCATATACAGAGTGACTTTCTTTCCAACTGAGTGACCATAAACAGTCCAAAATACATATTGGGGGTTAGTTAAAGCACTTCCTCCTATTAAGTAGAGTGCTTCTGGGTGTTATAAATGGGCAGCGAACTCTTAGTAATTTAATTGTTGTTGGTTTTTTTTTAAAAAAAAACACCAACCCAAACAAACAAACAAATAAACAAAACCCTGGGAAATAAATGCTTGTGCTATTTTCTGCCTTGGGTTCCAAAGCAACCTGTCCAGCGCTGGGCACTATGCACTTTAACTGGGGCTGAAGGGGACATTCGCCAACCCTAGACAGCAACGTGCCTCCGGGCTGGCTCTGCAGTCCCTGTTGCTTCTAATTTATTTGTGCGTTTTTAAACCGCAAGGCACTGCTTGGTGCGCGTGTGAGATCTTGCGTGTGCCCATCGTCCAAACGGAACTTCTTCTACCACAGCTGGAGGTTGCTGGGGGGGGGGGGCGGGAGCGGCTGGAGAAGGTCTGGCCAAGCCCTTACTCCTGTGGATGTTTATAGCCGAAGTGCCTGTCTGCGTGCGTAACTAAGGCTGTCTGCCCGCCCGCCCTCCCGATGAAAAGTGTCCAGAGAGGCTGCACATTCCTTTGCAAACGTGGCGTGCCCATTTCAGCGTGAAGTGCCTGGCATGCCACACCGCCCACCCCCTCACCTACCTCGAGCAGGCGGGGCGGCAAGGGGGGTGGGAGTGGGGAGAAGCGAGCCGCTGGCTGTATAGTTGAGCAGAGTCCTAGTAGCCCTCCGAAGAGCGACGGAGGGAAAGTGCCTGGACTACGGCATGCTGCAGACGCCCCTCGCGCGCTCTGTTCCTTCCTTCCCTCCCTCCGTTTCCTTCTCTCTCTCCCCCTCTCTCTCCCTCTCGCTGCCTTTCTCTCCAGTCTAGCTTGACGCAGGCAAGATAGAAATCACAGTTAACCACCCAGCCGTCGCTGAACTGGTGCCGATGGGGCACCATTTAAGACGATGATGTTTCTTCGAAGCCTCCTCGCGTAGCCTGAATCGCCGCGCCGAGCCAAAAACAGCGCCGACTCCAAGCCAGCCAGGCTGGAGGAGGCGCGCGTTAAAAGGCTAACAGGAGCTGCGGGCGGAGGTTGCGGCGGCGGCGGCGGCGGCGGCAACAGCAGCAGCAGCAGGTCGATCGGAGGAACGATTGGCAAAGTTGGCTTGAAGTGGGACAAGCGGCAGGAGGAGGAGGCGGCGGCTACTACTACTTATTTGTGGGGCGGGGGGGAAAGTTGCCACGCGCAGAGAGGGGGGCGCAGGCAGGAGCCCCACGGAGGTGGAGGAGGAGGTGGTGGCGGAGGAGGAGGAGGAGGTTGAAGGATGGGGACGCTGCGGGATTTACAATATGCCTTGCAAGAGAAGATCGAGGAGCTGAGGCAACGGGATGCGCTCATCGACGAGCTGGAGCTGGAGCTGGACCAGAAGGACGAGCTGATCCAGAAGCTGCAGAACGAACTGGACAAGTACCGCTCGGTGATCCGGCCGGCCACCCAACAGGCGCACCAGCAAAGCTCCACCACCTTGCATGGCGAGCAGAGGACCAAGAGGCAGGCCATTTCAGCCGAGCCCACCGCTTTTGACATCCAGGACCTCAGCCATGTCACCCTGCCTTTCTACCCCAAGAGCCCACAGTAAGCCAGGGGTTAAGCGTTGTGTCCGTGTGGCGTCCCTGTGATGTGGTCTCGGTCTATCTCTTTCTCTCTCTCCCCCCGTGTATCTGTCTCTGTCGCCCGCACTGCCCATTCACTCGCCTTGTGGATCCCTGTGCGCCGCCTTCTGCTTCCCATCGCTTTCCTCCTCAGCTTCAGAAATTGCTTCCACCCAATCTGCCTTCCCTCCCTCCTAGCGCTAAAAACTCTTTTATCTTTTGAGCTGCCCACATTTCCAACGCCACATTCTTCTGTGTCCTTTTCAGATATCAAGGTATCCAAATCCCCCTGCAGAAAAATGAGAGTTCCTAGAGTGTGGAAATGTGAAGGGCGGGGGAGCACAGTTTCTCTCATTTTATCCCCTTCTCCCTTTCTCAAAATTATCACAGCAGTAACCGCATCATCAGACTGTCTCTTCCAGTGTGGTATGTCGTTTCTGTCTGGGATTTTGATATTGTTGTGGCTTTCTGCCCTGAATTTAACTGGGGACTGCCTGCCATTTGAACTATGTGAACCAAATTCACGGACCTTTTTTTTTTTTTAATTGCACCCGTTTCCTATTTACAAGGTTTTTATTAAAGAGAGAGGGGTGTTTTTGCTAACATGTTCTCCTATGAACCTAAGTTTTCTTTGGAACCTACTCAGGCAAAAATATTTGGGGTAGTTTCTTTAACCATTCTGTGTGACATAAAAAGGTGACCTGGATGCTCTTTATCTGTGACATATATCTATGACTTAGTAGCTCTCTGCAAAGCTGCTTTTCACTTCTTTGCCTGCAAGGCCATCTATCTGCAAGTTGAGCATTGGTGGTATCACAAGGTAGAGGTAAGAATGTGAGCGACAACCTTCCCCACTCAGTCACTTTCCTCTTTCTGTTCCCAGTGAGAATACAAAGACTATAAGGGTTTAGACAGCCCCTTCACAGTACAGTCCTATATGTCTACTCGGAAGTAAACACTTTGAGTCAAATGGGGCTTACTTTCAGGTCAGTGGACACTGAATTGCCTTCTTTAGTGTTCTCTCAGAATCTGAAGAGGCAGCCTTATCTTTCTACACCTCAGAACAAGTTTCCTTTTCTACTGTGGAGAATTCTTTGTTCCTCTGACCCTCAGGTGGTTGTTGTTCTTTCCTCCTGGGTAGTGGAAGGCTTTGGGTCTATTTACTCTTTCATTTCAAACTTTGTCTGCAGTTCCTTACTGGTGTTTTGAGGTGGGGGCTGTGAGGCTGCAAAGAAAGAGAGGAAACACAGAAGACCAGAGCTTACCGTATTTTTCGCTCTCTAACACGCACCCGACCATAACACGCATGTAGTTTTTAGAGGAGGAAAATCCGTAGGCATGCCACCCGTAGGCATTCCCTCCATAACACGCACAGACATTTCCCCTTACTTTCTAGGAGGAAAAAAGTGAGTGTTATGGTGCAAAAAATACGGTAATTTCTCAAAAGAAAAGTGCCCAAGGGTCAAGCCTGCCTCTGGCCCTGACACCCTGACCCTTTAATTCAAGCTATATGGTGCCTTGTTGCAATTATTTGGTGATGAAGTAAAGGCAGGGACGTTGTGCACACTTTGCATTTATTGGTTACTGCATCCCATGTACGGGGGCAGGGGAGACTCAGTCCTTGCACTCAAAATATGTACTCTGATAGCCCCATTCTCTGCATTCTTTCAAGTGACCCTGAGAAGAGTGTGGCTTACTCTTAGACCGTCATCTCTTCTGTCGTTCTTCTTGGCTGTACTGCTGTCTGAAACAGAGAGGTGCCTTAGATTTATACTGCCAGTGCTGGTCCGCATGAGTTTGCAGCCTGGGCTTTCTCTAGTACATAATTTAGTGTGTCTCTGGGGCACAGCGACACCAGTGCAGGACTTCCTTCTGATTCCTCGCCATTCGCCAGCATTACTTCTTCCTCTCATCTCTCTTGAGTCTCTTTGGAGAAGTCTGGTCCGCTTCACCGTTCACAGCTCATCAAGTCCACCAAGGCAGTCAAAACTGACAAGGCTTTTTAGAAAGGAGAGCAAGGGGGAAAGGTGTCTGTTTTGCTCTTTCTGACAACCTAAGTTAGAATTTAAGAGGTGTCAAAAACTAATGCAATGTTTTTGCTTCGAAAGCAGGAAGCTATGGGTTGCAATAGTCAACAGATGTTGTGAGTTCAGTTGTTCCTTTGGACAGTATGATCCTATACACATTTAGTAAGCATTATACTGTACTCCCAAAGGGAGTAAATAAAAGGGCTTTATTCTTGAGTGAAGAACACCCATCCCATATCATTCCCTTTTCCTCAGGATAAATAAATCCAGGACTACATAATGACAAGTCTGTGGAGTAAATCCCATTGAATTGAGCCGTACTTCTGAGTAAAATTGAAAAATGAGTGTTGGAAACTTACTCACATCCATAAAATATACATTGCTTTTCAGTTTCCTCATGTGGTTTCAAATTCTTGTTGGACTTTGGGGTTCTCTGAGTTACATAGTTTTTCTTTTCTCAGCTTAAGGAAAACTTTTGATCAACATAAGCTGTAGTTCTCAAGGCACATATATTTGTGTAAATCCCTTAACACCAGGTTTTTATTACTAGTGAAAACATTTTAAGAATACTCCCCCATATCATACCTTTTTCATCAGGATAAATAAATTCAGGATTACATAACAACAACTCTGTATATTCCTATACTCATAATCATCAACACAAGTTAGAATTGCTACTCAGGATGAAGGCATGAATTGAAAGACTCACAGGAACTTACCGTGTGTAACACAATGTGTTAGAACACAGAAAATGTGTTTGATTATCTTGGGATTTCACCTCTGGGTTATCGTTACCGTCAATCCATATTTGTACATTTTTAGAACTCCCTGGTTGGCCACAGCATATGGAGGACATTATGCCGGTTATCCCTGTTGTACTAGAATGAAACTCTAGCAAATTCACTTGTGTGCTTATGTGACACACACAAACACTTTTTCTGGCTCACACTCTGGAAGCTAAAGATGCCTCCACACAAGCTTATGATTGAGTCGCATATTCAAGAGTTGGCTCTCAGTTTGTGGCAACATTAAGGGAATCCATTGCATGTTGGAGCCGGCCATTTGGATAGGCAGTTGTCAAATTGCTCCATCATTGCCACATTTCTGTTCAACCAATGATGTGAGTAATTCCTTTCATCAGCTTTCAAGGCCAGTTTAAGCCTATCTGGGTGGACAAACAACTGGTCAGCTGGAAAGTACACTGAGGTGGCTTATAGTTTTTTTGTTTTTTTGTCAGATGAATAGCAAGCCCCATGTTAGAAGGCTCAAAGAGGCTGAAAGAAACATTGGATTTAATTTTCCAACATGCAAATTAAATCACTGAATTGTAAAGGTTCACGCAGTTAGCAAAAACAAAGAGTTTTCTCACTTCAGCGTTATGTTCCACTGAGAATACAGAATAAGTAAAATTCTGTTAAAACAAATGCCCCAGTTTACATTCAGCTCTGTGGAGACATGAAGTACTTTGTGATTCGAACACCAGGGCATACATGCTTCTACATCACCATCAACAATATATATGCAAAAACGCTCAAAGGGTAGGAGTATAAATGGTTTTCTTTGTTTCCCAGCTCCATAATGTTCTGATACATATTTTTCTATATGACTTCTGTGAAAACATTCCCTTTGTTCAAATGCCTGAGAATATGTTCCTCTTGGGATTTCCTTGTATCACTGATGCCTGCTGTCCTTCTGTATGTGATAGAAGAAAGTGATAACAGAGGATGTAAGAGGTGATTTAGCTTGTCACTTGTCAATTACCATATTTTTCGCTCTATAAGGCGCACAAGACCACACAAGACGCACCTAGTTTTTGGAGGAGGAAAACAAGAAAAAAAATATTCTGAATATCAGAAGCCAGAACAGCAAGAGGGATCACTGCGCAGTGAAAGCAGCAATCCCTCTTGCTGTTCTGGCTTCTGGGATAGCTGCGCAGCCTGCATTCGCTCCATAAGACGCACACACATTTCCCCTTACTTTTTAGGAGGGGAAAAAGTGAGTCTTATAGAGCAAAAAATAGAGTAATTGAATTCACTGGCTGTCATATCCAGAGCCACAGATAAAGGGGGCACGGTAGGCATATCTTGTATGGGGGTGTATAACTTGTGGAGGGGATAATTATTCAGTTAGAGATTCTTCCTTCCAGTGGGAGTCAAAATGCAAATTGTGGGCCAGCCCATAACACAGGAACATGAGAAGCTGCTTTATACCACTGTCTGTCCATTTGGCCTGGTATTACCCTCTCTGACTGGCAGTGACTCTCCAGAGACTCAAGCAGAGGTATTTCTCACTTGCTACCTGATTATTTTAACTGGAGATTGAACTAAGAACCTTCTTTGTGCAAAGCAGGTGAGCCATCATTCCTCCAGAATATACTATTGGGGGCCCTAGTCATGCTATTTATCTAATGATGTTTCTGGCCCTTTTTAAAATAACAATACATGTTCAGGTAAGGAAGAATTTGCAAAGTGCATTTCCTTTATGGAGGACAGATTTGTGGCATCCCATTGGATTTATACATGGCTTCAGAATAAAACAATGACCAAGCAATAAAATTATAAGAAATGACAAAATGGGAGAGAGGTTGTGACAGTGTGTTCTGAAAAAAGGGGGAGGGAAGGTACAATACTCTCATAAAACAAAATCCTATTGGAAACCTTGTGGGCAGCAAACTGTGGAGCGACAGTCAATAAGATGCTGCTGAGTGAATGGGCATTCAGTGTAGGGAGCTCCTTATTGCCTGACATTCTTTGCAACTAGCAGAAAAATCAGGGAAGATCCATTGTGACAAAGATAAGATACGGAGCCTGAACATAGCACACAAGTCCCATTTGGCACTTACTCAGAGGATTGCCCTAGCATTCCTGATCTTGCTTCTCTCTGTGGTTTTGAAATGTCTTCAAAGGAGAGGAAGAAGGAAAAAGAATCCTTTCAGAATATTTTTCCTGTGCTTGGCTTACCTGCTCAGAAAGGAGATGGTGAAAGGACAGTTGTAATAAATCTGACTTTGAATCTTTTAAAATAAATTTGAGGGAAATAATCTGTTCTTGATTCTCACTTGCTGCCACAAGTTTTTAATTGAGAAATTGAAACCTCTGAAGAAGAAATACAGCATCCTTCACGTGATTCTTAATTTCCTTTCATGACTGTCCAATCAATCTTCATGTATACGGTTTGGTAATCATGAAAAAGCATGCATACTTCTTTTTTAAAAAAGAAGAAATTCATGGCTTATGTCAAAACACACTGTATGGTTTCATTTATTAGTAGCATCCCAGTTGCCTACATTGGTATTTTGCAAATAGAGTTCATTTTGACAAATTTAGATGCTATATTAAAAATTCCTGTGAGGTAGATAAAATACCTGCAGATGTGAGAAATCTTCTCAAAGATAGACTATACAGATTAAATGTTGATTTTTGTAAACACAATGTTGCTGTCTATGTTTCCCTATTTGATACAGCTCACTGATGAACTAATGTTCTGTTTAGCCATTTGACATGATCAAATGCATGCTCTGCTTGGGGGTTATGCATAACCATCAAGCTTTTCTTTCTGAGAGTTAACATTCAGAACTGTTGCTTCTGTGGAGAGTTTCTCCCTTACATATGGTCACTTATAAGTAATCATAGACCAGAAGGAGAGAGAAACCTCATCACTTCAATGTCTAATGTTTATGAATAACATTTCCCTCTTATAATATGATCAATTAACTTGTGAATGAAGGCAGGTTTGCTGCTCACTGCTCTGAGTAGCAAGGAATTATGTTACACATTAGTTCTCTCATTCATATAAATACTATAAATGAGGGCATTCTTTGCTGTTTGCTGGGATCTGTGATTATTGTTTTCTTGTTAGTTTGCATTCTCTTTTCCTATAGAAAGGTGACTCCTATGCAAAATAACCTGGGCGTAAGTAAATCCCAAGATAAGCAGTAAAAATGGCACCTTAAAGGCTACAGTATTTGTTGGTTTTTTTGCCCCATTGCTGCCTTAGGTCCTGCACTTGGAGTAATATGGGGTATAAATAAAACAAACAAACAAACAAACAAATAGCAGTATTGATCAAAATAAAATACAGGTTTATTTTGCACTTTAAACATTCAGTAAGTTTCAAGCGTTGCAACTAAGTTGGATGTTTCGAAATGAGGCCTCTCTTTACTCATCTGTTTCTCTTAAGTGATAAAACAGGAAGACTTTTTTAAAAAAATCTGTTTTAACAAGTTTTTGGATTATAGGCTATCCTCCCTCTCCCCGTCTCATAAAACAATAAAGTATGTAGTTGTACTGTTTATTCAGAAGTAAATTCCACTTATTTCAGTGGGGATCTATTTCCAAGTAAATATATAGGCTACATTACAACACTAGGGATGGGCAGGTCAGTCCTTGCCCGTTTTGCGTATGTTCATTCCATCCCATTTCCACATTAACCTGCAATTAAAAAAAAATATCTATGGAGTGTGTATTTTATCCTAAAGTACACATCTTTATATACATTTTTGGACCTTATTTTTTGAACCACTAAGCACATGGTAAAATTTGGAGATGTGAAATCTGCGGAGTAACTACATTCCAATCATTGCAGTAGTCTGGGAATTGTAGAATCAGGTTAGTTAATGTATAGCAAAGAACAAATTTTTAAAGCATCTCTGCACAGCACACAAAGTGCCATCAAGGTCTATTGCACAATGATCCTAGTCCTTTACAACTTTATGTTTGCAGAATTACCATTGTTTCTCATTGTGGGCGTTTTGCTGAGATTTTTGTTGTGAGGCTGGGTTTCACCCTTTGACTAAGCCTGAGCTGCCAAACAGATATGAGGCAAAATGCTTTTGAAAGTATTCATTATGTACCTGCAGACTTCATGAGGAATTTTGGCACAGACTGTGGACTGATTTGTATAAATGGGAGGTGAGGGAGAGGACTCAAAAGGATTTGCGTAAATTGTATTTGCATTTACTCAAGGGGAATGTAATTCTCTGACAGGGTGGTGAATATAGGCCAGATGCCTATGATCAGGGCTAGCTCAAGAGCTTTTGATATTATGTGTGGGGAAGGGGTAGGAGCAGCGCAAGAGGATCCATACACAAAATAAAATGCATCCCAAAATCCATTTCAGTATCATTGAGGAGGCTTCTGAGATCTTGCTGATGGGGCATGATTGAGAAGATGTGAGGGGGAAATAGGAAGTGCAAGTGGCATTTCCTGCTTGTGTGCTGGTGTTTCTCTACAATGTCCCCATGGGGAGATGTTCACATGGCCCAAGTTGTTGAAATTAAAAGTGGGGACAGGGCTTTTGCATTCAGGTCCTACAAGCAGGATTCCCATAGGCATATGGTGGGCTACTGTGAGAACAGGATTCTGGAGTAGATGGACATTTGACCTGATACAGCAGGGCTCTTCTTATGAGCTTATCCCTTCCCTTCTCAGAGATGTGTGTGAAAATTCTATTTGGAATGTTGTAGAGATGCTTTCATGGGGAACCAGCTCAGGCAGATGTAGTATGTAAACCTGAGCTATTACCCTATTTCCAGAAGTGGTGGGTTTTTTATATGTGCCACTTCAAACAGCTGCCTGAATGGTTGTGCCAACCCAGTCCTAGCTAAGCTATCTGGATAACTAATGGTTTTAAAATAAAATAAAATAAAAATAGGAAATGTATACTATACATGGCAGCTTCCTTTAGAAAAGCGGGCTAACATCAAAATAAAGAACTATATATATATATATATATATATATATATATATATATATATATATATATATATATATTGTTCAATATATTCACTTCTGTTGTTCAAACTTCCATTCTGTGTGGTAGTACACTGACCATTTATAACCAGCTATAAGATAGATAGTGGGAGGCTTAATTCACTGTGTTGTGTCAGTATTTGCTTCAGCCATTTCAAAATAAGTTAATTCACTGTGTTGTGTCAGTATTTGCTTCAGCCATTTCAAATAAGTTACCGTATTTTTTGCTCTATAAGACACACCAGACCACAAGATGCACCTAGTTTTTGGAGGAGGAAAACAAGAAAAAAAATATTCTGAATCTCATAAGCCAGAACAGCAAGAGGGATCGCTATGCAGTGAAAGCAGCAATCCCTCTTGCTGTTCTGGCTTCTGGGATAGCTGCGCAGCCTGCATTCGCTCCATAAGAAGCACACACATTTCCCCTTACTTTTTAGGAGAAAAAAAGTGAGTCTTATAGAGCAAAAAATACGGTACTTTGTCAGTGTCATTCCGTTTAAGGAATTTAGTTACAAATGATGCATTTTATAAAATTGTTTCAGCCACCTTTAGAGCAATGTAGGAGAAAGTTGTGGGTTGTTCTATAACACGGGAAAAACTTTTATTTGGAATAGTTCACTATATGTCTTAGCAAAGTTTTAGAATACAGTTACTTTTACAACATAAATTTAGGATTTGTAGGACTGTAATCTTCATTCTCTCTGAAACTCTGAAGTCTATTAGAAGGAGTGTGTTATGATCATCATTAAGCAATACCCATAATATATTTTGTTGCTAGAACCATGCTGTTGAAAAGAAAATGCAAACATTGAGATGATGTGAATAATCTAGCCCTGTTCAGATGCTCATATGTTACCAGACATCCCCGTTTCCTGGGGACAGTCCCCGGATTTACAAATCAGCCCCCATACAAAATCCACCTATTTAGTAGGAAGTTGAAAAGTGTCCCTGGATTCTTTGAAAAAAAATCTGGTAACCTTATGACATATGAACATTCAAGGGATTAAAGTGGGGAGGGGTAGCATGCATGCAAGGCCTGCCCGCAGTGCCCTCACACAGGCAGGGTCCTCTTCAGACCTTTGCATATTTAGCACAAAGGTCTGAAGGTGACTTCTACGTTCGCTTGGCTGAACACATGCAGAAGCCTTCTCAGGACTGGAAACCCTAATAAGGCAGGGGACATGTGTAGTATATGTGTTCTTCATACCTTCATGTAAAACACACATAAAGGTCTGAAGAGATATCTGGGTGCACGGGGGCACTGGGGACAAACCTGATGCAGTGTCCTCTTCCCATTTTATGTCCTCATGTGTTCGGACAAACAGCCAAATAAGACTCCTGCTTACGCTCGTTAACACTTCAGCAAAAATTTCCTGGCAGTTTTATATAGAATGACACGGTAATCTTTCAGATAACCTCTCTTGCATTAATAACTACTTATTAAAGAAGAAAATAATCAGAATTGATCTCTCTCTCTCTCTCTCTCTTTCTCTCTAAATAAAAAAGAGCACTGCTCATTGCCATGGAAACCTTTAGGACATTGATAAGATAACCTCTAAATGCTCTAGGGGGTAGGGGAGATTTGTGTCCTAGAAAACTGGCTTTCAAATTGCAGACTGAATGGCCATTAACCAGAGGCCTAGTGTCTGCTGCTCTAGAATATGAATTGTCTTTCTTCTCCTTAGCCTACTGAGTAACAGTTTCCAGGTTTGTAAAGCATATTATTTCACCGGAAATTCATTCACTAGTGGAGATGGACAAGAGGAAGCGGCATCTTTCTATTGTTACTGCTGTTTGTCGATAGGGCCTAGCCACTTCTTCTTCTTCTTCTTCTTCTTCTTCTTCTTCTTCTTCTTCTTCTTCTTCTTCTTCTTCTTCTTATTATTATTATTATTATTATTATTATTATTATTATTTCTCTCCCTTGTCTGCTTAGCAGTGGAGGGTCTCCACAGTATCCTAGCAACCACAGGCTAAAATGCTTGGCTGCTGGTCTTTTTGCCATCTCTGCCTCTCTCTCTCCCCCACCCACTTAGTTGCCTTGACTGTGTCAATGAGGTGGCAGGACTGATGCCTTGGGGAACTTGCCTCAATCTGGAGGGAGATCTCTAGTTTACAGAGGCAGGTTCTTCAGGTTAAGTAGCATCAGAGCCTGCTACAAAATCTGAACGGTGCTGTTGCTTCTCTGTTTGTTCTTCCTGCTCCTTGTTTTAGAATCCACTGTGTTGAAGCCTCAGCTGTATGCTGGAAAACTATTCAGTGTTTGATGGGCAGCACAGGCAGAGGACAGTCTCTTTAGATCTGTCTTGTTTCGCTCACTTACTTCAGGTTTTTCTCTCTCTCGGACCCAGATAGCACATGAAGGCTGATGCAGACCCGAATGTTTAATGCCGATTTGCTCCACTGATATGTAAGGAATAAGGTGAGATTTCAAGGGCTAGAGTAGTATGTGAGTGAGAAAGCATTCAGAGCCTTTTCCCTGCTTGCTGTTCATAACCCCCAGTCCATCCTTCCAGGGATACTTTTCTTCCAGTCCAGTTTAATTTATAGTATCAGAGAAGGAAGTACTACATGGGAAAGCATGGAGTATGTGGGGACATCACACATTTTTGTGATTTGTGATAGTTCACCCAGATGTGAGCTGTTCAGTTCATGTTGCAGTAATCAGGTTGTGAAAATGTGTGTGAGAGAACCATTAGGACTTTGCGACAGAAATCCAGGGGGGCTTCCAAAGGCAGCAAGACTGACTTCCTAATTTTTGAAATAAATGAAGTAATACATGTTACTAAAGCTGGTGGATGTAAGACCAATGGGTTATATTCAGCACTGTGTGAGAATTCCATTTGTACAATGGGACTTCCCCTTCCTCTTCTCTCTCCACATGCTCCTCCCATTCCCATCTGCTGTTCCAGTCCTCTGGAGCAGATGCTGAGGTTGTGAGAGGGAGGGGAGAGGGAAGATTCCATGGCACAAGCAGAAGACTGTGGCACAAGTGGAATGGCGGCGATGGATGCAACCTTTAAGTCCAAAACTACGTAACTGCATCAAGCAGGCCCAAGTTCATACACTTCAGACTGCAAACAGGAACACCACCAGCACATTTATAACAACAATGCTCTTCCCAATAATAATACCATCCCTTGTGCCATTCTGTAACCAATAACTTTCCCTTTGTCCTTACTGGTTTGTTCTCAGTTTCTAGGAAGCTAGTGTTTTCTTTGTGAAGGAGTAGGGCATTCACAATAGTGACTAAGTTGCTGTAGACCTCAGCATCCCCTTCTTTCCTGTCTTTCCAGCTGAAGTTTATTTTCACAGATATTTTGCCCTTTTAAGGCAAATAGCTTGATCAGTGCTGAGTCTCGATTTTAAACAGACTACACTAGCAGTGACAGAGTACCAGGACATTTTTTAAAAAGCTCTCTCTTTATTTCCTCTGTCCATCCCCTGCAAACATCTGGCTTTCTGCGAAAAGTCACTGAGCTACGTGCTGCTGCTGAAAGTACTAATCGAGAGGAAAAGCCAGGAGAAGGGGAAGCATGCTAAAAGAAGATTGGGGTGGACAGTGAAATGGGATTTAGCATTCAGTTTCTATCCCCCTTTTGGGTCTTTCATTACCTCCCAATTCCTCAAGATAATCTCCCAATAGCACTATTCTTCTGCAACAGAATCCCCCCCCCCCAAAAAAAGAGAGAGAGAGCCCAAACCCTACCGTAGGGGTTGCCAATGTTGCACCCTCTAATCTAGATGTTTTGAATTACAATTCCTGTCATAGGAACCTAGGAAGCTGCCATATACAGAGTCAGGCCCATTGGTATTCTGGCTCAGTATTGTTTACACTGATGGGCAGCAGCTCCCCAGAGTTACAGACAGGACATCTTTCCCAAACTGAACCGAAGATGCCAGGAATTGAACCTGGAATCTTTTGAATGCAAAGCAGGTGATCTACCACTATCTACAGCCCTCCCCCTGGTTGGGCACCATGTTAGCAGCCCCTGACATACCATGAGACTAGTATTTGGAAAGATGTATATGAACATTTTATTTCAGACTTGGTTATACTTCTGGCCAGCATCAAATCCCAAGACGTAAAACCTGGATCCTGACATCTTCTAGCAGTCACAATAGATCAGCATAAATTGATCCATGTGCAAACATTGCAGCTGATACCTGTCTCCTGTCAAAGGTTGTGCTTTAATTCTCTAGTCTGAATTCAATGTGGAGACTACCTTTGTTATTTTTATTAGTACATTTGCATGATATTGATTGGTGACTGATAGGTTTGAATGCAAACTGTATCCACCCGTCTATGGTAGATTTTTTTCTAGCTTTGGGAGTCTTATGTGCAAAGGTGAAAAGTGGTCCCTTCAGTATATGAAAGACAATGCTCATATTTTCTGTATGTTTTAACAAAAGCATTTTACTAGCAACTGTATTTCATTTTACCTGTTTGTCTAAGGAATTGAAATACTTCACCTAAATCCATTCTCTAATAATATGCCAGTTCATAGTGCTTGTATTTTCTCTTCCCCAAACACCAATGGAACTCTCTGCCTGCCTCTGCTGCTATAAAAAACGTGTGTGTGTTTTAAATGATGACTAATTGTCTTTCTGCATAATGAGAAATGGATATTTTGGGAACTTGGATGCAACACACCAACAATAGCTCCTCATCCACCTCCACCCCACCACCACTGTCTATCATGCTCTCCATTATATACAAACAGGATTGTACAATTCATGACCGACCAAGCTGAACCAGCCCACCAGCAGGTTGGCCAAATGTGTGTGTGGGCGGGGAAGACATGACATAACTCCTGCACCTTTCATAGTTAAGCAGAGTTGAGAATTTCAGCAGATGTCACTTTCATTCTACCTACTCCCCAGTCATGATTATAACTTGACAGCTTCCCCTGTATTTGCAGTTCCAGTAAGCCAGTTACACAGGGCAATCATACATATGGGCTGCATTTGCTTAATAGGACATATGTCCCTCAAGCATGCACACACTTTTTAAAAAACAACTTTGCTGGTGTTCTGAATGTTTGTGAGCTAAATTTGTCAGGTTTGGGGGCCATTTGCTAAAGATAAATATGGTCACACACAATTCTCCAAATAATCTGGAGAACAAAGAAGTTGCTGAGGACTCACAGGCTCACTCCTCCCCATGCTATCTCAGAATTAATTGGTTATTCAATCTTATGCATGCTTATTCAGGAGTAAGTCTCGCTGAGATCAGTGGTTCTTATCCCAACCTAACTGGATTGTGTTGTTACTGTTAACACAGACCATAGTTTCTCATATAATATCAACTGGAAAATTACAGTCTGTGCTTGCCCTCCAAAGAAGATATTGACCATGTATTTTAATTATGGGATTTTGACTAGGTAGATTATTACATTTTAACGCAACTGTTTCCTAACCTGCTATCTCAGGACAGGAACACCTTCTAGACTACCAAAGCATCTGTCTAGGAGGTTGTACTTTTTCTCTGCCTTTCTGTACCAATAAACTCTCTGGTAAGTTGCTACATGTTACTAATTGTTCCTGATAAGGCCCATTTCAGTATGTAATTTAATCATTATACCTTGGGCTAAGATTGTCAATATGGAATGCTTTATATGCAGGGTGAATGTTTAATAGAATTGCAAATAACTTTTAATGATAATAAGCTTCATCTAATCAGTGTCAATGACTAGGTATTATTTTCATTCCTGGTTTTAAAATATGAAAATGCATTCAGGAGATATAGAGCATACAAAACACATTAAATGTAATAAGAATTACTAGAGATACTGGGGCATTCATTACAGAGAGAAAATAATAAAAAATAAATACTTCCATTATGAATACATTATTATATCATAAATCTGCCTATTACACTTAAATACTGTGAATAACACTCCAACAGACACTGCTGTTGAACAGTCATTATTCACTTCATTGCAATTTCTCTAAGGAATTATAACCCCTGGGCAATGAATGTTGTTTGCAGAATAGTACCTGTGCCAGTGGGCTGCATTTTATAAATGCAGTTGTATATTGAGAGAGAGAAAAAAAGTACATTAATAATTATTCTTTATGTGCATATCTAGGTGAATTTCAAGTGTGTGGAATTCACACTTGAAACAGAATGTTGAGGACCGTCTATAGTTCATGAACTAGGACAAGATTTCTACAACTTTTAATGTTTGGAATACATACATCAGATGTTTTTGCTTCTCTTTTTAACAAACTATGGTTAGTCATTATGCTTAGTGTCAGCCATGGTTTAGGGACCAAACTGTTTATAATCCTGGTTTCTCCTAGCCACGGTTCTTGGCTAAGACAAAACACATAACCGCTGTTAGTTTAAAATGGAAGTGAAAGCTTTTAGTCTCTTCATGGCTGCACATGAGCCTGTGGCTCACTCAGGCATACAGTAGTGGTAAACTGGTTTAGCATTCTCTCCAGTTGCAGCCATCCAGCCACCCATCTTTTCCTGAAGGCTGTATTTTGCATGTTTCTGAAGAAGACATCAATAGCTATACATCTCCTTTTTAGAAGTCATTACTAAAGTGGTTAATGACTGAATTGTAAGGTTACCAGAAATTTGAACATAGACAAATGCAATCTGTTTTTACTACATTGTTTAATCTTTTTTCTTTTTTTTTTTTGGCCAGGAATATATGTACTGTATTATTATTATTGTAAAGAGCATGGTACGTTATGAGAACATAATTTCTAGGAATGGTGCTTAGACATTCTGGCACCTGAAGCAAAAAATTGAAGTAACCTCTGTTAGAAGGGATAAACTAGAGTAATCATCACTGATATATATCTCCTGGATGTAATAAAAGAAGAAGGTGATGTTTAAACTAAGGGTTCTTCGAGATTGAATCTCACCTGAAAATAGGGACATTCATGTGCCAGCAGATTTAGGTTGTGCAATTAAAATTCTTTTAGTGAACAACAAACTCATCCTCCCTGTACCCCCAAAATAAGACTTTTTGCAGTTAGGAAAGTGATGGGTAAATGCAGTGGAAAGTGTGGAATAACATTTGAATGATGCAACATCCTGTAATCTTGCCAGAAACAAATCTGAATAAATAGCCAATGGCATTTAACCTCCCTGCAAACTTGATGCCCCAAAATCAGGGTGAATTCTCAATAAAAGATTTGTCATTAAATGACCTATGCCCTGCAGGACAGCCTCCAACCCTAAAACTGCTAAGGTGGGAAACTGTGATTCTGAGAAGCTAAGATACGAGACTTCTTCTCAAGGACCCAGGAAGAGTTAACGTATAGGAAGACTCACAGCCAGCTGCCAGATAACGTTATTTACCGTACCTGTAAAGCTGCTCTTTATTTATTTTTTTGGAGGGGATTCTTTCTCTTGCTCTCCTATCTCAGAAGCAGCTGTTTTTTTCAGTGGTGACTACAGCAGGGAAGTTTCCGTCTCCTCTTGTTTTTGTTTTCAGCATGCCACACTCCAGCCTGAATTGATAGTTTATGAAAGCTTGAGCCAAGCAAGCTTGATAAAGATGCAGCACTTTGGTCAGGGCAACCTTGTTGCTTCAGAGCTTGCTCCCCTCTTCAGCCAGCAAGTGTATCTAAGCTTGTATTTGGTAGGAACATACCGGTGCTGCTCTGCTCCTTACAAGTACAGTGGTGCCTCGCAAGACGAAATTAATTCGTTCCGCAAGTCTCTTCATCTTGCAGTTTTTTCGTCTTGCGATGCACGGTTTCCCATAGGAATGCATTGAAAATCAATTAATGCGTTCCTAGGGAAACCGCCTTCAGACCAGGTCCGGGGACAGTCTGTCCCCGGACCTCTTCTGAAGGCTGGGGGGGGGGACAAGGGCTTTTCTTCCCACCCCCAGCATTTTTAAAAACCCTGGGACAGCGGAGGACTTCTCCGCTGTCCGGGGCGATCTTAAAATGCTGGCGGGCGGCATTTTAAAATCGCCCCGGACAGCGGAGGACTTCTCCGCTGTCCGGGGCGATTTAAAAGCCCCTGGGAAGGCAGGCAGGGGGGACAAAGACTTTTGCCCCCCGCCAGCCTTCAGAAGAGGTCCTGGGGGCAGCGGGAAGCGAAGCGCTTCGCTTCCCTGCTTCCCCCCGACGTCTTTTGCAGCAAGGGGCTGCGGGGAGATCGCTATCTCCCCGCAACCGCTTGCTTCAGAAGAGGTCCGGGAGCAGCGGGAAGCGAAGCGCTTCGCTTCCCCGCTTCCCCCGGTCTTTTGCAGCAAGGGGCTGCAGGGAGATCGCTATCTTCCCGCAACCCCTTGCTTCAGAAGAGGTCCGGGAGCAGCGGGAAGCGAAGCGCTTCGCTTCCCCGCTTCCCCCGACGTCTTTTGCAGCAAGGGGCTGCAGGGAGATCGCTATCTCCCCCCAGCCCCCTGCGACCCTCCCCCGGCTGGAGAGGTGACACGCGCCTATGGCAGGAGCCTCCATAGGCGCACGTCACCTTTCCAGCTGGGAGAGCGCGCGCGGGGCTAAAGCAGCCCCCTGCGACCCTCTCCCGGCTGGAGAGGTGACGCGCGCCTATGGAGGCTCCTGCCCCGCTCGGGATGGCAGTCCCGGCAGGGCAGACAGCTCTGCGCCGCCATCCCGAGCGGGGCTGGACTTAGCGCCCCGCTCGGGATGGTGGCGCAGATCTGCCTGCAGTCCCAGGACGGCAGACAGCTCTGCGCCGCCATCCCGAGCGGAGCGGCGCAGATGTGCCTGCCGTCCCCGGACGGCAGACAGCTTTGCGCGGCCATCTGGAGCGGGGCGGGCTTCTCCCCCGGCTCCCGATGGCCGTGCAGAGCCCGCGCTGATCCCGGCACGGCAGACAGCTCTGCGCCGCCATCCTGAGCGGGGCGGGACTTAGCGCCCCGCTCGGGATGGTGGCGCAGATCTGCCTGCAGTCCCAGGACGGCAGACAGCTCTGCGCCGCCATCCCGAGCGGGGCGGGACTTAGCCCCCCGCTTGGGATGGCGGCGCAGATGTGCCTGCCATCCCCGGGCGGCAGACAGCTTTGCGCGGCCATCTGGAGCGGGGCGGGCTTCTCCCCCGGCTCCCGATGGCCGTGCAGAGCCCGCGCTGATCCCGGCACGGCAGACAGCTCTGCGCCGCCATCCCGAGCGGGGCGGGACTTAGCGCCCCGCTTGGGATGGCGGCACAGATGTGCCTGCCGTCCCCGGACGGCAGACAGCTTTGCGCGGCCATCTGGAGCGGGGCGGGCTTCTCCCCCGGCTCCCGATGGCCGTGCAGAGCCCGCGCTGATCCCGGCACGGCAGACAGCTCTGCGCCGCCATCCCGAGCGGGGCGGGACTTCTCCGCTGTCCCGGGAAGGCAGGCGGGGGGAGCAAAGACTTTTGCCCCCCGCCGGCCTTCAGAAGAGGTCCAGGACCTCTTCTGAAGGCCGGCTGTGGGTGAAAGTCTTTGCTCCCGACCGCCAGCAATTTAAAACAGGTCCCCGGAGATTTCCCTATGGGCTTTCGTCTTGCGAAGCAAGCCCTTAGGAAATTCGTCTTGCGAAGTGCCTCCGAAACAGAAAACCCTTTCGTCTTGCGGGTTTTCCGTCTTGCGAGGCATTCGTCTTGCGGGGTACCACTGTAGGTGTGTGGGAGAAAGGCTGGGTTGTTATAACTCCTCAGTGGTTGCTGACTGCACTCTCGCCACCCTGGCCTTGCAGAATCTTTCCTACCTCACCTCAATTTGCATCATTATTGCCTTAGGAATTCGGCTTCAGTTTAATTCTAGATTTCCATCTCCTTTTCTAACTCTCCATTCGAAGGCATCCAAATAAGCTGAAATTACTAACTCTTACTGACTGCGAAACTTCTTTGCCAATTATGCCACCTGAGAAGAGCAAAATATAATTTTGAGGAAATTATGGACACAATATATTGACATCTCCATTCAAAGGAGATGTGCAGACAAGTGCACCCTGAAATTTACTGAAATAAGTTCCCTTGGAATTCCTACAGATATTTCACTCAAGAGGTACCGATTAAATCAGCTTGGATTTTGTGATGTAAAGACAATGCATCTTGAAATGTTTTTGGCCTTGGCTGTCCATTCTAACCCTGCTCTACTTCTGAGATTCCCGCATCAGTCTGAAGCATGTACCTGTATAGAGAAGGGGTGATGAACCCTTTTCAGCCTGTGGGCCACATTCCCTTCAGGGCAGCCTTCTGAGGACTATGTACCAGTGGTGGGTGGGGCCAGAGGCAAACGGTGGTGAAGCAAATAATGTAAATTTTATCTGTATAGTGTATAGTGCTCCCTCTATCCTCCATCCAGACAAGGAGGCTTTATCAGAGTTTAGAGGCACTTTCTGGTCAGGCAAAAATACTTGAGGTGCAAAGAAGGGCCCATGATATTGTGAACTGGGCAGAGTTCTGAGGGCCAGGTGGACCAGATTTGGTTACTGTGCCTGAGTAAAAATCACATCAAGGACATCTAAGGCAATGTAAGTTGCTGGTTATATTGATGACTATTACTTTCACGAATTCTTGGATTACTGATCCCCTCCCCTCCCCCATTTTAACAGTGGCGCCATCAGGGCAGGGTTTGGGGGCAGAGGCCCAGGGTCCCATTCAGCAGAGTGAAGAGGAGGGCCCCTAAACACAGCAGGGCTGGGTTACCACATTTTGAAGAAATTGAAGTAATTCCATTATTAGGGCTGTGCATGGTCTCCCTCTATTCGATCTGGCACTTTGTGTCAGCCCTCACCAAGCCCAGACCAATCTGGGACTGACCCAACCTGGATGTGGGCCCCAAATCAATTTAAGAGAATCCCTAGAATTCAGTTGGGATTTTAAACCCTATTAAGCATGCGGTGGAAAGGGAGAAGTCAATGCTGTGGTTTCTCCTCCATTTCCCAGCCACATGTTTAATCAGAGTTTTAAATTCCTAATTAAACATACAGTTGGGAGGGGGTGGAGGGAAGATGGAGATGCTGTGTATCATTCCCTCCTCAACACACTACACAGAGCACGACTGAACCTTCGACTCAGACTTCACTCATGCTGGGTGCTGCTCCAACAGTGTGTTCCTTGTGGAGAATGCACTAGTGAAGCAAATCCCTGCAGACAGCAGGATTGGATCTTATGTTCACCAGTTGATGAATGGCGAGTTCAGTCCTGTTGGGTGCTTCTTTGCCAGTACATTCACTGCAGGGAACATGCTGGCAAAACACATCCTATGGAAGCCACCTATCTCTCCTTCCTCCCCCGCACCATCTGACTGGCCCACTGTTTGGCCTCCCCAGATTGCTCCAGGTGGAGTGATCCAGGGCTGTCTCAACTTGATCAAGCCAAAGCCAATCTGTCTGAATTGGCCTGATTTAGTTGATGATCAGGTCTTTAACGACATCCTATTCACAGCCCTTCACATTATTTAAAGAACATCTCATGTAAGAGAACTGTAAGACCATTACATTTAGACTAGTCTCTAGAACTACCTAACTACCCCAGTGTACATAGGAGCAAAAAAAGAGGTATTTGGAAAAATGGAAAAAGAAGTTCTTTTACTCAGTAGTAGAGCATCTTCTTTGTGTGCTGAAGGTCTCAGATTCAACCAGGTAGGGCTGAAAGAGATCCATCAGAAACCCTGGAGAGCCACTGCCAATTGTTGCATACAGTACTGAGTTATATGGATGAATGGGCTGTCACAGCATAAGGCAGCTTCCTATGTTGTAGAAACCTTATTTTATCTTATTGTTCTGTTTCTACATGTGCTTCACTCTAGCTTTCTCAGCTTTCTTTCCTATCTCCAAATGAACAAGCTTTTTCAGTGTTAAAAAAAGTTGCTGTTAAGTCTAACTCAACATGTGAACTTTATTTTTGAGAAAAAGGTGTGTTTCCAAAGCTCGTGTCAGTGAAAAACCAGTTTCTGTAAACAATACTCTGTTTATTTGGAAAATAAGGAAAATAATGTTCCTACCACAAATATGTTCGTGCAAAAATGGTTAAGTACGTAAGATGTGGCCTTAAAAAACACAACATGAATGGATCAGTCTTTTATCCTAGCCTGGAATGAACTCTCTCATAGCAGTTTGTATTACAGAAAACTATTTTTAGACCGTGTGCTTCAAACTGATCCTTAACAAATACTACACTTTATAAGGGCCCTTTTATTATTTCTTCACTATGGGAAAAGAACTATGCTTTTAAAAAATGCTTTCTTTTCTGATGGGCAACAGCTGTATGCATTTTGAAAACTGTACAGCATGTCCCTGTGGAAATCACAAACTTTGCTGGGAGTACATATTTTATGTCAAACAGAATAAAGAGTCGAGAGGGTACACATTCTACATTGGATCCCTCTCCAGCTCTCTTCCAGAGGTCACTGCTATTAGTCATAGGGGAAACAGGACTTGGATGACTGATTCAAAAATGCATATCCATTTGTGTGTATTGGTGTACAAGACTGGAGTAGCAATTCCAGTCCTACTGTTAGGCAGAGTGAGGTGGTTGCCTCAGACTGGCGGTTAGTTTCCTCTGAGCACCATAAACTAGCCTGCCCTGCACCCCCTAAGCTAGCCTGCTGCCCGCAGGGGCAGTGTGGGGTGCAATTCAGCTGCTAGTGTTGAAGCACAATTCAAGTGCCTGGCTGTTCAACTTCTGCATATGAAATTGGGAGAGGAGCACCATCTTGTCCTTTGCCTCAGGCAGCAAAATGTCTTGGACCAATCCAAAGGAGTGTATTCTATACAGAGTGAGTACTTTGACAAAAAGAGAAATTGATCTGTTTTATCTCTTACAAAGTTTTTATTCTGCTGGGAACATCAGATTGAGAAATTGGCTGGAATTTCAGGGATGGGGTGCTGATGGTGGTGATACCTGAGAAGCAATAATTCTTCAGTGGGCAAGTGACAAAACCAGTCTCCATGGAGCTTGGAGTGAGGCAGTTGTAGTTATAAGTACTTGTCACCAAGGTGGAGTTCAAGCCTTACTTGACAAAGTATTTTATAGCCCTTCCAGATTGGGGACTCCAATGGACTGCTTGGATGGATATTATGTGCTCTAGCTCAAAAGGTTCCCAATTGTAGCAGCCTTCGTAGTTGTAAAAAAAAGAAAAGAAACATATCTAGACATTTTTTATCTTAAAGAGTTATCGTTTTCTAGTGAAGTGGCTCAAAACATTTTTTGTGCTCAGGGCAAATGATCAAAATCACCCATTCCCGTGTAAAACAACAATATCTACATAATAAGTAATGGACAATTTGTTGCCCTTTCATGATGGCCAGCACCTGTTGCCTCAGACGCCACCTCATTTTGCTTGATGATGGCATGGGCCCTGGTTTGGTACCTAGCCATGAGGAATGTGCAAGCTGATGCACAGGTTACAGTCATATCACATGCAGTTTTTATATTTTGTATAAAAACACTTGTGGTGATCCTATACGTGACTTTCCTGTATTTTTTCCCATGGAGGTGCTGTCCCCTCTCTAATGTTTGAAGCAGACCCCAGGAAAGTCACAAAGATCTAAGTCCAACTAACCCTGTTTATTTGGAAGTAAATCCTAGTGATTTGAATGAATTCCAAGTAAAAGCCACAAGTGTTGCCTGGGATCCAGAGAGCTACTTTAAGTAAGACCCATTCAAGGACTAGCACAGCCTTCCCCAAACCTCCAGCTGCCCAAAACAGCTGCAGCCAGGTTGGGGAAGGCTGTGCTAATTTTAAATAAAACCTACCCAATTAATATTCATCAGACTAATTGAAACACAACTAGCCTTTGAAATTTGCACTCTGAATTCTGTGATATGGTTCTCCAACTAAAATACACATATATTAGGGAAGCACATGCATAAAATTGTATGTATTAGTGGAAATAACCTAATATTGCATTATATTAGGGAAGACAAAATTTGTATAGTAGTCAAAGCTTCATACAAAACACAATTATTAGGAGAAATTTATACTAAAATGCTACTGAATTTTCATGAGGATTTTAAAATTGCAAATTGCTGCAGAAATGTGTAAAATGGGGAGAACTGCATTAAATATTGTTTCTCATTTTTTCCAAAGACAACAGGTGTCTCCATCCCTAACTAGTGCATTCTCAAAAGGAGCTTTGGCTTTATGTTTTTGGAGTGGTGGAATAACTTTCCAGACTTCTTTTTTTTAAAAAAGCTGTGATGTCCTTGGCTGAGCTTGCTAGTAATTGCAGGAAATTGGGGGGAGGGGGGCTTCCTATTGCGTAACAGCAGTTCATATTTTTTAAAGTAACATCTTTTTACTTTTGAAAAAAATCATTGCAGGTTCCCCACCCACCCTGTAAATGAAAGGAATGGCTTGCCTTAAAAACAAAATCAGTGAGTGTACCAACCTCAGGCATTCAGTAGCAGGCTTCTCTGGTTTTTCATTCTTCAATTAAAGCTCAGGGGAAGGCAGCATGAAGCAATTTGCCCCATGGGTCTTTTTTTGTTCAGTGTGCAGGTAGTTAAAGAGGCTGCAGGGCACTGGAGAAGTGCTTAATGGGGGGGGGGGATACACAACTCTCTTCCACTTCACAATTATCCACAACATCACATCAACAACAAGATTCCTAAATAAAGTACCCTGAGAATGAGGCAGAAAAAATGAAAACCACTTTCACAGGGAGAAAGGGTTTTAGAAACCAGAAACCAGATTTTATACAGTCTATATAAAGAACTGTTCTACACATTCAATGAAATTAACATCCTACCTGATGTGCTAGCTTTCTCAATACAGGTAAAGTGGTGTTTTTTGTGGGGTTTTTTTTAGTGGGAGTCAAATATATGTGCTCTGAACTAGTTTAATCCAGAGTTACTACCATATTCAGGGCTTGCCCATGACATTTAGCTGCCTGAAGCAAAGGACAAGATGGCACTCTCTATTCCATGTAGAGAAGTTCACTGAACTGGAGAATCTTACTTCAACAATGGCAATGGCTTAGTGTCTTCCAGTGCTCTGATCTTTGACAGAGGGGGTTGGCTGGAGGGCTCAGGAGGAATGACTTGGGGTTTGGGGCTTCTACTGCCCCTCTAGCATCTGTCACTCCAGCATCTGCCACCTGAAGTGACTGCCTCACTCAGTCTAATGACAGAGCTAACAACGACCACATCCTGCAAAATGTGTAGAACAGTACTTCCATGATATCACTGAAATGCTTTTTGTAGACATGCATAAAGGTCTGCAAATGTATGGCACTCTTCCAAGATTATGCTACAAGACAAACAATATATCTAAAAATTGTAGCCAAACAGTTTTTGACACTCTTTCAGAAACAGGCCTAAGAAATGCAAGTCAATCCTCTAATAAGCTGTCACTGTTCTGTTAGCTCCTATTAGCACACATAGACTAATCCTGCTGGGAAACTGATAGAATTTTAAATGAATTGGCTGTCATCTTTGTTAACAAATACAATTTATGTGCTTGTGTGTGGGAATTCTGTTAATTCTCCATTGAGTGACGTTCAGGAGCATCAGTAAGATTCAGCTACCTTGGAAGCAAGAGACTTGCGTTCCTAATATTTTTACACTTATCCACAGTGGGAGGTAGTAATGCTTCTGAATACAAGTTGCTAGAAAACACAGGAGGGCTCTTTTGTGCTTGGGTCCTACTTCCAGGTTTCCCATATGCATTTGGATGGCCTATTTGAGAACAGGCTGCTGGATTAGATGGGACATTGGCCCTTCTTACGTTCTAAGGAACTGATTGTATACACATAATTTCTGAGATACTGCATGGTGATTTTTGGCCATGATGAATTTTCTGCATATCTTGCAACATATTGCGGTACTAGAATTGTTTGAGAAAGTTGTATCATCTGTTTTCTTCTTGCCTGCCAGGCATAAGGGTTCCTCAAATCTTTACATCCCACCTAGACAGTGTGTGATTCACCAAGCTAAACGCAGATCACCTGCCATGTCTCAGTAGCATAAGCAGCATAAGCTGCCTTAGGCTGAGTCAGACCATTGGATGATCTAGCTGAGTATTGTCTACAGTGACTGGTGGTGGTTCTTTAGGATTTCAGAGAGGGTTTTCCCCATGCCTGTCAGGAGGTGTCAGGGATTTACTCTGGGACCTTCTGCATTCAAAGCATGTGCTCTATCACTGAGCCACAACTATTCCCATCGCTTAATGTCTTTTACTGAAAAATGATAGGGATGCAATTAAGTACCTGGCATTGGGACACCCACTCTCGTTTTGCCACCAGAGGCAAAACAGGAATTGCTGCCTCCTGCACCCCTGCCACTATGCAGCCCTTTCTGCTACCCTCCCACCACTTCCTTGGAAACTGAGCAACAACATGGCATGCAGGAACGCCCCAGCTCTTGCCAAGCTGTGGGATACAGGGCATTCCACAAAGCATTGTTGTTCGGCTTCTCCATCTGAGATTGGGGAAGCTGAGAGGCAATGTTGCATGCTGGAATGCCTTTCTGTCAATGAGAAGAAGGGTGCATTCTGGTAGTGGTAGAAGTGGTGGGGTAGGAGGACCATTGTCTCTTGTTTTTCTGCCACCTGAGGTCTCACCTTGCCTTATGGATGGTTCGGCTCGTATTATTGATCCCATATTGTATTAATGGCATTTTTTTTAACCTCGGTAAATGGAGGAGTTGTTTTTTTATCTGGGTGGGTAGAGGGTGGCTCTATTCCTGGTATTAAAATAGCACTAGTGAGTGGAACTTTTTTCAGGTGTAGCATTTCATTTTTTTTAAAAAAATCTCTTTTTAAGGAGTTTATCTTGAAGATTTTGCCATCTCAGCTTTCTCTGTGTTTAGAAGTAAATCTAGCAGTCTTCAGTCTGTTGCTTGAATCAAATGCACTGTTGATTGTTGTAGGCTTTTAAGAAAAAACTATTGAACAAACTGTAACGGGGGCGGGGCGGGAATTGTTTCCCATTTTTCATATTCAGCATTGTTAGAGAAATGTTGAGCAAACATGTACCTAACAAAGATCCTCAGGTGCAGGCAACAGTATTGAGGCAGGACCTTCTGTACTAAAATGTTACTGTAATGCACTTATGGCAAATGATTCCAGATAGCCAAAGATAGATTGTTCTAACCAGAGGCAGAAGATTAAGGATAGAAGCCTTCTCCAAAAAGTCGCACTGGTTCATAGGCACAAAATCGGACAAACATACAATCCGTATTCTTATTCTTTTTGAGTGTGTTTGCCTTGCAAAAGGCCAAGCTAAATATATTTGTTCATTTCTAATGCAGCTGGGATGTACAGCTAGTGGTTAATTTCTAAAACAAGGAGTGCTGCACTTAAAGTGTAACAAGAACTCTCACACTACCATAGAAGCCCTCACATATAATCTCAGGGGTATCTATAATAATGGAGGTATGGTAGATGTGTGTCAGTTTATAGCAAGCTATAGACACTCTCCTCCCCGTCCTCCTCCTTTGACTATCTTCCCTAGACACCTTCCTCCTCACCTCCCCCATTTAGAATGGATACAGATGTGCAGTGGACATGCCTTTGAATTTTTCTTCAACTATAAAAGCACCAGTAACAGAGCATATGCATGTATACCTTCAGCATTGTGGACTTTTCGATGAAACAACAAACACAAGATCCCTCCCACCCCATGAAACTGCTGGTTTCCTAGGAAACTAGTGCATAAGAATGTATACCAAAACTTTTAACACTAGACTTTGGTTTTTAATATTACCAGCAAATAATAGGTGTTAAGATTTTAAAACGGGGATGCAAGATAAGATTCAAGTGATTGTTTCCCCCTCCCCTGGTATCAAGGCCTGTAGTGAAATCCATGAGGAAGCTTTCCTGGGTAAGCTTCACCAAAATACATACCTTGCTCTTGCATAGGTCATACTAATAATAAAGTGGTTTATGCAAGACAACTTTCCACTGGACTTCCACCCGGGAAGGCCCGAAGCTCCCTCACCATGACCCCAGTACAAACCCAGAACCGCGTCTGAGTCATCATCATAGGTCTGAGAGGACGTAGCACTAGATGAGGTGGAATCGCCATCTCTGTGCCTCTTGGCCCTCCACTTGGAGTGACAACTCCTCTGCCACTTGCCACCAGATGAAGGGACTCTAGGCACCGGGAGATCCTCCTCCGAAGACTGGACACTGAGCGTCTGCCTTGCAGAGGCCAATCGAACCTGCGCAGAACTAAAAATATGTGAGGTGCTTGGCTGGGGAAAGACACCTCCACCCACATGTGGTGCTAATTGAGCCTCAACATTCCCAGACCCTGGGGTTGCTGACTGCAAACAAGGCATTCCTGACCGAAAGGCCCACTGCATCATGGCACTCGGACTCCTAGGGTGACCCCTAGGACTGGCTAGAACGGGGATCCTGGAAGGCTGAAATTGAGAGGGCAAAGCACCTGAAGTGTCATAAGCCTCACTCCCCTCACTCACATCTAAAGGACCATGAGCCTCAAAAACAGTGGATGACGTGGAAGGGCCAGACTGTAAATCAGGCGGCCTCCCAAACTGCTGGGCCAAGGTCTCAAGTTCAGTGCTGAACCTAGCAATTGCGGCAGGGTCTGAATCGATATTAGCCACAATTGCACCCAAATGATCCAGCGTGTGCCGGGGAACCGCAGAGGCCGGCACAGAACGCAGGGATTGCGACTGATCCCTAATCACCCTCTTAGAAGGGAGAGCGGGGCTGAGATTCCTTTTAACAGGCATCTCTTTTGAACCCTTTCTTACTGGGTGGGAGGGTATTGAATCAAGGCCCTCACTATAAATTAGGCACCCCCAACACTTAAAATGGTGCTCCCGCCAAAACCAAGTGGGGTTGAACCTCTCCCAAAACAAAAAGGGAACCCAAAATGGCGACCAGGCGGGGCGGGGGGGGGAGAGAGATTCCCGCCCTTAATAACAAACTCCAAATAGCCTTTTTACACAAACTGAAAACAGCAATTCTTTTTAGGAGAGGGGACTCTCATAACTGGAACCTGTTAAAGGCAGCCGCCCAAGGCAGCAAGAATCGTGAAATCCTCCAAGCTGCCCTATGGCTATAAAGCCCCGAAGCCACAGCCAGCCAGCCTAAGTCCAAGAACAAAGCCATTGCAATTGCGCCCATTGGCGGAAATTAAAAGGACAAGCAGCAAGCTCCGTAGCTGGGAGCGCTCAAGGGGCTGAAAGCCCCCGAAGGAAGAGAGGGGAAGGGGAAGGGATCAACTTAAAATAAAGGGGGAATGGAAATAAATAAATTAAATGAAATAAAATAAAATAAATGCAATAACGGAAATGTATTACCAAAGACCATTGTTGAAGGCAAGTCTCTCGGCTGTGCAGTGGGCATGCTGTTAGCTGTTCCAATGCACAAGCCAAAAGAGGAAGCTCTGGGTCACATGCATAGGCATACAGTGGTGCCTCGCAAGACGAAATTAATTCGTTCCGCAAGTTTTTTCTTCTTGCGAGTTTTTCGTCTTGCGAAGCACGGTTTCCCATAGGAATGCATTGAAAATCAATTAATGCGTTCCTATGGAAACCGCTTGCCAGGCTGGCGGTGCGGAGAAGGGCTTTTCTCCCCACCGCAAGCCTTCAGGACAGGTACGGGAACAGAGGGGAAGGGGCGCAGCACTTCTCCTCTGTTCCCGGGGCTTGCGGTGGGAGGAGGGTTTTTCCTCCCCACCGCCAACATTCAGAACAGCATTCTGAATGTTGGCGGTGGGAAGGAAAACCCTCCTCCCACCGCAAGTCTTCAGGACAGCCATCCGAAGGCTGGCGCGGGGAGAAGGTCTTTCCGCCCCACCGCCAGCCTTCGGAGGAGCCTTCCGAAGGCTGGCGGTGGGGCGGAGAGCCCTCCTCCCGCCGCCAGCCTTCGGAGCAGCCTTCCGAAGGCTGGCGGTGGGGCGGAGAGCCCTCCTCCCACCGCCAGCCTTCGGAGGAGGTCCGAGGACAGTGGGGAAGACGCGCTGCGCTTCCCCGCTGTCCCGGAGATTTCCCTATGGGCTTTCGTCTTGCGAAGGAAGCCCATAGGGAAATTCGTTTTGCGAAGCGCCTCCAAAACGGAAAACCCTTTCATCTAGCGGGTTTTCCGTCTTGCGAGGCGTTCGTCTTGCGGGGCACCACTGTATATAGGTCTCTTGAACCATTTAGACTGCACTCCATTGGCCAGATTAAGCCCAGCAATGAAGGACCTACCAATTGGGTGTTGTGGCTTGTCCAATATACCCACCCACAACACAGGAGGTCAGTCTCCAGGTCTCACTGCAACATGTGCCCTCTTTGAGGGAGGACACACTTTAGATTATGAAAATATTTTCTGGAGATGTTGAAATGTAAAACAACTGTTATGACATAGAGTGGTACCTCAGGATGTGAACAGGATCCATTCTGGAGGCCCAATCGCATCCTGAACAGAACGTAAGATGCGACAGTGTGTCTGCTCGTGCGCAGGTCGTGTTTTGCCGCTTCCACCCATGTGCGTGACATCATTTTGACCATCTGCGCATGCGCGAGTGGCAAAACCCTGAAGTAACACACTCCGTTACTTCCGGGTCGTCACGGAACGCAACCCGAAAATACTTATCTTGAAGTGTATTCATCCCGAGGTATGACTGTAGCTACATTTTTCCAGACCAAATATGAAATTATTTAGCATTTTGATGGCCTGATCCAAACTATTATGGGTGTGGAACAGTGTAACAGACCATTAAAACATATGTAAGGCAGTGCCTGCATTTACAAAATCCACTATTGAATGTATCTCAGAAGGAAAGGCATTCTTGGTGATCCTTGTGAAAACACTCTAAAGGTTTGCTATGGAGAAGATACTATCTTTTAAAAATGTGGACAAATGAGCTAAAATGAACAGATTTAAAAATAATGTAGTGAACTCAGATCACGTCTATAACTACATTTGTAGACAGGACCTATTTAATATTACATGCTTATGGAAATCGTTATTGCTTCAGCTGCACCCCACCCCCCTTCTGAACTGCAGTTTGAAAAGTGTGTGTTTGCATCTGTACTGGTTCAAATGCACTGTGCATGACAACTTGGACCATACTACAGCTTGTTTAAAAAGTATACTTAAAAATATGTGCCTCAAAAGGAATTAGTCTTTGAGGGAAGAAACTGTATTGGTTTCTGCAGCTTGGCAACCACAAATTCATATAATACCTTAGAAAAATTAATTGCAGACATAGAGGCTTTAAGTCTTCTTTTCATCCACTTCATATCACAATAACAGCGCTTAGAATCTGCCATTGCTTATTACTCTGTCTATACACTATCTGATGTGACTCGGGTAAAAAAAATCCATCGAGGAGGAGATAAATTGATTTGTGTTTTTGTGATTCTAAACGTAAATGAAGAAAACTGCTTTCAGGAAATGGACACCATGTCTTAATGGACAGATAAGATTAAATGGATTAAATCACATTTCAGAAGACGTTAAGTCCAGATTCTAATTGTACTGTGGTATGCCTTTTATGAAAATTTGGAAGAGTGTGTAGCTTTAGTGGACCAGTAAATATACAAGTGCAGTGCTCTTTGTATTGACAAAACAAATGCCATTAAATAGGATGGGAAAGAGTTGTGAAAAGTAGTTTTACATTATATCAACCTGATTAGCTACTGTTGCTTTATCATGTTCATGCCAACATTTGCTATAATTATTTGTAAAGGTGGTGGAACCCATTAAAAGGTAAGAAAGCATGGGAGTCTTTTCTATATGTTACACACCTTATTTGTTCTCTCAGTGAGCTGGTAACCAGTAGCTACACTTGCAGGTAATAATACTAAGCTAAACCATTGCTTAGCATCAATGTATAGGCTCCCCGGAAGGAGACTGCAGCTGCTTGACTCTTCCTTGGTCCTTTTAGCTCAGTATGGTGTAGCAGCTAAGCAAAAATTTAAAGTATCATCTGAACCTGGGATCATCTGAACCTTAGGCTCCTCTCCTTAATCATGAGCTGTACCTGGGGCTTGGCTACAGCTCATGGCTGAGAGAGTTTAACCATGATCCTGGCTGCAGCCAACATGCTAAGTCAACTTTGGCTTAGATGCTGGCCTGGCCTGAAAGAACAGGGGCGAAGGAAAGAGAGTTGGCACTTTTTGGGTGCCAACATATTTGTGTGGTCCTGGTAAGCCAGAGTTCGGCATACCATGATATGTGAACTAGGCCAGCAAGATGAACCAGAACTCTCTTGAATCTTACACTGTTCACAGAATCTATTGGCTATTGACATGTCTTACTTGTCATGTTCCTAGTGCAGCATCTGAAGCAGGATCTCATCATGCTTTTCCCCCATGATAAAAATTTTCAGGTGTGGAAAGTGCTCATGCATTTCATCACAGGGAGAGGTTAATGAGCTCCTTCTTGAAAGCTACACCAGAAGTCACATTCATCTGCATTTCCACCATTGCTGCCGCTGTATAACCTTTGAAACCACTAGCGGACATGGTATGACAGCCGCAGCAGCTTGCTTTGTTCGTGCTCCAGATCTCATTGACATTCAGCTATACTGTATAGACAAAACATGATCATGCAAACATTGTGCTCGATGAAAACCCAGCAATGATTGTTTTTATGTCTTTCTGCAAGTCATCATAATAAAGGGGAACTTCGACACTACTAGACTATTATAAATCTTTTCATTCCTAAGGATCTGATTCGCCAACATGTGGCACCAAATTTGGGGTTAATGGAAGTAGCTGAATAATTTGGCTTCATATTTGCATGCACTTCAGTAATTCCATTGTTTGTGTCAGTGGAAGTAGAAAAGGCAGAAAGAGAGCTGTTTATCCATTCATGAATGTTTGTATGCTGTTCTTTCCAAGTGAAATAGCTGAAAATATGCCTGGGGGAGAATATGAGTAAAATTTGCTGTACCATTATTGGGAAAAACAATGGTTTGGATTAAGCAAGTTTATATAAGAGACGGCTGCTATGGAGAGTGGAGGGGAAATTCCTATGCACTTCCTAAGTTAGTATATTACAATTCAAGCCTGACTTGAGGTGATTCACCCTTCAACCCACCCAAGCAATCCCTCAAGTTCCATCCCATCTTATTCAGGAGGCTTCTGACCTCCAGAGAGTCTCTTCAAGAGACCATGGAGGTGGCGTAGGGAGTAGAGAATTTCTTCCTTCTGTGCAATTCCTTAATTTAATGCAGCTTAGGATTCAAACCTATATAATTAAAACCAGCTTTCCAGGTTGCTTCTGCTCCTGGAAGAACCCCATAGCAAAGAAAACATCATAAGGCTCTGCTTTAAATTAATTTCCAAATGGCACAAGTGCTCAGCCAGTGGTCTTTCCTAGCCATAGCCTTGCCTATAATTTTTGGCACTTGACATGAATAGGCTACTGTTGGAACAGAAAGGAATAAATCAGTGAAGCACAGCTGGCATGGCGTGGCTTACCTGACCTGATCACAATTTCCATTCAAGTGGTTGATTATTGCTTAAGCAAGAACTGATATAAGAAACCCGACTATCTGGATGCAGATATATGTAAATGTTTAAAAGCACAATTTTGATTAGTAGTCCTTTGGCTTGCAGTTTTATTTTAGAGTATAAACACGTGCTGCCCTTTGCTATTTGAAATGAAGTTTCTCACAATGGGAATAACTTTCTCATTTTTTTTGGCCTTCCATAATATAAAGTGGCAGGGTGGTTTGAATTCTGTTCTTTTTCTTTTGTCAATTGCTGTCATTGACATGGCATTTCATGCCCAGAGATAATGTTGGCAGAATAAGGTCTTATGCCATTCTAAGGAGAGAAATTCTATCACTCCTTCATATTCTTTCTACTCTGTGGCCATATACTCTTTTTCGTTTGAAAATCTCCAGGGAATGAGCCACTTCTGAACTACCTTTCTCAAGGCATTTGATAGATTTATTAATCTGGTTGATCTGGTTGCAGGAAGAAGGCCAATAGGGCGTGTGGGCATTTAATTGGGGAAATATGGCAAGGCTGAATGGCACAATTTCCCCACCAGCAATACAAGCCCTGTCCTTTTTTGTGTGCCACTCTTGTTTATTAGATATCAGGCACAAGGGGGAACTCGCTTTGATTCTCATACTGCCAGATCCCTGCTCCTACTAAGCAACAACATCTGCTATGCCGTCTGCTTTTCCAAGTATCATTATCTTCTCCATCAACCATCCTGGTACATTTCTCAGAAACATCTGTTATCCAAGACCAAGAACAATCTAGCTGTCCCTCATCAAAACTGGCTGCCACTTTTATGGTGGTCCTCTGAAGGTTATCAATTAGTCAAGAGGGAGATGCTTATGATTCTTCAGATCATCAGCAGTAGCATAGGGCAAAATGAGGTCTGAGAAAATGATTGCAGCTTATATTGTAAAGTAATGCTGAATTCTGCAGATATGCTTGTCAGCTTATCAGCTGGTGATATTGCATACGCTGAAGATGCTACGCAGTGCCAAACAATAGAACTGTTGTAGTAAGGCATATTCTGAAACTCCAGTGACAATCTGTGACTCATTTGCTAAGCATTTTTCTGGGGGGGAAATGCTCAGATCTTCTTTGATGTGGATTCCATGTTGGGTACAGCACTATCACAGGACATCCTGGGAGATGCGCCAAAGCTTAGTGGTAGAGCATCTGCCTTGTATGCAGAAGTTCCCACATTCAATCCCTGGCATCCTCAGGCTGAGAAAGGTATCCTTCTCATGAAATCATGAAGCGCTAGTGGTGGTCAGTGTAGACAATATTGAGCTAGGTGCACTAATGGCCTGTCTATCTCCTTATCCATTTTTGCTGCTATTGCTTGAATGAGCCTCACTTACTGCTGCCTGAAGATGCTGTTAGGCACTAGGAGAGTGTTGACCTACAACTAGTATGCTCAACCACTGCCCTTGTTGCTTTATAACATTCATCCCAGGAGGTGTCTGATTGGCTTTAGGAAGTTGTGAATTCCTACATTGTCCATCAAATGATATGAATCTGTATGGCCTACAGTTAAGAGGCTATGTGACTGCAATTCCCATCATCCCTGTGTTGTAGAGATCTGGCTTTGGCTCACCTTTCTTTCCCGTTCTTCCAGGGATGGAGGAAGCAGAACTGCCTTAGACAGGATGATTGGAAGCAGCATACAGAAAAGAAAAGGGGAGGAAACCTCTAAGGTGAAAGGAAGGGAACCAAAGCAGCCTGATGTAGACTGAGTCTGCTCAGTGGCCACATAATGCTGAATGACTGGGTGGGGTGGGCAAGGGGGTTGCAATGGAGTATTGTGTAGGAAAGAATGGCTTAGACTGGGAGAGTGAACAAGAACACTGCGCACTGCAACATTTGGTGCAGTTTCCACTTGAACCCTCCAGTATATTTTATCTGATGAAAGCAAGAGCATCTTTTTTATATTACTATGGAAGCTACCTTGCTGCAGTTTGTCGAGGAAGCAAACAAAGTAGACACAGTACTTCTGTGCAGTCTGATGCCTTGCTCAGCCCACTGACAATACTGCAGAACTTCAAACAGACCATTGCCATAACAACACTTTAAGAGGAAAAAAAACTTGTAGACAACAAAATGGATATATTTTCAAGGTGCTGTGCAAATCTAGCTTTTACTCGCTGTGACTGGTTGCTTTTTAATTTATTTTAAACTTATCTAAAATGGTCAAGAGAGTAATTGTAGGCAATACAGTATTATTAAGCAAGAGTGCAAGATTTGCAAAGGCTTGTAAGAAAGGTAACTGTTTCCCCCTCCCCCAGAATAATCACAGCTAGCAAAGGCAAAAGAGTGTTATAAAGAAATCACTGTCTCACTATACTCATTCAAGAAGAAACAGCTGTTAGTCTTAGTTAAGAACAGAGTGTAATTTAGCTATTTATTTTAAACTATGCAGCTAAGCTTAGCCTTTACTAGTTATTAGCCCTTATTCTTCCTGTCACATTTGTACTTCTGTTTCTAGGCCTAAATTCTTAAAGTAGTTGTTATGATTTGTTTCAACATTGCGTTGAAAGGATTGTAGCTGAACTAAAGCCCACCACATGGTATCAAATGTCAAGACATAGATGAAGTGTAAGATGTGTAATTGGAATATCTTAATTATTATTTTAACTGGGAAGCAGTTAAAGCGGGGAGGGGGACACACATCAATATTTTTTATTTGTTTTGTGTGTGTTTTTTGTACTTGGAGGAGTGTGTTGAATTTTTTCCTACATGTAATTTCTGTATGGCAATTCTATATGGCAATTTACATGTTGGAAACACTTATTTTAATGCAATAATTGTACTGCATCAGGTTTTAATACCGTACTTTGTATTAGCTTTTTAATTCTTGTACATTGCTTTGGCGGTTCGAACCCCCGCAACGGGGTGAGCTCCCATGTTCGGTCCCAGCTCCTGCCCACCTAGCAGTTCAAAAGCACATCAAGGTGCAAGCAGATAAATAGGCACTGCTCCAGCAGGAAGGTAAACAGCGTTTCTGTGCACTGCTCTAGTTTCACCAGAAGCGGCTTAGTCATGCTGGCCACATGACCCGGAAAAACTGTCTGCAGACAAACGTTGGCTCCCTCGGCCAGTAAAGCGAGATGAGCGCCGCAACCCCAGAGTCGTTCGTAACTGGACTTAACTGTCAGGGGTCCTTTACCTTTACCTTTTTTATAGAAATGCATGGTAACCAGGTGATGAGTGTGCCTGTTCAGTCCAGGTAGATGGGCAACTTCAGGGGACCTGCTGTCCCTCCTTATGGCTATTTATCTTTAAAATGAACTTGAACTGAATAGTTCTTCAAGCAGAGGACTGTCATCTGACAACCCTTCTTTGAGGACTAGAATATCCTCTGTAAAGCAGGACACTTGGCATTCTAGGAACAGGTGAAGACCAAGCATGTCTCTCAGAGATGCACAAGGTTCAGTGGTACTTGGATCGCCCTCCTTTTTCTTGTGGAACTCTCCTTCTGAATGCTTATTCTCCACAGTAAATCACAGTATGTCTGCACAGGAGCAAGCCCTATGTATTTCAATGGGACTAACACCAGGTAAGTATGTCTAGGATTGCAAGTTTAATAGACACAGTTGTTCTTTTAGTGCCGAGTTGTCAGGAAGCATTTTTGTGCTAATTTATGACATCCTGGCAATCTGCTGCATTTATTACAATCCCTTCCAACTGGAAGTGCCAAATTGTTATTCTTAAATGGAGAACACAACCTTAAAGGTTTATTTTTCCAGAATGGTTGTAGATATAGTGGTCATCTTAAAAAAATATAAAAAAATAAAAAATAGGTTGTTTTATCTGCAGGCATGAAAGTGAAGTAGTTTACACTGGCTGAGAAAAGATCTATTGCAATTTACTGCTGACCTAAGTGCATTCTTACATTCTTGTAGCAGCTCTTTCGTTCTGTTCTTTGTTATGGCAGATTATGTTCCTCAATGTTAACTTTTAGTTTGTAGAATGAGAAAAGGCATGCAAGTGAGGGGAGCTGTAAGAGTGTTTAAAACAGGGGTCAGCAAACCTTTTCAGCAGGGGGCTGGTCCACTGTCTGTCAGACCTTGTGGGGGGGGCAGACTATTTTTTGGGGGGTGGGGATGAATGAATTCCTATGCCCCACAAATAACCCAGAGGTGCATTTTAAATAAAAGGACACATTCTACTCATGTGAAAACAAGCTGATTCCCAGACCATCCATGGGCCGGATTTAGAAGGCGACTGGGCCGGATCCGGCCCCCAGGTCTTAGTTTGCCTACCCGTGGTTTAAAAGGATAATGGTCAGAAGAGCGACTTCCAGTGTGTTCAGTAAATTTCAGAGGTTATAATCTTTTGTTCCTGGGACAATTCAGGGCCAATCAGTACACTTTTGTAAGTTTCCAACTTTGAAAAGAAATTTTTGCTTATGAAGAGGCTTTTGGTTGACAGAAAAACCTGAAAATTGTGGTAACACGAGGTAAAACTCTTGCAGTCCTGCAACCAGCTACTTGCCTAGTTGTCTGTAGTAGGCATGAATCTCTTCCACATGATCACACAGGAAAACCTTTATAAATAGGATAACTATCCCCCCTTCTTTTTCTTGCATGCCATCTATGTGGCACAAACATGGGTATGTGTGGGTAGACAGACTGACATGAATGTTTGGGCTAGTAACTTCTGTGGGCTCATTTGCAAGACTGAGAGAACAGACTTTGCAGGCCTTCTAAACACAACTGCTAATTATAACTACAGAAAACCAGCAGTCCTATCATTAGGCAGAATGACTGAGGCACAGAAATATAGACACAACACGTAGGCTAATAACTGTTAAAGCATATATAATAGAATAATGATATCATTCAAAAAATAGAAATAAATCTATTAGAGTTCATATATACAGTATAGCAGACCAGTGGCGCAGAACATCAAGCCATGTGTTCAAGATAGCCATGTGATCACGTGACCTGTGTTTCTGCTCATTTTGCTGTATCCGTGCTGCTAACTGTTGATGGAGAACTTCAAAGTCCCTGCTCTCCCTTCTAGTGGTTCTTTATCTCTAAAGTGGATTAGGACTGGAGACATTCATAGATGGAAAGAATCACCAGTCCCAGCTAGGGAAGAATGGTAAGCCAAACTTCTGGACCATGTTGAAATTGCAAAAACTGACTGGGAGACTCAGGAATCAGGAAGATAATGACTTTAAAAAAGAATGGGGAAAATGCATAACTTACTTAGGAGACCATTGTAAACAAATAAAACATTAGCTGGACTTTAAAAATAACTTGTAAAGAAACGAAAGACATGGATAATTTAGAGAGATGAAAACTGTGGAGAACGTAATGATATGTAGTCTTAGAAAAATTATTTTAAGGACCCTTGTAGGGGATGGGGGAAAGTCATGAGATTCAGAAAATCTCATATATGGATATGTTAAAAAGCTTTTCTTCTTCATTGTTTTAAGTTTGTTCTTGTAAAAACCAATAAAAAATATTTCGAATAGGAGTGGAGACATTCAGAGGACTGCCCTCTGTAATAGGACACCTGGCAACCCTAGGCAGCAGCCAAGGGTTTTCTCTGCCTCCCCCCATCATCCCCGAGACTCCTGCCTGCTCCACACTTTTGTTACAGAGGGCAGGGCTGTGTGTTCTCTAAGATAGCTGACTGCATTTAGGTGCAATTGAGAATCACTTTTCAACACTGTTGAAGTAAGATTCAAATGTCAGGCCAGTCAGCTTTTGTCAGGGTGGGGGTGGGGAGTGGGTAGCATCTTGTCCTTTGACTCAGGTAGCAAAATGTCTTGGGAGTGGTTTGCCTGGGGCTCAATACTTCCTTGAAGCTGTTCTTTCAGTGCTGGAATCAATGGGTTTAATTCCAGATAAAAGTGAACTGGTAATCAGTGAAGGTTGGTCCATTAGAGTGAATGAGAAACTGCTTCATCACTCTCATTCTGCCCTCACCTGTATGGTTTTGTTGTTGTTGTTGTTGTTGTTGTTGTTGTTGTTGTTGTTGTTGTTGTTGTTGTTTTACATACAGCTAGCCAGTCTCTGCCTGTCATTGGCTCTGGGTCTACCTACTATTGGTCACCCTTTTTTCTATCGTACATTCCAGTCTCAGCCCTCACATTCAAAATAGACTCTGGATCTGAATTCTGATGGATGCTGGCCTATTTACACAGTACTTGGTGTGGGGTTTGCAGTACTGTACATTTGTATGTAGAATTTGATGCTTGCTTTTCAAACTGTAACATTTGCAAACTTACTAACCCTTCGGGTCCTATACAAAATTAGCCAGTTTGAAAAAAGGAAAAACCAGCCTACTTGTTAAAGTGAATGTACTTGATTCACACAGGAATAAACAGTAAATCACAAAGACAAGGTAAACAAGGTTCTCTATCTTTCTAATCAGAGCAGCAGAAAAGGAGCATAATGTATACAAATGATATTTTGCAGTGGCTGCAGAAGAGAGTAGAATGTTACCCCTTGTTTCTCAATTCCGAAATACATGTATCAGCATTTAACAGTCAATGTTACAGCTGCATCTCAAGTGCAATCAAAGAAGGAAAAGGGGAGGGGGGAGAATTGTTGCAAGTTGTCTGTCACTCAGGATAGTAGAAATCTTTTGAGATAATTTAATCAGTTGATCCTTCTGGCTCTGTGAGTAGGTCTCCTGGGTATACTCACCTACAAAGAGAAACTAGCAAGCCTTAGAAATCGCTAAGCTGATTTCCCACTGGCATTTGAACTCCAGGTTTTGTGGTGGAATAAATGACAGGTAACTATATTTTATTTCAATTAGAAAACAAAAAGAACATGGTTAATCTGTATATCTGTGTATCTGGTCTGGGGTGGTCAAATGTTGACTGACCATGTCCTTATTTATGACTATATTCCTTTCTCAATTTGTTCTCTATCACAACCAGCATTATTTCTGCTGTCATATACTTGTTAAAGAGATGCAAAGTTCAAAGAGAGTCTTAAAAGGTTCATTAGCCTTTTGAGGACCTAAAGGGTGAATCATCATCTTTTCAGACAAAACAGCTCAGCTTCCATTGAGAATTTAATCTCCTAAACACGTTCTGGAAAGGAATTTCCCCAAAATAGAGCATAATACAATACAGGAAAGTTTGTAATTACACTAAGCCATGTGTTTTAAACTTGTAACATTAAATTTTAGTGTTGATGTAATATGTTTTATTAATGCAGCCTGAATATTTATAGCATCAAGCAAAGAGAAGAGAAGGAGACACCACAAAATGTGATGTCCATAATGTTTCTCATGGAAAAGTCAGTATTAATGAATTGGTAACCTCTGTTTTCTTCTCTGGGAAAGTGCCTCTAAGATGGTGCTGGGCATACTTCCCACATGCAGACTTCTTAGGGCAGGGGTACCCAATGCATGTTGCTGGACTATAATTCCATTCACCCTTCTTCTTCTTCTTCTTCTTCTTCTTCTTCTTCTTCTTCTTCTTCTTCTTCTTCTGCAATCACTTGTAGCCAAGTAAGATTGTCTTCCATGAACACGGTCTTAACAGCGAATCCATAAGTGACTGTGGAGGCCATTTTGGGATCCACATGCCCCTTCCACAGTGGAGACAACATAGGTTTCCAGACAGGAGTTTTTCATGGTGAGGGTTTGTCTTAAGACCTGGAGTAGTCCCTCTTGGAATCATGGAACCAATGCCACTTTGCATGTGCTTCCCTTCACTGTCACAGGAGGTCGGAGCTGGTATGCTGAGGTAAAAAGGGTGCATATCGTAAAAATTAAAATGTGGCATTTCCACATTGTACCCCAAGTCTACTTGCAGCTACTTCATCATTATGCTGACATTGATTTTTTCTGAATGAGATAAATAAATTGGAAGCAGACTGTATTAACTACATGTTTTGCTTTGTTTTTAAAAGCTAAATATTAGATAATGGTAACTAGTATATTCAGTTGGATTGTGTGTGCTTAATATAGAAAACAACATCATGGTATATTCAAATCCTGGAAAGCAGTGTTCCCAGTCTTGGCATCCTTTGGCCATGGGAAAGCTACCAGAAGTCATTTTCCCCTGCTGCCAGATCTGTAAGCCTTCCAGAGACAACCATCCTCCTTCCTGTGTCCTAACAATTTGTTACTTTGGCTTTTCTTCCCTCCCAGTTAAATCTTGTCAGATTGTTTTACAGTCACATTGTTTACACATTTCATTCTTGAAACTTTCACACACACAAAAGTTTTAGCTGCTGTTAGGGGGTGGCCATGTGACCTGCTTTTAAAAAAAGAACGGTCCTCTGTTTGAAGGGCCCCCATTCCAAGTCCACTTTAAAGATTAAGAACCTTGAAGTTGTCCACCAACAGTTAGCAACACCTGGATGGCAGACTGAGCACACAGGTCACCTGGTCATACTTGGTTCCCCACTATGATGAGATGTATTACATTTCTATTTAAATTATAGTAATTATTGCTAATTTTGCATATATACTTATGAATCACCATATGCATATTTTATCCAAATCTGAGCATTCTGAGTCATAATTCAGCTCTCAATGAATTGTGTATGTTAGGTAGGTTTGTTTGTTTGTTGGTATTTCTGCAAATCATAGGATTCTCCTGAGCATGTTGATACTTCCCTCTTGTTTCTTAGTGGTCATGTTTTGGCTCCATTTCTGTCAGCACTAACCACCTGATTTCTGTATTAGTATCACTGACTCTAATTCAGGCTTAAGAAATACTTCTCTCTGCTTTAAGCAAAAGAGTTCACAATGATCACATATGTTCTTTTAAATTTTACTTTCAATAACAGCCTTTAAGTAGAGCAAATTAGTGACTTTGCCTGCGCTTAGTGATGTGAAATTTCCCAGTGACCTTTGGTAGGAAGAATTAGCCTCCAACTCTGTATGAATGACGTTGTCTAGTTTAATTTGGGACCCCTAATAATTCCACAGATAGGGTGGTGGAATGGGATTAAAGTGAGACAGATGCTGCAGTGTTCATTTTCAATAAATTAAAGTGAAAAAATACTTTCTCTGGGTTTAGGCCTATATCATTTTTCAATTCCCATTCGAAGTGACTTCCATTTCTAAAATAATGATACTCACTATTGTTTAGAAAGTTGTCTTGGTAAACTGTATAATCTTATTAAACCTTCTGCAATAGATAGCTTTGGGGGGAAATATTAGATACATATGTTGTATAGAGGTCTATCAATGAAAATGAGGAATGATAACTAAACGATGACTTAATGTGCCTGGGTCAAACAACACTTTCATGCCCTGCTTGCAAGTTTCAGAGACTTCTGGAGAAATGGACCTTCAGCTATTCATAAAATCATAGGAATATAGGAAGCTGCCTTATGCTGTCAGATCATTGATCCATCTAACTCAGAATTGTTGACACTGACTGGTAGAGGCACTCCATGGTTTCAGATGAGTTTTCCCCAGCTTAATCTGGAGATGATAGGGGTTGAACCTAGAGCCTTATGTTTTTAAAGTATAGGCTTTACCACTGACCTATGGCCCTCTCCCTTGCAGCAGACTCCCATCCAGGTACTGACTTAGTCTGGTCCCAGTGAGCTTCCCAGATTAAATGGGATTGACCTTGTTTAGGGCAGTACAGCCCCCACTAATCCAGAGAAACAATTCTTAAATTTTAAAGATTTCAGTGCTTTGGCTTGAAGAATCTAGTCAAGTGAGGAACAAAGTACATGTTAGAATCTCCTGCTGTATTAAGTTGCAAAGCTGCAGTGCAATGAAAATACAAAGGTTAGTTAGTCTGTCACCAGCATCTGTGTTAATTTTATACTGGGTTCATCTGCCATCAGGAATTGCCATCAGGAATAAGGAGGAATGAAAGAAAGGTCATGCCTTCACCTTCCCCCGCCTCTTCATTCAAGCGAACAAACCTGCCTTCACTCTCTGTGATTCCAGGCTGTTGCCACTTTTCAATGGCATTCAGTCACGTACCAACAAACTCAGGTTCCATAAATATAATTGTGTGGGTCGCATTGCACAACAAACTTGCTTCCCCGAAAGGCCCCATTCACTTTGGGCTGTGGTCTCACCCACCACCAGTGTGTGGTCCCTAGCAGATTACTTTCAATATTGCCCTACACAAAAAAATGAATCTGCACTCCTGGATTAAATGAACAAATAAAGAAATGTGCATTGGCTGTATCCCCTCTCTGCCCTTTGGAAATGTTGTCAACCTTAGTGTTTGTGCTTCTTTAGAGCTGTTTTTGATGTCTTTTGTGGTACAAAACTCAGCTGAAATTCAAGCTCGGTTGTATGTCACGACACCTTGTGCACCTCCTGAGCTGTTAAAAGTCTGAACCCCTTAATATAATGTAAACTCATCAGGTGTTCAATCCAGTTCTGAAATTCTAATCTCTGCTCTTTTATGCTTTGTGATTGATTTAGAAAGAGATGCTAATTAACTTTTGTCATAATGTTTATTATATGTGACTGATGCTATTAACCCTACGAGGAATTAAAACGTCCACATTGTCCAAATGTTTTCAAAAGACTTCCATAAACAGTAATTGTGCTCTGTATAATTTATGTATAACTGGCAGATTAACTCTACTCAATCACTGCACTGTGAGCAAATTACCTGCTAATTATACTAGTCTGAACTTCTCTTGTTTTCTAAGTGTACAGCACTTAATGGTGTTCTGTATCAGTGATCACATTAAACCTTTCTAGTCTTATGAAATGCAAAAAAGTGAGAGGCTTACATTGTCTTTTGGTATTATTCCCTGGAAAACCAAACCAAACCAAACCAAACCACAACCCCCGCAAATCAGCCAAGCAACAGTCTGTCCCCCCCCCAACACCCCCAACCACAAAAACACCAAACACATCACCCTCCTCAAATTGTAACAGGCAGCACTTCCAAATGCTCTCCCTTCCCATCATTCCCCCAGTTCTTCCAGACACTTATCAGGCAGTTCTTCTTCCTTTCTTTAAAAAAATAGAATAGAATAAAAAGTCAGCTCAGCTGTGCAAACTGGAAAGCAAAGCACCAGCTCCAAGCGCCCTTCTTCCTTTCCTATTCTAAGAGTGCCTCTGAGGCCAGGTGGAGTTCAGAGGCATTTTTGGGAGAAGACAGTGACTGGAAGCTCAAGCTTTTCTCCCAATGGTAAAACTACATATCAGTGAACCATAATAACTCCCCAAATTTGCTATTAATTAGGAAGGACAGGAAGCATGGAGTGGTGGTGACAATGGAGATGTCGGGGACACCTCTAAACACAACGTTGGTGGCCCCAAGGCTAAATGAATATTCCCAAAAGCCTACCTGCCTTGAAATGTGTCCAGTAAAAATGGTAGGCTTGTTTAGATTGTCTCTAGTAAACTCATCCTTTAGCTCAGTTCAATGAAGTGGCTTTTTGTTTCCAAAAACAAAGGAAAGTACAGTAGCCAAAGGCTATTTGTTGTCCCGAAAAAGAAAAGCAAAGGATGAGTTAAATGTCTTATTTCATAGATAACAGAAATTATGTAAAACTTAAGCACAACTGTGTGGGTTTGGTTTTTAATAAAGCATGATATGAGGTTCAGATACTTTCAGAACTGTCCCTAATATCAATGTATTTTTATCTGAAGTAACTATTCAATTATACAAGATGTAAACTGCATTTCATTAAATGCTCTAGAGGAAATTAATCACTGCTGTTTGGCAGGTACTTGGGAAAAATGTGAATGTACAAGATTTGCAATGATGCTAAGCTGCTCTCACGGTCTCTGTAATGAATTAAACCTCACCAAGATGAAAAACACGTACTAGTTGTATTTTAATTAGTTATCTGCCATAACATAGTGTACAACTAAGTAAGGCAAAAAGATTCTTTCACCGCTGCTACACTTCTGCTGTTGTTCTTTTGACTAAAGTACATGGTAGGATGAATGAACTGAGCGATATAAGATGGGACTTAGGAGAAACATGATCAACTTTTGAAATTGAATCAAATGATAAAATTGTGGTTTTAAGTGTGAGATTACATGAAATCAATACAGTGGTACCTCGGGTTAAGTACTTAATTCGTTCCAGAGGTCCGTTCTTAACCTGAAACTGTTCTTAACCTGAAGCACCACTTTAGCTAATGAGGCCTCCTGCTGCTGCCGCGCCGCCAGAGCATGATTTCTGTTCTCATCCTGAAGCAAAGTTCTTAACCCGAGGTACTATTTCTGGGTTAGCAGAGTCTGTAACCTGAAGCGTATGTAACCTGAAGCGTATGTAACCCGAGGTACCACTGTATATGGAAACTATGAGCACATGGAGCTTTTATTGCCAGTTGTAGAAGAGTTGCTCACAAATGACGTGTGTGTGTGTGTGAGAGAGAGAGTGTGTATGAGAGAGTTGCCAACTCCAAAACTGTTTTAACAGGGAAGTCTTGAGATGCAAATATCACTTTCACTTGGAATTTGCTGGTGTGAATTTTGAGGGAAATTTGGTTTAGATTCCATTTTAATGATGCTGCTATTATCAAGAAACATCACTTGGTTGTACAAAGAAACAGTATAATTGCAGCCGTTCTACAAAGCACTTGTCTACACCTACATACTTTGCAGTGTGATCATTGTATATTACATTATATATAATAACTTTTTAGTAAAATGCACAACATTTGTTTGTGTTTTGCATGAAAATCCCTGCCAGTGTAATATTTGGGGAGCAGTGGTGATGATAATGGGTTTGAGGAGACCCAGAGGCACACGGATCAATAAAAAAGTGGACATATTCTGGATCTTTGCTCCACCAGCAACGGTGCAGACATTGTAGAAAATGTTTAAAATGAAGAAGAAAGAAAACACATTATGACCTGTGTCATTAATGTGGCGCTATCATTTTTGTAAACTGCTTAGAGGTCTCATTACAATCAAAGGGCAAATATATTTTGTTCAATGAATGTAGGACCCTCCGTAGACCAACCCTAGTAGTGTCATTGTTTGAGAAGCTGTATCATTTTACTAGCAAGAAATGTGGCTTTAAATATTTAGGTGTGTTTCAGTTCACTTCTTTCTGCAGAGCTTTTCAATCCCCCCCAAATGCTCGATTTGAAGTTTATGTTAGCAGCAAGTTTATATAAAAAAATACTGTGCATAATATTTAATATGCTTGTGGGATTTGTCTGGGGTGCAGTTGTCCAATTACTACAGGAACCTTTCGTTGTTGTCATTGTCAGTAAAGTATTGTTTGTTTACAATTTTTGTCTAAAATCCCAGCTTGCAGGGCTAGCACAAACCATAATTTGCAAGTTTGGGAGGAATTTCCATGTGCAAGGAGGAAGATAAGAGAGAATCTTTGAACACATGCCTAATTCCAAGCTCTTCAACATAGTGCCAAATCGTACTAGTTTGCCATCATGTCTGAACTGAGCCAGAGATGTCAGTCAAAGGTTACAGTGGGTCAAGGTATACAGAACTGCAAAACAGTTTATATTTGATCAAAGACAGAAGAATAGCTAGTGGAGATAACTGAGAATAATTTTTATGCAGTCTGCACAGCTAACAAGGCAAATAATCCTACTGACCAGAATTTGAGAAAGATGTACTAAACTAAAGGAAGATCAGGGAGAAGGAAGTTCCTGTACTTTCAATGAAAGGTTACAAGAATGAATTTTAAAAGAATAAAAGAACAAAGATCTTGGTATTGTGGTTGAAACTTGAAGGACATACAGTACTGGAAAGAAATGTTAATAACCTAAAGCTATGCACACTTACCTGGGAGTAAGCCCCAGTGAACACTGACTTACTTCTGAGTAAACATACGTTTATGTTGGAACTGTATACATATTCTAAATTTAATATTTTGCTCTTAGATTGAAAGTTGACTGTTATTATGGAAGAAGAGCAATGTGGCTTTGTTCTCAAATAGATTACCCTGGTGTTCTTGTGAAGACGCTTCTACCATATCAATTTGGGGGGTAGAGACTATGCGATGCATTAAATATAATTATGCATGCGACTTAGACTCCTGGTCATGTCTTGCTCTAGCAGCTGGCATGGCTGGGCATGTGCTGTATGATCCAGACTGGTTCAGCAGCTAACCAAAGTGACAGCATGCAGAGATGTCCCCAGAGGCACTGCAGAGGAGATAGTATTGAAAGACTGACTTGCATATCTTTTTGGAAGAGTCACAGATTACATTATCTGTATTTTTTATATATATATAAAAGAACAATACTTATAGTTTGTGCTGTTAAAATGCCAAGGTGTACAGTTTTGTGAGGTGATTAGAATATGATTGCAACAGACTATCTGATAGGGCAGCGTACATACTCTCCAACATTTCTGGTGAAAATAGCGACGTCCAGTGCTATTTTTCTAGAAAAAGAGGTGCTGGAACTCACCACGAGCACCTCCCTCATTCTCTTAGAATGGCCATGGCGCCCACCTGAGAGGTGCCGGAACTGAATTCAGGTGAGTTCCGGCTGGAAAAAAGCCATGGGTCCTATTCCATACCCTCCAACATTTCTCCGATGAAGGTAGAGGTGTTCTAAGAAAAAGTGGCACATTCCAGGATCAAATCGGAAACCAGGATGGCTTCTGTAGATTTGGGACTGTCCCTGGAAAATAGGGTCACTTGGAGAGTCTGAGCGTAACAGCATGAGAACATACAAAGCTTGAGGATGAGCTAACTTATGCTGAATGACCTGATGATCAGCTCGGTGCTATGAATGAAGTAACAACAAATTGTAACTCATTACGAAGACCATTGCTCCTAGATGGGTGCCCCTTATTTAGAAGGCTATGTATAATATTGTTATGAGTTTTTTTGTTGGGGGGGGGGGAGTAGGCTGTAGGCTTGAGCCCCGCTTCAAATTCCTGGATGCAGCATGGATTCAATTTCTGGAATAGCCAGGCCAGCCTTGTAATGGTCTGCTAAGTAAGTATGGGTCGTTAAGGTAACAAAGGGAGTGGCTCTGTGCCAGAGGGAAAAAAAACGAGTGGGTCTCCTTCCCTCAACTGTCTGTTTGTTAAAAAGACAAAAGGCCAGATTTTTGGAGAGTTGAGTGATGTGAGCTAGAAGCCAGAAGCAAAACTAGCAGGCTAGAAAGGGAGAGAGAGAGAGAGAGAGAGAGAGAGAGAGAGAGAGAGAGAGAGAGAGAGAGAGACCTGATTTCTGTTGGAATCCAAGGCTATGGCTATGGGAGAAGCAGGACCTCATCCAGGCTATCACCTCAACACAGGAGGATAGCCTGGCTTATATGTTAACCTTTGCTGGATCCAGGGGTTAGAAGAGTCCCAAATTCATAACACTACCTTGTACTCCCCAGCAACACCAGGAGAGCCACAAGTTTCCTACCCCTGTATAATTTTTTGGGGGGGAAACTGAGAGGGGGGAAACAACCTTCAATACATAGTTCTCTAAGCAATTAAACCAGCCAACCTTCTCTCCCCTGCTTGGTTGGAGAATCTAGGAAACAGCAGACGTTTCTGCTCCACACATTGTATGTGAAGTGCTATTTGCATGCACCCACAGTCACCCACATGCTCTCCCTTAATGTTGAAGCTACCTTGAGACCATAAAATATTTATTTGGCATATATTTAAATAATAACTAAAGGCAGGTTTTGTCAAACAAAATTAACCAAGAATCTCACAAATACACATGGATGTATGATATTTATCTCTTGAATGTTACCATTTATAAATTATGTTCTTTAAGCCCCTGTTTGTTCACATTTATAATTTTCAGATGCTCATTTGCACAAAATCCCTTAAGAAGCTTTTAAACAATTATTGTCTGTAATCTTTATGTTGTTCACTGTATTATCAGATGGATAAAGATAGATTTGATAGACATACTGGGGGAAATTCAATATGTAAATTATGATGACTAGAGCACAGTTAACATTTGTGCTTGAGTGATTCAGAGTAGTAGATAATTCTTCAAGTCTTATGCTGATGCTTCATTAAAAGCTTTGTAAAACATTATGAAAAAACAAAGGGATTGGTCCTACCTGCATTGTTGAGATACTGAACTATGGGGATATTTGAAAGGTTATTCAAAAACTACAGAACTATTACAAGTACCACTGGGAAGAACATAGTCCTTTTAACAGTTATTGAAAAATATAATTACAAAAAGCCATGTAGTTACTCTATATTTCTTTCATTAAAACCAGATGACCTCAAACCTTTAAAGAAGTTTTTATATAACTAAGACACTTCTATAATTTTTGGTATTTGATGCTGATGGAACTGCTGAGGTAAAGTTGGTGGGAGTTAGTACATGAAGTTATTGTTGTTCATAACAGTATAGTTTTTCTTGAAGAGATGTCTGAATTTTAGACTGCTTTATTCCTACAACATGATTGCAGTTTTTTGTATTTTTGACTTAGAACAATTAACAAGTCCCCAGATTATGTACATTCTGTTTCAATGGGTGCTAAGCATAGACTAAGTAGTGACAGTATTTGCATAACTATTCTTCTCTTGTGGTTCATAAACAGGAAAGGTCAATCTTAAAAACAAATTCTGAACATACAGGTGTTCGGCACCCCACTTCCCACCCCACTCCCCTGCTTCTAGATTTAGATTTTGTGAATAAGTTGTATTGTATATGCATGGAATGGGGTGTGTGGGTGTGTGTGGTGTGAATTGTTTGTTATAAGTATTTTCCGAAACTAAAAAGTAAGATTTTTTAAATATATATATATATTTCACATTCGCACATGCTGCTTTTGGGTGTTGATTAGCACATTTTGACATATCTTTCCTTTCTCTCCATAGGTCAAAGGATCTAATAAAGGAAGCTATTCTTGACAATGACTTCATGAAGAATCTAGAACTGTCACAGATCCAGGAGATTGTGGATTGTATGTATCCAGTGGAATATGGCAAGGACAGTTGCATTATCAAAGAGGGAGATGTCGGTTCACTGGTATATGTCATGGAAGGTATGTCGTACAGCTGTTTCATTCATATATATATATGTTTTCCCTCTTAGCTGCTTCCAGAGGGACTATCGCTACATTACATGGAACATTCCATAGTGGCTAGAGGAGGCAATGGTACTCTTATAAAGGGTTTCCACTCATTGCATGTTGCTTTCATACTCAGTATGGTACTACTAGAATTCATCTTTAACTATATCAGTAAGACTGTGGTGCATCTGCACTTACACCAATTCAGGGTTGGGGAATCTGTGGCATTCCAGGTGATTATTGGCCTCAGTCTCCTATTATCCTTGACCATTGGTCCTGATGGCCGAGGCTGACGGAACTGGAGTCCTACAACACCTGGTACAAGGGTGGGCAGAATTCATATTTGAGCGATCTTCTTTGTTCTTTGCTCGAACCCTGAGATTTATGAGCCAGAGCCTAGTGCAAAAGACACACACTTAGATGTAAAGAATTCTAAGCCCAGGACTTGTTTTGAGTTCTAGAACTGCCTGTAGCTCATAGTCCACTCCTTGTTACCTTCAAGGATTCTTCATTTCAATGCTATAATTTAGGGTGGGAGGGGAAACACATCTTTTTTTCTGCTGTTCTTAAATAACAACAACTAAGAACTCCTTGTCTATTTCAAATTACCCAGAGATCTTGCAGTAGACCCATATCTGCCCACTCCTGGTCATTAGGGCTACAGGTAACCCACCCTGATTACAGTGCATTGTTTTGAACAATACAGCTGAAGTGAGAGTGTTGCAAATCTAGTCTTTTTCACTTTGAGTGAGAAACCATGTGGTGGTGTGTGGTGCCCTGCTGCCTTACACACTTATCTGCAGATTGGGTGCAGGGCTAGAGTACATATTGAGTGAATGGATTGGACTACACGGGCAGAATCCAGTGCAGATTTTTGTTAATACAGACACACCCTGAGGATTGCTTCCCAATATAACAGTTTAGAACACTGCTATATTGTGCATATTCAGCTGAGTGAAAGGCACACACATTGCAGAACTGCTTAGGAAATTTCACTATGCGTATTATCTAGATGTATATTTTAATCACGTTTGCATGATGTTTTCAGATCTGGGGATGATTCACAGTTTCTGTGAAATTCTAAACTGGAAAGCGGACTTAATACTTTGATCATACCCTAGGGTTATCTTATTTCAAAAAGTAAAAACCAGGACATCCCAAGCTTTTTTTTCCCCTTAAAAAAAAAAAGCTGAAATAATGCGATTGATTTGCCTAAGATCCAGGACAAAGTGCTGCCTTTCAGAAATCCCCCTCGGACCTCAATTCCACGTTTGAAATCCTGGTAATGTCTGAGGAAATCCAGGCATATGGCAGCCCAATCATATCATCTCTTTAACTATTTGGTTACATGTGGAATCCTGTTGTCATCTTTGGAGTACACAACATAAGAAGGTAGTGACTGTAGTTTTAGACTGTCAAAAAACTAGAAGTTTGAAGACCTGTATTTGAAAACTTGAAATGACCTGTTGACATTACTACATATAGATCATTCATTTTAAGAGATCAGAAAAGTGAAAAATTATCACTTAGTGCAGTGTTTTTAATACTAAGATTGCTGATTATAAAGTACCTTGATAGCTTCATGCATTATAAGTATCACTTAATTGCAAAATATTGTTCTTATCCTTAATTTGTATTACATGATGTAAGAAGTTTTATCATGTTGCTACAGCACTGTCAGATGTTCTGAAAGGAGGAACTGAAGAGCTTTACAGTCTCAAGGGCCCAAGATAGGTTTAATAATCTATCTGTTTCCTGTATAACAATTTAATTTCAGAGAATATGACAGGCTTCTGAGAACTGAGTTTTCTCCTTGTGTTTTCAACACCTTTGAAAACAGCTGGTGGTGCAGTTGTTGGCACTGCATTTATACATGTTTTATTTGTCATATTTGTCATTATCAAAGGGTCTAATTTGGCAGATTTTTGTTCATGTTTGTGGGTTTTTTTGCACCAGTAAACAACCCAGGCAAATTGATACATTTTCTGGTCACAACCTAATACCATGGATTTCCAAGATATTTAAGGCTGCTTGCTAGGGGTTGGATTGTAGAGTTTTTACGGGGCTCAGTGCATCTCCCATAAGTCTCTAGCTTTCTGGTTTGGTGTGAAAAAAATGGACCGATTATTACAATATTGTGTAGTATATTGATTTTCTGGGTAAAATGGTCCAGCCCGGATTGAAGCATTTTTAGTTAAATGACAAAAATTTAAGCACATACTTACTCACCTGTTGAAATCTATGGAACAATGTTTAACTTTCCCTGTGTCAATCATGCCCTTCCTTGTTTTGGTTGCTTAAATAAATAAAAGGAGCCTCAAAGTTACAAATTATGCTTTGAAATGTAATTTTATTCCAAAACCTTAATGCTACTCTTACATCACTTTTTTTAAAAAGCTGCTGTCGTAAGTTTGTTTTCCTATCCTTTTAAGGCTAAGCCCTTTTGTCCAAGAGCAGTTTTGTTTTTCTTTCAGCTTTGGGAATGCATGCTTGACTAGAACAATGTTGTGCATTATGAATTGGTGACTGAGAGAGGGCCCTGAACTTGGTAGCACAATCCTAACTATGTCTACTCAGATTTAAGTCCTATCAAATTAAATAGGGTTTACTCCCAGGTAAGTGTGGTGGTTATGATTGCAATTTTTCCATACTGTGCAGGAAGCAGCACTAACAAATTTTATGTTATGTGCAGAAAGAAAACTTCCCTTTATTATGTTGCAGTTTCATATACGAAACAATAACTTCAAAATTTCCATTGGCATGATATATGAGAACAAAAAAATACGTTACCAGGAAATAATGGCGTTTCTCAAAATGTTAGTATTTTATTGATATTTAAGTGACACTGGCAGAGGAGAACTTCAGGTTCAATTAAGAGTGCTTAATCCCACCGCTACAAAAGTCTCCAGGACATTTTTATTACCGTCCCTCATCCTGGCAGTCTCTGAGACTAGAAATAAGCACAGGTAGGGGGGAAATGGTCTCAGGGATGGGACTTTTGCAGAGAAGAATCAGTGGGTGCTGGAGGGTTATGCACCTCTTCCTCCCACCTAGTGATTCTCCCCTGTAAGTGTTGCCCCCAATTCGTGTTATACTTTCGAGAACACTTAACACTTGACACAATTATGCAGCATCATCCTAGGTGAAATAGCAACTACTTTGTAAATGAGCTCTTCCAGCACCTGGATGTGTTAAAATGCATGGGCATGGGCACATCTTAATTTTATGTGAAACGGAAGTACTTTTCAAAATTAAATTTTTGTATTATTTATTTATAAATGCTTGTGTACCACTGTATCATAAAAAATATCAAAGCAATTTACAACAATATCAACATATAATAAAAACAATGTAAATGCTTAAAGTCAAGAGCCATCAGCTAACTATTATGAAAAGAGGATTGCATAATTTTCTCCATAGGACTGGTGGCACGGAAGTACTTCCAGCAGGTGTTGTTAAAAGCTGAAACAGAAGGCACCAGCTGAATCTCTAGTGGCAGAGCATTCCACAAGACTAGGCCAATGACACTAAAGACTTGGGTTCTTGTTGTCTGATGAGCCTTTCCAACTCCAGAGCTAGCCAATGACATACCGGTATATTGATGACTGAGTTGGGATATAAGGGCTTTGGCTGTTCCTAAGGTACAGGGCTTTGTAAATTAATACAGATGGACCATGATTGGTCTAGAGTGAGATAAACCAGGAGCCTGGTTTTGAACGATGTAATGTTAAGCCAATCCATGTCTTACCTCACAGTTGTGCAGTAATGGCAAGAGGGCAGAAGGAGTAAAGCAGCTGCTATCTTATCTCTGGAAATCTACAAAGCTTCCTATTCACACTAAGCCATGGTTTGGCAGACTGGGTCAATATATACATATAAATGGGTCCAATTTCTACACAGATCTTGCAATAAATTGAGAACCTTAAAAAGGTTGAGAATTAGTGCTAACCTGGATTGTAAGAATTCATGTGCCACAGTACTATTGGCTCCCATAGAGTTGTAAGGTCCCTGCAACGTCAGCTAGCTGTTACTGGGAAGTACAGCCCAGTCTGTTGATGGTCACCAGATGTGATAATGCAGAGAATGCTTTCAGGCTTCTGGAATTTATCTGGCTTAACCAGTCTAGGTGTATCTGCGTACTGAAAATGAAATTATAAAGAAATTAAACAAAGTAATGGATAATGGCAACTATAGTGATGTGATGGTAGCAAGATCAAATGCTTGGTTTCACTGGTAATATACATTTCCACTAGAGCTTACTTGTGTGTCACTGATTCATGACTACCTGCAGAATATACTGTTTATGATGTACTCATTTACCACACAGAGGAGCATATATTTAATTAGCTGACATATTTTGTGTTTCAACATTTGAGTGGAACCTTAGAAACACTTCCAGAAGTGTCTCCCTTCTACCTGCACTACATCTGGTAGAAAACACAGTTTTTGTTCTTTAAGCTTCTCAAAATGTTGAGCTCCATAATTCCAGGGTCTTCCTGGGTCAACTGTTAGCAGGGATCCAAAGTGGACCAGCCTCCCATACTTTTCTCTTTCCTTATTTTCCTGCACAACACATATCAGCAGCAGACCTCAAACTATTTTTAAGAAACAATTATTCAGAGGGGGCCAATCTGCTTTTCAACTGCAATAGAAATTGGTGCATAGATGAACGTTCTCCTTTCTGCAGCCCCTAATGAATTTTCTTCAAACAGTTTTAGAAATCTGTATGCAGTTTGCAGCATATGTAAACTCTAATTGCTGCTGTGGAGTTTACAAAACCCAAAGGTGCAGCTTACAGACATTCTAAGCTCTGCATGCTAAAATGTTTATGATGTCCACAACTGCATCTCTAGTGCAATAATTCCAGTATATAGAGTAAAGACTGGAGTGTACACTAGATACACTGCCTGTAAAATTATACGGGTAGAACTTGGATGTTTTATGGAATATTATAAAGGGGACAAAGGTGCATCAACTCTAGTTTTCTTCTGCAAAGTGGGGCAATCAAGCAGGCCTCCTCCCTAACACACACTATCTAGCAACAATTTGCCAGTGATTAAGCTCTGTGAGGATTCTGGACTAGATGGGTCACTGGTCCGATCCAGCAGACTTTTCTTATCTTCTTATGAATCTTGTGTTATCCTTGTTTCCTCATTTGCTGTTTCTTCCTTAACATGTAACAAGCAGTAACATGTTCTACTGCTTTATTAAATGATTTACTTTACTATTCTGTGGACAATGGTGCAAGGGATGGCTATGCATCCAAGAGAATACACTGGGTGGAATTCATTATGTTGCATTATGATGTATTTCCAGTGCGTGCAAACACTGATGGAGGAAAAGGGGGGCTGGGGGAGCGCACTGCCCCTGGCAGCACAATCCCGGTGGGGCTCCATCATGGCTGCCCCCCCCCGCACTAGGCGCCCAGCCCGCAGAACGCACGCCCTGCCCCCAGGATGCATGCCCCACCCCTTTGGGCGGCGCGCCCCACCCCTGGGACGCATGCCAGCCCTGCCCCCGTCTGCTCTCCACCCCCGGTGCCGGAGCATGAAGCTCCATCACTGTGTGCAAGCATTTCAGCTTGCTAGACAGAACTATTCCCCCTTTCCTCCCTCTATATGTGGGCAGGGGGCACGTGGGGGGGGAGAGGGTGATTGTTCTTTGCAGGGCTTTTGCTGATGGAGCTTGTTAGGTGAATCCCACCCATTATGTTTAAAAGGGAAATCAGTTACATAGAGGTATTACATTGTATTACTTATATTGCATAACTACCAATATTTTTCTTTATTGTTATTGTCTACGCCCATGAGTGTTTGCAATTTCAATACATAATTTTGGTTTTGATGAATGTGTTATTAGCTTGTCTGAATTTTCCTAGACCCACTTGATTTTTAGCAGTTGTTATTACACTTTTGGCAGTGTTGGTCATGTTTCTGCATGAGAGATTAGTTGTATAACACCATGCAAAAAACAATATCATAAACAGGATGTGTTTGTTGTGGTTATACATTCCCCATAAGAGCACTCAGTGAAGAAGCATGGCATTTATTAGCATGAATTCCGGCAAACACTTTCCCCTCAACCTGTCAACGATTTTTTCCCCAATCGTCTTCTGACCTCCCACTTCTCATTGGTGATTATGATACACATTAGTATTTTATGATGCCTAGCATGTGCTAAGTCTTTTAAAAACCAGGACTGGAAAAAAGAGAGAAAAGTCTGAAAGGTAGGACTAAAGTGCTTATGCAAACCTGCACTTTTTCCCTGATAAGGATGACTGTCACTGGGATGGTATGAAGTAGCCATGCACTGCCCCTAGTCATGGTCATTGGATGCGTTAACAGAGCAGTGTAGGAGCAACCATGAATAACAGCAACCATGCTTCCATAAGGGTTGTGCTGTTTGAGAATGAAATGAGATAGGACATGCTCCATTTGTACTTCGCTTATTGTTATCATTGCAGGCTTCCCCCCACTTACGCATGGCTTACATTCCAGGCCCCTGCATGATAAGTGCAATTGCATAAAATTGGGAAGCATCCCACTTTATAAGGAGGGAATGTGAGGAGGAGAGAGATAGAGAGAGTGCACAACATGACTCCAGAGTAAGTAGACTTGGAAGTTGGCGACTCTCCCAGTGTGCGGAGAGGCAGTGGTGGGGGGCAGGGGGAGTGAGGTGGACCAGGCGAGTGTCAGGGGGATGAGGTTGGGCTAGGCAGGTTGACCTTCTGTCCCCTCCACTTCCCCCCCAAGCCCAAGCATGAGCAAAGTCAGGGAGAGAGAGAGAGTTGGTGCCTCATTCCCAAGCAGGGGGTCGGGGTGCTCTGCGTGTGTGCAGGCTCCACCCCAAAGCACACTAGCTGCAACATGCCACAGACGGGCATGGAGTGCCACCCAGATGGGGCACCAGACAGAGACAGGTGGAAGACGAATGTGCTGCCCTGGCCAGAAGGCAGGCGAGCGAACAAGCAGGTGGTCAGAAGCCAAGCTGAGGAATCTCTCTCTCCCTCTGTGCACCAGGAGGGCTCCAGCTACTTCAAGACTTGGCAGTTTTGAAAGCGCTGTAGCCCTTCCCTTGCTTGGGCAGCAGCTCTGAGCGACTTCCAGGCAGGAGGGAAAGCCAGTCTATTTATTTATTAATTTTGCAGAGACTTTGATGCACCTAAGGGGGTGGGGAGGGTGATGCCTGTATTACATTTCTATCCCATGTATCTCCCATGGAGCTCAAGGTCATGTACTGTCCTAAGCATACCCAGCTTCCAGTGAAATCTCTCTGCTTCTCTGCTACTGATGGCAGCGATACTCAGGGTTCCCATAGGGTCACTACCTGCCTAAGTGCACATCATGGGTGGACCAGCATACATACCTCCACTTCAGTGACATCGCCATTTAGTTCCCATTGCAAGAAATTAGATTTATTTCTAGGAAGTTGAAAGTTCAGGATAGCGAAGACTTTGCAGTTGTGGGATGGTTGGTTTTCATTTCTGTGCACCTGCTTTAAAGCATCAGCTGAGGCTGTCACACCCCATGAACCTGAGCAATACCTGGAGGTAACTTAGCAACCATGTCCTAGAGCGAATAAAGTGCTGCAAGGTTTGTGTGTGCGGTGTGAGTAAATGTCCTCTGGAGACTGCTTGAAAGCATCAAGCTAATTCTCCATGACCTCTCACAAGTCCGAAATTCTGCTAGAATGCTGAAGCTGACACAGAAAAGGGAGAAGTGAAAGAAAGGAGACTTTTAAAGTTGAGGAGCAAACAAAGCAAAATTGGGCTGGACACGTATAGTACAGTCACCTGGGCCAAAGCCAATTATCCTTTTTCCGATTATGCTCGGCCCAAAACATTGTTACAGTGTTCCAACAGCATTTCAAAGAAATGTAGTTATGTTTACTCTAAAGTCCATGAAATAAATTTCTGTGCGATATTCGAAACCACGCTTCCTGCCATTGTTGCCACAAGGCAATAATTTTTGGTTGGTTTTCTTGTGGCCTTCCAGCTTTTGTTGGGTTCCACCTCCCATTATTCCCAGCAAGCATAGCCAATGGTCAGGGAGTGATGGGAGATGTAGTCCAATAACAGCTTGAAGGCCACACTTTCCCCACCTGAGCCAATATCTTTGCTTAGTTTAGATACAGAATAAACAGCTGAAGCTCAGAGCTCAGTTATACTTCATTTTGTTATCTTAATGCAAAGCAGTAGTTCACTGTTCTGCTTTATTTGTGTGCCTCCTTTTGCTAAACATGTTCAGCTTTCTTCAGTCATTATTTTTAATTAAACTATTCGCAAAGGTCATTATGAAGAGATGGTGCGGCATTTTAATACCGCCAAGGCTGCACTAGGTTAACAGCTATCAGATGTGTGGGTGTTGCTTCTTCCTAATGAGGATCAATGTGTTATTTCACATTTTGGAAGTAGAAATCTTTATCCTATTGCACTTGTTCCAAAGGTGTCTACATTAGTGTGCCATATTTAACAACTGAATCATCATGATTCCCCCATAACAATATATTTGATCACTTAAATGATAGCCCTATTATAAGCTTCTTCATGAATGCCAATATAAAAAAAATTGCAGTTTTAAAATATTATTTCACAAGAATTGCAGTTTGCATGAAATATGAGGGCAAGTAGTTAATAATATTTTATTTTAGCACTGGATGTTCATAGGAAGAGATCAAATTTTGATTTAAAGCAAATCAGATCCCTATATTGAAAATACATAAACTAGAGGTGTTTGCATTACTTCACAAAATGCTTGAACAAATAAATGAGGATAGACTAGCTGAAATTCCATGTTATGTTGAGCTATGTGATCTTTTTAAAAATAAAAGACTTTAAAAAAACTAGCCTGGGCAGACTGTGAAGTGGAGCAGGGAAAGGACTGGCAGAGCTCCAGATCTTCTCTGGTTGTCTTTCAGTTCGTAATCACCTTCCTCACAAATCATTTTCACTCACTGAAGCAAGATCAGGGTCAACAAGGGTAGATATGGGATTTTGTTTATTTTGTTTATTTAAATATTTTTTAATCCTGCCCTTCTGTCAGAAAAAGTCCTCAAAGTGCTTTACAGATCACAATAAAGAGGCAGCCTTTGACATTGGGCTTCTAATCTAAAAAGGCATGACACAAAAAGGAAAATGGGTTGAGAAGGAATGTAAGGAAACTCCTGTGCACCTTCTTAGTTGCAAATTCTTTTAATGAGCAGCTTGGGTGAAAATGTTCAGAGAATAGGAAGCAAAAGTTGCTGGTTTTTTAGGGGCTCCAATAGAGTATCCTTTCTCTTTCCTCTTCTGCCGCCTGATGTGATGGCTACTGCCAAGTGACTGCTGATGGAGGGAGGAGCCTGGCTCCCAAATTTACTTTGGAACAGGGAAATGGAATCTTGTAATTAATAGCATCAAACTTAATGCTGATGGTGATAGGATTGTTTTCTCTGTCCACATTGCAGAAACTGCGTGCATAATCTATGTGCATAATCTGCACATAGTTCAGTTGAAATTTTGTTTAGTAGATAGGACACCAGAGATGAAGCAGAGTGTTTCATAAAATAGCAATGTGTTGCTGCTGCATAGCAACACAGATCATATGGCACAGATCATATGACACAAACTGACATGGAAATAATTTGGAATTTCAGATGTACAGTGGTACCTCGGGTTACATACACTTCAGGTTACAGACACTTCAGGTTACAGACTCCGCTAACCCACAAATAGTACCTCGGGTTAAGAACTTTGCTTCAGGATAAGAACAGAAATCGTGCTCTGGCAATGCGGCAGCAGCTGGAGGCCCCATTAGCTAAAGTGGTGCTTTAGGTTAAGAACAGTTTCAGGTTAAGAACGGACCTCCGGAACGAATTAAGTACTTAACCCGAGGTACCACTGTACCCTCCATTCTGCAGCACTGATTGGAAGTGAAGGTATTTAGCTCAGGGAAAGTCTTTGCAAATACTGAAATGACAGTTACAGAGATCATGATCATTTGCAACATAGGTGGACAACCCACAACCCACTCAGGACTTCCCGGTGCCCTATTAGTCTGCTAAACAGGGAGTATAATTTACATTGGTAGGAAGGTGTGCATGAATAACTTTCCCCATGCACCTTCCTGCCCGTCATAGTCACTCTCCCCTCCTTACCAAACAGCTGTTAGTCAGGCTATGGGAAGCATAACTGCCAGCAGCAATCATTTGGTGAAAGATGGGATCACTATTTGTTGCACCTCTCTATCTGATTCCCAGCTGATGAGTGTTGAGAATTCCCACACTTGCATGCCAACTAACGTATTTTTCCGTCTATAAGACGCCCCCATGTATAAGATGCCACCTATTATATCTGACTCAGATATTAGAAAATGGGGGGGGGCAGATGTATCCATGTATGAGATGCCCCCTAATTTTTGACTTTATTTTTAAGGAAGAAAACCTAGTCTTATACACGGAAAAATACAGTATGTCTGCCTTTGGCTGGTCTATGGTTTTTGTTCTGGTTTGTGTCCCATGATTTAGTATAATTCTAAAGAATGAAAGGATGGGGTGGGAACAGGAAAACCCAGCAAATTCAGAAACATTACATTAAGGATTAATGGTCAGGTGGAATGGCTGCTATGTGCTGGGAGAGGATGAACCAAATGGCAACTGAACTCCTCAGTCTGATGGAGTGGGCCTCACTTTTCTGCAGCCAGGTATAATATCCATGAACAGATAATAGTACTGAGAGGGGAGGATTCAAATGGCCTTTGGCTGAACGTGAGCTGATGACCATGAAGCTTTATATTCAAAAGCTACAACAATAGACATTGGATGAGTATCCATTACCAGTTGCAAACTTCCTGTAGGCATCTAGTGGCTGCAGTGAGAATGGGATGCTGGACTAGATGGGTCTTTGTGTGACCCAGTAGGGCTCGTCTTACGTTCTTAGGAGCTGGCTGCGGTGGTTGGCATATGCTGTGCTATTTTTGTAGTAGTTTAGATTCACGGCAATGGATATTTTTATTTTATTTATTTTTACTAGCATGGAACAAAACAATGTTTCGTTAGTATTGTTAAATGATATCTAAAAATGTGTCTCTGTTCCTTTTCTTGCAACACAAGTAATTTTTTTTAAAAAAGTCTTATGATTTAAAGCCATCAGCTTTTTGTTAATGTAGTGTGAAAAGCTTGCAAGAAAAGAAAATCAGCATAAATTATGCATGAAATCAAAGGAGTAGTTATACAGTCCCTGCAGTTGTGCCTGAGATTTGGTAGAAAAAGTGACAGCATATTTTGACATGTAATTGAAGCCCTTATGCATATAAACAGTTTTGGTAGGATGTAGAAGTCATACAGAGAGCTCCTTATTCATTACATAGCTTTGAAATAATAATAAGGAAGAGATTGAACCACTCAGAAAAAAATTGACATAGTACCATTTGCTAAAATGGGATGGGGGACTGTTTTCCCAGAGACTCTCTCCACTTTCACTTTGATATGGAAAAAGTTAGCACGGGAATATGAAACAGCCTTGCAGATTTCTAGAAGGAGGCTGAGAGTTTAGGCTGCTTCAAAAGCATTTGCTTGCATGCCTTTCCAATGAAGTGTGTGCTCCCACACCATATTTTACGGGGGGGGGGGATCATCCAATGTGGTAGAAACTTTACTTTAGAAACTGTATATAACAGCAAGCATGTTAAGTTAATTAAGGTAAATATATTTAAGAATAATTTTGAAAATGCATAATAAATCTATCAATAAGTTAGTAAGCTGTCTTTGCAACAGAAATATCAAATTTTATTTATGCAATATGCTCTTCATATTCTGTACAGTAAAGATAAATAACCTCTCATCCTCACAACCACTTGCAGCAAGTGTTTCTATTCAGGTTCAATGGGTTTGATGATTATGATTATTCAACAGAATACTTTAATCAGTAGCAGTAACAATGAAAGAATAAACTTTTATGAATTGGATTGTTAGAAGAAAGAAAATACGTTTTGTGAAGTATGGGAAGAGAAAGAAAAGCTGCTGCAAGTCAGGAACTATTGTTTTTTTCCAGGGTGTGGAAGAGTATGTTGATCAGGCCCAACAAAATGCTTTTAATGTCTCACAAGCCCCCGGTAAAATTTGTGCTGCTCCTTCTGTCGCCTGAGCTGCATGAGTGGTGGCATTCAAAGGGAAGGAGAAACATTTTTGAAAGGAAAGCACTGGACAGGGATATCTTTCTCCCCATCCAGGAACCTTTCCATCCAGGCCAGTGTGTAATAGGAAGGAAAATATCTCTCTCTGCTCTACAGAAGTTGAAGTTCACTCCTCCCTCCCCTCCTCTACTGATTGACATGGATTGGGCAGAGGAAAGAGTGGACACCATTATGTCTTCCTGTGTGTCTTTCCACAAACTGGCTATGTCAGTTTTCACTTTAAAATGCACAACACTGGCATTATTTGGAAGATTAGCCAGCAGTCAATGTGGCCATTGGAGTGATAAGGGTTAGGTGCCCTGATATTATTATTATTATTAGTATTATTATTAATCTATTGTGTACAGCTGAGAAGACCTTGGTTGGAATCATGAAGAATACCCTTCTCCCCATGTCTAGTTGTAAACTTGAGGCAAAGCAAAAGTCATGATCTTGGGGGATTGCTTTTGCTTTTCTGCCTTTTATCACAAGCCATCTGAACACATGTAACCAAATGGCCTGCAAGCATCTTTAACACAGTTCACCTTGGAAGTTCTCACTGATTCTGTGTGACATGATGAACTGCAGGCTAAACTGTCCTTTCATTTTTGTGGTTGTGTAATTCTCAGGTTGTATAAAATGACAGTGAGAACAGTCGGAAGCCCAGTTATAAAGGACAACATTGTAACATACAAAATAATGTACAGAAAGATGAACTGGGGCAGTCATTTTTTAAAATAAATAAATAAGATAAACACAATAAGGCATCTAGAGAAACTGAAAGGTGCCCTATTCAAAACGGTTAAAAAGAAGCACTTTTTTCGTAGCACATAATTAACCTGTGAACCAAGATATCATTGACTTAAAGAGATTAACTTTATTCAGAAAGAAGATTAGTCATTAATGAGATCATCCACAGTTACATTGTATGGGATTAACAACAACATTTGGGAAACATCCTGCATGCTTCATGGATGAGGGCAGTGGGGGGAGAGATTTTAATAAGAAATTTGAGAAGTGACAACAAGAGAAGATGAGTTTTATGCTGTTTTATGTGAGTACAAAGTTACAATCACTCTCTGCAGTTATTGTTCTTAAGAATTCTTGGCACACTTATTTCAGCCACTTTATAGCGGTTATTTATTTAGTTCATGCACAGATCCTCATATGTGCAGAGATGTCTGGTTTTCATCCTTAGTAAATAAACTTCCTTCTTTTTGTATGTACGGAAGAGAATTTATTCTCAATCTGTACAAATGGACCACAGACATGTATGTTTTTAAAGTGGGTATGGCATGGGCAGGCATCCTAGGAAAATGTACTAGTTCAGAAAAATAGCAGGGAGTAGAAATGACCTCCTGTCTTACCCTTCTGCCTAGCACAATCCCATGTGGAAACGTTACATCAAAACTCTTCCCCATGAGAGATCAGAGGGTGGCAACATGAGAAGGGCTTTTTCTGCAGTGGCTCCCAAATTGTGGAATGTCTTTGACTGATTACTATGCTATACATCTTTTAAATGTTTTTTTGTGTGGGGGGGTATTGGTTTGTGTTTTTTTGTTCTTGTGATTATTACGTAGTTTATGTTTTTATATTGTATTCTTATATTGTGACCCAGCCTGACATCTATGGATGAAGGGTGGTATCTCTCTCTCTCTCTCTTTTGACGAGACTGAACAAAAGGGTCTTTAAAAAAACAACAACATATGAATGAAACAAATAATAAGATTTCTATTTTTATGTTGTGAGCTGCTTTGTGTGCATGAGTACAGAAATGTAAAATGCAGTTGCTTTTTATAATAATAATAATAATAATAGTTAATAGCACCATATTTAGCAGGTCTTACAAGAGGATCTTGGCACTTAATAATGTTCATATACAGTGGTAACTTGGGTTAAGTACTTACCGTAATTCGTTCTGGAGGTCCGTTCTTAACCTGAAACTGTTCTTAACCACTTTAGCTAATGGGGCCTGCCGCGCCGCCGCTGCGCGATTTCTGTTCTCATCCTGAAGCAAAGTTCTTAACCCAAGGTACTATTTCTGGGTTAGCAGAGTCTGTAACCTGAAGTGTATGTAACCCAAGGTACCACTGTAGATGCTATATTGTCTGGTGGAAGAACAATCAGGCAGGACATAGTCACTTCTGTGTACTTCTTTTGTGGATTATTCTTTAGCTGTATTTTAAAATTTAAGAGTACTCTTGAGTACTGATGAGCGGAGGCCTTTTTAAAACAAAACCCTCAAGCAATGCATTTGTTTGATAGTTAATCCACTCCGACAGAAGTGTCAATGAATGCAACTGCGGTTAATGAAAGCTTAGTGGTTCAAGTTCTGGAGGAAACAATTCAAATATAAGCTAATGAATATGATATTAACAAATTGCCTTGCAACCCAATCAATTATTAATAATACAGATTCCACAGTAACAAAATCTAGGAAGCTTTGTCTAAATTGTGAGCAATAGAAAAACCAAACATTGATATAGTACTGTTTCCCCTATACATTGCATGCAGCCTGTCTCCAGAGGCGTGGTACTATCTCTGTTGGCAGGCATGTAAATACAGACTTTAAATTGCTCTGTGGGGAAAATCCCATCTCTGAATCATGTATGAAATTGACCTGGAGATTTTGGCAAGGTATTAATAATTTAAAGGTGACACACTGAGTTTGCTTTAGGATTTGTCCATATTCACCTTTTTTCTGATTAGTCCTGACATTTTGCCCACTGTGTGTCCTTAGCTTTCTTTAAAATATTAGCTTCTTGCTTTCTTCCCTTTGCTTAAAGGTTAGAACTTCAGTGTACAACATGCAGAAAGGATAGATGTAAGGATTACATAAACATATTAAAAACAAAATGGATTTTTGTTTCTGATTATAAACAATCAAACTGACCTTGTTCTAACCTGTGCTCTTTTAAAGACTTTTGCTACCTATTAGTTTGTTGCCAGCTTTACATTCCTGAAGAAAGTCAGTGAATTCTATGTTTTTCCTCATTCTGTAATCGTAGTTGATGTTGATGTTGTTTGTGCCTGCTTCTTTCCCAGCATTATAGACTCAAGCAAAGCTTTCTTTTATCTAGCAGATCACTTAGATAATGGACTCATTTATTTTCATAGAAGTTAATAGAGCCTCAAGAATTTTCTTCTTGTCAGCCCTCCTTTCCCACCACTCCCACTAGATACCATTTATTTTATTTTTTCTAAAAACAGCTGAAATATATCACAATAGGAGTTTTAATAGTATTCTGTTTATTTTTATTTATTTATTAAATTTGTATACCACCCTTTATCTGAATACAAAATACATAATAGCAAGTGGTTCACAAGAACATTCAAGAATTCCTACCATCTCTCTCTCTCTCTCTCTCTCTCTCTCTCTCTCTCTCTCTCTCTCTCTCTCTCTCTCTCTGTGTGTGTGTGTGTCTATATAGTGTGTGTATTATTTTTATCCTGTGAACAGCCCTGAGACCTGCGGGTGTAGGTCAGGATAGAAATTCAATTCTTATTATTAATAATAATCTCAGTGCTGGGGAAAGGAGCTAAATAGCAGCTTCAGGGAGCGGATTTTTGTCAGGGCTGTGGTCAGATCTGCTCAGCTTTCTTCTCAACTGCTGTTTACGCAACAAGAAATTTACACATTTGTTGTTGAACTCCCAGTCAGTATGGCCACCAAGGGTACTGGGAGTTGTAGTCCAACATCTGGAGGGTTGCAGATTTCTCCATCCCTGTGTTAAATCCTTCAAGGCAGCTCATCACACTCCAATACCTTATTTGCTGTCCTCTCTGATACAGTCCAAGACACAAGTCCTGCTTTCACCTGCTCTTAAGTGGAAGTCAGTAAAACTCAGAACAGTAAAATGGATGAAATTGGGGGTAAGGGGATTTTTTAAAAATGCATTACTTACATAAGAAGTCTGTCCAAATCACATTACACAGGCGGCATTGTTCCAAAATGAGAGATGCAATTAAGAGAGGCTTTCTTTAATTTTCCTTATGCCCTATTTAAAGCTAATTTACATTTACTTAGATGCATTCACACCAAAGCTAAGATTCCAATTATATCTAATTGTTGCAGAAGTTTATTAGACATAAATTCAGTTCCTAACTTGCATGGATTCAAAGGGTTTTGAATGGATGGCATGATTGGATCTCAGGATGAATGTCTTGGCTCTGCAGGTGGGTTTCTTGAAGAAATTTCATCAGCCTTTGCTGTGATAAACCTGGGTGGGAGTTTTGGTAAGGCTCCAGGATGGATAAAACCTCTGTAATGAACCATGGATGTGTGCGTATTTCTCCACCGTCTGTCTTTTGCTCATCACCAGAACAGTCCTCTTGGACTAAAGGTAGGAAATGATTGCAGGAAAGTTGCAAAGGTAATTGTATAGCAGTGCATAAAAAGAGTGCTGCTGGATCAGCCCTAAAGCTCATCTAATCCAGCATTAGGCTCCTGGAGTGGCCAACCAACCGCCTTAGGAAGTGCACAAGCATGTCATGAGTAGAATAGTTGTCTTCCCCCCATGAGCCCCAGGAATTGGTATTCAGAGGCTGTATTGATGACAAATAGCGGTTGGTAGCCTTATCCTCTATTGATGAAGTCATCCAAATTGCCAGTGATCTCAACATCTTGTGGACTAGTTTAGCTATGCATTGGGTGAAGAATAACTTTCTTTTTTTCCTGAATCTCCCAACAGTCAACTTCATTGGCTGACCCCAGTTAGAAAAAGATCTCCCTACAATTTTACACATCTCTGCCAATGTAATTTATAAACCTATATGCTTCTGCAAACCTAGGGAATCCTTTGAGTACATGGGTGACCCTGTTTTGCTTCCAAACAAATAGGCATTTCATAGAATCGTAGAACTGGAAGGGACCATCACATCCAACCCACTGCAATGCAGGAATCTTTTGCCCAACATGGGGCTCGAATCTATGACACTGCAATTAAGAATCTCAGGCTGTACTGACTGAGCGATTTGATCACCCCAGTGCACTGTTGAAAGGAACAATTATCACTGAGACACTAATAAGTCAGATACTAAAATTGTATATTATGCAAAAGTGCATTTGGCCTTGATTTTGAATGACAGCATTAAAAAAAATGCCGTATTGGTCCAAATATAAGCCATACCCTCAAATAAGCCGCACCGTTAAAATTCATGGGGGGGGGGAGAGAATACAGTGGTACCTCGGGTTACAGATGCTTCAGGTTACAGTCGTTTCAGGTTACAATCTCCGCTAACCCAGAAATAGTACCTCGGGTTAAGAACTTTGCTTCAGGATGAGAACAGAAATCGTGCTCAGGTTAAGAATGGACCTCCAGAACGAATTAAGTTCTTAACCCGAGGTACTACTGTACCCGAATAGAAGCCACTCCCTTAAAATTCCGCAGGCACTCACACCTGTAAATGGCAAATGTAGAAGAAAATCCGACAGTGATATCGTAAAAGCCAATTTTTGTAAGGTTGTGAATTTAAGCCACACTTTAACTTTTCGTGGTCGGAATTTGGGGAGAAATTGCAGCTTATATTAGGGCCAATATGGTATAGAACTGCAAGTAAGCAATATAACACATTTAATATCAAAAAGTGCCAGTAAATGTGGTAGATGCAGACAGAGCACATTTTCATGTAAGCCACTATTATTTTATTATATTATATTATATTATATTATATTATATTATATTTTATTTTATTTTATTTTATTTTATTATTTTATTTTATTTTATTTTATTTTATTTTATTTTATTTTATTTTATTTTACAATTACATCATTGTAATCCTTACTCAAAAGAGACTCCTGTATCACTTGATGATTTTTTTTTTTTTATTGGAAAAGAGGTTGTAAGTAGGAATGATAAAAGGGTGGATTACCACAAAACTGAGTGAACGGGGAGCTGAATTGCTGGGGAAAGGGGATGAGAGGACTACTTTCTTGAGCTCTGTCCTCACCTTGATAAATTCTTTATTGCTGAAATGGGGAGAATGGAATGGGGAAAATCACTTTTTCCTATACATTTCCATTTGAGTTCTCCCTTGATCCCCAGGTGCCCATTGGTGTTGAGGAGAGAAATTTGGTTTCAGAGACTTGCGTCAACTAAATGGTGTTTTCTGAGGTGTGTGCTGTCTCTTAATTCAATTTTTCTTCACCTCACCTCCAAATCCTGTGGTTGCATTGAAGAAGAATGTATCAGCTTCACTTTGCCACCAGACAACAATGCTAGCAGTGGGGGAAGGAGCAGGGAGGGAAAGTTGCAGGTGCAGGCAACATACCAAAAAGTCCAGTCTTGAAGCCCAATTATTTCCTCCTCTCCTTTTGCCCTGAAGGCATCCACAGAAGATAAGGATTCATGGCTCATTTCATTGGCTAGGCAGTGCTCATCCAATGCAATTCATTCAGAGCTGTTTTTTGGGGGGCAGGGCAGAGAGTGTATTCTATTCTATTCTATTCTATCCTAGTCTATCCTAGTCTAGTCTAAGCATTGCATTTTATTGCTTAATTAGGCTTCTGCACTGATTTTCAGGGAAGATTGTCTCTGAAAGCAGTTTACAATAAAAAGAAAAACAATAAAGTATTTAAAAGCACATAAAGCATTTAAAATTACAAAAAAATGATAAATATTTTACAGTGGAAATATAAAAACCATCAAAACACAAAACAGCTCAGCTAAACCTATTACCAAACACCAACTTTTAAATTTAAGTCCACACTCAGAATTGACTACCAGAATTGAGGGGACGGGGGCTACTATAAAGAAGACCCTGTTTCATGTGCCCGCCAACCTATTTGTTTATTTTCTTATTTCTTCCGAAGTGTCATGCATCTGGTTCTCTGGAGGTCTCCCATCCAGGCACTGATTCGATCCAGATCTCCTTAGCTTTAGAAAGGTGGTGTCTTTATACCATTCCCTGGGACCATAATTTTTTCACCCTACTCCTTAACAAAAATATAGTTAAAGAGACATTTTGATCATCCTGTATTTTTCTACAATACTAGGATCTCTTTTACACTAGTAAAGATCAACTCCTACCATGCTCCTTTTCAATTTATGATTTCAGCATGTCCACATGCTTCTTCCCTGCTTCCCTGCTTTATCTATATATAGTAGGATGTAATCCATATCTATTTATTTATCAGCACACACATACACACTGGACACACTCACGAAAGAAAACATTGAACATTTCTCATCTGTCTTGTTGTCAATTAAGAACATAACAACGAGTGAAAAATTATGACACCTTTGGATTAACCTGATTTTTCTGTTCCATTTTAGCTTCTTATAAAATACTTTGATTACTTTTTGAAAAGGGTGGAGATTAATAGTAACTTCAAAAGGGCTTTTCTTGAGCTGAGGAAAATTGCATACAAATTCTTCCTCTCTCTCTTTTTTTTTTAAAAAAAGATTAATATATGGATGTAAGAGAGAAACAATTATATTTATTCTCTCTTGTTCACTTTTTGCTATTGTCGAACTAAACATTCATGTAACAAAAAATTGTGTATTAAGCTCCCAACTCAGTCTACATGTCCAGTGCCAGAATTCAATCCAGCATCCATTCCTATATATATATTAGCTAACTTCCAGCTGTAACTGTCTATGTGCCTGCTGCTACTGGGTCCAGTTTGGAATGTCTTTTTGCATGCATGGCAGAAGTCACATAGACTGTTGTTTTCCTGAGCTTACCCCAAATATGTTCTGGATTCCCTCCCCCAACCCTCTGGAGTAGACGCCAGGGTGGGGAGCAGTGGTAGATAAGGAGTGCATGGGAAGAGGAGAAAAAGGTTAAGTCCTGTGGCACAAGTGGAAGTCCTCATACAGATGGTTTACCTTTTTTGTGTGCACCTGATGTTGTGTGTTTGAGTTCTGGTCCTGGCAGCACACTGACGAGGCCTGTGTCATTATATTAGTGAATGCTGAGCATACGGTTCAGCTGGTTATAATTTGACTTTTGTGGAGATGCGCAAAAAATCATCAGTGGTACTTGTGTAACACCTGTAGCTACATTACTGGGTATTTTCTGGAGGCAGAAACGTACTGTGGTGGTTGTATGTTTAGGCTGTAGTTCAGCCCAAATCTTCCGCTGGTGGATTTTTAAGTAGTACAATATATTATTGCAATTGTCTTAGTAATATGCAAGTTAAGGTAAAGGTAAAGGGGCCCCTGACCATTAGGTCCAGTTGCGGACGACTCTGGGGTTGCAGCGCTCATCTCACTTTATTGGCCGAGGGAGCCGGCGTACAGCTTCCGGGTCATGTGGCCAGCATGAGTGAGCCGCTTCTGGAGAAACAGAGCAGCACACGGAAACACCGTTTACCTTCCTGCCGGAGCGGTACCTATTTATCTACTTGCACTTTTGATGTGCTTTCAAACTGCTAGGTTGGCAGGAGCAGGGACCAAGCAACAGGAGCTCACCCTGTCACAGGGATTTGAACTGCTGACCTTCTGATCGGCAAGCCCTAGGCTCTGTGGTTTAACCTACAACGCCACCCGTGTCCTCAGTATGCAAGTTACTTTTGCTTTTATCCACTTGAGAGTCATCAAGATCCTATGCTTGGCTTTGAGTAACAGTGGAGTACAAGATCAGATGATGAGCCTGCAGTTGTTCAAAGCGACATAATCACCACACTGGTGTCAGCTCTCTGGAGAACTTACTGCATGGTTCAGCTGCTTGGAAAACCTCTATGTGGCTTCTCCGGGAGAGAAGAGTGCAAGTTCAGACGGGCTGAAGAAAATGTTATCCTATGCTTCATTGTACATCTCATCTCCTTTGTACAACGCTAGCATGATACTAGCATAATTAGCATTAGCAAATTGCCCTTTCAAGGGAAGAGAGGGTTTTCTAAAGGGAACAATACCGTTCCAGTTAATTCAGCACAACTGTCTGCTTGGTTCACCAAAACGAAAGTGAGAGGACTGGGTTGAGCTTCCGGCAGCTAAATAAACCTCATTAATATTAAAAAGGTACTGAAAGAAAAGGTAGAACAAATATATATGTAAGGCCTTTCCAAATAAATGTCAAGCAAAAGACATCCAATATCTTAATTAGCCACAGAACTTGAAAAATATGACATTTTGTCTCCAGTAAATAACTTGTTGGAAATAATGCCTAGAAATTGTCTCATTGTCCCATTAGTGTTCAGAAAACTGTTTCCCCTCCTAATTCTGTGTTATGTCAAGGACTTAAATACACTGAGTCTGCCTTTCTCATATATTCCTATTATTTGTCTACAAGCAGTATTGAAGATAAATGATTCTCATCTTTTATTTTTATGATGAGATACTCTACATTATGCTGTTAATCTATCACACTGATGCAGAGGCATGGGAATTGTTAGTATTACTCAAATTTGTTTGACGAGTTGATCCTTATACTCACAGTGCTGCTTTACATTTTAAATACTACAGTATTTGGCCATTTGAATCACAATGCACAATGCAAGAGATAATTTAGGAGTAGCTCAGTTTTGAAAAAAAAGGAGAAAAAATTCACAGTGAATAGTATACCTTAAGGTAGCACAGGTGAGAATGAGTGCAAATTCAGGAGTGTGTTGTTCACATTTTTCCCACGATGCTTCCATCTGACACAGTTGCTTCCCACAATTGCCATTTCTGATCTTCGTATTGTGTTATGTGTCCCTGTGGCGCTCTTGATGCTTCTCATAATCTTAGAATTTTACAGATGGAAGAGACCTTGGATGTCATCTACTGCAACCCCCTGCTAAGTACAGGAAGTTAACAGCATCCTGTTTATACTTTTGTAGTATCTTATACGTGGGGCTGACTTTAAAAATGGTCCAGATACTGCAGCTGGTCCAGAATATGTATAAAAGATTTTTAAGTGGGCTGATCATATTACATCTGTGCTTTGTTAGCTGCACTTTCTCCCAGTCTGCTTCTGGTGAAGGCTTTTTTAACAACTCATGTAGTTTGAGCCTCTTGACAAAAGTATTTTCACTTAGGACGCGCTATGAATTTTGTTTTCTTGCTATAGTTATGTGCCTTTTTATTTTATGGTTTTGTTTTGTACTTAGATTGTTTTTTAATAAATATTTATTGCAATCTGCCCAGTGGACCACATGTGGTTGGGTGGCATGCAAATGTCCTTTTAAAAAATGAACTAAAATCCCTGAGAGCTCCAGCCTTTGTTTAAATTGCATTGAATCATAATACTCAGTAATGACGCTAGCTGGCTGATCATAGGACAACCACTAGCTCTAACCCTAATTTAACTGAGCTGTTGTGAGCTTAATATGGAATAATGCACAGTCATAGAAACATGATTAAAATAGAAACATGCTTATAATTTAATGGCAAAAGTTGTAGCTGTTAGGGACTGGTTGGATGATGAAGAGTGGTGGGAGATGCCAGCCCAAGAACTCCCAAGGGATGACACAGAGGAAGAAGACTTAGATGCAGGACAGTGGTAGTGGGACACTCAGCACTGGTCTGTGGAAGGGTCAAACTGGGAGGTGATAGAGGCAGGAGGTGGCTCAGAAGAAGAAAGCCATTCCAGAAAGGACTGGGTGCTGAGGGTCGCAGTGTGAGCACAGACTCTGACAGAGAGGAGAGGTAGCCCTCTACAGCTAGCTCTCCTCCTCCATGGACACCCACATCATGAAGAGCCTTGCACATTGCTGATTGGCACAGCACTAGAGTCAGATGGATGCCAACAATATGAAAATAGTAATAATAGCAAAAGCTTGGTGTGCATGAATACACAGGAAAAGAAAAATGCAATTCAGTAAAAAAAAAAGTTGTCATAAACGTAGAATGCAAAATGCGGTAGTAAAGGGGAAGAAGTGTTGGCATTATTACCAGCAGGTATTGTATGCCTCACAAGTAAACCATGAGCAGCAGTACTGCAGAAAAGCATTAATGTAGATTATCAACATGTATTACTATTTATTGCATTTATTCATAGTTTACTACAAAAATGTCTCAACAACATGAGGTTGTTGAAATCAAGCTACTGTTGACATCAGATTGCCAATCTTACACCTGTTTTTCCAAACTTGTAGCTAATGTTTTCCACACATGCCATGTCATAGAATGCAAATATCTTTATTTGCAGAGGCAGCAGTACCTCCGGTGATATAAAAACAACAGCCCACCTTGGTACATAAAATATTTTGTAATCTATGATTAACCTCTACCAGGTATTGCTATAATACAGAAGATTATGAAAAAGCAGATATTAATATCAGCATACTGGCATCCCTGGGAAGCATCTTATATAAATGATATTTATGTTGCTATTAAATGTTCTTACCTTGGCTTTGATTATAACTTTGTAATAAAGGCGCACTGCAGTACATGTGAAAATGGAGAATTATAGCATATATTCAGAGTGGAACATTATTCAGTTAAAAAAACTACTCCTATTCTCAGTGAGCACTTCACTATTCTTATGCTAATCTACCCTGGGGTATTAAAAAAATTGCTGCTGTATGAGACATTGTAAAGGAAGCAGAAAGCAAGGTGGTACACTGCCTCTGAATGGTGTAGCAGTTGTCACCCCTACTCATGAGCTATGCCAACAGCTTTAATCTTCATTGCCTCCCAACAGAATAACATTTTGTAACGGTGCATACATTAAATTTCTAATGGGCAGAATTAATACACTTTTTTGTTTCACTCTCATTCTGTGTGTGTGTGTGTGTGTGTGTGTGTGTGTGTGTGTAGTGGATAGAATAAATGACTAAATGGACTACGATTGCGCTAAACTTTAAGCCTGCATCTTCCACATGACATGGAAGATATTATGTTACAAGCACAAGGCAAGAGCCAGCAAGATGTGCTACCAGGTTGTCCCCACTAAGTAATAATAGCCCCCAAGTGACCAAGTGAGGAAGTGCTATTTCATACCGTGATTTGTGGAGCTGGCTTGTTTCAGTCATAAACACGCAGCTCAGTTTACAGTCATTGCTGAAAAATAAAGAAATAACTTGGCAGAAATTGACTATTTTTGAGTCACAGAAGGAAAATATTGGGGTCAGTTCAGGGTTTTGTAACCTCATTCACATGGTTAATATGTTGCTGGCTGTGTTCCTAACAAAAGGCTGCCACACAGAAATTTAGCAGGGAAAAGTTGTTTCTATGTTCTTAAAAGCTTTGCCTGCTTGATTTCTCTGCGCAATGCTGCTAGTAAAGGCAGGGCCAACAGAAAGCAAGTGATCCTAGATATGCATCTGGAGGTTAATGTCTACTCAACTGTATAGTGACAGCATTCTGCCTTCCTGTTTCTTAAAACAGAAACAAAGAAAGAATGTGCTTACATTAGTACAGGGCAGAGAACTGTATCTGGCCAGTGGAAAGGACCCTTACCTCCTCTTGCCCCATGGGACGACTGTGACTGGTGGGTGGGGCTTCCCATCTCTTGATGCCATCAGGTAGCCCGGTTTTTCTTTGCCCGTGCAATTGGAAACCACAGGCACAGGGTTTTGCAAGCACCGACAACCAGCTGATCAGAGGCAGTTGCAAGACCCTGTTGTGCTTTGCAACTACCATGGACCAGCTGTTTGGTGGTGCTTGCAAAGAAACCGGTGTTACAAAGGCATAGCTAGTCAGAGGTGTCTGTAAAGCCTGCTCTTAGCAAGCTTTTACCTGCCTCACACCTGATATTGTATATGACACAGTGTAGGGCAGATGGGGGTGGCTTGGATTAAACAACTTCCTGGGTCAAATGAGGAGTGGCAAGGGGCTTAAGAGAAACATGAAGGTCTCTGCTGTCCCTGTTCTCTCAAAATCTGCCACCTGAAGCAGTCACTTCACTTTGCCTAATGGTAAGGCTGGTACTAGGGAGCACTATCTGGATCAAGAACTACACAAGCAAACCAGTGTTGTTTGTACAGTTCCTTACCTAATCCAGAAGAAAGCAAGTCCGATCAACAGATAACTGGCAGTAGCGCTGACTGTTGGTTTGGGGTGTATGAGAGAGCAGGGCATTTTTTTCAGGGGAACTTGCAGGAACTGAGTTCTAGCATCTCTCAGGTGGGTTCTGGCACCCCTCAGATGGATGTCATTGCCATTCTAAGAGAACAAGGGAGGTGTTCATGGTGAGTTCTGGCACCTCTTTTTCTAGAAAAATAGCACTGGGAGAAAGTGAAATGGGTACATTCTCCCTTGCCTTATCTTTGAACAGAAGATTGGCAGAACTATCAATGATCTGGCTGGAGCTGTTCTGTCTGTGCATGTAGTTGGATTGTTCCCATTTTCTTTTGGAAACTTGCTAGCAAATTTTCATAACTAGGTGGTCTAATAAAAGTTGCTGTATCACCATAGTTGTTTAAAATGCAGTACATTATCTTTCATGGCTGCATATAAATTTTGTGTCCATTGACTGCTCCCTTGCAATATGGCTTATTAGTCATGTATATGTAATAGATATGATCCCATAATGCTTGAAACTTCAGAAATATTGTAAGTAAATAAAAGACATAAAATGCAGTAGTTGTGCTTTTGATCTGCCAAAAAGTATAAATCTGTTGATACTGGATCGTTATTATACTGTTTTTCCTTTAAATATAGCCACTTGCCATATATGGTTCATCATGGCAGTGATGCTGACAGCGCAACTGAGCCCCAAATCTGATCTTAGGTTGTATGAAAAGAAAATTAGCCCCTGTGAAAATAGGTGATTGCTGAAGTACTTGAAATGTGCTTGCCAATATCTGCAGCTAGCCTTATTGTAAACACCCTTTGTTATAAATCTGGGCATGAATGTGTTTGAAAATTACTTCTAGCCTGGCAGTATTATGGTTCAAACATGTCATGAAGCCAAATGGATTAGAGATGTGAAATTGAGTGACACACACCTGTTTTGTTACTGAATATAACTTTTGTGCAGTTCTGTTTAAGCAATATTACTTATAGAGGTTTCAAAATACCATGAAAGGGAGAGAAAAACCACTTGCTAGGTGTGTAAGAGACCACTATAAATAGTTAAGTCATTTTATTGCCTCTCTTTTATTAAGCCAAGTGGATGGCATTTTGTTAATGATTTTATTTCAGCCCTTGGAAACAAATAGGCAAAACAAAACATTAAATTTCTGAACTCTCCAATATTTGCATTCCCTGAAGGTCAAAGTAGATATTCATTTGTGCCAACAGGAACTTCAAATAGTAATTTTGGTGAGTTTTGTTTCGTTTTTATTTATTTTTTTGTGCTGTGCAAGGTGGGAAAGAGAGAAACTTCCCCATACCAACACTGACAATCCCACAGCTGCATAGGCTTGCTCACAGTTGTCCTGTACATTAATAAAAATGTGCATGTTAACTGCAATTCACTTCATATCTAATTTGGCCCTTGGAATCTTTCAGCAGGGGGCATCCTAGATTATCATGAGACACAGTATGTCTGGTTAGCTGGAACTTCATGAACATGCTGGCTCCTGCTTGCGCCTGCTTGCACCTGGTCCTTTTTAGCTCAACATGACTTAGCATGACATGGGATCATGGTTAAGCTCTCTCCTCACTAATGTAATGTTGAGGAGAAAGTTTAACCACTATACCACGTTTGGATGATACACTAAGCTAAACTTTGGCACAGCTGCCACACCACATTAAGCCATGTTTTTGCCTAGTATTGTGTGGTAAGCAGCCACAGTCTATTTTTCTACAGCTAAAATAAGCAGCTGGGGTAATGTAGAGGAAACACAAATCAGTTGCATGGGGGAGACACAAAGGCTCTTCATTGGATATTCTAAATCTAAATAAACCCACATAAATTTAATTCATTGCAGTTTTTCTCCTTCATTTCTTAGTTGTGAAAGACATCTGGGTCGAATAGTTTTCAGTTCACTTTTTATGCTTTTGCAATATGTGGGTAATAAGAAAAACGTGTTGCAGGGGGAAGTTGCACGATGCATTAGGTGCTTCTGTCTGAAGTTCACACATTTCATTGCAACGAAGTTGTGCAAGTTACACTTCAGAAGTTGCAACTATATGCATAGAACTTACCATAAATTACAAACCACACTTTTTATTTCTCCCTTGAAATGCGAAATCCTAAACTAGTCCTAGGCTTCATTCCTAAAACTGAGAGTAAGCCCCATTGAACAGAGTAGGGTTCTTTACAGTGCCAGATTTATGTATAGGCTAAGTAGGCTGAAGCCTAGGGCCTCTAAATCTAGGGGGCCTTGCCAGCCCTCCCGCTCCCCAGCAGGCAGTCTCCCCTCTCCCAAAATTGCAAACCCAAGACTTCATGCGAGGGCAGGGCAACTTGGATCTCTAAGTCTAGGGGGCCTCACCAGCCTGCCCTCTCCCCAGTGCCGCAGTCTCCCATCTCCCAAAATTGCAAACCAAGGCTTCATGCGAGGGCAGGGCAACTCAGGCCCAGCAACTATGAGACTCAGGGCTAGCCAGTGGGGCCCAACTTGAAGCAGTGGGGCGCAACTTTCTTTTTTCTTTGCAGGGCCCCAGTTCACAGCCAAAATCTGCAAAATCTTATAGATATAAATAAAATCCATCTAGATTGCCCTGGTGTGGGGGGCCCCCCAGGAGCAGCCCATGGGGCCCTATTTGGCCCAGTTGCTCCAATTGCCTTAAGGTCAGCCCTGATGAGACTGTGCAGGGGTTGGACTGACAAGCCCTGCACCTTCTAGGTCCCTGGTGTCACCATTCAGAGTACAGACTCAAGGACTTGTTATGAAAATAAAGCGGGGGGCACTTACTGGAAATCAGTTTTGTCACCTCTTCCCCCTCTCTTCATCTAAATCAATCCATGGTTCTTTATGAGAAAGTAGGCATAGGATTTAGCTATGGGGGGGGGAGAGAAGGCTTTCTGCAGCCTGAGCTATTGAATGACTGTCTCCCCACACTGTCTCTTAGATCCTCCTTGTGAGACTTTTAAAAGTTGACAAATAGCTTACAAAGGGTCTGCTGTTTCCACCCTGTATTATATTTGATGTTGTAAGGAGGGCCAATGCGTATCCTATAGAGTTGAAAGGCTGCTGCGTGTATCAAGTTCATTGAGATATCAAAGACAACCCAAGAGGTCTTGCTAAAAAAGGAATGATTTGGCAAGCAATCAACTTTCCTATTTGTCAGTCTCAGTAGGAGACCAAATATTTAGTTTTCCCAGGTCAGCAATGCATTAAAAAAAACACACCCACACCCACACAGATCTTTTTATTTCAGTCACTGTGATGATGCAGATGTTAGTGCAGCTGACTTAACCAGTATTTCAGCACAGTGCAAATTTGGCAATTCAAGATGGTGGTTAAAAAAAAAAAAAAGCTACTATAGGGATGGGGACACAGAATTCTGTTTACCATTTGGTGTGTGAGTTTGCTGGTTTTCCTCTACCCCTCCCCTTTCCATTTTGGGTTGTGCTTTTTTATATAATGGGCCTGACAGCAGGGACCATATTGCTTTTATAGATATGTAAGCTATTCTTGGGAGTCCCTATTTTGAATAAATAAGTGGTCAAGGGTCCCTATCCCCCCCCCACTTTTCAATTCTAAAAAAGCCTTGTCATGTCTGTCTGCTTATAGGAATGATGAGTCTTTCTACACGGCAGCATATATTTGCTGCCATATCTCCTCAGGCAGATCTTTTCATAGCAACTTACAATGGTCTCAAAGCAGTGACATTTCCTGGGGTCTGGGCCAGAAGAATGTGGAAAGGAACTTTCCTGCTGAATGCCCAGTAAATGTTGTAGGGGAAAAGTGTGGGCCTGCACAGAAAAGCTTCACACTCACTATGGGGGGATGCAGTGGGCCTTTCCCTGCCCCCAGGAGATGCAATGGGGAAGCACTGGGGCCAGGCAGGGAGCTTCCTCATTGCTTGTTACAAGAGGACACAATGAGAATATAAAAAAAACCTGAAAGCAGGGAAGGAACTCTTATTCCCCTTGTAGTACACTAGAGTAAATTAACCCCCTTGAAAAACTCTTAGAATTTTACTGCTCTGCCCTCTCAAAAAAGCAGCAGAATTGGTATGTGTGTTGCAAACCCAGGAGTGCCAACTTGAATAAAACATTGTTGGGGCCCAAGTGAGCCCCACCCCACATAATTGATCACATGACACAGTGCACACACACCATTTGAATGGCAATGCCCATCAACTTTTTGGAGGGCAGCCCCCTTGAATATTTTAGGGGGGGGCGAAGCCCCCACGGCGCCTAGAAGTTGACTCCTATGTGCAAACCTGTGATTTTCCTTCTATGCCTGGAGAAACCAACACTTGCTTTAGAGAGGGAGATGCTACTTCCACTGACCTGCATTCCCCCCCAGTCACAGAGGTAGTATTGAAATCTTCAGTTTGTCTTTACTTGTCAGTCATGCACGTGTGCAAAATTTGCACAGGTAAACAACTTCAGTAGTATCTGAAATACCACTTACTGCATACGCTACAAACCTGAATCCCTCCAACAAATGAATATATAGCAGTTGTTTTTCCTGCTCCCTTTTCCCTTGGAAATTAAGCAAAGTCCTGGATGTAGGATTTCAATGTGCTTGTGGATAATAGAATGAATAAGCCAGTGTACAGACTTGAGACATAGTGGTGAGTAATTCAAAAACCACTGGTTTTGGTTTGTTGCTAATGTGTGTTAATAAAATATCAAACCAGCTCTATAAACAATATGCTGAAGACTCCTTTCATTAGCTCTGTTTGCATTTTGCAGACTGCAGAGCTCATTTACATTAGCTGTGTATACAGTCAGCTGATTGGACAGATACCATTCAATTATGCTTTTTCGTTTCTGAATGAAGGTACTGTAATGCCAAAGTAACTTTTTCTGGAAAACTGGTCTTATCTCCTAATATTAATTCTTTCAATTATGCTGAAATATTAATAAGAAATGACAGCAGGGGACCTTCTTAATTAGCTAAGGAGTGGAATATAATTAGCTTGAGAGGAAATGTTTCCCCAAACTACAACGTTTTTGGCTCCCACGCCCCCAGCAGTCTGAACTACCACAGTGGGCATATTAGATTTTTAAAATATTGCACCAAACTGATAAAGTGAATTTGGTAGGTGGGTTGGGCAGTTAGGAGCATGACGGGATTAATTCCCAACATTTCTGTTTGGTAAAATGAAAGCTATCTGCATATTAAGTCCAGACTCCACACAACATTTGAGGGTGCCAAATATAGACACACCAAGCTAGAAGACACTTGATTCCTGTGCTGTCTAAAAGCTCAGAGTTCACAGTTTTGTAATGTGAGTTTTCAGCCATGCAACCATGTGTGACAGAGCTTGGTATTTACATCCCCCCAAAATGTCCACACACAACAAGGGGAAATCAAAGCTGTATACAGTATGTTAATCAGAATGTTTAGAAACATGCCCAAGGTTTTTGCAGTCCCTGTAATTCTGAGAATATTGGAAATAATTGTCTGGATCCAAACTAAGGTAGTTGCACTGATTTCCCATGACTAATGTGTCCCATTGATTTCATTGGGACCAGTGTTATTCTTCTAGAAAAAGAGGTTCAGGAACTCACCATGAACGCCTCCTTTGTTCTCTTATAATAGCAACAGCACCCACCTGAGTGGTGCCGGAACTGAGTTCTGGTGAGTTCCGGCTGGAAAAAAGCCCTGATTGGGACCAATGTTCAGTTCACTTAAGCCATCTTATTCAGGCAAGTATACCCTTAGTGATTAATTTCCTGTGAGAGGGAGGGAGGGTGCAGAGCTGTATCCATCAAGCCCACCCTGTCATTGTGTCTTTACCCGTCATTCACAAAAATACACAATACCTGGCATGTGACTTAAGACTAAATGTAGAGAAATTATTGAAAGGCCAGTAAAAGACAATAATCACAATGTGTGGCCCTCCTGATGTTCTTAGATTCAAACTCCCACCAGTCTCAAACAGAATGGCCAATGTTCAGGGATGTTGGGAGCTGCAGTTCAGCAATATATTGGGAGCCACATGTTTCTCCCATATGGTATGGTGCAATCAATAGATAAATTTAATCAGTGCACAGCCCACTTAACATATTTTTATAAAGACCTCTAAGTGTTTTACAAACTAAAAACCATTAAATGACATTGCTAAAATGCAAGTAAAAACAAATATATATATACTGTCAGTAAAAATGCAGAATACAAAAATAAAGTTCAATAAATTAATTATAAGGAAATGTCCTCTGCAGTGTATGACTATAAGGGAAGACTGCATGCAGAATGTGGACTTCTGAATTAAATAAATTAATGTATTAAATATTAAATAAATGAGAGTTTTTGACTACTGCATATGTTGAAAAGAAGGCAGAGGCATCCAATCCTCAGAAGGCAAAGTAGATCACCATTCAAGCGCTCTGTTAGTCTTGCTGCAGCTGCAGCTGCCTTTTCAAATTCCCCATCCCTAAAATGACTATGTAGCAGATGGACGTTGTACTGGTCCAAAGCATCTCTAGCACTTCCCTAGAAGATGCAGCACAACATGATGCTACTTCACTTACTGCTGGCTTTTAGGTACCTGATGTTTTGTAAGTAGCGTAGCAAGGTAGCTGAAGGCTCTTAGAGAACTTAGGGGTGCTGAAATGTAGAGTCCCAGATATAAGAAGACATATATGTGCACTGCAGTAGTTTCAGTCTCCCAAATATCTTTAATGGATATGTATTCATAATTATTTTCTTGATTAGTGTGACGCTGTAAAAGACAGAACTATTTGTTTGTTTGTTTACTGCATTTCCATTCTACTCTTCCTCCCAAAGAAGTCCAAGACAGCAAACAGATATAGAAATGAAAAAACCCTTATAAAATGGCTTAAAATATTGTAATAGCAACTGCAGTTAAAAACATCTAGAATCAGTTACAGTTACAAACATTCTTGGGTTTGCCAGGAATTGTATTCTTCGGGCATATTGTCTCAGGGTAAACAGTAACATTTTCAAATTCCTGCTGAAAGTTAATGATGGAGGCAGACACACCTCTTTAGGGAGAGTATTCCACAACCTGAGAACCACCACTGGAAAGACCCTGTAGTAACAACAACAATAACAACAACAGAAACTTCCTTAATTGGGCAGTAGATGAAATTACTTCAAGCTCATGACCTTTAATCAGTTACATTTCCGTCCTTTTCTGGGATATGTCTTGAAACTGAGATTTGCCCCAGTGATTATTCCTACCCTACTCTGACTGCTTCTTTGTGAGTCAACTGGTTCTTCACATCCCTTCCTTTCATATCCTGGCTTTCCTTATTATTCAACACTTTAGACTCTTTTCTTTCTAATGAGCTCTGATTAAGCTATAGAGACTGCTAGTTGCAATTTTCTGAATTGTGCTGGCTCTGAATTGTGTTCTCTCCCCACACCACTTGTTGTTTGCCTGGTTCCAATGGCTTGCTTTGCCACCAGTTGCCTATGCCCATTTAAACCTCATTGTAGCTTCAAGCTAGTGGCAAAGCTTCAGTGAAGATTTCTAGGCTCCCATTGGTTCTGGCTCTTGACATCTTGCAGGCTGACTACCAGAATACTGTCAATGATTATTTTGCAGCTATTAAACCCAAGCACTGGCTCTGTAAGAACTGTCATGTGCTCAGACAAGGGTATAAGCTGGCAGTCCTTTATTTGTAAGGAAAAAGGACAGCAGACTGGTTTCTTTTGTTTCCTTTCCTTTTGTGTAAAGTTCTTTTTTCTTCGGGGTATTTGAAAGCAGCATGGAAGACTGATTTTGTACATGAAGGAAAACTTCAAGACATCTAAGACAGAAGGGCAAGTTCTACTCCATGCAGTAAAAAACACAACGACTGCAATTCCAGAGAGACCTAGACTGCACCTTTCCAACTATAACATTGACCACAAGGGGAGTTAAGTAGCCTAGCTGTATGCAGGATTGCAGCCCAAAACAATATGATTTTTTTAAAGGCTGAATTTTTTTTTTTTAAGTACTGAAGCGTATGTCAGCTGTGTTCCTGTGATCAGGAACACTGGAAAAGAGTTAGTCTTCAATCACGTATTGTAATGTACAAAGTGGCTTTAGTTGGTTAACTGTAAAGCAGATTTATGTCAATTGACATTTTAACCAGTCTGTTGAAGCAGGGGTGGACCTCTAAGCTGGAAAAAATACATATAAGATTTCAACGTGAATTTTATTCCTAGCGTTGATGTCTGACTCTTTCTTCGTATAATAAGGAAGTCTAATGTGGCACTGTACATTTCTAATAAGACTGAGCTGCAAAATTTGGGTTTGTAGAAACTCTGCTATTTGTCAATTTTGACACATGTTTCAATAATCTTATATTGTAATTAAATATCAGTGAATTGGATCCCAAGCCCCCTGAGGCAACCTACCTGCTATTAGCATTTGAATTGCTTTCTTGAGATGGACCAAACTTTAATTTTCAATTTCTTGATACTTCTGCCTTCAAATTAATCAAATGAATCAAAGATGAAATGTTGATGGCTTAGTTTCTATAGTTACAAGAATCACATTTCTGCAACCTACAGGCAAGGTCAATTGTGGGATGATGTTTCAGTAGTTTGTGGTATTAATGCTTAGGTTGCAATATAAATGACAGAGAGGTCAAGCTTTTACAAAGCAGGGGAGGCATGATTAAGATCCCAGTGTATTGGAGAGGACCTATTTTCTTTTGCCTATGTATACAGTCATACCTCGGGTTGAAGACGCTTCAGGTTGAGCTCTTTCAGGTTGTGCTCTGTGGTGACCCGGAAGTAACAGAACGCATTGCTTCCAGGTTTTGCCACTCACACATGCGCAGATGGTTAAAATGATGTCACGCGCAGGCGCGGAAACAGTGAATCGTGACCCGCGCAGACGTGCAGTCGCGGGTTGTGTTCGCTTCAGGATGCAAACGGGGCTCCAGAACGGATCCCATTCGCATCCTGAGGTACCACTGTATATGCAACATATTTTGTAGACCAGGGTACTGTGATAGACAAAAACTTCTAGTTTTACGTGGGGAGGGGAGCCAATCATTGTTTTAATGCTATGCAAATGCTTCAATTCTATATGCGTTCTATATGATCTCAGTGGAACTTACTTCTAAGGAGATAATATAGAATTGTATGGTAAATCTGTTTTATGTTTTCAGAAGCATGGAAGCTGGTGGTAGTGTTGTAAGAAGGCATTGGTTTTCATTCTGTCCTGCCCATGCAGCAATATTTCTGTTCTGCTGCAGTTCAGCTTCTGACAGAATCTATGATGTACACCTCACTGTCTGCAATGCCAAAATTTTATGTAATTTCACTCTATTCATTTCAATGTAAAGAAGATGTAATGCAAATTGTAGTGGGAATAATCAGTTATGCGTAATTAAATAACTTATGTGGCCTGAAAACAGCAACAGTGGATATTGATTATATTCCTGAACTGATTTCATTTTCCAGACATGGGAAGAATTAGGGAACATTGGCAATTTCGGCTCCTACTTCTGTATTTGTTGGAATTATCTGACAGCTCTAGCTGATTGCTTTCCTAATTGTAAAAATATAATTTTCAATAGCTTGTTGCACAACAGTCACCAAACATTCAGTAAGAATATTCGGGATTTTTAGGAAAGGGATATTAAGAAATATTTAAATTATCATGACTCTCCTTGAGACATGCTTGACTCATCCATTGCTTAAAATATTGGGTTCAAGTATGTAATTTATTCCTTGTGAGGGGCTATAGTTGATCAGGGAACACCTTCCATGTAAGAAAATACTGAAAAGAGTTGAACACAGAGAGAGAAATGGCTAAGAGGGAGGTGATTGACACATTAGAATTCTAGAGTAGATAGAAGTAAAGTACCATCTCACTTAACCTTGTGTGGTTGAAAGCAGATTGGTTAAAATTCCACAAAGCAGAGAGCTTAAAAGCTCCTTTTACACTGAGTTTTCCCAGCGCAGAAAAAGTTTTTAAGTTCTCAGATTTGCTTGCTGGGCTCTGGGGTGCTCTTGGGAACTTGGGCAGTCCCGCGAGACCTTGCAAGAGCATCCCACACCCTGGTAATTAAGGCAGAGACATTAAAAGCTCTCTGCTTTGCTTGGAAGGTAAGGATGGTCTGTCTCGCTGGGGCTGTTTCAAGTGTGCAGTTTGATTATAATGCAAGACAAAGTTGTACTTGGTGGGGTGAGTGTGTATGCTTGTGTTTGTTGTGGTACCCCATTAATATAACATTTTCCCTAAGTAGGCTCCTCTGGCAGCTTGTTGTTGTTTAGTCGTTTAGTCGTGTCCAACTCTTTATGACCCCATGGACCAGAGCACGCCAGGCACTCTTGTCTTCCACTGCCTCCCGCAGTTTGGTCTATTTCATGCTGGTAGCTTCGAGAACACTGTCCAACCATCTCGTCCTCTGTCTTCCCCTTCTCCTTGTGCCCTCAATCTTTCCCAACATCAGGGTCTTTTCCAGGGAGTCTTCTCTTCTCATGAGGTGGCCAAAGTATTGGAGCCTCAGCTTCACGATCTGTCCTTCCAGTGAGCACTCAGGGCTGATTTCCTTAAGAATGGATAGGTTTGATCTTCTTGCAGTCCATGGGACTCTCAAGAGTCTCCTCCAGCACCATAATTCAAAAGCACCAATTCTTCGGCGATCAGCCTTCTTTATGGTCCAGCTCTCACTTCCATACATCACTACTGGGAAAACTACAGCTTTAACTCTACAGACCTTTGTTGGCAAGGTGATGTCTCTGCTTTTTAAGATGCTGTTTTGTCATTGCTTTTCTCCCAAGAAGCAGGCGTATTTTAATTTCATGACTGCTGTCGCCATCTGCAGTGATCATGGAGCCCAAGAAAGTAAAATCTCTCACTGCCTCCATTTCTTCCCCTTCTATTTGCCAGGAGGTGATGGGCCCAGTGACCATAATATTTGTTTTTTGTTGTTGTTGAGCTTCAGACCATATTTTGCGCTCTCCTCTTTCACCCTCATTAAAAGGGTCTTTAATTCCTCCTCACTTTCTGCCATCAAGGTTGTGCCATCTGCATATCTGAGGTTGTTGATATTTCTTCTGGCAATCTTAATGCCGGCTTGGGATTCATCCAGCCCAGCCTTTCTCATGATGAATTCTGCATATAAGTTTAATAAGCAGGGAGACAATATACAGCCTTGTCGTACTCCTTTCCCAATTTTGAACCAATCCGTTGTTCCATATCCAGTTCTAACTGTAGCTTCTTGTCCCACATAGAGATTTCTCAGGAGACAGATGAGGTGATCAGGCACTCCCATTTCTTTAAGAACTTGCCATAGTTTGCTGTGGCCTCTGGCAGCTATCTTGGTGTATTTCCTAGGTTTGTTATCACATTATGGCATTGATATCCTATCATAACACTTCCTATAATTCATGGCATGTTTTCAATCCTACTCTCCCTTGATGGTATTCATTTTCCTTCTGCATCATTGGAAAGAGCCTACTATGCAGCTTCATTTTTTGATGCTTGCTCTAAGGCTGTGTACATACCATGCATTTAAAGCACAGCTCCACCAGCAGGAATCATTGGAACTGAAGTTCACAAAGCTGTAATTCCCAGTGCCCAAACAAGGTCATTAATTACACAGGTCATTAATTGGTGTGAAGATTGTGTAAAGCTAGGGACCACACCAACCACCCTTGAGCTTCACTCCTGTTTTTAGCTCCTTTTGTTTTAATTTGTGTACCCTGATAGCAATCCCTATGGGACATAAAGTCAATAGAAGAGAATGTACAGGGAGAACCGTGTGTGTTGTGAACTCCTATATATTTAATGCTGACAAGAAGCTTAGAATGTGCTGCAGAATTCAATGCATCCTAACAGTGTATTAATATTCCCTTCCCTCTGCAAACATCCCAGAAGCTTGGGTCCGTTTAGTGTTTTGTCATTTGAATTATAGTATACACCTCCTTGACTAATGCATAGATTGGAGCATAGTTATCATTCTGATTATATCCTTCTCTGAATTTTTTTTTTATAAAATATTTATTGCAATTTTAAACAACAAAGATAACATCAAACATACAGAAAAACAGAGAAGTTCAAAGTAAAATTATAAGAAAAAGTAAGAATAAAGAGAATAAGAATAAAGGATAAGAAAAAGGATTGCAAATCTTCATAGATCATACTTTCATAATCTTTGGACTTCCTCGCATCACCCTCCCCTGCGTTCTCCATCATATAATTAAATACAGCAATTTGTTACCTTTCTTCCATTCTTATTTTATAATTCTCATGTATTCAATTCCAAATTTTAAATATTTTGTTCATAAATTAGCCTGCTAAATTTGAACATAGTGTTTCTTCAGATTTCACAGTTTCTCTAAACATCACCTATTCTCATATGTCTTACATTAAATTTACTGCTGCTGTGTTGCTCTCATTTGTGCATACTCCTAACATTCATACAATTTATAACGTTTCTGTAAATAGTCTTTAAATTTTTTCCAGTCCTCTTCCACCATCTCTTCTCCCAGGTCTCGGATTCTGCCAGTCATTTCAGCCAGTTCCATGTAGTCTATCAGTTGCGTCTGCCATTCTTCCAGAGTGGGCAAATCTTGTGTCTTCCAGTACTTTGCGATAAGTATTCTTGCTGCCGTTGTTGCGTACATAAAGAAAGTTCTATCCTTCTTTGACATCCCTTGGCCGACAATGCCCAGGAGAAAGGCCTCTGGTTTCTTAAGGAAGGTATACTTAAATACCTTTTTTAATTCATTATAAATCATTTCCCAGAAAGCCTTAATCCTTGGGCACGTCCACCAGAGGTGAAAAAATGTTCCTTCAGCTTCCTTACATTTCCAGCATTTATTATCGGGCAAGTGATATATTTTTGCCAGCTTGACTGGGGTCATGTACCACCTGTATATCATTTTCATAATATTTTCTTTCAAGGCATTACATGCCGTAAATCTCACTCCAGTGGTCCATAACTTTTCCCAGTCAGCAAACATAATATTATGCCCAATGTCCTGTGCCCATTTTATCATAGCTGATTTGACAGTTTCATCCTGCGTATTCCATTTCAACAGCAAGTTATACATTTTTGATAGTACCTTGGTCTTAGGTTCTAACAGTTCTGTTTCTAATTTCGATTTTTCCACCTGGAAGCCTGTTTTTTTATCCAAGACCTCCCTAATCTGAGCATAATGTAGCCAATCTCGCACTTTATCCTTTAGTTTCTCAAGGCTCTGCAATCTCTATATCCTTCTCTGAATTTTGAAATGCAGTCCTTGGATAAATAAAAAAAACACATATATTAGAGCGTATTTTAAAATCCATATTGTGAGATAAAATAGCTTTATAAATGTACATTCAGAAATATGCAGTTATATACAACTGCTTGTGTGGATTTTTTATTTATTTTTAAATCACAGAGTGAATACATGCAAAAGTGACACGAAGCAGAAATAGACTAATGCATCCAGCTTCCATTTCCAAATGTAGGCTGAAATCAAAAATCAAGCAAATATTGGGCTACTAGTCTCAAAGATTTAAGTGGAAGTAAGTAGAGACGTGGGTGGTGCTGTGGTCTAAACCACAGAGCCTAGGGCTTGCCGATCAGAAGGTTGGCAGTTCAAATCACCGCAATGGGGTGAGCTTTCATTGTTCGGTCCCTGCTCCTGCCAACCTAGCAGTGTGAAAGCACGTCAAAGTGCAAGGAGATAAATAGGTACAGCTCCAGTGGGAAGGTAAACGGCATTTCCGTGCGCTGCTCTGGTTCACCAGAAGTGGCTTAGTCATGCTGGCCACATGACCCAGAAGCTGTGGACAAATGCCTGCTCCCTCGGCCTATAGAGCAAGATGAGCGCCGCAACCCCAGAGTCGTCCGCGACTGGACCTAATGGTTAGGGGTACCTTTACCTTTAAGTTCACTTAACCAAAGTAGTTTATGGATTCTGCAATTTTTTGTTATTTATCAGCTTCATAGTGAATATAGAATATTGTATTTATTTGGATTTGGAGGACTGACCTCCAGTAAACCAAGTTAGGAACTTGGATGCCTATAATCCTTTCAACCCAGTTTGCAATAATATGAAAATCAAAAATCTTTAAAGAATATGTGTGATGTGTAGGGATATTCCATATAAATATAGACTCCTGCTACATCTCATATGGTACATTCCTACATATTCAAAAGTAAATATTGGTATTCTAATGTTAAGTGGTATAAAAACTGGTGTAATAAAGAAATTAAATAAAAAATAAGCTCCCTTGTGACCAAAGATATTTATGCCAAGGAAAGCATACTTAAAAATTACAACCATACTCTTTCATGTAGGATGGAGGGGGGAAAACAGAAACTTTCAAGTAATCTAAAACAAATCTCTGCAGAGAGAAGGAAGTGAAATATTTTAATTCGTTCTAAAAATGTAAAAGGATGTTTATATTCACTATATCAGCTTATTTTTCATAGATGTTTCCAAGTTAAGTCTGGGAAAATAAAATATGAGAAATGGCTAGCCATTATTAATAACATGGATATATTCTTCCAAAGACAGTGCTAATTCAGATTATTGTTGTGCTGTTTTGTCTTTTGGCAGTGTGGTAAAATGGATAAAATAGACATTACCTGTCAGGGAACTGCCATCAGAGGGAAGAGGAGAGGAAAGTCGCTCTAGTGATGCAGGGGAGGGAACTAGCAAGGAGAGAGAGAGGGTTCCCACGGGGGAAAGAAATCCAGGGGACACCAGGGAGAAAGGGGAAGCCGAGAGCAAGGCAGAGGGGAGGCTCAGAGACTCTTCCAGTGAAATCAGCGGAGAGAGCACAGGACCTCCGCTTGGCACGCCCACGCTGCGCAGAAGGCTTCCACGCAGGGAATCTAGGAGGAGACTTGGAGTCAAACAACTCCTATGTTGGTGCAAATTTAGGTCCCGCCCACTGACGGATTCTGCCAGTGACTAAGACAGTCGCGTTTCAAGGGCTGTCAACCAGGGAAAGTTTTAGCTACACGGCTAGCTTGGAGCAGTTTGCAGTTTACGCACAAGCAACCCCAATTCCCATTACATTACCCATGGAAATGTTAGAGTTATTCTCTCCTCCATTCTATCTGCAGAAGAACTACAGGGATAAATGCATTTCTGCAGTATAACTTTATAATGCCTCAGGGGTTGGTAACTGGCACTAGCATATGAAGATGAAACTTTACAGATAGAAGTAAGCTCTGTTAATATATAGTAAAAACCATTCTAAGTGGCATGCAGCTGTCTCATCTTGGAGAACTTCCTACCACCTCTCGGTCATTGTTTGGGATTTTCATAAGTTGGTAACAACATGAGATACAAAAATACATGTACATCAGTTACCATTTTGGCTGAGTGATAGATGTGGTTATTTAAATCAGTGAAAAATTTATGTCCAATAAATGCCTATGTATGCCTTACATTGGATGCAATTGGATTACATGATAATGCCCCACTGGTATCGTACAATGCATGTGTTTTATCTCAGCTTTATTAAATAAAAGCTGTAAACTAGAGAACTGGGTTATTGTTCACACAAGTAGTTAATACAATTAGTTTCCCAGTAATTGATCTACTCAGGAAATATCTATTTATAGCCAGGTTCTGTAGCGGAAGGCTAAATTTGATGCTAATTTACATGAGGGGAATGCTTAGCCTCTCCAAAGTAAATCAAATGAGTATTCTTCAGATTTATTACTGCAAAAAAGAAATGAAGATGGCTTATATGTTACAGCATTTGACAATCGTAATGCAGTACATATAGATTATTTGTTCTTAAATGAAGCTACCAAGCCCCTTTTATTTTTGGGGACAGGACAAGGGGACAGAGCAGGAGTGATTAAGCTATAGTAGTGCATGGCACCTTTGGGGTCCTGTGATTACAAGATCCAGGAGGAAAGCAGGAGGATTGCCAGATCCAGTTCTGGGTAGCTAATGCGTCCTCTGCCCAAGCTTAGTAAGTGTGAGGGGCACAATGCGGACTTTCAGGATTCTGTTCCATTAGGATACCATCTTACTCTCCTGGGGCCAGTAAACAGGCATACCTCCCCCCATGCTATTTAGCCCTGCGCAGAAGGATTGGACAGTATGTTTCCAAGCACAATTCAAAGTGTTGGTGCTGACCTTTAAAGCCCTAAACGGCCTCGGTCCAGTATATCTGAAGGAGCGTCTCCACCCCCATTGTTCTACCCAGACACTGAGTTCCAGTGCCGAGGGCCTTCTGGCAGTTCCCTCACTGCGAGAAGCCAAGTTACAGGGAACCAGGCAGAGGGCCTTCTCGATAGTGGCACCCGCCATGTGGAATGCCCTCCCACCAGATGTCAAAGAGAACAACAACTACCAGACTTTTAGAAGACATCTGAAGGCAGCCCTGTTTAGGGAAGCTTTTAATGTTTGATGGATTACTGTATTTTACAGAGTGCCTGGGGAAACCCAGCCAGATGGGAGGGGTATAAATTATTATTATTATTATTATTATTATTATTATTATTATTATTATTATTATTATTATTTAAAATGCCACTGAGGTGTTTACTGAGCTTTCCTTTACTACGGAACTCCCATAAAGAAGAAGAGTAGAAGAGTTTGGATTTGATATCCTGCTTTATCACTACCCGAAAGAGTCTCAAAGCGGCTAACATTCTCCTTTCCCTTCCTCCCCCACAACAAACACTCTGTGAGGTGAGTGAGGCTGAGAGACTTCAAAGAAGTGTGACTAGCCCAAGGTCACCCAGCAGCTGCATGTGGAGGAGTGAGGAAGCGAACCCGGTTCACCAGATTACGAGTCTACCGTTCTTAACCACTACACCCATGCACTGTATTGGCAGCATCCAAATCAATAAAATGTTTCCATTCCATGCTTGTACAGCCCAGGAACCTTGCTTTGGAGCACTAAATGAACAAAAAAGCCTTTGTGCTTTAGCAGCATGCTAATACACAAGGTCCTAAGGAGTCTCTGAGGGGACCTTCTTGCAGGGGATACCCTCAAAGCCAACTCTCCGGGAATTACAAAAACAACAACACACATTTTGGGGAACATTCTCCCTTCAAGGGTAGCACCTCTCTCCATATGAACCTATCTGGACCCTGAGATCATCCTCTAAGGTCCTTCTTTGTGTGCTTTCTTCACGAGAGGTCTGTATGGTGGCAACACGAGAACGGGCCTTCTCTGCAGTGTCCTGCAGTAGAATGTTTTCTTCAGGGAGGTTTGGTTGGCACTTCCATTATGTACATTTAGGTGCCAGGCGAAATATTCATTTTCAACTAGGCCTTTGGCTGACTTACAGCTAATGCCCTTTTAAATGTGTTATGAGAAAGGAGATTGTTGGTTTATTTTTGCTCATATTTTTATTCTTTATTCTGTGTTTTTTTATATTGTAATCATAAATTGTGTCACCCTAGAGTGGTTGTAGAATCTCAATCAATTTTCTTTGATGAAAGTACCAAGAGGGATGGGTGATGCGGTCTATTTCTGGTCTACGCCACTTTCCCATGTTTCACCAGTAAGTCAGTTCAGTCCTGTTTCTGCATTAATCAGCATTTTTTAAAAAATATGTATTTTTAAACATGTTCTCTCTTAAAACACACATTAAAAAATATAACTTAGAAGCATTTTTCTGAGCCAAGGAGTACATTGGAGCAGTCAAGAAAGGCAGATGTTGGTGAAGAACAGTTCCAATTCTTGCATTAGTCTTGCACAGTTCAAATCAAAATTTGCAAAAAAAAAAAAATATAAAAAATATTCCTCAATGGCCCTTAATTGCAGTACAGCTTATTTCCAAGTAAGGAGCTAGAGGAGAAAGTCCAGGAGATCAGGCACCAGCTTTTAAAATCTGAATCCACTTTGGAAGCTCAGATGTGAGACTTGAACGGGGCCTGTCAAGTTATTTCCTAAACTGTGCATACAGTCATTATGCTTTCAGTAAATAAATAATTATCCTAACTTCAAAACATTTCCTCCTATCTGACTGAAATGTTCAGGGACTCAGCAGAAAACTGTAGCCAGCTTTGTCAGGTTTTTCAACTGTGCAGCTCAGTTCAGTAAAATGAGATGGTGAAAATAAACAAAACAAAAAATCTAACTTAATCAAGTGCTGAAAAGTGTTACATGCTCAGCATTCTACGTTTTAGGAAAGCGCTTAGTAATTCATAAGAGCCCTATTCAGGGATTTGCGTGTCTTGGGTGAGCAAATAAACAAGGGGGAGGGGAGAAGCGTATGCATGAATATGCTAGCTCCATCACCCACCCATGTTCATGTCACCTTATGCACGTCCAACAAGGACTGCCTGCAACAGGAAAGATTTCCCAAGGTTCCACAGCATACAAAGACTCCCCACAAGTACAGGAGTCACCATTGCTGGAGTCACCCTTGAATATATGTAAGGTTATGGGGATGGGCAGGCAGAGGGAGCTGGCCCCCTCTCCTTTTCTGTTTTTGGGCCTGGGGTTCCCCATCCCCGGGTTAGTTGAAGCCAAATTTGGTCATTGAAACCTTTCAGTTTTTCACCTGCACTCTCTCCAGGCCACACACGCTCCTTAGCCATGCACCCTTTCCCCAGGATACACCCCTCACCACCCTTGCTTTGAATCTCCCTAAAGTGTTTTTGGCTGACTGGAACAAATATTTGAACTCTGATAATTGCTTGGGTGGATATAGTAGGGTTGCCACCTTTGTTCAGGCAAAATAAAGATCAGGTCGGGCAAAATATGGGACAGGTCAATTGGGGAGCTAAAAATTAATTTACCTGGTGCAGAAATGACTTCAAAGTAATCCATTAAAATGACACACAGGGTTTGCAGTGGATTATTCAATGCAGAAACCCCTCTTCCTCTCTGACTCCAAGTCTCCATCTCTGATACACCCGCTTCTGCTCATGCAGAAATTCTCTTTCTCCCCCGCTCTCCACCAGGGCCATGCAAACCCCATATCTTGCTCTCTGAGTCTGACCCACCCCTGACCCTTCTGCCCACATTAAAAGCTCTCTCTCCCACACCAGCCCAGCCCCCTGCAAACCCCCTCATTTGCTCTCTGCAACCCACCCTTTGCCTGCACAAAAACTCTCTTTCTCAAACTCCTCCTCCTGGCCCCACACCACCCTCTGCTTGGGTCACCCGATAACTCTCACACTCACTTTCAGCTCTCCTCCCCATGGATCCACCCTCTGCCCACACAAACTCCTGCTCAGGCTCTCGCTCCCCCCCCCTGCACTGGACCCACTCTCTGCCGACACAGTTTGAGGAGGCAGAGGAGGAGGAGGAGGAATTTGAATACGTGAAAAAAGGTACTCAATTTGAAGTCCAAACAGGACAGGTGACACTTTTCTCCCCAAAAAAGGTGATCACATGCGGCAACCCTAGTGGAGAGATGGATAATAGAGAGGTGTGCAAGTGCATATAGAAATGGTCCTACTGCACAAAAGTAATGTTCACATTTTTTGCTCTGCTCAGTTTTGCCTCTGTCTGTCGGCAGCTTGCACATAAGAGAATGCAGCCCTTGGGTTGGGTTCCCCAAGAGTGAGTTGAGTTGTTAAGGGGAAGCAGAGGAACTTTTATTGGTATGGACATCTTGGTCTGGTTGTTGTAAAGGCCCAAGTTAAGAGCCTGGGAATGGAAGTTCCTTGATGGATCTGGCCAAATATTTCTGTCTGGTAGTTTTATAGTCCTCCTCTAACACATTCCCCTTGGCTTTCTCTTCTAATCTAAAAGGCATTTACTTTTACTTCTTCCAATAGAAAAGACTACTTGAAGAGTTTTTTTAAAAAATAACTGTGCATGTCTACTCAGAATTAAGCCCTGCTAAGTTCATTGAGGCTTACTTTCAGGCAAGTGTTTTGTAGGATTGTAGCCTGTGAAGTGATTGATGACTGATTTAGGTTAAGAAAGCTGAGCTTGTGGTAGTTGACTGAGAGACTTCCTAGATGCATTGAGGAGCACTGAGGGGTGGGACTTATGCACATACCCCACCCTTTTTCTCTTTAAACCCATAGCTGCTCACCTTGGAGGCCTTATACGAACTATGTAAAAACCAAAATTGACATTATAAATGTTCTTAAAAAGCTCATTTCAATGGAATTGTACTGCTTACTCTAAAAATGAGCACATAATAGATATATGACAAAAGCACTCTGATGTGCTGATATATTTTTATAATAATTTCCAACACTGAAATGTCCTTTTTAAAACCGCCTCATACCTTGAGCGGATGTTTTCAGTGACCTTTCAGCAAATAATCTATTTTCTGGGTGATTTAGCAAAATATTGGGCCTCCATTGGCATAGATGTGTTTAGGTTTATATCACTTTTGCAATAGATGGTTTTTTCCAGTATAGATTAGTATATAATAGGTCAGTTTCCTTTCTCTGCCTTTCTATTGATCTGGTCATAGTTTCCTTTTGCTTCGAAGTGTATGAAATACATCTTTTTAAAAATGCTTTTAGCCTCCTTGGTGGTGCTAATCTTCCTGTCCTGCTGTGTTCAGAAAATCTGTTTCATGCAGTGCTGCCTGACTGTTGACTTTTGAGAAAAGACAACCTATGTGGAGTTGGTGAGTCAGAGGGGTGAAAAAGGAAATAAGAAGCCTAGCTGAAAACACATAAGAAAGCATCCAGCTGTGAGATACTGTGAGATATTTATTTATTTTAAAGTGAGGATGCTAAAGTTGTACATCAGCAGTAAAATGTCTGCTTACCTTGAATCTACTCCCCCCCCCCAAAAAAAAAATGTGTGTCAGGCATTTTTATCAGAGTAAGGATGAAAATTGTCAGGCTTTGTACTACAGACAGATCGTACTTTCCACCGAACCATGCTATGGAGACAGAAAGTCAATAGTTTTGGTCAAGTATTGTAGCAACTTGGGAGATCTTTTTCCTCCTGAATATATTTCCTGCTACTTCATCTCATCCCCCAAAATCTAGGAGACCAAACAGGCAGGCAGGAATTTTCATTGCCTGCAAAAATGAACACCCGATTCAAATGTTTGGTTTTACCAGTGCCATGTACAAATTCTGTCATTATTCAAAGTACATACCACTGTTAAAACTTTCAGTCAAATGCATTCCTGAAGTGTTGGGCATATTTAATGTGGCTTTGGATTTCTGTTCCACATGCTAGTTTTGGGACACAGTTCTTATTATACCTTTGTTGTAAACAAAAATTGCCCTGTTCCCTTATAGGGTATCCAAGAGCACATAGAGAGTCCTTACGTAGGTTCCCTATTGGTAGGAGAAAATAACAGAGGCCAACCAGAGAATATTGAGAAGCAAAGCAGCTAGTAAGCCTGATCTTTATTGATCTGTTGCAACAGGGTCCTCACTCACCACACGAAGGAGGGAGGAGGAACCCAGAACAATGGCGCGTAAGGCCTTATATGGACTTTTGAAATTGCCACCCTATAGATCAAGACCCCCCCCCCCAGAAGCATCATACATACATCACAGAAGGGGTGTAACCTAAGACCACCCCCCAGATACATCATACCTACATCACAGAAAAGGCGGTCTAAAAGAGAAATTTGAATGTTGTTTTTCCTGTTTGTCAGGTTATCTGATTGCCTTTCCTGATTGTCTTTCCTGATAATCTGTCACCCATTATCTGATTGCATTAAAATGCTGATTACTCAATTCCTGAGACAATGGGAAGGCTCCCTGACCCCCCCCCCCCTTTGCAGGGAAAACATTTGGTCAGTTTGGGAATCAAAATGGTTTCAGGTCAGTCTTCCTGTGCTGATCTATGTACATGCTTGGTCTGTACACTTATAAACATTTAACATATATCTAACACCTCAAAATTCCTATCACACCTTCAAACATAAAAATACAGCTCCTGTTATTGAGAGTTTAGGCACTGATGTTTCCCTTTTAATTCTCCCTATTTTAAAAATGCTCCCCTCCTTTTTTTTGCTCTCCTGTTGACTCTATTCCTTCTTTGCTTCTCCAAATGCTCATACTGATCTTTCCCATATCCAATGCTTCTCATCTTCAGGCTTTTTGAGAAGAGCTGCTGATTGGAGATAACAGGAATCTTGCAGTAAGCAACAGGGAGATGCCTGATGTGACAAATTCCCAGTGGTGACTAGCACCTTGGCCTTCCTGCGGAAAGGTTTGATGTATTTGGTTCAGTGTGAAAGAGCCAAGACACAGACATTAGCCTGTCACAAAACAAAGATCACACACAATTGGTACAAACACAGTGTTCCTTGGCCCTTAGCGCACAATACAGGACAGGATGGATGTTTTAAATGAGTAGGTAGTTGAGATGAGTAATTGGAAAGGCTACATTGCATATTTGTTCCAGTTTTAGTAGGAGAATTATTAGTATTTTAGTAGTTTGCAATATTTGGTACCAAAGCACAAATTTTGTCAAGAGAAGGGCATGAATTGAGAGGTAGAGGTATGAATAGAGACTACATGACCCATAGCAGATTTCTTCCTGAAGATAAATTATTAGTCTGATTTTTCCGCCTTTGCAGAGAAGAGATTGGGGGGAAAGTATCTGGTGATTCATGAAGCCGAAGAAAGTCTGAGTCCAGTTACAAGGTTTGAGGCAAGATTCTTCCTTCAAATCCTATGAGATTACTTTGTGTTGTTCAATTTGTAGTTGGCCACAAGCAAATGGAAAGAGCTACAAAGCTGAACCATGCCAGAGGTAGAAGAGAAGAAATAGATTGATGAACCCTACACAGATTGATTCGGCATCATGATCAGATACGTTTGGGCAGGAGAACGCTGGTGGATGTGGAAGGGGTTCACTCTTAATCACATATATAACAATGAAGTGTAGAGTATGAAAACAATGAAGTTGTCCTTGTCTAGTTTCATTATTGTCATTTATTTTACATACCCGTATAAGATGAGAATGCTAGGGATAAGTGGGCCAGCAGTTTACAAAGGACATTTAGAAGTGTCATTCCTTTTGGTCATCGTTACTTTTCGGCAGTGCTCATTGTCCCTACATCTATTGCTCTATGTTTCAACAGCCATTGAAATGAAAAGGAAGAACTTAACACCACATAGTGCTTCTCTCATTTATCCCAGCAAGGCTTATGCAGGATAACTTCTCATTGTGCATGGTCATTGCAACAGGAAAGAGAAAAATGTAACACAGTTGCCAGATTTAGGCTCCCCTCGCTACAGATATCTTTTTTAAAAATGTATCTGTTTTAACTATTTTCTAATTGTAACAAACGAATGAACAACACCAAATAAAAAGCCAGAACAAACCGACAGAGATGTACAGAAATGTCAAATGCATCATTATTATTAATGTATCTGCTTTTGCTCCAGACAACCATTTTATTGCGCATTTAACATGATTTCTGCTCATGATTTATTGGGGCAGTTACAAGTGATCATATTTTTAATACCATTTGTGACAGCCATTGTTTTGGGGTCATACCGCTTTGTTTGCAGTAGTTGCATGCCCTGTAGTTTCCTGTTAAATTCCTGTAACTTTTCCTACTTTCTGGGTTTTGTTCTGTTCCACTTCTGTTGTGCTGCAGGGCAAAAGTGCCCCTCCAGATGGCTGTAGCGCAGAAACATTGGAGAAGCATTGCAGAACAATCCATAAAGAAGAATAAAGTGTGAATGATCCAGTATAAATTTTCCATTAATTCGCTATTATTGCATCAATGGCATGTTGCAGAATATACATGGGGCAAGGGGGGGACGGGACAATCTGGAGAGACGTTTAGATTCCAATTAATGAATGTCTTATTTTCCTCATTGGAAGGACAGTTTGAATCTTACACGTTTCATATTATTTTGCATATCTCACATCTATTTTTGGGTGGATTCTCCTATTAGACCATAATCCAAATGCTTCAGGACAGTCAGATTCCTTGTGAGCTGTGGTTTGGTAGAATCATTGTTTTTTGTTTTCTGTTTTAAATGCAACAAAAGATAGTGTAGTATTGTAAAAGGTTCACAAAAAGGCAACCCAAATGGTTTTGGTGTTGGAGCAGCTTCCCAGTTAGGATAGGTTTGGTTTAGACCTTTTTAGTTTAGTCTCAAAAAAAGGGAAGAAGGGATATGATAGAAGTGAATAAGCTATGTATGATGTGAAAGAAGTGGATAGAGGACATGGTATGCCTGTGACCTCACATATATATGCATCCCTCCTCTCATATAATAAGCAAATTAAAATGTTTTAAAACTGTATTTTTAAAAACGATTCAAACAAGGCCTATTACAACACCCTGGACCTACTCAGTCAGCCCCCACACCACTTGCCCACCACTAGCTTGAATTAGCTATGAGGGGCTAGGCTCAAGATGGCCTGTGGTCAGCTGAACTTTTGTAAGCATCTCATCCCACATCCTCAGGCCTCAGAGGTGGAACTGGTCCCATAAAACCAGACTAGATGGTACACTGGGATGTCAACTGGACCCATTGCCAGAATGGTGTCCAAGTAGTTGTTCTTCCAAAGCCTCTGTTGTTTGCTTTTGGGTGTTTTGTTATATGAAATGCTGTCTAGGAAAAAAAATGCCTTGTGTTTGTGCACCCAATAAATGGTAATGGCTTTATTAAGTATTTTAGAGGCTACGGGAAAGTAATCTCTCTGGCCTTAAATTAGTTTTCTCTGTAAACATGTTTATTTTAAAGGTACTTTCCCCCCTATTAGGGTAAGGGTGAAGTTGTTTTTGCTACTTGGCAGCTGTCTCCGTTTTTGATAATGAACAACTTTTGTCAATAGGTTGTTAATTAGACTAGTTTAATTTTCTTTGTTTTAAAAGCATTCAGCTTCTAAACAAAAGGCACCATCTGCTGCTAAATTGTTTCAGGTAACAACACATCTCAAGCCTTGATGTCTATGTTTTTGTGGATGATTCTAGTAATTGCAGACAAGGGACAAGTATCTTTGAAAATTATGTTTGCAAGAAAAACACTGATTAGGAAAATAATGGAAACTTGTGACTCATCTGGTCACTTTGGGTGAATACAAATTGTCTTTAGGCTACCAGCCAAAGAAGTTTTTAAAAACATTGCCCCTCTCCCTTTTAGGCTGCAAATTTCTCTCATTGATATATGTGGTCAGGCAGGCAAGAGAAAATATACCGTATTTTTTTGCACCATAACACTCACTTTTTTCCTCCTAGAAAGTAAAGGGAAATGTCTGTGCGTGTTATGGAGGGAATGCCTATGGGTGGCATGCCTACGGATTTTCCTCCTCTAAAAACTACGTGCGTGTTATGGTTGGGTGCGTGTTATCGAGCGAAAAATACGGTACATTGATTAGTGACTTTAGGGGACTTACTTGCAAGTCTAGAAAGATGAAACTCCAATGCTTTCACCTCCATTAAAAAATGACCCTATAAAGCTGCACAGAAACTTTGCAGTGTTCAAGGTAAGTACATGCAGCAGATAAAATGCAAGAAGTGTTTTGCTGTCGTAACTATAAAGTAGGTGTAGGTTTTTTCAGAAAGTACACTATTTTTAATCTTAATTTTGCTTTTTGGGTTATAGAAAGTAACTGCATATTGTGCATCCTGCTGTATTCTCAACCAATTTCAGCAAACTGTCATTTTGACAGCCAAACAATGACAAGTAATTTGATAGACTAGACTTTTTATTGGCATATGAAAGATACAGCAAGAGGGTAGTAATTGTCAGACACAGAAGGACAGGTATGCAAATTTACTGATGCTGTGAGGAAAGTGCTGAAGTCCACCTGAGTAGTTTCAAATAGGTGAAAAGGCGTTGGTTTTGTGCTGGCAGCACAATGCTGTCTTGTCTATGTCGGCCTTAGAAGAGAAACCTAATGCATAGGGCTGTAATGAATTGTATCTACACCTTTTTTGAAAAGTTAAGATAACAATACAAATTCAATTATTGCTGTCAATCCTTCTTACTGAATCCACCCCCAAACTACTTTGAAGTTGTTTGGTTTCTTTTTTTCTTTTTACTATCCAGCGGTATATAAATTTTATGAAATAAATAATAAATGAAGTGGAGAAAATGCTGTCAGTATACTTGATTATCAATCCTTTTTAAATTGAGAAGGGTAACTAATTTTTTAAAACAGCTGTTTGCCAGTAGGTTTGAGAATGTTTAACACTTTCTATCTATAGCTGGTGTGGCACGGTGACTACAATATAGAGCAGAGCTTTCCAAACTGTGTGTCACAACACATTAGTGTGTTGTCTTCAGTGTGTAGGTGTGGCATGCAAACATTCCCTGTGCTCCTCCCAGGGCTGGAAAGGGGTTCGTTTAACCTCTGGTTTGCTAATAACACTGAATTACTGTGTCAGGAAATGAGGCATGTCTAAAAAGTATGTCACCAATATGAAAAGTTTTGAAAGCTCTGGTATAGGGTTTCAGTGCAGGAACACATAATTCTAGAATGTGAATTGAGTCAAGACTGTGTGTGTGCCAGTCACAGTCTTGCCATAATCTGCATGGCAGGGTTTTAGTTTGAATAAAATGAGGCTATCCTATGCAGTGCACCCTGAGGTCACTGGAGAAGGTGAGGGGAGGAACACAATTATGACAAATTGATATCGTCTGTCCATTACCTCTTCATTCATGCCCTCTTTAAGCCACTTCAGTGCCAACTGATGACATCCACATTCTAGAATACCTTTGATATGCTTAGCTTTGAAAATACTATTTAAAACATGATCTCAAGATGAACAGTAGTTATTTTAATATTTTACTTCATTCATTAGGTAGCTGAGGTGGCTTTTTTCTCTTTAATAGACTTCTATGTACAGTGTGGGGGACGGGTAGTGCTGTGGTCTAAACCACAGAGCCTAGGGCTTGCCATTCAGAAGGTCGGCGGTTCAAATCCCTGTGACGTGGTGAGCTCCCATTGTTCGTTCCCAGCTCCTGCCCATCTAGCAGTTTGAAAGCACATCAAAGTGCAAGTAGATAAATAGGTACTACCGCTCCGGCGGGAAGGTAAACAGCGTTTCCGTGCGCTGCTCTGGTTCTCCAGAAGTGGCTTAGTCATGTTGCCCACATAACCCGGAAGCTGTCTGTGGACAAACGCTGGCTCCCTCGGCCTGTAGAGCAAGATGAGCACTGCAACCCCAGAGTCGTCTGTGACTGGACCTAATGGTCAGGGGTCCCTTTACCTTTACTTTGTACAGTGTGAAGGGGCAACATTGCAGCCCTGAAGCTATTGCTTGAAGATGTATGCATGCATCAGTAAGTGCTGCTTTGCCACTTACTTAGCTTATACTTTAGCTGATAATTATGGTTTGAAGGTGGCATTCAATCACATTGCAGTTAGATAGGAAATGTAATGTCTGTGTTTGCTACTGCTTCTAAATATATGATGCTAATGGTGATTGATGAGATGAGAAGACTCCCTGGAAAAGACCCTGATGTTGGGAAAGATTGAGGGCACAAGAAGAAGGGGACGACAGAGGACGAGATGGCTGGACGCTGTTCTCGAAGCTACTAACATGAGTTTGTCTAAACTGCGGGAGGCAGTGGAAGACAGGAGTGCCTGGCGTGCTCTGGTCCAGGGATCACGAAGAGTCAGACATGACTAAATGACTAAACAACAACAACAGTGATTCATTTCAAAAAAGATAATTCTGATTTAATATTGAAACTGTAAGTAAATACAGTTAAGAAACTGTATCAGAAGGACCATATCACACATGAAAGTAGCCTGTGTGGAACCGACTGGGTGTTAATGAGCTAGAATGCCCATCATCACTGACCCCTTGCCCTGTTGGCTGAGACTGATGGGTGTTGTAGTTCGTAACATCTAGAGGGCACCACATTGACTTTACCTTTTCTTTGCAATCCCTTCTCAGCTGTGCTCCCATGTGAAACCATGTTGAAAAATCTGTGAGAAGGGGACTATAGAGAGCCACAACCAGCTAGTGGCTAGCAGCAGTCTTTGAAATAGTGTCATTGAGCTGTTTTTACTGCCATCGTTGTAATCACACTTGGATGCTGCTAGCTCTTGTGTGAACAAGAGCAGTTTGCTCTGGCATTCCTCACACCCCATACCCATGGATGTCTGCATGAAATGTATTGTGATTTGTATCTGTGAACCAACCCTTAGCAGTATTAGTCCTTGCAAATAATATTTCATTAACAAGGCATGGGAAAATACCTTGACATGATTCATATGTTAGGTTATAAGAACCATTTATTACATTTATATTCCACATTTCCTCCAAGGAACTCAGTGTGGCATGTATGGTCCCACTACTATTTTATCCTCCCAACAATCCTATGAGAGAGAATGATTGGCCCAAGATCACACAGTGAGCTTCATGACTGAGTGGGAATTTAAACCTATGTTTCTTCAACCCTAGTTCAACATTTTAGGTTTGTCCAGTACACCACACATTCATTGTTCAGTTGCAACAGCCCAATCTTTTCTGTGGTAAGTGAGAAACATAGGATGTGAGGCACACATTGGGTTATGTAAAACTACTCAGGGTAGACCTACTGAATGGAATGGACCCAAGTTAGATATACCCATTAATTTCAGTGGATCTACTCTTAAGTAGAGCTTATATTGGCTCTGGCATTGTTTAAAAAGGTGGTTTGTGGAAGGTTATGAGTGTATGTGGAGTTTAAGCCAACCCTTCACCTCCAATGTTATTTTGTATTTGTCCATGACAGAGTGTTGAGTGTCTGATAGGCCCATTACCCTACAATGTTTATGCAATTTCCAGGAATTCTATTATCTGATCTATTGCTTATTTATAGCTAAATTTTAATTTAATTGTTCTTCCTCTGTGGCATAAGTTGAGAGCCTTCAGATTTTATGTCAAGGAAGGTCTGAAGCTTGAAGCATTTCACAGTGTTGAGGGTTTCAAACTTCAGAATGTCAAAACTGCATTATAGCAGTAGCCTCATCAAGCAGAACTCTGCCTTCATTTGAAAGGGGATGAGATTAGAAGATTTTGCTTTCACTTTGTGTCAAACCATAATACCTCTTCAGAAATTATGCAGTTAAGGAGAACACACCTTCAGGTAGCAGGACCCGCTCCTGTTATCCATGCATGCAGTGCAAATGTCTGAAATGAAGGAAGAAGCTTTCTGCATGTACAGACTTCCATACGATTTGTAACCTTCAGTGATCATGGTTCCAAATCGCAGAGCAACCTTTATACACAAAGCACTCCCTCCTTCAGATATTAGCATGCTTGAACTGTATGGATAGATGCTGAACAGAGAGGGGGCTACCCCACACAGCCCCACTCTATCCTTGCATGTTCCCCTTAATTGTAAATATATCATCTGAAGTGTGTAGTAACTGCAGCACACAGGCATTGTGAGCAACCCCTTCTGTTTACATCGGTCTTCATCTTGGTCTGAAGACATGTTGAACCATAACTTCTTTACAGCCATTATGCCTGAAGTTAAGGAGAACAGAACATTAACTTACAGTAAAAGAGAATATGTGCAAGGAGTGGGGCTATGCATCCTGCTATCCATATGTACAGCACAAGTGTTAGCAAAAAAAGGATGTACATACGAGCTTCCATAGGATCTGGAACCTAAGTAATCAGGGTCCCATTTGGAGTGGCAGCCTGTCTGTGCAAAGGCTCTCTCCCTACAGAGGTTCAAATCTTTGCGCTGTGTAGGTAAGCATAAGAACATAAGAAGAGTCTGCTGCAACAGGCCACTGGCCCTTCTAGTCTACTATCCTATTATAGTGGCCAACCAGATGCCTATGGGAAGCTTAGAAACAGGACCTGAATGCAACTATCCCTGCTTGTGGGTCTCAGCAACTGGATGCCAAGAGGAGGAGTAACTCACTGCAGACACACTCCCTCCTTACATGCTCTTCTTATCAGTAAGTAACTGCATATATTATATTCCTTAACTGTATGCATCACATCTGAGGTTTGTAGTGGCTGAATGCAGCCACTGTGACCCCCTTTCCTATTGCGCCATGTTAGAAATGGACCATTGCAGCTTAAGCTCCTGGCCACTGTTTACTAACTTCAAGAAATATCGTCTTAACCCAAAGACTCCAGGCCAAATCAAACTGACAGTAATGCTGTTCGTCTGATGGAAATGCTTTTAAAATCTCAGGCTTGCTGCTGTTAGCTTTTAATAATAATAAAAAATCCCCTCATGGTAAAATATATAAACAGCAACCCCCAGAAGCTAAAACTCTAATTCCCTATCAGGGTAAACTGAATGATCTGGATTTTTCATGTTTCAGTCTTTGTATAATCTGCGTTTTTCTGCCATGGATTTGAACAACAACAACAAAAGTTATATAGAATAAACAGAGTCCATTATCTTCATTTCACACTACAGTGATTAGATCTTTCAGAAACTTTTCCTATTTTATTTTTGTTTGTTTTTATTTTGACTTAACAAGATGAAATTATAGGCTCCTTACCTCTACTCAGACAGTAATGAATTTCTTTCCAGAAACCAATGAATAAGATAGAACATGCTGTAGAGATTAAACTTTGCTGCTACTGGTTCAGGAATAATGCAGTTTCCTTGGTGCCTCTAATCCTTCTTTCGTTTAATATTAGCAATCATGTTGACATTGGCTTCATCAGAATTTTTGTCTTCATTTTCACACTTCAGTTTAGCTTCACATTACCAGAAGGAAGGAGCCAGTGGGTCCAGGTAGAAGCAATATTTTGTATCACAGTTTAACTGTTGTGAGATTACATGGAAGTATGTCACAACTATATTATCTATAGCAGGAATCACCAGCTTTTTGGATCAGTGGACACATTTCAGATTTTGAGAATGTGCTGTGGGCACCACTCAAAAAATAGCTTCTCCACACAATCTGGTACCTCACCATCAACAAAGTCCTATAGGGTAGTTTTAAAAAGTTGTGAATCAATAAATCCAAAAATACAAGACGTGTATTAAAAACAGCATTTATGCAATGAACACAAAACCATCAAGTCCAGCATTAAACCAACACAAACTGAGTACAAAGGCTAACATCAAATCAGAATAAAATCCACCCAAAATACAGTGTAGGGGAAAATAATTAGTGTCAAAGATCTAAAAGTTGGTAAAAGCATATACAGTGGTACCTCAGGTTAAGTACTTAATTCGTTCCGGAGGTCCGTACTTAACCTGAAACTGTTCTTAACCTGAAGCACCATTTTAGCTAATGGGGCCTCCTGCTGCTGCCATGCCGCTGGAGCACAATTTCTGTTCTCATCCTGAAGCAAAGTTCTTAACCCGAGGTACTATTTCTGGGTTAGTGGAGTCTGTAACCTGAAGCATATGTAACCTGGAGCTTATGTAACCCGAGATACCACCATAACTAAAAAGCCTGGGGAAAGAAAAAGGATACTCACCTGGCATTAAAAAGACCACAAAAAAGACTCACCCGGTGAGACACTCTGGGGAAGTCATTGCATATCTCTGGCACCATTACCACCACAAAGGCACTTTCCCTAGTAACTGCCTCCCTTTATTTGGTGAAGACATGCGGAGATGATCTTCTTTGTGGCTTGAAGGACAAGACCACACCCCATTCCACATGCAGAAGTTACTTGGAGGCTCAAGATAGACTCACCATCACTCAGCATATGCTACCTGAGGTTTCTGCCTCACTCTGTCTAATGGAAGGGCCTATAAAAGGCCAAAAGAGCTTTCTAATTACCTGGGCAGGTTAGTTCCTGACTTACACTGAGAAACTATTTTTAAATATCCTAGGGAGGGAAAAGAGAGCTGCCCATGGATATTAATTTACAAGTTAAAACAATTTAATACATTTGGGATCGGCTGTTTGTATTCACCATTGCCCCCCACCCTCAAAATACCCCATTTAGGGAGAGGCTCCAAATGCAGGCGAGTGAGTCTAAAAAGGCCAATAAAGAGTGATGCAGCTCAATGGGCACAGAATGCTGTTGGAGCATAGAAGGGAGGAAAATGAAGGGGAGTAGATGGTGTGGAATGCTGGGACTGCCACATGGGCAAAATGGAGTGTTTACTAACTACACAAGGCTTTCTTTGTTTAGCCATAGATAAGGAATGGTATTAAGTAACTTAAAGGAGAAGAGGGAGGAGTGGAGACAAAGATCTAAACAGGGTAGAGTACAATATCTCATTGTTTGGATAGGCCATTTCTTGGTTCACACTGAGAAACTATTTTAAAAAATATATTCCCAGGATTAGAAAACATAGACACCAAAGGGTCTAGGCAGGATTTGGTACCAGGCTCTGTCTCCTCAAACCCCCACATAGAGGGTGGAAAAACAAAATGGGGGGTGTGTCTCAAAATAAGCTCTGAGATGCTCAGTGGGCATAGACTACTGAATGACTAGGAGGCAAAATAAATAAAAGAAAACAGATTGAAATGGAAGGGGAATAGAGTGTCTGGTGTCTTGAAGTGATATTAGGCTTTTTTTTTTTTTTAAAAAAAGACCTGCTTAAGACATAGAGGCAATTCACACATTTTGCATAGGCAAAGCTAGTGAAGCAGAAAAGATATACTAGCATGTAGTTGCAGTAAAAATAGTTCACAGACAAGGATAGCTCTATCATGCATATTTGGAAGCATGTGTTAGTTGCATTTACAATTTCAGATGTACAGGTATAATAGGTATACACCTAAAAAAATGAAGTGGGCGTGAGTGTGAATTCTGAAACATGTTGAAAATATCTTAGAGAATATAAGAATATAAGAAAATAAGATTAGAGAACTGGGCCAAAACAAACAAGATGAACTTTAACAGGGAGAAATGTAAAGTATTGCACTTGGGCAAAAAAAAATGAGAGGCACAAATACAAGATGGGTGACACCTGGCTTGAGAGCAGTACATGTGGAAAGGATCTAGGAGTCTTGGTTGACCACAAACTTGACATGAGCCAACAGTGTGACGCGGCAGCTAAAAAAGCCAATGCAATTCTGGGCTGCATCAATAGGAGTATAGCATCTAGATCAAGGGAAGTAATAGTTCCACTGTATTCTGCTCTGGTCAGACCTCACCTGGAGTACTGTGTCCAGTTCTGGGCACCACAGTTCAAGAAGGACACTGACAAACTGGAACGTGTCCAGAGGAGGGCAACCAAAATGGTCAAAGGCCTGGAAACGATGCCTTATGAGGAATGGCTAAGGGAGCTGGGCATGTTTAGCCTGGAGAAGAGGAGGTTAAGGGGTGATATGATAGCCATGTTCAAATATATAAAGGGATGTCATATAGAGGAGGGAGAAAGGTTGTTTTCTGCTGCTCCAGAGAAGCGGACACGGAGCAATGGATCCAAACTACAAGAAAGAAGATTCCACCTAAACATTAGGAAGAACCTCCTGACAGTGAGAGCTGTTCGACAGTGGAATTTGCTGCCAAGGAGTGTGATGGAGTCTCCTTCTTTGGGGGTCTTTAAGCAGAGGCTTGACAACCATATGTCAGGAGTGCTCTGATGGTGTTTCCTGCTTGGCAGGGGGTTGGACTCGATGGCCCTTGTGGTCTATTCCAACTCTATGATTCTATGATTCTATCTGTAAACAAAGCACAGTAATCAGGTTAGGCTTTTAAATCTGTATTTTAGTGGTAGCCCAATGCCTAGACTAGGCAATATTCTGTTTTAATGAAGTGCTCTGTGCTCTCCCATATTTTTCCTAATGACAAAAGCCATTTCTGCATTTCCAGTATAGAAATGGACTTGAAAATTCATGAAGTCAGCCATGCATAGCAGATGGCTTTCATTGTAGATAGGGAAAGAAATCAAAATGTTCATGAACAGTGGCCTATATTTTTAAAGCAATTATCTACTCTGCCAAAGGTGTCATAGGTCAGTTTCCTTGCTTCTGATGTGAGTAAAGTTTATCTTTGCCAATTTTGCTGTAATTCTTTATATGAATAAGCTAAATGAAGATCAGCTCTTTCAGAAAGTATTTTTGGTTATATACGTAAGACATGGTTTTTTCAGCAGAGGTGGTGATACTGACAAATGAATGTACTATAAGCTTCCTGTCTATATTGACATGCTTTGCGGAGGACACAATGAATTATGGAATAATTGCATATGTTTCAAGCATCTACATGTGTTCTTTTTCTGATATGGGAAGCTCCTTTTGAAAGAGCTTGGCTCATTGTTTCTTATTTACATAATTCCATTGACATGCATGGCACTTGACAGGGCAATGCAAGCAAAAAGGATTGCCCCCTGCTCTGAGGAGCTTAGATAGATTCTGCTGCTGTTAATTTTGCCAAATTATTTTAATTTGGCTTCTAGTTGCATTTTCTACACAGGGATGCTTATAATACTGCTACCTGTGCCATTTGAAATTATCCCTATGGCAAATCAAAGGATTAATAAACTCAGATTAATTATCTGATTCAAATAATCTTTTCCCCCAATCATAAAAGGATACAAATAGGTAGGTTCTCTGTAAATCCATGCCCTATCATTTCTTCTCCTTGTTCCTATAAATCTCTCTTAATGTTTGGACAAGGAGTAGAAAAGAAAGTAGTGCTCTTTAGTCAGGACATTTTTTTTTTACTGTTCATAAGTTTGCAAGAGGCCAAACCAGTTGCAGTTGGGCCACTACTGCTAATTTGTTGTTGTTGTTGTTGTTGTTGTTGTTTAGTCGTTTAGTCATGTCCAACTCTTCATGACACCGTGGACCAGAGCACTCCAGGCACTCCTGTCTTCAACTGCTAATTCAGTCAACTTTAATTTTGTCACCTGTTAGTATGGATGTGACTGACTGCTAATAAAGGAATGAAGATTGAGTTTCAAACTTATATGGTGGTTAACTAGATTGTACAAAGGTGGGGAGCAATCTATTGTTGTTATCTATTGTTCTGTGGAAAATACATGGCACTCTCACAGTAGTCATCTAGATGCTTAAGGGCTTCCCATAGTCATATGGTTGACCATTGTGGGAACAAAATGTTTAACTTGATGGCCGTTGGACTAATCGAGCAGAGATCTTCTTATGTTGCCCTTTATGAGCTCATTTGGCATTTCAAATTGGAGATGTCTTGTTTCCGTGGTAGAAACAAAATGACATTCGCCTGCTTATTAAGTGACTGGAAGCATGGTCTTTAATGTTGGCTTATGCAGCTGCTGCTTATTTTGTGTGGGAAGAAGGTGAATTACATGGAAGGAAGAGAGCAAAGAGGGAAAGGCTGAAGGAAACAGATGGTGTGGGACAAAGTGAAAAAATGGAACCCTGCTTTACAATGCACAGTAATCTTTCCAAGTTTTCCCTTCAAATTGGGGTTAGTATTAAGTAATTCAGTATACTTGTTGATTGGAGCTTTCTTTTCTAAAAAATGATTTTTATTTATTTTTTCTTGGTTTACAAAAGTACGTGCATTGTCTCTTTTTTCAGGTTATAGAGTCTTTTATACAGATCAGTTACCTTTGATGTGGGACATTAGTGTTGTATACATAATAAGGTGGGGGGGAGAAGAAAAGGGGGGAGAGGTGGAGTGGTAAAACATATGCTTTTACTTAGTATATATGTGGGGGTTTTATGTCAGCGTCACTTGGGTATGTTCTCTTTCTAATCATTTGTTATATTTCCTTGGTAGTGATAGAAAGGGGTGGGTGGGGAGTTGAGGCTTTCTTACAGAGTGCCTAGTCACATTAGTTATCCTGGAAGCTAAATATGTCCCTTGTTTCAGTCTCCATAACTTTCACATTTTATTTTACTCCTCATAAGTGTTACTTCCTAACTGGTAAATGGATGTTTAATTCATAGCTCTTATTGAATTGTTAATCACTGGAGTGCATGTCCAGCAGAGCTTGATTATTTAGCTTTATTTGCGTGCTTAGATGCTAAATGTTGTTGCTTAGATGCTAAAGGATGGTGCTTGCAGCATCTTGAAGGAGGCATTATTTCACAATTTTATGCTCTGCTGCTGCCACCACCTTCATAGCCACTATGAAGCTAAGGATGCGGGTGGCGCTGTGGTCTAAACCACTGAGCCTCTTGGGCTTGCCAGTCAGAAGGTCAGCGGTTCAAATCCCCACGACGGAGTGAGCTCCCATTTCTCTGTCTCAGCTTCTGCCAACCTAGCAGTTTGAAAGCATGCCAGTGCAAGTAGGTACAGCTGCGGTGGGAAGGTAAACAGTGTTTCCATGTGCTCTGGGAGAGGCAGCCCATCTTCTGGGGAAGGGAATCAGCTCAGCTCCAGTGGAGAAGGGGGGCAGATGGGGGAATCTGAGAAGGAGTCACATGACTCCTTGCCAGGGACCAGTGGGGGGAGGAAGGGTCCTCTGCTGCCTACGCCTTCCTTGCGCAGAAGGCTTCCACACAGGGAAAGTAGGAGGAGACTGGGCGTGAAAGAACTTCTTTGCTGGAAGAAGTTTAAGAAACACCCACTGACGGATTCTGCCAGTGATTGAGACAGCCACGGGTGAGTGTCTGTCCGGACAGAAAAGGTTCACTTAGGCAACCCAGCCAGGTGTGGGCACCGGCTTACGCATGAGCAACCCCTTGAACCATTACACATACATTTTTAGTAACATTTAAAAACATGTAAAATGAAGTCACAAGCCTAATTTCAAACAATATTAGTAGTTCTGTGCTAACTACTAAGTACATCAGGAGTTGCAGTTAAACCATACTAAAAATGTGTTAATGCTAGGGCTGTGCAGCAGATTTGGTCAAATCCTGAGCTGAAACAGGATGCTTTAAAAGGATTCTGGGCTTGCCTGAGATGAAGTAGGGTCTGCCCTATACTAAAATGCTTTAGGGGACATGAGAAATTCAGATGCTAAAATAAAAGTTTTCTGTTTCTGATAAAAGGGAAAGTATGTATTTAAGCTTACCATATATGGAAATCGCCAAGGTATGACAATTTCCTTTGCGACTGACAGATCTAGTTTGTAATCAGAGGGAATGATTTCACAAGGGCTCTGCAATCATAGTGCTCTGGTGGAAGGATGTTGATGCAATGAGTAGCTTTGTTCTCCAGTGTTTCTTGCTCTTTTGTAAGAACTACAGTCATACCTTGGGATAAATGTGCTTCAAGTTAAGTATTTTCGGGTTGCGATCCGCAGCAACCCGGAAGTAATGCAGCGCGTTACTTCTGGGTTTCACCGTGTGCACATGCGCAGACGGTCAAAATGACGTCATGCGCATGCGCGGAAGTAGTGAAATGCGACCCGCGCACGCACAGATGCGGGTTGCGTTCACTTCAGGATGCGAACGGGGCTCCGGAATGGATCCCGTTCACATCCCGAGGTACCACTGTACTGTAAGGAACAGTATGCTAGCTGAATTCTAGTGGGGTTATTTGGAAGCTTTTTTGCATTCTTATCAGTACATTCCAAACCATATACTCAGTTTTTTTATTCCCCTTCCCCAAGTCTTCCTTTTTCATTTATTCTGTTTTGACTTAATCTTGCTGCTGTTTGCTTTTGACAATGTCTTAAGTGTTGCTTACTCTATTACAGTGGTACTTCAGGTTACATACGCTTCAGGTTACAGACTCCGCTAACCCAAAAATAATACATCGGGTTAAGAACTTTGCTTCAGGATGAGAACAGAAATCGTACTCCAGCAGCGTGGCAGCAGCGGGAGGCCCCATTAGCTAAAGTGGTGCTTCAGGTTAAGAACAGTTTCATGTTAAGAACGGACCTCCGGAATGAATTAAGTACGTAACCAGAGGTACCACTGTATTTTGAGGCAGAGGTATACCCCTTTCCTTTAGAATAGTCTTGACTAATTTTGCTTTACTAGTCTGCTTTATAGTATAGTTTGTCTGAAGTGATTTTTAAAAATCTTATGCTTTCTTATATTACTTCTCAGTCACTCACTCAAACTTTTAAAAATAAATTCATTTCTATGTCTGTGTGTGTGTCTGCCAAACCCAGGGAAGTCAATTGCCATGGAGGGAGGAGGCGATAGTCAACAAATATATTAAGTTCTGATCCACATATTAGTTTGGGGTATGAGTGGCTAAAAGTGGAGGTTCTACACACACCTTACCTGGGATTAAGTCCTGTTGAACTCAGTCAGGCTTATTTTGGGGCAGATATGCATGGGATTGCAACGTTAATTTCATACATATCAAACTTGCAGTCTGGTAGTTTTCCCACAACACACTCTTGTTGGCTTTAGTGCTGTATTTAATGATCTTACACAGCTTTCTATGACACACTAATTTTGTGCTGATGCATTTTTTTAATTTGTTGTTTTAGCTGTTGATCGATTATAATTGCATGCCTTGGTTATTGATTTTAAATTATGAGCTGTGCAGATGACATGGTTGATGGGGCAGTGTATGAACGCTAAAGAGAAATTAACAAATAAACCTCACTTTATTGACACTTTTGGACAACAGGACCTTGAATAACACGATGTGCAGTGGACCTGCACATCTTACGTTAAATTGTGGATGAGTTGAATAGCATAATATTATATGCCAATATATTATGCTCAGTCCGATGGATGTTGAGCAGTGATTGGTCTTGTCTGAGGTTCTGAAGCAGCAGCAAGCATTCTCTAAGCAGTGATTTACCCATTGCCATTGCCAAGAGTTGTCAAGCTTTTTGGCGGAAGGATTAGCTATAGTTGTTGAGCTTTTTTAGGGGGGAGTGCCTGGAGTTTTTGGGCTTTTTTGCATAAAATTGCTCACCCTACAGTCCGCCGTCCTCCCTTGTTCTCCCACTCTGTAGCGGCAATGCGACATAGCGCCATGGTAAGCCATGGCGCGATCAGTCAGGAGAAACCAGGCAATCACGTACTTTAATCCCACGGTTGATCTGGAGCAACACAACAATCTACCTGTCGATCGAAGTCAACCAGTTGAACATGTCTGGACTATACTGATGCCGATTAGTAATGAGCTGGTTCATTCTTTGTGTGGCAATCATGTTTGGTGTTGGTTGCTAATAATGTAATCTCCATGATCAGAGACAGTAAGGTTCCCTGTTAGGAGGTATTGGGGACAAATTCAATAACTCTTAAGAGGACTGTGTCAAATGTCTGCCTATGAACCTTTTCAGTGTGAAAGTAGGTGTGGCATCCACCCTTGCCCCCTCACCATTTTTGCTGATTATTTGCTACCTGGTAAGTATGTGTTTTGGACTGTGTGTGTTTTCTTTGAAACCGGCTGCTTCTTGATGATAATAGATCCCAGTCAACTGGGAATCATGTCCTGATATCTGATGACATGAAAAGGTCACATAGCCAACCATGTGTGACTGAATAATGATATCACAAAGCCATAATGCTTGAAGATGTGTAGGCAAATTGTTAGTTGTGTAGTTAGGCCACAACTGCATAGAAGACCTGACACTGTATCCCATGTACAGGAAAACAGGGTTTAAAGGGCATTTGCATTTTGAATAATTAATACTGTACATGTCATAGTACCATGTCTTGCTATAAATACAAATCGGGCATCCAAACTGTTAGGAGATTCAATAAAGGGAGTGAAAGAAGCCACTAAAGGACATCACTCAATATTCCCTCTGACCCCACCCTCCCCCCCAAAATAAACACAGACAGACAAGGCATTGGAAGCAAAGAAAACAAGGGGTTCTCTATATGTTTGTACAAAGTTCAGAGAAGCATTATGCTTGGGCACTGACTGTAGTGGCTTCTGTTTTATTGGAAAAAGACAAAGGCCAGAATAAACAAAATAGAGCACGTTTACATAGTATTGAAGCACTAACAGATAAAAACTTTAGAGCAAATGTTCTCACTTTAAATGAAGTAGTGTTAATTTATTTGAAAGACAGGCCAGCAATTTTCATATGCACTGCTCATGGGCAAAATTAGGTAAAATTTAGATGGTTGAGAATCCAATGAGAAAGGAACAGCTTAACAGAGTAAGCCTAACACTTGAAATAAAAACTGCTGAATTAGACATGGGCTTCAAGTTAAATATCAGCTTCTTAAAGGCCAGTAGAATCCTGTATCCCAGAAATCCACAGATCAATTCTGAGGTTAATGTGTTGCTATGGTTATCTTTTGTGAATTACTTTTTGGGAGAATAGGATTTTCTTTCACTTGTTGTATGCTATACATAAAGCTAACTAACAAGGGAAGATAGAGAGAAATGTAGAAAATTGAGATGATATCATGCTGCTTTAATTCAGAGTAAATTATTAAAGGACTAGCTTGAGGCTCAAGCTAAAACACACAGAAAGAAGCTTAACATGTATCATGAGACAGATGTTTTCCAGCAGCAGATTTCAGGAAGGCTGTCATTCTCATCTCTTGTGTTCACAACTGAGTTCCAGTCCAAAGCAAACATGGTGCTAGAATATTATCTATGTATTCATTTATTTGATGTCCACAGCACATTATATTGGTCAAACCCATAAAAGGGTCATTTTGACACTTTGCTTCAGGTTCAAAAATCAAGCCAAATGGCTATTTTAAAAAAAACATTGAAAGTTTGTATTTCATTCTGAAACTATGAGGTGGCTGTCACCACCACATGTAACAGTGAACATGGTGGTCCTGTACATATAAAGAGGGCAATGACTGGGACTCCTCATAGAGTTTCTATGCCCTGAAGAAATTCACTATGTATGCATAACAACATTATTTTTTAAAGCATGCCCATTACCCCTCTTTGAGCCATGGAATATCAAGGGCAGTTGAGCATCAGTTTTTGAAAAGCGGGGTTTTGCCTTGGCTTGCGTGAGCCCCAACAGTTTATACAGCTTGCTGATTATTCAACCCATATTTTGTATTTGTAGCTATATAAGTCTTACACATTCATCAAAAGATTGCCAATTCTTTGCTGCAGACAAAGCTGACCTTGTAAAACTCTTGTCGATCTGCTTCTTCTGAGCACAGAGGGAGCCTTTGCCTAAGATGTGCATGTGTGTGTGTGTTTAGCATGGAGGCATGGCTTTCAACATCATAGCATTACACTGTGTCAGGAAAAGATTAACCTGCAGATGTTTTCCCTATCATACAGTTGTTACAAATATGCTTCTTGGAAGTTAGAAACTTGCCCCTCACCATGACGCTACAGCTAACCTAGCTTGCTTTTGTTATGAGCATGAATAGGTTGTGCCTTTTTGATATTAAAGCAGCTGTGATTGCACATTTTTGGGTTATGTAGAATTTGACAGTTATGTACTACAACTCAAGCAAGACCTGTGAAAAATATATATCACAAGTTTTACACGTCGGCTGAAGTGTGACAACCTGCCTCATCGTGCAGTTAAATAGCCATGCTTAGGTGATGAGCTTGATAACCGCTGGTGGCTTTTTGAGATGATTGCTCTCCACACCTGCTTTTGCACAGCACTTGTGAAATGAAAGAATGATGAGAACTGTTTAAGTCCTGGTCTTCCTGCTTAAAAAGAAAAAGTGCAAAGCTTTTACTTGAGTCAGGGCCCATCTGAACTTATTTTCAGTGTCATGGCTAGATGCTTCAGATGTGAGATAACATCTGACCATGTGCAGGGAGCATCACTGAATAATCACAACAAGCCTCCATTTGTCCATAATGAGAAATAACGGGATTTTTTTTGGGGGGGGTAGGGGAAATAAGCCAATTTAATATCCCATAAAGTGTAGCGAAGGTTGGCTGAGTCATCACATGACTCACTTGACTAAAAGTTGGCTTAAATTTGAATAGATTAAAACAAAACTAATAAGGAAAGTCATGCACCATAGGCACTAGCTCCTAGGAGCCAAAGCACAGGACATCACATCAGGCCCCCTCAATCGTGCTGAGAAGCTAGAGCGTCTGTGGTGCACCCCCTTATGAGGGGTGTGTGTATGAGAGAGAGAGAGGGAGAGAGAGTAAATACTGTATCTACCTTTGCTCATTACTTTATTAAAATCTTTCGAGGCCCTTTCTTTAAACAACAATAAAAATTGCATATAAATCAGGGTTGTATAAAAAAAATCAGCAGATACAGTAGGCCATTGACTCAATTACTATGGAAACAAGCTTGCTGTCTGAGCTACAAGTGCATCACTGGATGATAAAATTTGCTCATAAAATACCAGAACAGATTATTTAATATGTGAACTTGAACGAAGTCATTGAGTGTGGTGAACCCGCCCCCCTTATTATATTTTTATCACAGTTCGTTGGTCATATGAAGAGTTCCATCACAGACTCAGATCAGAGCCAGCACACTATCGCCCAAGCAACTTGAAGGCTTGTCATAGTATCTTCAACCTCAAACTATGTCTTGTGCTTAGCTGGGGAGAAGGTGATAAATTCATAAATCTTCTACGACCCAAAATAAGGTTTCTTAAAATAGGCAACGCTATGCTGAAATAAGTAACAGCCGCTGGAATATAACAATAAATTTGCATTATAATTAAAGTCACCTTAGTGGGGGTGTAGACAAGGTATTTGGTGCAGTGTGACTGACCACATTTTTGCCTAATTATTCATGGGGTAGATTTTTCTTGCAGGAACAGATAGACTGGTTGTGTCCAGAAGGTAAAGAATGACTCCAACGGTGGGGTAGGCTGCCTTGAAGGAGGCAGTTGTGAGGCTGTTCCTAAAGAAATGCTTCTTGGACCTCAAAGGTGGTTGACAAGGACCCACTCCTGGTCACTCAACGGGCCAAGCGGATTTCTCGATCCCACAACAGAGAGCAATCCATCCAGAGCACTTTGAAGTTTATCCCAATGCTACCTCTGTTCCACAGGGATAAAATGACAGATAATATCTATTGTTAATCATCCTGACAGATGAAGCTGACCTGCTATGGCCTTCCTGGAAATGCATTTTGATGTTTTGCCCCCAAACCAGGTTTGATCAGAATCACGTAAAATATAGCCTAGATGCATTTTAACCCAATTCATTGCATTTGCACTGATTTTAGGTGGGAACAGATACCTAGTTTACTACACCTATCACAGATGTGTCCAATGTGTGGTAAACCTAAAATTGTTCTAGGGCTCATTGAGACTTCCTTTCGTTATGTATTTCTAGGCACAGACAGGTCTGTGTTTTAAAGCACTGTGCCTGAGTGCTTTTATTTACCATATTTTTTGCTGTATAAGACTCACTTTTTCCCTCCTACAAAGTAAAGGGAAATGTGTGTGTGTTTTATGGAGTGAATACAGGCTGCGCAGCTATCCCAGAAGCCAGAACAGCAAGAGGGATTGCTGCTTTCACTGCGCAGCGATCCCTCTTGCTGTTCTGGCTTCCAAGATTCAGAATATTTTTTTTCTTGTTTTCCTCTTCCAAAAACTAGATGCGTCTTGTGGTCTTATAGAGTGAAAAATACGGTATTTTTTTGTCTCAGGTCTTTCCCCACGACGACCTACCTTTTCCCATTGAATCGGGGCACACTGCGATCTGCAGAAAACCAAAATTGCTGTTTTTTCATGATTCAGTGTTAAAGAGTGATTTTCCACAGGGAAAGCACCGGGACAAAATGTGTTTTTTTTAAAAAAAGGGCTTGAACATGGCACTTTAAAGCATGGACTTGTGGCTAGAAAGCACAGGGCTAAATGAAAGTTTAAACCCATAGCAGGATGATACAACCAACCAAGCTTTAGTGTAGTCGCCCTCTGCGAAGAGGAAGCAGTGATCTGAAGAAGAACCCTGCTAAATCTGTGCAGACGAACTTTTCATCATAGAGTGAAAGTTGTTCCAAATGTTGAAACCACAAAATTTGGATTGTTTGTAAAACTGCAGGAAACCCAGCTGTTGCGATGCTCAAAAAAGCGCCTCTTTGGAAACAGTTTTAGTGATTGGAAAATTGTGGACAATTTTTAAAAGAGGCTGCATATAGTACTTTAGCACTTGTAGAAGATGATTTTATTAAACAAGCAGGGCACGTTGCCCATACTTGCGCAAACTGTACTCCCCCCTCCTTTTCTATCATTTTAACCCAACACTCTATATTCAGAGAACTGGCCATTAGATTTCACAGGTAAGGTACATCTGTGGCATACCTTTGCCTGCAAGACAGGGTTTTTTTTTCCCTTTGAAGTTTTAGGATATATAATTTGATCCTTGATATCATGATTTTCTTGGAGGGTAGTTTGGCATATGCCTTTTTTCCTGAGATAAAATGAATAAATAAGATAAATTATCCTGACTGATATATATATAGTGAAGTCTGTTTGAAACAATGTTGAATGTAAGCTGAATGTTGGCAGATTCAGGAGAGATAAAACTATGGAATTTGCTCTCACAGGAGGTAGTGATGGCCACCAACCTGGATGACTTTAAAAGAGGATTAGACAAATTCATGGAGGAGAAGGCTATCAGTGGCTACTAGCCGTAGGGGATCTGCTCTGCTTGCATGATTGGAGGCAATAAGTCTTCTGAATACCCATAGCTGGAAAACAGAGGAAGGGAGAGTGCTCTTCTGCTCCAGGGCTGCTTGTGGGTTTTCCACAGGCATCTGGCTGACCATTGAGAGTACAGGATGCTGGACTAGAGGGCTCCAGCAGGCTCTTCTTATGTTCTCAGTTGTAAAGTATCTGTTTGCATTTCATGACAAAACTGAGCTGCTGTGATGGCTTGTGTATGCTCTTTGCAATAAGCACCTCTGCTCACTCAGAGTTCTTTACAGTTCTTTATTTTACATATGTACAGGCAGCACATTACAGACATGCATCTGAATCCTCCAGTTCAGATTCTGGGCGTGGCTTTTGCCGGCTTCTCCTCCAACAGAAAAGATGGGGAAGTTTCCTGTGATGCCTCTCCCCCCCTCCTCTTTAACTCTCTCCTCTCCTGGGCAGACGGAGTAGGCACCACCTCACTATCGGTGCCAGAACTTCCTGTGCGGTGCTGGGGCTCTGCCTCCTGGCTCTCTCCCCCTTCCCCATCTGGCACTTCCTGTCCACCTCCCTCTGATTGTTCCTCCTCCTCCCCGACATTCTCTGGCAGTCCCATGGCAGCTCCTAAGGCAAATGTCTGTTTATGTAGCATGGCTAAGCTAGTTTTTACAACAGGAAGTGTTGTTTTACATTGGTTGATTAAGCCAGTGAGTTGATCCATAATTTTGCACATACAGTAGAAATACGTATTGCTTCTCTTTTTGTTTTTAAAGATATAATATGATACACTGCAACATTTTCAAAAAATGCAGATAGGAGGAAGAACCTCACTTTTGCAGCAAGAATTCTCAATGGGAGTTGCCAGGAGAAAAGGATATAGAGAGGATGAGTGCTCTTGAGTGCTCTTCCAGATTGATATTCAGCTTCATAAATTGTTTGTTTGCTTAGCATTTTCCAGGCCCATCAATAATATTCAGTTCATGAAGTTATGGTTTATCCACATTCCATTTTCAGCATAAAGCTCATTGGTATTTATGAAGATTCTGTGACCACAGATGCCCAATTCTTGTGTGCTCGTAATAATGCAGTGTGTGTGTGTGTGTGTGTGTGCGCGCGCACACACACACACACACACACACACACACACACCTATGTATCTTTTATAGTGACCTATATGTTTATATGTTTCTCATGTGTAAAACATAATAATTTAGAACACTTCTAAATGAAACAGTAAGTCAAACAGTGTACATTTGACATTTTCAGAGACATTTTCAGTACTTAAAAGAGTAGCAAAGTGCAGGAAACAATTATTAAAGACAAAGTTGTGGAATCAGGCTTTTACAAAAATTTTTTATTCAATTTCAGATTTTACACAAAAACAAACATGTTAATGAGTATACAAAGAAATAACCAATGTCAGCAAGCCATGGGTATATTTTAAATATGTTTCACCTCTGGATCTGTTTGTTATGCCCTCACCCCCGCAAGTACTCTTTATCTGTTCAACAAGACAAGGAACTAAATAAAACAAAAAATAAAGTTTGGGATGTAAAGTAGTCCATGGCACAGTCAGAGCACTTCCAAATGGGCATGAGAGAGGGGAAATTTTTCCTCCCAGTTACAGCCGTAATGCTATTTCAAATGCTTCTCCCCCAGTTTCAAGAAGTGGGTCAGTGAGGTTTTGTGGGAGCTTGAAAAGACCATTGTGAGCATATTTTACAGTATGTATATCCTTTTTGTCATCTGGCAAATGTATTATTACTACCACTACTATTATTTTTAAAAGCTGTCTTGAGGAGAAGTATCAGGTTAATTACCCTGTGTAATTGTATTATACTGTAGATGAGAGCTTGAACTGTCCTATATATTGAAAGCTATCTAATTTCATTGAGTGCTCAGATTAATTTAATGTAAAACTGCACTCCAAATTTTAACCAGCAAATTGCTCATCTCAGCTCCAGCTTGTAAAGCAAAGGTGGAGCTGAAAGGAAGGGTGAGACGTAGCCATTTTCAGATAATAGAGATGATCATTTGTGTTACATTTGAGAAGCAGGAGCAGCATGACAGCCATCCAGTTACAACAAAAAGTAGATAAAATTAAATTGAAATCCAGCTAATAATAGCAATTATGTTTTACCAAAGAGAGTCATTCCTCTCTACTTATAGCACTAATATTGTGTGCTTTTTTAAAAAAACAACACCAACACTTGTGGCACTTGGAGGTTGACCCAGTCTGTATAATTAAGGTGTTGTTGCGGGTTACCTACTACCTTTGGCAGAAGAAAATTCTCTTGCACAAACCCTATTTAAATTAATAGATCTAGAACAAAGGGTTTTTCACATTTCCCTTCTATTTTCCTGGAGTCTGTACAGTAAAGGTTCCTGGTGAACTATGCCTTTATATTATCTAGTCCATACTACTTATACACATGCAAACTACTTTTTCATTTGGTAGGGGACATAGCTTAAGCTTTGCATGCCAAAGTTCCATTCATCATCCCCATCCTTCCTTCTTTAAAAAATAAATTCAGATAGTAGGGCTCAGAAAGCACTCTACCAGAAACTCTTAAGGGGCAGCTTTCACATTTGGATTGCCATTGTGTTGTTTCTGTTAGCTCCACCAACACCAACATTGGCTGCAGCAACACACAAACATTTTTTTAAAATGAAAAAAGAACTGCGACCACAGGTTAGTCTGATACAACCCTTAAATTACTCCATTTCGCCTCATGCCCCCCTAATCTTGACCCAAAAGTTCCCAGTAGAAAACCCTCAGCTCAACATGAAATGATTCTTTAGCATTTGCCTTGTATTCTTAATTTACCTCATGTCTTATACCTGTTTCAATCTGTTTCGAACTAATTATTTTCAGTAATTTAAATTAGCAGTATCTGGTTCTTAATCTCCCAGCTGACCGAAAGCCTAAGTTGTTATTAGCCTCACTTCCCAATACTGTATACAAAAATATTGTTTCTGAGTCCTTAGGATATAAGATGAACCCTACTAGATGAGTCCCAAAATCCATATTGTCTGGTTAGTCTGGTTTTAACACTCAACAGCCAGATGCCTGTGGGATATCACAAGTAGAGCATGAAGGCAACAGCTGTACCAAAAATATGCATACTGAAATTATTAGGCAAGTAGGTAACTGCCTGGTAACTGTTAGCTAGATAGTCCTTCTTTATTTGATTCACTAATATCTGGGGTCTATGTCTTTGTCATCTTCTATGATTTGCTTCTCAGTTGGTTAAATGTTGCTGTATCTCCATACTTATTTTTAAATTCTTGCTTGTTAAACTAAATTAATGACATCAGTTGATTATTGTCATCTTAAGGCAAATGCCTAAATAGTTTGCCTTCATCACATTTTCAGTTTCTTGCTGTTATTTTTCTCTTTCCCCCTTATATCTCCCGTGTCATAACTCACCTCTCCTTGCTGTCATCAATCTGTACTGCCAATTTCCCACTTTGCTGTCAACTCCTCTGTTTTCTCTTTTCTTTTCTTCCTGTCTAGTTCTTCTTAAAAACCTTTCACTCTCATGTTCTTTCATCTTTGTCTGTATCACATTTCTACCCTTTGCTTTTCTCCTCTGACTTTTCCTGCTTCTGAGGTACTATGTGATACAAAAACTGAGTTTGACAAGACTACCAGGTCATTGAGTTAAGCTTTTGCTGTTATATCTGGCTTACTGTTTTCATGAAATCACTGCAATTGCCTTCCTTTCAATTAAGATACCAAGACATTCCTTCTTTATTTCTTACACGATAATTTCTATAAGTGTCATTCAACCTTAACACTGCATCATACTATTCTTGTTTTAGTATAGGCAGACAGAAAAGATTGTGCTCCTATAGATAATTACATTTTCCCATTACATTGGTAAAAATACTTCCAGTAGGTTTTTGTTCCTGATGTTATGATAAACACCCACCCAATCATCCTGCAGTTGCTGGCCAGTTTTGCTAAGAAAGTTTATCCATGCATAGAAGGTGATGGGATTAGTGCTTTCTTGACCTTGGTCTTACCTGCCACCATGTTGGTGGCTGGAGTGGTTTGGGTGTGAACCTCCCAAAATGAGGCATATTGGGCTATGATGGAGGTGGGGTGCCAGAGGTTTGAGATCTGCTGGATCCTAAGCCCCATCAAATCCCTGAAGGGCCCAGTCCTCAAGCCTTACTAGCTTTACTAGCTGGAGCTGACATACAAAAACTGGAACAGAAAAACACCCTCCACCTTCTCTCCTGGCCAGCAGAAGCCAGCAGTGTTACCAATGCAGTGAAGGATGTACAGTGGTACCTCGCAAGACGAACGCCTCGCAAGACGGAAAACCCGCTAGACGAAAGGGTTTTCCGTTTTGGAGGCGCTTCGCAAGACGAATTTCCCTATGGGCTTGCTTCGCAAGACGACAGCCCATAGGGAAATATCCAGGACAGCGGAGAAGCGCAGCGCGTCTTCCCCACTGTCCTCGGACCTCATCCGAAGCCGGGCGGTGGGGCGGGAACGCTTCCTCCCGCCGCCGCCGGGCTTCGGAACGCTGCTCCGAAGCCGGGCGGTGGGGAGGGAACACCCGCCCCCGCCGCCGGGCTTCGGAACGCTGCTCCGAAGCCGGGCGGCGGGGAGGGAACACCTTCTGAAGGCGGGCGGGGGGCGAAAGTCTTTGCTCCCCCCTGCCTGCCTGCCCCGGAGGGCTTTTGAAGGCAGGCGGGGGGAGCAAAGACTTTTGCCCCCCGCCCGCCTTCAGAAGAGGTCCAGGACCTCTTCTGAAGGCGGGCGGGGGGGCAAAAGTATTTGTCCCCCCTGCCTGCCTTCCCAGGGGCTTTTAAATTGCCCCGGACAGCGGAGAAGTCCTCCGCTGTCCCAGGGCGATTTTAAAATGCCGCCCGCCAGCATTTTAAGATCGCCCGGACAGGGGAGAAGTCCTCCGCTGTCCCGGGGTTTTTTAAAATGCTGGGGGTGGGAAGAAAAGCCCTTGTCCCCCCCCCAGCCTTCAGAAGAGGTCCGGGGACAGACTGTCCCCGGACCTGGTCTGAAGGCGGTTTCCCTAGGAACGCATTAATTGATTTTCAATGCATTCCTATGGGAAACCGTGCATCGCAAGACGAAAAACTCGCAAGACGAAGAGACTTGCGGAACGAATTAATTTCGTCTTGCGAGGCACCACTGTACTGTTCTGTGCTTCCCCTGCCCCTCATCAGGATTTCGATGCTCATAAACATCTGATCAAATACGTTTTAAATGTTTTTCAGTAGGTGTATTTATAATTCCATGCTCTTTAGGGCATGCTATGGTACAAAATGCAAAAAGTCAAGGGACATGCAGTATTTGTCAAATGTGTTCAAGCTGATGTGATAGAGGCTTCCCTTCCATTGTGTACTTAGGCGTACTCTCCCCTTGACAACTACTGTGATCAAACAGGTTCCTTATGTTTTTTTGAAACCTTTTGCAAAAATTGGAAACCCATTTGCTAGAAGTAAAAATGGCATGAGTAGCTATTTTTCTTTCAAACTGCCTTCAACTCTTTACCCATCCTTATGTCTCCTTACAGCCAAAGTTAATGACACTGCCTAGTAATAGTAGCTTTTTGTAGGGGGGAAAGAAGTATTTTGTACTGACACACGTCCATGTAAGCCCACTGTTCTCAAGATTTATGTACTCAGGCCCCTTCTGAATATGCTAAAGACTTTTGTCACAAACTCAACACTAGCACTTTGTTTGTGGGTGTGTATCCCATTACTGTACACAATGATTTGCAGATCAGGGTAGATGGATATCAACTAATACTAGCAGGAATGCTGCTCCCATTCCTCCCTCTTTTGCTTAGCTCCAGTATCACAGCTGTTTCATCCAAGCAGATAGACAGCTTCTGTGTCTGAAATGTGTACCTTCTGTCTCCATGCTGTTTGCATAGCTTGTGGTGGAAATGGAAAGAGAAAGCTAGAGAGGGAGGGGGGAGGGAGAGAGAGAGAGATGCCATGTGTGTGTGCATGTGTATGCATACACACTCAACACACTTCTGTGTGAAAGGAACATTTCGTGCACCCAATACAGCAGTGTCTTCTTGTAAAAGCAGATCATGGCCTTCCATCACTACTTCAGCACTGTGGATGTGTACCAGGTACAAACCAAACACTTGTCTGAAACAGTAATCTTGTGGTTAGACCATTGCAGCACCATTTGCTTCCCCTTTGCCTGCAGAAAATCTTACTTTGTATGATGGGAGGGGGAAGGAGGTTGATCCAATCAATTGTTGTGACTGCTACCTTCTTTTTCCTTGTCTTCACAACTTTCATACAATTCATTGTGGATAATTAGTTCTTTCCCCACTTGTGTTGTGTCTCAAGTGCACTCCAAACTTACTGGCTTTTTAATTTTATTTACAAAGGACAGTGTAGCACCACTTATGTGGCGCTTAATACGTTCTGTTAAGTAGCGCCTGCTCTTCAGCAGGTACTACTTAACCTTGCTCCATTACACCTTCCATGCATTAGAATCAGGATATGGTGTTTATATACTGAATCTTATTTCCAGCATTTCTTTTTTTAAAAAATCAGGAGTTGTACATGGGAGTTTTAGCATAAAAGCTGCATAAAAGCTGTTTAGCAAA